>NC_140590.1:1054209650-1054809650 GCF_964204655.1 Triturus cristatus
CCATTCTTCATCCAGAACTCTGGTTTGCTCAACAATCCACATCTTGTATTGTGAAACATCCCCCTCTGAAAAACGAATGAAAGTAGCCAGTAATTTGTGTGCCATGGATCAAGTATTGTGGCACAGATGTACTCTTTGAACAGCACAATATTGTTTTTCCCCTTGCATTATTAGCTAAGTGAAGGGTTAAGCCATCAGCCAACTCATGTGCATCAGTGTTTTCATTCACACCTGTGAGTGCAAACCTTTCAGCCACCTTTTTTAACTGTTCCTAGTAGATGCAACAATGGGATAGCTTGGCCCATTGTACTGGTCTCCTTGCTGACTTCCCGTGTGAAAACCTCAAAAGGATGTAGCATCTCTGACAGCCTATTGACTAGGCCCCATTTGCCCATCCCAGTGAACATGGTTTTCCCAGTCACCTCTTCTCTTTTCATGACATACTCATTGATCGGTATGTACTTCTCAAACAGATGTTGCAACATGTAATAGCCGAGTTCCAATGTGTTGGCACCTCCTGTATGAGGGTTTTAACTGGTAATCTATTAGCATGCTGAATGATCCTCAACTGCTTTCGGGCTTTAAAAGAATGTCTGAAATGAGTGCAGATTCTTCTACAGGTGATTAGTAAATTGCTGACTAGGTCTCCTTTTTTGAGAGAAAGTCCTGAACGACAATGTTGATGCAATGTGCCAAAAACAGGACCCTGAAATATTTACCGTCTGCCATGGCCTTAACTATATTATTGCCATTGTTCATGGCAACAAATACAATTCCGAGACCTCTGGGTCACAGCCATTCAAACACCTTGCTGTTAAAGTCTTCCAAGATGTTTGCAGCTGTATGGGATTTCTCCATGGCGAACCTAGGCTACTTTTGCATGCTGTTGAATGTCCTTTAAAGTTTCTTCAGCACTGAAACCTGTGCATAACTAACCTCCAAACGAAACCCAGTGTGCATTGAATGATACACATGTAATCAATGTCTTGAGAGCTGGTCCACATTTCAGTTGTCATGTTGATAGTGTGAACAGTACTCTGCTGCAAACTTTGGTCAAACAATTGCCGCACATTGTGATGGAGCCTTGGAGCAGCAACTCTGGCAAAATAGGTTGTGCTGAGAACATTCCATTTTCAGCAGATAGATGCCACAAATAAGAAAAAACTCCTTCCACAAAAGAAAAAGGGAGGAGGTCCAGTGTCAACATTTTAGCCAACTTCCGGTTGTACAAATGTGACATTGGGTGGCTGCATTTGTATGGTCCCTTCTGCCTAAACATGCACATAATAGTAGCCTGCATTGTTTTCTTTTCTGCTGCCACTGATGCAGGCAACTTTCAGAGAGAAGATGAACCAGCAGGTGGTAGACTCAATGTGTGTCTTGTTGGGACAGTCACTGTATGCTGCTGTGGTGTCTTCATCTGACTCCTGTGCCGTTGTGAGGTTGCTGAGGTGGATGATACTGGTACACTGGTGAAAGATGTCACCTTCTTCTTCCTCATCGCCTTCACCTCCCACTGTGATTAGGGTTAATTCTCCTCTCACACCACTTTCACCACCACCACAAATTTTTGAAGGTGGGCCAACCAGTGAATTGCATGATGTTTTTTCATATTGCTCATTTGCCCTCCAGTATCATAGTGTGAATCAGACTTACCTCAACTAACACTTGTGTGGCAAATGGAACATATTGCAATGTTCTCCTCCTGCTTTCTAATCATGAAGAAGTCCCAAACTGGGGAGGTGTACATTTTCACTGGGCCATTGGTACCACTGCCAATGCCCGAAGAACTGGAGGTAGGTGGGTATGTCAACGATTGCCTCTCTACAGTGTGTACTACTGAAGTAGTGGTGGATGCAGGTGAGTGGGGGCATTACAAATATGAAAGCTGGTGGTAGTGCCACATTCCTCATAGCAGGTACAATAGGAGGGGTAATGTGGGTCTCCTCTGGGCCAGCTCCCATGACAATGACTGGCTCGTCATCTTCCTCACCCCCTCCCATAATTGTATGGCTTTCATGAACTTTCCTTTTCCTGAGTTCTCCTGGTGTGTGCCAGACTCATCTGGGGTCCATTCCATGTCCAGATCATCAGAAGGGGAGATGATGGTGGAGTATCCTTTTTTTCTTGCTGTAGATCTGGAAGCCAATGGTTTTAAAAGAGAAGGTTCTTGCTCAGCCGGAAGCTCAACCTCCTGTTCTGCTACTTCTTCAGAAAGATCTATTGAGGTCTGTAGCTGTTGTCCACTTTCCTGAATTTCCTGCAATGACTGGGTACTATTTTGCGAAAGAGATAAATCCAATTCAATTTCACTGCATGTTGGCGTAGATATGATTGCAGTGGCTGCTTCTCTAAGAGACATGGCCTTGGCTTAGGTTAGGGTGATGGAGTTGATGTGGAAGTGCTGCTCCCAGGTTGCTCCCCAGAGGCTGGTGTGGCAGGCACAGGACCCTCGAAAAAGGTTTTGGCCGACATACCAGTGTTGGAAATCTGCTTCTTCTTCTCCTACCCACTGCCCACATTCTTGGCAGCACCGTTCTTTAGGACCATCTTGAAGCGATCAGTTGGCAGATTAGAGCACTCACATGACTGGCTGACAATACTGTGGGTGAGGTCTCTTGTGCACCTATAAGCAAACATGCAAGAAAAACATTTAGTGGAACGTAGCATTGCTGCAGTTTGAATTAGTACAGACAAAGACAGCATAATTTAGTGTGGTTACTTAAGTTATCATTATTATCCTAAATAATATAACAATAATGTATCCATTCCAACATCAAGCCACACCACCAGAACATCGTATTTAATCTATAAACAGGAGAACAACATACAGATGTAAGTGTTTGGTTTGTGTGCATCTAAGGGCGACAACTGCGGCAGTCAGGGAGGTGCAGGGAAAAATTAAATAATGCTTCTGAAATTAATGCTGGTGTGCATCTATGACAGATAAGAAGGTTCAGGGGGAAATTGAATATTCATTTAAAAATGAATGCTGGTGTGTGTACACCTATGACAGGCAGGGGGTCCAGGGGAAAATGGAATAATAAATACTTTAACAAATGCTGTTGTGAAGCAGTGTGCCTATGGCAGGTAGTGGTGGGAAAATGTATGAAACTTTTTATTTAAGGAAAGAAAATAATGTATACTAAAAAGAAAAATTAAAGGAATAAAGAAAAAGCAAAAGAAAAACAAATATAAAAAATATGTAATTGCTGGTGTACTAAAGGACACTAGGAGACTATGAGAAACCCATTGAGAGGCAAAGAGGTGCAGGTGAAAAATGCAAAAAAAATCATATGATATAAAACACAGTTAGTATATAAATGCTACAATGATCCTCAAGCATAATATTAAACTGATAGCTGGTAAAAGTAAATAAATGAACAAATACAAAAAGGTATAGGCTTCTCCTATCAATCACCCTTTGAAAGCTTGAAAAAAGGGTGGCTGCATAAAATGGCCGCCGGCCACATAGTCAAACAACAACAGCAAGCAAGGAGGTATGGCCACAACAAAGAGCATCTGTAGGCCTATGTCAAAAGCACACTGTCTGGTTACCCAAAATGGCCACCGACCACATGGTCAAACAACAGTAGCAAGCAAGGAGGCATGGCCACAACAAGAACACATGCAGGCCTATAGCAAAAGCACACTGACTGGCTACAAAAAACGGTTCCCGGCCACATGGTCAAATAACAACAAGCAAGGAAGTATAAAAAACAAAGAAAAAATGCAGGCCTATTGACACTCACTACACAAACACACTCACACTGGCCCGACAAAAGAGGTATTGGTAACACTGAAAAAAACACTACACTACCATTAAAACAGCAAAGTCAAAAACAACAGTTAACAGAGCTATAAAACACACATCCTCCAGAGGCATCAAATGTTACCCCACCTATACACTTTTCTCAAAAAACAAATGAAATACAAATAAACCCCACTATATTTTTAAGTTGATCTAATACCATCCCAGCCCTACATGATGTTTTAAAACAAAAAGATACGACAGAAACAGTTGTTTCATGCACTCATGACTAGTTGTGGCCTTGGCCTACTGGCTGGATGGCCCATTGGCAGACTAGACGCCACATAGTAAAATGAATAAATATTGCAAATTTAGCAAACATGGAGAAAATGTACTGAACTGTGCAACATGTTTTCTCTACAAAGGATGAAAAAGTAAATGTAAAAATTAACTATGGCCCTTACTAACACCACAGGCAACCCACTGCAATTAATTAAAAAAAATCTAATAAAAGTACAAATAAATACTGGTGCATGCCCTTTATCAAACACACAACATCCTTACATAAGCGTTTTTAAAGCTCTAAATCCAAATGAAAAGTGAGCAAGGAGCCGGACAAAGCACTGGGAGGAGCCTGCTAGACAGAAACAGGAAGTTGGCATCTCTGGGGCGCTTCCTTCTTGTTGAAAAAACAAGTAGACTAAAAAAAGGCTTCTCGCACTGAAAAACAAATTGAACTGTTGGGGTAGAAAATTAACTTGAAAAAACCTTTTTGAGTAGCTTTTGTGGCTTTTCGAATAGAGAATCTGCTCGAGGTGCAGCCATTCTCGTTCACCAATGTCACGAAAAAGACACCGTCATGGCCAGAAGCAGCGCTAGCAGCTGCAAAAAATATTGCACGTGCTCGATAGCAGTCAGCAAGTCACGTAGCACTCGCCGGCAAGTGCCAAACAAGTCTTGGACTCGCCAACAAAAAAAAATTCTTCGACACGCGGAATTTAGACGTAACTCCGCTTTACACCTGGGCTGAGAATTCCTGAATTTTACAAACTCCGCAAGGGGAGGGAATTTCTCCGCCCAGGCCTAATTTCCCAGCAGTTCTAAATGAGCATGTAATCCACCTGGTACTGCTAAAATCAGAAACAAAGAAAATTGGAAACAAAAATCATATGAGCCACGATTCAGGTCAAAGAATCTCTTTGCAGTTGATGTCCCAAATGGATTTTGCACATTAGAGAAAAATTCCATCCTTCATATATCCCTAAAATGTCCTTAAATAATATTGGAATTGGCTAGAACTTCATAAAATGGCATGACTGTCCCCAAACATGCACAAACTGCTTTAAATTCAATGGTGGAGGTAATACAATGGTCTGCACGGACTAGTGCTCTATTCTATGAAACACATCTGGGCCATTGGTGGCTTTCAAAAGTCAGGGGGCATGTAATTCCCTGTTCAATTTAATGGTTGAGTGAGCATGGTGAGAGCATTACAGCCTATACACATTCCTCGCACATTTTCAGCAGAAGACAGAATACACCAAAATATTACCGTCTTGTATCATTTACTCATAAACCACAGAAGGGCCTATTAAAATATCCAACATCTGCATACCTGATCTAAATATACTCTATATATACTTGTATGTAATATTTTCATGCATACACACACATGCGACAGTCACCCTAACGTATCCATCGAATGCTCTCAAATATAAACAAGTAAACACTTATGGACTAAAAAGTGCACCCAACAGAGAAGGTATGAGAGCACCACTTAAGTTCAGTAAGTTTGTCAAACAAAGTAAAACATGCCTCTGACGAATGGCCTAGTCAAGTATCCTGGGGCTATATGTACAAAACGTTGAAATAGCAGGTTCCTAATTGCGATATCCTGCCAATGGCAATTAGGAAATCACTATTTCAAATGTATGAAACTCTTTTGAATTTTATGCATGATTCCCAATGGTTTGCAAATAGACTACCTCATGAATATTAATGAGTTAGGTCTCAGCCTGCGACCCATTGGGAATCGCTACAATCACAGGGATGGTGGCCTGCTCGGGTCAGCAGACCACCATGCCTGTGATTGCTTTTTCAAAAACAAGCTTTAAAAAAAAAAATGCAGCCCAGTTCCTTAAAGGAAAACAGGATGCTTTTCAAGAAATAAAATGAAAAGTTTCCTTTTCAATTTTTAAGAGTAGGCCAAGGGACCACTAGCTGCTCTTACAAAGTATTTTGCCAACCATTCTCAAAGGTGAAGGGGTCCCTTCAGGACTCATTCCCATTTGCGAATGGGTTACCACCATTTTTCAAATGGCAATGTATTCATACATACTATTTGAATTCGGTATTAGGAAGGGACGCCCTCAACACGCCCCTTCGAAATTCCCAATTGCAAAACCCAAATTGCAATTTAGTAACAAGTTACCGAATTTCTATTTGGGCTTTGTACATACCAATAGCATTTTTGTGTTCGCAAACTTGTGACTGGCAAAACGTTTTTTACATGGGGCCCTTGGTTTGCAAATTACCACATCTTAAATTTGGAATCAGAAAACCTTTGCTGAGCATTACACATGCAATTACACTAAGGGCCTAATTAAGAGTCTGGTGGTCCTCAGACTGCCATGCTCGTGGTGGCGTGGAGCGGTTGGATTTAGCTACCGCCGCATTTGCGGTCCAACCGCACCATTATGACTCTGGCAGTCTGCACTTGGACCGCCGGCTCCACCAGGTAACCAACATTCCGTGGTGTAGGAGCAGTGGTCAGAGGCTGCAATATACTTGGCGGGACCGCCACGGTCCCGCCAAGCATATTATGTGTTTCCTCTCTGCTAGGCCTCTCAAGGCAGTGGAAACAAAGGGGGACCCAAAGTGCCCCCCTGTGCCTCAGACATATGTGGATGCACGCAGGGGGGCATAACATTTGCCTACCTGAACAGCATGGAGTTTCGAGTCCATGCCGTGCAGGAACCTTGTGAAGTGTTCCCATTGTGGTGCCCTTTTAAAAGGCACGACCACCTTTTACAGGGCACCGCAGTGGGAACCTCCACACTGCCCACCCACCAGACCACTGAAAAGTAGTAATCTTGGCACTGACCTTTGGCAGAGCGGTGGCGCGGCCGTTTGCAACGCTGCACCACAGCTCTCCTGTAAGGTTGTAATCAGGGCCTTAGTCCTTTTATTTTTGTTATGTGTTAGCAAAGATACAAAAGCAAAACCATTGTTCCTCCACCCAAGAACCCCACCGCTTAAGGCAGTTAACAAAGAGATTTATTTTACTAAGGTTTAACGAAGGTTTTTTTTAAATTTCATATTCAAAACACTCTACAAGCTGCAACACAAATAAAACTAAAAAACCCTAAGTGATGTGCATTGCTTTCTTCACTGGCATTATGATCCAAGAAAGCACAATAATTGTAACAGAATACATACGCAGGTTGTACGCTAAAGCAGTGAAACCCTGAAACTTGTGAGCTTACTTTGGTGCGCACACAAGACCTGCATTGCCAGTCACTGCTTAGCTGCACTTATCACCCGTAACATTGCTTTCAAGTCATTTCTTTACTTACCTTACTCCAATAAACACGCTTTCATCCTTTTGCTGCCAGGCCTCCCCTCTCCCCGTGCCACACCCTTTTGTGACTAATTGGGGTTTTTCGCGCTTAGTCCCCCATAACATTTTGTCCACATACGGTATCCACACCAAATTTGCGTCCTTTTCTTCTAACATGCTGAGGATTCTAAAAGTACCAGGGGTTTGTGGATTCCCCTAAAGGGGACCGAGAAATTAGTCAAAATACATCTAAATTTGGGGGCGTTTTGGGAAACATTTGATAAAAGTGCTGCAGAAAAAAGTGTCTGGTTTGTTCCCGGTGAATGGTATCAAGGAAGGGTTTGTGGTCAGCATCTTCCCAGCTTTCAGGAACAGGCAGACTTTTGTCAGAAAACCAAACTTTTCTGCACGGTTTTGGCATTTTACTGGGGCAAAGCCTATTTTTCCTATTTGTTTGTGCATTCAACCTCCTTCCAGTTAGTTTTTCTGAAAAGTAGACATATTTCTAAATTCAGCAAGGGTTCATTTGTGTAGATCCTTCAAGGTTTTCCTATGGAAAGTAACAGTTGAAGTAAAAGAATATTGAAATTTAGTTTAAAAAACAGCCATTTGTGCCTACATTTTCACCTGTAACTTCTTCTAACTATGGTAGATTTTTGAAAGTTATATAGCATTACGTCCGCGGGACCCTTCTGGTTGCAGGTTTATATGAGGCTTGAAGGTTCACCAAGAACCCGAGGTACCCAGAGTAATAACTGATTTGCACCTTGCAATGTTTTTTTTATTGTATTCCATGTATGCAATAATTCTTTTGGTAAAATATAAAGATTGAAAAATCGATATAAATGAAACGTAAGTATTTCTGAAACGGGACCTAGATATGGAGTTCAGAAGCAGTGGTTATTTGTGTATCTCTGAATTTGTGTCTACCCATATTCACGTGTGAATTAGAGGGTATTGTTCAAAATTACTTATTTACACACTGTCTCACATTTGGAAGGCAGAAATGCATAGAAAGACAAATGGTAATAACACTTGTTCCACTATTCTGTGTTACCCTAAGTCTCCAGATAAAAACGGTACCTCAAATGGTCCCCTGGATTGCTGCTGAGTACGGGACCAAAAACGCAGGTGCCCCCCTTGCAAAAACAGATTGTTTTGTCATAGATAGGGGTCATCTGCGTTTTTGGTCTGGGGCTTGGTGGCTATCTAGGGAAACTACCAAACCCAGACATTTCTGAAAACATAACACCCAGGGGAGTCCAGAGATGTGTGATTTGTGTGGATCCCCTAACATGTTTTTACCCAGAATCCCCTGCAAACCACAAATTTAGCTAAAAAGTCACATTTCTGTGTGGGAAGGTTATGAGATCACCAAGTCAGCACCAATTTTCCACCAACCAGCGTTCCCCTCAATCTCCCGATAAAAATGCTACTTCACCTGTGTCTGTGCCCAAAGCAGTGTCAGCCTAAGAACGTATGAAAAACAACCTGCTCTTCAGGATCCACTTTGGAGCCCCCCTCAGTCTTTCATTTTATAGGTTTTTAGGTTCTCTGCTTTGGGCACCCAAACAAGTGAGGTATAATCTTTTTCAGGAAGGCGGGGGAAACGCTGGGTGGTGGGAAATTTGTGCTGGTGCAGTGATCTTACAACATTTCCACACCGAAATGTAAGGTAAGAAGGAATTGTTAGCTAAATTTGATGTTTACAGGGGATTCTGTGTGATCAAAATCTGGAGGATCCACGCAATCCACACCGCCACTCAAGCACCATCCATGCATACCACCAGAAAAGCGCCATCCCAGCACAGCACCAATCAAGCACCATCCAAGCATATCGTCAGCCAAGAGACAGTCCAAGCACACCGCCAGCCAAGTGACAGTCCACACCCACCAAACGTGCCATCCATGCAGACCGCTAGCCAAGGGCCAGTCCAAGCAGAATGCCAGTAAAGTGCTAGTCCACACTCAGTGCCAGCTAACCACAAGTCCACACACACCGCCAGCAAAATGTAAGTTTACACACAGTCAGCCAAACGGCAGTAAAAACAGACAGTCAGCCAAACTCCCATTCACACACATACAGAAACTTTCACTAGTGTCTAGTGGTTTTCTGCCCCCCCTTGGGAGCAGGTGTGCCTAAAAATATTGCTGATCTGCCCAAAAGGGGGCAGAAGCAGCCAAAATGTGTTCAGAAAAAAAGGGGAGCAAACCTTGCCTAAGGGGCCACTCCTTGACATGCCCATAAACATATCTCTGGTGCCTATTTGGCTTTCTTCACCCCAAAGGGCAGATTGGGGCAATTGCCCCCATTTTCTCCCCCGGTGGGGGGCAGAAAGACTGTGGCTATATTTGGGGCAGTCCGGGCATTGGTATTGCCCATTATGGGCAGCCCCCACCCTTCTAATAAAAAACTATTCCTGGTATCTGGTGGGCTTTATGCCCCTCCGGAGCAGTTTGGGGGTAATAACCCCCATCTGTGCTCAAGGGTGGGCAGAAAGACTGTTGATTTTTTGTTTGGGGGTTTGGGGGCATTGGTGTGCCCATTTTGGGCAGCCCCCACACTTACATATTCAAAACAAAAATCCCTGGTGTCTAGTGGGCTTTCTGCCCCCAGGGACAGATCAGGGGCTATTACCCCCATCTGCCTCCAAGGGGGGGCAGACATACTTCTATTTTTATGATTATGGGTGGGGCATGGTCTTGCCCATTGTAGGCAGCCCCCATTCATCTTTTATATTAAAAAAACAACTCATCTATGGTGCCTACTGGGCTTTCTGCCCCCCCCCGGGGGGCAGATCGGGGGACATTGCATCCATCTGCACCCCAGGGGGTGTTTATTTTTGGGGTATTATAATGCCCATTAAGGGCTGCCCCATCCCTAAGTTTAAAAAAACAAGTATCCCTGGTGTCTAGTGTGCTTTCTGCTCCCCCCTGGGGGGACAGAAAGACTGCAAATGCCCAAAGTTATTTGTGGGGAGAAAATGCCCTTGCCCAAGGAGCCGCTCCCCTCCCTGGTGTCTAGTGGGTCCAGTGAGAATCGCCCTCCCATTTCCAAGGGTACCTCTCCCGTCTTCCCAACATGTTAGGGGGACTGAGATAGCCTCTGGAGCACATAGGCGGTTAAAGTGAAATGAGAGGATCAAATAATTTTACTTTTAATTTCAGTGTAATGACGTCAGCATGCCATGCATGCCACTCATCATTGCAGTAAAAAACAAAAGATGCTTCAGGCAGCTCTTTCCCCAGCTCCGGAGGCTGAAAAAGAAATCCTGCTGCTCCTTACTGCAGAGGGATTTCTTACTGCTATGCCGAGGACGTAATGGTTACATTCAGCTGCATGCAGCCAAGGACGTAACCATTACGTCCTCGGCATAGATGGGGTTAAAGGCAATGGGTTCAATGACAGACCTGCATTCCAGGTAATCACTATTAATAGCTTCAACATATGAGGAATCAGACCTCTCAGATGCCCACTAGCTAATACTGCCAGCTCTCAGATGCCCACTAGCCAATACTGCCAGCTCCCAGATGCCCACCAAAAGACACAAGTAGCTGCCAAAGCTGCACTAGTTAGTACAATATCCTCAACAAGCCATTGTCACGTGCTCCCCACACTTGAAATGGGCAAGCTACAAAACGTACATAAACGCCAAGCCAGCGATCTATTTGCCTTGACACTGAGGGGTCGATTCTGATTTCGGCCGGAAGGGCTCCAAACGAATCGGAACGTGTCGGCTGAATTCCTTTCCGACCGAGCCATTCCGATGGGCTCGGTCGGAAAGGAATCCAACTCGAATTTCCGGATGGCTGATGACAGGTTCGGAGAGCCCGTTCGCCGTCCGGAAAGCCCTCAGTACTCCAGCCGCGGCCCGTGGAGGGAGTTCCGTGGGGCGGTAAGACGGTAGGGCGGCAAAATGCGATGCAGCGCGCGCTACGAAATTCGTTTTATTTATTTAATTGTTTACTTACCTGCAATTATCCATATTCCGGTTTTTAGAGCCCCCCACCCTGCCCCTCCCCCGCCCCGCCTTACCGCCCCACGGAACTCCCTCCACGGGCCGCGGCTGCAGTACTCACCCGGCTGCCTCTTTACGACCGAGTCTTTCTGGCTCGAAAAGGCAGTCGGAAACTGTCTTTGGGGGCCCCCAGTAGGGCCCCATGGGTGCGAGGCTGCCGAATGGCGGCCTGGGGGCACCTATGGTGCCCCTCTGTGGATGCCTGCACCCGGTGGCAGGCACCTTGTGGTGCCGGCCACAGGGTGCAGGGATGAACTGCACCCCTGCTTTTCACAATGCAAGCATGCATTCCGCTCAGAATGCATGCTTGCATTGTGAAGTATACGAGTGCGACCGAACCCTGTTCAGTTGCATCCTACTTGCAGGGCCGTAACCGACGACAGCAGGTCGGTCAGTTATGGCTCCTGACCGATGTCAGACGGACCTGAGTCCGTCCGACATCGGAATCGGCCCCTGAGTGTCAAACCACCCATCAATCCATCCACCAAATTACGCAAGGCATGGGATACAAGATCTGTGTAACCTGAGATATGTCCTTAAACCCTAAAATCATATTAGTTTTGATATTAGACAGCAAAACTACCCATGGGTTAGTCAGAACACATGTGATCATACCACTGACAGCAGAATTATCATACACAAATACCTGCTACAAGCACCAAACATAATTTTGAGACGCTGTTTGAACATACATTTAACATACTCATGCCTCAGAAAGTACAGCTATACCTTAGGTTACTCAGAGTTTTCAAATTAAATCTTCAATTAGAAATTTGATTCCTCAAGCTACACAACCTGAGTGTCAGTTGTGCTGTTTCTGAAACAGCACAACTGACACTCAGGCTGTGTGGGCATCCGTTATGGAGTCAGGGGCCACATTTTGTGCCTCCCAAACATCCATGCACCGTTTGCCAGGTCCCACATGGCGTCTGGCACACAGTGCATGGATGTTTGCAAACATGCCTTTTACTACAGCGGCTTGTGCTGCTGTCCATTTCTGGGGCCATAGTGCGAGTCACAGCCGGACGTCTGACGTAATATCGGAACAACAAATATTGTGCTACACAAATATTGTGTCAAAAATATCGATGTCAAAAATATTGTCTACTTATACTTCTAATGATGAGTACAAGAATATCGTTCCCACTATTGTTAAAAATGTTACAAAAATATCAATTTTCATTATTTATATAGTATAAAATAGTAAGTACAACATATTGTAAAATATACCATTAAAATAATGTCAATTCTTTTTATAATATATATAAAGATACATTCATAAAAACCCAAAAACATATATAACTAATGAGTTTTGGCATGATCAATGCGTGTTCCATGCCGAAATGCGTTGGTTTGTTTGGCATAGTTAGAAAATAAATTTCATGAACCAATGTGGACTATCAATCCTAACAATTTCTCGAGGTGAGTGTGCATCCCTCATGCATTGATCGAAGTTGGTCTGGAGATATACATATATATATATATATATATATATATATATATACATATATATATTCACTGAAAAAACCATAGGTTTCAGGGGTGTTATAGTTAGCTGGACTTTTCACTTGTACAAAACCATTGAAATTCCCCCGTTATAGTTAGTTCAGCTAACTATAACTCGCGCGCCCGCAATGCACTGCTGATGACGTCACATATTACATCACTCATGACATGGTCAGTGACATCACTCATGACATCACTGATGACATCTCAAATGACATCACTGATGACATCACTGATGACATCATCCAGTGAATGTGTGTTATTCTGAAAATTAAATATGTTTTATATAGGTATATCTCAAGGTCGATGGAAGAATAAATGGGTATATAAGTGTCTAAATGGAGGATTTGTTTTTGAAAAATTGATTGTGTAACTGACTGATTAAGTGTATCATAGTGAATACATGGCTTAGTGAGTAATGTTTAAATATGTAAATATCTGTATCAGTCTCTCACTTTGTGTATAAGTGGCTGCATGGGTTGGTGAGTAGCTACATGGGTGTCTATATAGGTTATTAGTTGGTTTTTTGAGTATCAGTCTGAGTGTCTGCATGGTTCGGTGGGGGTATTATGTAGTGCATAGGTGCATGAATGAGTGACTCACTGTTTGTATGTGTTGAACACAGTATGTGTGCAGGACTGTATGGGTGGATGAGTGTGTGTATGGGTGTGTTAGTGAGTGAATGACTGTCTCAATAGTGTCTTTATGAGTAACTACATATGTTTTAAACTAGTATATGTGACTATTGGTGTATATAAGTGAGTATATGTGAGAGTGAGAGATTGAAAGAGTTCCTGTATGAATAAGTATGTGTTTCTATAAGTGATTGTTTAAAAGACTAAGTATGTGTAAGTTTCCGTAGAAGTAAGTGTGGTGGTGTGTGTATAACTGTATATGCAAGTAAATGTATGTTTGATTCTTTATTAGCATGAGTGACTATGTGTGTGAGTAACTCTATGGATGAGTGGCATTGTGTGACAGGATGTATAGGTGTATGAGTAAATATGATGAGTGAGTACATGTATGAGTGACTGTATTGGACTGTTGGTGAATGAGTGGATGTGTATGTGGATCTTAGAATTACTGAAGAGGTTGTTGTAACTGGTATTGGTATGTCCATTGTTTTGAAAATTTTAGTCTCTATTTTTGAATGTGTGTATCAAAGGTTATATTAGGGTGAGAGGAGGTCTGCCACTCTATCACAAGGATGATGTCATCAGTGATGTCATCAGTGATGTCATTTGAGATGTCATCAGTGATGTCATGAGTGATGTCACTGACCATGTCATGAGTGATGTAATATGTGACGTCATCAGCAGTGCATTGCGGGCGCGCGAGTTATAGTTAGCTGAACTAACTATAACGGGGGAATTTCAATGGTTTTGTACAAGTGAAAAGTCCAGCTAACTATAACACCCCTGAAACCTATGGTTTTTTCAGTGAATTTCTGAGGTTTTTTAAATGCTAATTCCTAACTATAACATGCCTGAAACCTATGGTTTTTTCTGTTAATTTCAAAGGTTTTTTAAATGCTAATTTCTAACTATGCCTACAGAGATAGGACATGTGAAGAAAGAAGAAAAAATGCACAGAAAGAAACAAAAGAAGTGCAGAAAGAAGCAACAGAAGTCCTCAAATACGAAGATAAGTGCAGGAAGAAGGATAACGTGCAGAAAGAACAAAAAGAAGAGCAGAAAGAAGCCTTGTTGCAAAATCATCCTGTACCCTCAACTTTTTCAGACGGATACTGGTGGTAACTGAGTCTGACTAACCAGTCCTAGAGCCAGTGCTATGTTAAAAGACACTTAGAATACAGTGAAAACACCTACATACACTAGGGAACATTATGCGTTGGGGTCCCCCTGTGATTAGCCTTACCTCCTCTATAAGCCCCTAGTATATAATAGGGCATGGGGATTAAAACTACCTCTTAAAACAGGCCACAGGGCGTTTTTGCACACGTTAACTCAGGCCCCGTCCCCTCCTTTCACCATTGTGTAAACACGCCCTGTGTCCGTTTTTAGTTGGGAGATTAAGTTCATTTGAGTCCTGAGGGTCCCTAGGGTTCAACTAGCCCACTAGGTACCTCCAGTAAGTGCCACAGAGCTGCGTTGCAGAGAGGTGTAAAAAGCGGCACGGCCTGGACCACCTCTCTGCAATGCAGCTCAGTGGCGCTTACTGGAAGCACTTGGTGGGCTAGTTAGCCCCCAGGGGCCCTCAGTATTGAAGGGAAATTATATCCCCAATTTAAAACGTGCCATGGTGCGTGTTTGCACACGTCACCTCAGGCCCCGTCCCCTCCCTTCACCACTGTGTAAACGCGCCCTGTGGCTGTTCTAAGTTGAGAGATTAAGTCCCCTTGAATCCTAAGGGTCCCTAGGGTCACACTAGACCACTAGGTACCTCCAGTAAGCGCCACAGAGCTGCGTTGCAGAGAGGTGTAAAAAGGGGCTTGGCCTCAGAACACCTGTCTGCAGCGCAGCTCCCTGGCGCATACTGGAGATGCCTGTTGGGGGCGCGTTTGCAGAGTGCTGCATGGAGGGGGCATGGCCTCCGGCACGATGCCAGTCTTTTATTTATTTTATTTTTTTAAGAAGGGGGGCTGTGTGGTTCCCCTTCTTATTCTAATTTATTTGCCCTGATGACCCCATCCCCCAGGGTCTGTCTCCTAATTATATTTTTTTGACCCCAATCCCCAGGTCCGGCCACTGTTTTTTATTATTTTTAAAAAATATATATTTATAGACACACCTAGGACATGCTGGACAAACCGTACGTACCTATCACCATGACGATTTGCGTGATATTCATTAAAAGGCGACTATGCATGCAATTAATCCACGTGGAATGTATTTACACCACTAGTGAAGC
This sequence comes from Triturus cristatus, assembly GCF_964204655.1. Lineage (NCBI taxonomy): Eukaryota > Metazoa > Chordata > Amphibia > Caudata > Salamandridae > Triturus > Triturus cristatus. The sequence continues at coordinate 1,054,225,357 of NC_140590.1, forward strand.
TCTGACATGTCTGATGCTCTACCGTGCCTAATCCCGGTAGACACCCTTGTCGTTTATTTATACAAACATGGGTAGCTATTGACGGGCACATTTAATACACATGCACACCAAGCCATTCAAAGGGGATTCGACAAAAATTCGACCAAAACTATGCAAGAAACCCCCCTCACAGTTAATAAAACACACATCCACTGCCGGATGTGTAATACTTTTTATTTTACTCTCTGGAAAGGGGACGAACATCACTTGCGAGTCACAGCGCGCTCCTGACAGAGCCCAATGCTGTGTTACACCCACCATTGCCTGCCGAGTGCCACACACCTCTGTATTGTATTCCACTAGCTAGTGCATATGCTATGACACTCTCTAGCCCATGTGCACTGTAACACCACCCCGTGAAAATGTCATGCCACACTTGTCTTCGCACGGGTTATATTGCCCCATCTAACGTGCCTTCCTCGATGCCTATGTTATAACGCACAGTGCTATGCCATACATATTACAATTTGGGATCCATATCTTTGTCACAGTGCATATGCAACGTTACACTCCCCAGCACATATTTTATATTACAACTTTAGAGACTAGTTAGGTTACATAACACTGCCCTGTGCATATTACACTCTAAGGCGCATATCGCATAGCACGCGCTAGTGCCTGTGCTATCTCGCGCTCTCCAATGAATCTGTCATTGCGCACAATGTATTGCATATTATATTTCACGCCTGGTTCATCTTATATCACACTTTTTGGTGCATAGTTTATACCATACACTATATCTAGTTTTCATTTTCAATCGTGCTCTCAGGACTATGTTCTATATAACACTGTGTTCACCTACCCTTTTCACGGACATTACATTTTGCGATAGGGGGTGGAGGGTCAGGGGGTGTTTTTGACAAGTGAGCCCGGAGTCACAGTCACTAACGTCTTCTTCTTCCTGAATAAAAGTGAGATTATGCTGCATACTTGTTCATATTTTAAGTAGTTTGCACAGACAAAATGTTTTAAAAACAATAAAGTTTCTAATACCCGCCTTCTCTGAACAGTTAGCTTGCTGCCCCATCCCCCTCCTCCCTATCCTCTGTTGTGTGAATCCATGGACTAGCCTCCTCCCTCCTGCCATGCATGGTCTGATGTGCTGCCACTGCCCTCAATTTAGTATGATGTACCAGTCCACTCCTCCTGCCCTCCATTGCCCAATTCTATGCCCCATCATTGACCTCCTGCTTAAACTCTGTGCTTAGCTTGCTGCCCCTATTCTCCTTCCCCCTGCCCTCCGATGTCTTTGTGCATGTCCCTGCTCCATCCTTTTTGCCCACCATGTCCCATGGACCTGCCACTCCTATCTACTCTGAGTGTTCTGTTGAGCTGCCACTCCCCTCCCACCTGCCTAGCATTGTCAGATGACTGTAACCTGTCCCTGCCACCTCCACCCTGCCTGTCCACATGCCATGCCTCTATCCTCTTCCTCCTGTCCTACATGGTCCATTGTACTGCCACACCCTTCTGCCCTCCCTGGTCTGTTGTGCTGCAACTGCTCCTCCTGCCTGCCCCGTGTGGTCTGTTGTGAGGCCCCTTCCCCTGAACTTTCTTGTCTGTGCACAGGTCCTGACCCTCCCTTCTATCCTCCATCGTCCTTTGTGCATGCCCCTGCACCCTCCTTCTTGCCCATCATAGCCATTGTGCTGCCACTAACCCTCCCACTTGCCATGCATGGTCTTCTGTGCTGCCATGGCCCCTCCCACCTTCCCTGTGTGGTCAGTTAGCTGCCCCTGACCCCCTCCCACCTTCCCTCCATGGTCTGTGTGTATGCCATCACAGTCTCACTGTTGCTCTTCATGTTGTGTCTTGCTTCTAGTGCCCATCCTGCCTGACCTCCATGGCCATCTTGCTGTTCCTGCCCTGCCCCCTTGCCCCCAGCCCTCTGTTTACATGTGCAGACCCCTACTCCCTCCCTCCTGGCTTGTCTGTTCCATTGTAATGCCCCTGATCCGTCCCTCCTGCCCTTTATGGTCTGTTATGCTGCAGCCTTCTCTCCTGTCTGTCCATTATGGTCAGCTAGCTACCATTGCCTCTTGCCCCTCTGTTCTCTGTTGTCCATGTGCATGGTCCTGTCCCCTCCCTCTTGCTTTCTATGGATTGTTGTGCTGCACTCCCGTCCTGCATGCCCTGTGTGGTGTATTGTGCTGCTGCAAACCCTGATGCCTGCCCTGCAGGGTCAGTTTGGTGCACCTCTCCATGTCTCTCCTGTCCTCTGTTATCCAAGTCCATGTCCCTATCCCATTTCCTTCCATGATCCAATGTACCATACTTGCGAACATTTTGAACTTGGTAAGAGGGAGATTTTGAAAAAAAACTGGGGTATTGATTTTCCCCTTTGAGTTACATTGAAAAAGAGGATATTGTAGACAGGAGACAGATCAAATAAAGCCCATTTGAGCTTAAAAACATTGGACGTTTCCTGGCTGAATCGGGTCTGTTGGCATGTATGGTTGTACTACCATTGCCTCTTCCTTCTGCCCACAATGGTCTATTACATTGCCACAGCCTTGAAGGAGGGTAGATTGTGTATCACAGGGGGCCCCTGGCCCGTTCTGTCCACACCTGAAGTATGAGACCCTTGTCCTTGCCCTGCCAGCCGCATTTGTAGGCCGTATTAAATTGACCAGCGGGTCCTGTGTTGCTATATAATTATCCTGAGACATCCTTACCATTCAGCCAGCATAAAACCCCTGTGTAGGCCCTTCTGTTCAATATGTAGGCCTCTTTGTTAAATTGACCATAGCTCTGCAATTTTAGTGTATAGCAGTCTGAAGGCAGGTCTGCGAGGCCTTCTGCTCCAAACTAGTAGCCCCCACCCTACCCGAGTGCTCCGTGCTCGGTATCAAAGTTCAACATCCCCCTGAAGCTGTCGACATACAGTAGGCTGCATCCTGGACTGGTACTTGCTTCCTGGGCAGGTTTCCCGCTTTTAAGGAAGTGGCAACCGCAGAGCGTCAAGTTAGGAGAACTGAGGAGATTTTATACATGAATATATTGAATTCCTGTACAATACCCATTATTTTCTGCTTGCTCTATGGAACTTACGATAAGCGATTGGCCTGAGAGACTGACCTTTTCACCCAGTCCATTGTCAGCATTAAGTGGGTAAATGACGAAATGTCTGGTAAAATCTGCAGACGAAGCTTTTGGGTAGCATACGTAGGTAGATGTAGCGTGCAAAGGAGCCCACAAAATGATATAAAAAGGGAGCACCCACAGATATCGACGGACAACCTCGCCGTCTGTATGTAGGTTAACAGGCTGTGCAGGTTTTCCCCAAGAACTGGGAGCTCTTGTCTTCCTTTGCTTAAAATGTCTTGCTCTGCTTTGCTTGAAGTATCTTATTCTATTTTACCTATATGAAATGTCATGTTATGTTTAACCATTGTTCTCTTTACTTTTGCATTTAAAAGATGTTGTATTGTAATTGCAGGAATGCTTGCTCTAAGAGTAAATGTGAGTGTCCCTAGGTAACATTTTCCTTGGTGTAACTTGTTTCTCATGATGCATTTATAGATGTGTTTTCTCTCTCTCTCTGTCAGTCCATTAATTGAGATACAGAGAATATCATGACAGCTGTATGATTATCTGGATTCTGTATTTTGTACTTTATGTCTCTATTCTGCGGTTTCTTTGAAGTTGCATCTTCTCATTAAACTGCCATTGTATTCTGCCTCCAATTCCATGTCTCATATGTCTGTTTTCTTCATTTTTGGAGCAAGCGTTCCTAGGCACCCCGGCTCAAATTAAGGTGCCCCTTTTGTCCCTGACTCACTCTCCTGCTCAGTTCTGTGGTGGCTCCCGGGGCTCTGGGGACCGCCCCTAGCTTCCTTGACCCGTAATAGATCTTCCCTCCAACAGCCTCTCTTGCAAGTCCTGTATTGTTGGTTTGTTGCCCCTGCCCCCCTTTCCACTGCCCTCCATAGTCTGTTGTGCTTCCACGGCCCTTCCTGCCTGCTCAGTGTGGTTAAATTGTTGCCTTTGCACCCTCCTACCTGCCTTCAATTTTCAGAGTCCGTGCCCCTGGCCTCTGCCTCTCAACAGTATCCTAATGAACAACTAGATTGCTAACATTCTATATTTATTACAAAAGTGTGGAACGCCTGACATCATCTTGATGTAATCAAAACTGTAATACCTAGAGCATTCCTTTAGAAATTACATATATGAGAGGGTCTTATTGGCATCAAAATTATGGTTAGTGCTCTAAAAGACTAAAATAAGGACATATTTTCTGAGTTTTCAAATAGCGACAAAGCACTTTTAAATTATTTGTTATCTTTATGTTTTTTTATCTAGTTGACAACTTGATTAAATGTTGCACTTAGGGGAGAGGATGTGGTGTTACTTCCAGAACTGCAGACTTTGCAACTGGGGAACCAGGTTGAAGTTTCTGCTTCAGCTCGACATTCTGTGATTCTGGTCAAATCACTTAGTCTCCCCATGTCTACAACCAAAATGAATTTGTTCTTGTGTGATGTAACCAATGCTCATGTAAAGCACTCCAATACCTGACAAGTCTGCACTATATAACACTGCAAAAACACAAAATAATAAGTGTTTTGCACACTTCTGTCATTGGGCTATATTTGGGCTATATCTGGGTGATTTTGGGCTACATTTGGGCTCTTTTGTCTCCGGTGGCCATCTTGGGAGATTTATTTGTTATGAAGTTTCCTAATTTCCTCATGTACTGCAGTCTCCTCAGTCGGAAATGCTTTCAGTTTTTTACTTTGATTCCATCATGAAGGTATTCAGATATGTCACACATTTGCCATGAATTCTGAATGTTAGCACTCTAGTTGCTCATTAGATCACTGTAGTAAAACTACTGTTCACCATGGAAGTCTGCTCCTGGTATTAAAAGTGCATGTTTCAGTCTGCATGTCAGAATTTTTTAATGAAATAGAAGAGGATTTGAGAAGTCACTCAAAATGTGCCCTCATTTTCTTTCTTCAGCATTAATCATAATTTCTATGGCAAAATGAACCCCCTCATTGTGTTCCTTTTTAAATTAAATGTTTTAAGTGTTACCAGTTTATTCCAATCAAGATGGCTTCAGGTGTGCCATACTTTTGTCATAATGAAGACAGTAAGTGCTCTAGTTGTTTTTAAGAACATTCTTGGACATTCTGTCATTGGGCTATACTTGGGCTACATCTGGGTGATATTTGGGCTACATTTGGGCTCTTTTGTCTCTGGTGGCCATCTTGGGAGACTTATTTGTTATGAAGTTTCCTAATTTCCTCATTTACTGCAGTCTCCTCAGTAGGAAATACTTTCAGTTTTTTACTTTGATTCCATCAAGAAGGCATTCAAATGTGTCACACATTTGCCATAAAATCAGAATGTTAGCACTCTTTTTGCTCATTAGATCACTGTAGTAAAGCTACTGCTCACCAGGGAAAACTGCTGCTGGTATTGAAAGTGCATGTTTCAGTCTGCATGCCAGGATTTGAGAAGTCACTCAAAATGTGCCCTAATTTTTCTTTCTGCAGCACTAATCATACTTTTTATGGAAAAATGAACCCCCTCATTTTGTTCCTTTTTAAATTAAATGTTTTAAGAGTTACCACTTTAATCCAAGCAAGATGGCTTCAGGTGTGCCATACATTTATCATAAGTAGGACGGTTAGCGCTCTAGTAGTTCTTTGGAACACTCTGGAAAGCTGCAGTAGAACACAAAGGAATCAACTGACAGTCTCTGCCCTTGTTGGATGTACATGTTTTACTGAGAATGTCAGACTTCATTCTCACATGACTGAGAAAGATAATGTGAATTTACAGAAAATAAGCTCTCAGTTTAGCTTATAGATCACCTTCCAAACCTCTGTGGTAAAAGCATGAGAAAATATTTTTCTCTCAATCATGATATCCCAGCAGAAGGCTTTTTCACATGGTGAAATCACCTTAGAACATACCACAATTCCTAAAATGAGTATGGTACCATCAACAAATGATTTATAATGTAACTAAAGTCTTAAAATCTTCTATTAACTGCAATGCTTTTTAATGAGGTGCTATCATGTATATTGGTCCCAAGATGGCTGCCAACACTTCTTGGATGAAGTGCTGACAGCCAATCAGATCTCAGGATGAGATGTGTGGTTAGGCTCCGCCCACATATATATATTGATTTAAATGCTATTTTCTCAGGAACTACTGAACAGATTTACACCAGACCTACAAAAGGCACTTCCTTGACCTGAGGACTACCTCTCTGCCAAATTTCAAGTAACTCTGTTCAGCCGTTCGGGCTGTAGCTGTGTCTAAAGGTCCTATGGAAAAATGCATGGGAAAAACGCGTTTTGGGACCCCCCTTTTTTCTCAGCCCCCGCTTGACGAATCCCCCCGAGACTTTCAGGGTAGGAGCGGAGCGTAGCGCCCCACCTATTTTGAAAATTTCGCGAGGATTCATCGACCGGCGCCAAAGTTATTCCAAATAGAATGTTGCGGTCCTAACTATAACTATCTACTGGCGACCGCCAGTAGATAATATATATATATATATATATATATATATATATATATATATATATATATATATATATTTATATTATCTACTGGCGGTCGCCAGTAGATAGTTATAGTTAGGACCGATTTTCCATATGAAATCCGCAACATTCTATTTAGAATAACGTTGGCGCCGGCTGACAAATCCTCGCAAAATTTCCAAAACTTTTGGCCAGCTCCGCTCCGCTCCTACCCTGAAAGTTTTGCAGTGATCCGTCAAGCGGGGGCCGAGAAAAAAGGGGGGTCCCAAAACGCATTTTCCCCATGCAATTTCCCATAGGATCTGTTGTCGCAGCTACAGCTCGAACCGCTGAATGGAATGACACCAAATTTGGCATAGAGGTAGTCCTCAGTTCGGACTCGTGCCTTTTGCATATATGGTGTGAATCTGTTCAGTAGTTCCTGAGAAAATTAGGGTAAAAAAGTTAGTGATTTCTATGGCCGCGGAGGATCAGCGGACCGTACCCGCACCCTAAGCGCACCCTCCCCGAACCGAGCGGGCACCCTCCCGATCGCGCGCTGAATGCTAAATGGCTGTCGAGTGTCTCTCTACATTCGAAACCAGGAACTGTTGGTGGCCATTTTCTGCCTCGGTAGAAGCGGGGCTGAAGATGCAAGGGGAATAAGTGTGTTAAACATATAAAGGGGGCAGAGTGGAAATACTCTGACCCTCTAGAGGTGCTTAGGGGGTCCCTGAAGGACCCACTGGGGCCCCCTTTTAAAAAAAAAACACGGGGAAATGCGCGCACGGTGCGCGCATCCTATTGCGTTGGATGCACGGATTCTCTCGCGGTGGGTGCGCGGATCCACGGCAACGTTTTTTGAAAAACGACAAGAAAACATTGGTTATATGACAACTTTCTACACTGAAAGGTAGGGTGTATATTTCTGTTTTTTAAAGGTATGATTGTTATTGGTTAACAAAAACAGATTGTAAGGAACATTATATATGATAAGCTGATATGTTGAAAAGTCAAGCACACTTCGGTGCCGATCACGATTAAGCCTGGGCAAAGCACTACGCTACGCTTGCGTAGTTTGCGAAGTTCGCGCTACTTCGCACTACGCGAATTGCACGTAGCACAGTGCGAACACGCGTAGCGTAGTGTTGCGTAGTGCTGCGGTCATTTTTTGCTTGCTCGCGGTCCTCAACGTCAAGTTGGCGACCCCGAGCAAGCAAAATGACATCCCGGCGAGACTTTTTCCTTGTTCGCGATCAGCAACATCAAGTTGGCGATCGCGAGCATGGAAAATAAACCTCCCGGCGAGATTCCCAACGCGAGGAGGTCAGGTTTGTCATTGCGAGTGGTCGCGTATGCTCGCGACCGCTCGCGATGAGAAACTACCAGTTCGCGTTGAGAAAGCTGCCGCTCGAGTAAAAATCTACTCCAGCAGCAGAAAACTACAGCTCGCACTGTGCAAGATGCCATTTTCAATGATTACACAGTGCCGGTTGCTTGTCCGCACTGTGCAATCATTGAAAACGATATCTGGCACAGTGCGAACAAGGTACTACGCAGTTCGCGAAGTGCTATGCGTAGCTCGCGTAGTGCGAACTGCACTTTGCGTAGCTTCGCGAAGTGCTACTTCGCGAACTACGCCCAGGGTTAATCACGATCCTGTAAAAACCGGGTACGAGCCGTCGAACAGAGCGTATTCTCCGTCCGACGCGTACCCGGTCGTAACAATATACAAACATGGAAGTACGATTCGCACGGAAATACTATTTCCGTACGAATCGTACAAAACCTCGACCGACGAAAATAAACCAACAAATGTGATCCGGGAAAGCGCCGACGTGACGTCGGGACGCACGCAGCCTGCCATTCACAAACCAGGAAGTACGATTCGCACCGACGTCATCCCGCACGGACAATATTTTCCGACAGCCAAAAACTGCCGGGAAATCAGGATGACGCGAACAAGGAGTACCTGCACGCGACGGACAGACATGGACCCGAACCTACGTGTCATCCCGGCCCTCATAGCAGTCGACCTCCTCCACAGGTTACGACGCAGACGCCGCAGAAGGTCAGAACAACAAAGGGAGGGGGGAAAGGGGGGGGGGCAGGAGCAGGGGCAGGCCACAAAACCCCCACCAAAGTCACACAGCACACATGCCCTGGACATACCTGACTCCCAGGCCCTGGTCACTACGAGGGGGTGGGGGCGTGTCCAGCAAAGCCAGCGTCCGCCACAACGGAAGTGCTTGACGACGCGAACCGGCAACACAACAATACAGGTACGTCCCGTACCCATGCCTTAAGAGCGTGGGTACGAGTCGTACCACGCCCACACCTACGTCACCCCAACAATGGCGGGACGGCTGTACCCACGTGGCAAAGGCCTGGGTACGGCCCGCACAAGCATTCCATAGCGTGGGTACGGATATGTACGGACCGTACCCCCACCCCGTATGCATGGAGCGTACCCCCCACCCTAACAGTGTAAGTACGACCCATACCCCCACCTGCGTACGTATGGAGCGTACCCCCCACCCCAACAGTGTAAGTACGACCCGTACCCCCACCCGTGTATGTATGGAGCGTACCCCCCACCCCAACAGTGTAAGTACGACCCGTACCCCCACCCGTGTACATATGGAGCGTACCCCCCACCCCAACAGTGTAAGTACGACCCGTACCCCCACCCGCATACATATGGAGCATACCCCCCACCCCAACAGTGTAAGTACGACCCCAGGATAATGTGCAGCACCTCTAAGCAGTCACATGCCACAGGCCACTGACGCTACCTCAGCAGAGTACACAGACACACACAGGCACAGTACATTCACCTGCCATTGCCAAATGCAGCGACAAACCTCACTCTGCACATGTGCCACTAGACAGGGGGGGGCTCACAGGTGTGGGGCTGGCTCTGCACGTCAGACACACAGCACTGCTCCCTGCTCACATCACATGGGCAGGGTATATCCATCCCTCATGCAGCCCGGGTGCCACACTCCACATATGCACCCACCCACATGACAGGGGACTTACACACACACCGATGTCCAGGGTACGAACACATCATGTGGACACTCTCAGCACAGGTACACAGAACTAACACACATCTGTGGGTACAGTCACCTGTCACACTGGGCTGACCACATAATCACATGAGGACTGTAGAGGCTACATTCCCAGGAGGACAAGACAGGCAGAATGTGGCATGCACCATGCAGTGATTGTCACAGTAAACACAATGCAAGTGAGGACGGCAGACATGCACCACAGCATGCTCTGGCTGAGAGACATCAGGCATTCCCCCCCCCTGGGACCCCCCTACAGTACATAGCATGTGTGTCACACCTGGACACAATGCCAGAAGTCACAGTCACAAACAAGGGACACAGTCTGTGCTAGTGGACTCTGCACTCACCTGATACCCTGGTCGCCCATACAGCAGGGGGTACTGTGGGAGGATCACATCCAGCAATGCCAGGTTCTCCTCCAGGGTGAAAGGCTGTGACCTCTCCACAGACCTTGACATGGTTCCAGGGAATCGGTAGCAGCAGCTGGGTCGTAGAATCCAAAGATGTGCAGGCAAGTGCTCCCTCATGGGACCTGGCTGCCATATATCTGCCTTGCTGGCCTGTTTCATGCACAGGAGTACAGAGTGATTGGTCACTCACATTTGCATCCTATGTTTCCTCCAATCCCTTCAAACCTAGCACAGTCAGTGTGTTCTGATTGTGTTTTTTTCTTGAGCATGATGTCAACTCCAGAACCACATTGCAACAAAGTAGATTTATTCAAACTGACTTCTGCTGTGCACCTGCTGAACAAAATTCAAACTTTAAACTTGGTCTCCATGACAACCAGCATGCATGTAGGCCTTTATACTTGTCCCTCATGTGTCCCCTATGTAATTTTGAGTTTCACACACATGTACGGTGCGTACCGGGGCCCTAGGGCACCCCAAAAGCATAGCAACGGCCCGTACAGGCGTGTGTACGGTCCGTATCACTATGGGTGTGCTCGCGTATGCGTACCCATAGTGATAGTGAGCGTACAGGCGTGTGTACGGTCCGTATCACTATGGGTGTGCTCGTGTATGCGTACCCATAGTGATAGTGAGCGTACAGGCGTGTGTACGGTCCGTATCACTATGGGTGTGCTCGCGTATGCGTACCCATAGTGATAGTGAGCGTACAGGCGTGTGTACGGTCCGTATCACTATGGGTGTGCTCGCGTATGCTACCGCTTCCCCCAACCGTTGATTGAGGAGTTGACGGCAAGGCTGGCACCACACCTGCAACCGCTGCACAGGGATCCTACGGCACTGACACCCAAGCTGAAGGTATTGGCAGCCCTACATTTTCTTGCCACGGGTACCTTTCAATATACCATAGCTCATGTTGGTGGCATGTCCCAGAGCATGTTCAGCCGTGTGCTGCATGATTTCTTAGAGGCCATGTTGCTTCACCTGGATGAGTTCATCCATTTCCCCACTCCTGAACTGTTTACTGGGGTCAAGCGTGGATTCTATGCCCTGAGAGGGATGCCCCATGTCATTGGGTCCATAGATGGGACACATGTGGCTTTGGTACCACCACAGGCACAGGAGGTAGCGTACAGGAATCGCAAACACTACCACTCCATCAATGCCCTTGTGGTGTGTCTGTCCAACATGGTGATTTCACATGTCTGTGCTCGTTTTCCAGGATCAGCACACGATGCCTACATCATGAGGCGTAGCAGGGTGCCTGAAATGATGACGCAGCTGCGCAACGAACGAGCATGTGTTGTTGGTGGGTACACTCTGTCCTGTATTTTGCGTAGACTTCCAGCACGACCGCTTCTCCTGTCCTACTCATGTCCATGTGGTTTCCATGTAGGGGACGCTGGCTATCATGCCATGGCTGCTCACACCTCTCCGCAACCCCATCACGCCGGCCCAGCTCCACTACAACACCGCCCATGGCCGGACAAGACGAGTGATTGAGAGGATATTTGGCCTCCTGAAGAGCCGATTCAGATGCCTCCACAAGACCGGCGGTGCCCTCCCATATGCCCCGGTGAAGGTCTGCAAAATCTTCATGGTCTGCTGCATGCTGCACAACATGGCAGTTGAGAAAGCTGTGCCACTCATCCTGGATCAAGATGATCAGGACCATCCACCCGTGGAGGACGAAGGGCTTGGCAATGGGGCTAGTGATGTGGAGGATGTGGTTCCGCAAGAGGACATCCGGAGTCGGCTCATATGCGACTTCTTTGCTTAGTGGTGAGTACCAGTGTCTGAGTGTGCACGCATTGGTCCCCGTGTGGCATGTGTTGCGATGTGTGTGTCCATCTGCATGTATGCCACGTGAGTCAGAGGTGTGTGTGGATGTGTCACTGGAGTGATGGTGCCAGTGATGAGTGTATTTCCCCAGTCATAATTGTGACCTAGCATGTTGTCATCCTTACATGTGTCGAGTACATGCACATGCAAGTGGCTGTGCTTTTTGTGGCTGACTTCTTGTGTGTCTCTCATCCCCAGGTACTTGCGCATGCCGTCTGCTGGTTGCATTGTTGTGGCACTGCTATTCCTCATGGACACGTCATCGTGTGCTGACTCAGCGTTACACGCACGGACAAGTTTGGAAGTCTCCTTAGGGTAAGGGATGCATCAGGGGTGTATTGGGTGTGGCTGTTGTTTCTGATGTGTGCACACTGCCCCTGTCGATGTTTGGTTCCTCTGCAGACATGTCGCATCACCATGGGACACATTACATGTAGCTGGGTACACGTGAATAGATGGTCAGACTTGTTGACAGTCATCTGTGATGGGATAGTGGATTGTGATGATGGCATCAATGTGTGTGACACTGCCCTCGGACACATACGGTTTGCATTGGCTTGACATGGTGTGGGACTTCCACATCAGAGGATCAATGGTGTATGGCAGCCTCTCCGTGAGCAGCAGGGGGTGTTTAGCTGTTGGCCGACACTTGTGTGCCAGTTCCATGGCTATCACGCATTTGTGCAGCAGAAGGGGGGTTCCAGTGTTGGACCCACATGTTACTCCACATGACCTGTTTATGTGTACTCCGAGTTGCCTCTGCATTCCGGAATACATGAATGATAAAGGTGTCCCTATGCCTCCAAGGTGCCTATTCTCAGTCAATGCTGGTGTGTTGCCACGGTGCATACAGCATGTCTGGCATGGTTTTCCGTGATAGTGGCTATGTGTCTATGTGTCGAGTAGCAAGATGCAAGCAGTTTGTGTGGGATTAGACTGTGTATTGTGCATGATGTTCATGACTATGTGGGTATTGTGACATGTGCCATCCCCATGCATCCAACGTTGGCCAGGCCACCATTCTCTGCATCCACCTGACTCAAGCTTGCAGGACATGGTTCTGCCACCTGTCCACACGTACCTGGGTGCCCCCCAGGACACTCCACATGATCCCTGACCTCTGCGCATGGCTGTCGCTGTACTCAATATGTCTGTCGGCCCGGTTGTGCGGCCACCCCCTCAGCTGGTTGGGCCCATCATGGGTGTGTATGGTGCTCCATGTGTGTCTTGCCTAATACATTGTGACCCATGTGTGTCCTGTGCCAGACTCAGGCCCCAGGGTGTGGATGGTTGGAGTCATATGAGAACTCTGGCATGGTTAGACTTAACAAGACACATGTAAGGTAATAATGCAAAATGAAGGCCTCATCTCTTTATCGTGTAACTTTTATTTTTGTTGGGGTACGTGGGGGGGGGGGGGGGTATGACATGAGGGGCTTTCCGGGTGTGTGGAATCCAAAGTTCACTAGGGGAGTTGGTGTCCTTGCCATTGGAAATCCTCAGAGTCCATGCCACAGTCTTTGTCAACATTGGTCAGACAGTGACCAGCAAGTCCATGTGGCAGAGAATGTCTTTTGCTGATGAGCTGCTGTTGGTCCAGTGGGCCAGGTGCCAGGCCAGGTGTCCTGGGAGATGGTGCTGTTGCGCCGACCCTCACGGTCTTTTCCGTGGACGACCCGCCCTCCTGCGGGAACCCTCAGAAGCAGGCCGTGACGATGTTTGGGATGCTCCGTCGGATGTCTCCTCCTCCTCCTGATCCCTCCCTGTGGGTGGTGATGTTCTACGCCTGGCAGCACAGGGAGGGTTGCCCATGTTGTTGGCTATCCGACGGAGTGTACTGTGAATTCCCCTGAACACCGTAACGAGCTCAGCCTGTCTGTCCTCCATCCGCCCTTGGTGTTGCAGTAGACAGGCATGTTGCTCCGCATGTTGCTGGGCCTGCTGGGTCTTGATCTCCTCGAGGATGGACACAACCTGGGCCATGCCCGTGGTGTCCTGCCGGTATGTGTCCAGGATGTTTCTGACATGGGCATATACCAGTTCCGCAGCCAACTGGTCAGGCTCGCGCCTCCGCCATCCTCCACTCCCACCACCCCTGCCCACTTGCACCTGGCCTGCCCTTGTGGGCACATCGGGTCTCCGGGACCCCTGAGGGGTGGCATTAGCGTTGTCGCCTGCCTCCTCCTGGGTGCCCGGTACACCGTGTTCCTCCTGGTCAGCCTGGCTGCGTTGTGTTGGTGGGGCAGGGATCCTGGGTGTCTCCTGGGATGTGGCAGGAGTGGGGGTGGTGGTTGGCCCAGTTGTACCTGACGCAGGTGCTGCAGGTGGTTGGACACCAGAGGGGCCAGGTTGGTCAGGGTCGTCCACAGAGTGGTGAGAGTCGTCGCTGCCGGTGGGATCGTCATCCCGCAGAGCCGGGTCCTGTGAGTCTTCCCCCCCGTGTTGGGGGGTGATCCACGACGTTGACCTGTGTGTGAGAGAGACAATGTTATTTTAGTTCCATGCAACATCCATGTTTCATTTGTTTCAAAGTTGGCACATTTCCTCTGGGTATTTGGATATGTCTTGCATTCCACTCACAGTGCACTTGTGCATGGGTATGTCCCTTGGCCACAGCTTTTGAGACTTTACCTATGTGTGGCACAGTCTTACTTGCTTTGTCAATTGTGACTGCAGTCAGCAGTGGAGTGAGCAGGTGTGGCGAGCCATGCATTGGCGCCTTCCGTGTTGCACTGTACGTGGGCACATGGAGTTGTTCCACACACTTATATAATGCAGGTAGCTGGCGTTGTGCTCGTGCACAGGTTGAGACATGGCCCTGTGTTTGGCCATGGAGAAGAGAGGGGGATTGAGGCACTGGCCACCCTTGTCTACATGCACGCAGTCCACCTGCTGACGGGCAGACATTCCCACACCACACAAGGCTGAATTGGTCTCCCTGTGTGTCCCTTTCTCACTCCCTCTCTGTCCCCCTCTCCCTCCCTCCCTGTGTCAGCCTCCTCCCTCTGTCCGTCTCCCTGTGTCTCCCTCCCTCTCTCTCCCCCTCTCCCTCCCTCTGTGTGTCACCCTCTGTCACCTCAGCCCAGCTTCCTAGGCACACACTTTTAGCAGATCTCTGAATACCCCTTGGCTTGTTGATGTGAGTTTGTTTCTGATCTCCAGGCACCCATTGGGTGTAGTGTGTGTGTCTGCGCTGCTGCTGTGGTGGTGTGTGCTGCCACTCTTTCACAGTGTTGGCTGTTCATTAGCTGCTGTCATGTGCAAAAAGTGCCTTCACCCCCATGTCTTAATGCAAGGCGTCCGCCATTTGTTGGCAAGTCTTTCCTGTGTGGGGACACACTGTTTGTCTGGCTGTGACCTAGGCCATATGGGCAGAGGGCATTGTTGTCTGCTTCTGAGTTGCACTATGTGATTTTTGGGGCCCACACTCCCGCCATCCGGCTTACCGTGTCTTGTGTTGGTGTTTTCTGTGGCCTGTGACTTGGCATTGTCCAGGTGGGTGCATGGGGCATGGTGGCGCTAGTGGCATGTGTGTGTTCATGGAGTGTGGTTGAGTCATGCGATAGCTTGGGGTGGTTGCGTGACTGATTGTGAGTTTGGTTGTGGATGACGTTCCCTCCATGTGAGGTGAGTTGTTTGTGTACTCACCCGGGTCTCGGAGTCCTTCTAATCCGTCCACTGCCACCACCGGCAGTATGGCCATCACCCTCTCCTCCCAGGGATGGTATTGTACGGGTCTGCGGGGCGGCCCTCCTCCTGTGATGTTGGCCTGGTTGTGGTCGTCGGTCATTTTGGCTCGGACCCTCCTCCGCAGATCGTACCACCTGGCTTGGCATTCATGCCTGGTCCTTCTGGTGGACGCAACAGCATTGACAGCATCGACAATCCTCTGCCACATGGCTGTTTTTTCTGAAATGCTGGTCTGTCTGACCAATGTTCCAAAGAGGTGTGGCTCGACTCTGAGGATTTCGTCGACAAGGACCTCCAACTCTTGGCTAGTGAACTTTGGATTCTTGTTAGTGGGCATGGTGAGGGGTGTGGGTGTGGATGGTTGTGGGGGGTGTGGGTGTGGATGGTTGTGGGTGTGTGGGTGTGGTTGTGCAGGTGTGTGTGAATGTGATGAGGGGGTGTTTGTGAAGGTGTGTGTGTGTGAAGGTGTGCAAGTGTAAGGTGTAGTAAAGGTTCAAGTATGGTGCAGTAGGTTGTCTGTGGGGTCTGGCAGCAGTGAGTCTGTTGCAAAGGCTCATGGTTTGTGTGTGTGGGCCCTTTTTATTGGTCCATTGGTGGGTGTGGCTGTGTTTGAACTTTGGGTGGGTGTGTTATAAGGAGTGGTTGTGTTTTGGGCCTCTGTTTGGGATTTTGGCAGTTGCAGGTCAGTGAATGTGTTGTATTTGTGCTTGTTGGACATGTTTTGTGGCTTTGTGCCATTCGAATAGTGTATTCTTGTGTTGTTGTGCTTTGTCCTGGTTGTGTACGTGCTTTTTTAGCGTGTGTACGGTGTGTACTTCGGCAATTTTGTTGTACAGTGCTGTCCTTGTGTCTGGCTTGGTACGACTCGTACATGCGCGATGTTGGGTGATGGTGCTGGTGTTGGGGCCTGGGGTGCGCTCCGTACTTAGAATGTTGGGGTGGGGGTACGCTCCATACATACGCGGGTGAGGGTTCGGGTCGTACATACACGGTTGGGGTGGGGGTACGGTCCGTACATACACGGTTGGGGTGGGGGTACGCTCCATACATACGCGGGTGAGGGTTCGGGTCGTACATACACGGTTGGGGTGGGGGTACGCTCCATACATACGCGGGTGAGGGTATGGGTCGTACATACACGGTTGGGGTGGGGGTACGGTCCGTACATACACGGTTGGGGTGGGGGTACGCTCTATACATACGCGGGTGAGGGTTCGAGTCATACATACACGGTTGGGGTGGGGGTATGCTCCATACATACGCGGGTGAGGGTACGGGTCGTACATACACGGTTGGGGTGGGGGTACGCTCCATACATACGCGGGTGAGGATACGGGTCGTACATCCACGGTTGTGGTGGGGGTACGGTCCGTACATACACAGTTGGGGTGGGGGTACGGTCCGTACATACACGGTTGGGGTGGGGGTACGCTCCATACATACGCGGGTGAGGGTACGGGTTGTACATACACGGTTGGGGTGGGGATACGCTCCATACATACACGGGTGAGGGTTTGGGTCATACATACACGGTTGGGGTGGGGGTACGGGTCGTACATACACGGTTGGGGTGGGGGTACGGTCCGTACATACACGGTTGGGGTGGGGGTACGCTCCATACATATGCGGGTGAGGGTACGGGTCATACATCCACGGTTGGGGTGGGGGTACGGTCCGTACATACACGGTTGGGGTGGGGGTACGCTACATACATACGCGGGTGAGGGTACGGGTCGTACATACACGGTTGGGGTGGGGGTACGGTCCGTACATACACGGTTGGGGTGGGGGTACACTCCATACATACGCGGGTGAGGGTATGGGTCGTACATCCACGGTTGGGGTGGGGGTACGGTCCGTACATACACGGTTGGGGTGGGGGTACGCTCCATACATACGCGGGTGAGGGTACGGTCCGTACATACACGGTTGGGGTGGGGGTACGCTCCATACATATGCGGGTGGGGGAACGTCTCGTACATACACGGGTGTACATACACGGGTGGGGATTCGACTCGTACATAGGGGGGCTGGGGGGAGTGTTGGGCGCATATGCGGGCACATGTCTCCATGGTTGCTAAGTGAGTTTGGTGCGGATGGTGTTTTTTCCATCCGGTTGTAACGTCGGACGCACAGGATGGATCGTACTAGCGCGGTCGGACTTCACTTTTCACATTTGTACGGTAAATCGTCCGAGGATGTGTCGGACACATTTTCCGACCCGAGGACGTGTGGGGAATAATTCCCAATGCGATTCGTATGGTCTTTTTCCCATGCGAATCGTACTTGGCAGTTTGTACGGCACTTGTACGATTCGTACGGTAAAAAGACCGGATACGAGTCGTACGGGGAATTTTTTTACAGGATCGTCATTGGCACCTTCCTGTCTTGTGTAGGAACATTGTGTGCTGAACTTGTGACCTGTGAGCTCAGTGCAGTGTTCCATGACCTGTTTCTATCGTAACAGGCAGAAGGCAGATTGGGGGAAGGGTTGAAATGTATTTCAGTTGAAAAGGGTTGAAATGTTTAACCAATAGAAATGTGTGTTTGCTTTTGAGTTTATGTGCGAAGGATTGTGATCTGATGTTTACATGTATATGTGTGGAAAATGAGAGGGAAACTTTTTCATTCTTTGCTTTTGCTGAGAGGTGCACAGTGCAGAGATTCTGTAAAAGAAAATATGGTGAGTGATTGATATACTTCTTAATCTACAAAAGAACTTGAAAGATGAGTTATTTAATTGAGAGGGGATGTATGTAGACTATTTTGATTTTAATCAGACTAATGTATTTTTCCTGCTAAAGTGTAGGGAGTACTTTTTTCTCTACAATGTGTGTGCATGTAGAAACCATTCTGTGATAAGCATTTGTGTTTTTCATGTGTTTGTAGACAGATAACTGTGCTGTTTTTATATTTTGGTAGAATTGGAAACCAGTCATTGTTTATGAATTTGTGAAATGAGTTATGTTATGTTTCTATACTAAAATGTAGTACTACTTCTAGATGAAGAAATGTGTTTTGGTATAGTGCAAGGGATAGTGTTGTTTGTCTAGAATCACACAGTGAGTCTGTGTGCATTTGGGATCCACTGTGAGAGAAGCATTTGGTAACATCGTGTATTTGCTGACAGATAACTGTTTTAACTTGTCATGTTGTGAAGTTTTAGTAGCATTAGAAGACAGTTATGGCTTATGATTTGATTAAATGAGTCAGGCTTTGACAGAAAAGTGCAGTCCTGAAATATGTAGATTGTGTGCAGTTCCCTTACCAGTTGCACTGTAGTGAATGAGTTTTGGTAAACTCCTAGGGATAGTGGTGCATGTCTAGAATCACAGTGTGAGTTAGTGTGTATTTGGGATCAGTGTGAGAGAAGCATTTGGTGACATCATGTATTTGCTTACAGATAACTTTTTTAAAACCTGTTACGTTGTCAAGTTTTAGTAGCATTAGAATCCAGTCTTTGCTTATGCGTTGATTAAATGAGTCATGCTTTGACACTGATGTGCTGTACTTAAATATGTAGATTGTGTTCAGTACCATTAACTCTTCCAGACTAGTGAATGAGTTTTGGTAAACTCCTAGGATGTGTTCATTGTCTAAAATCACACTGTGAGTCTGTGTGCATTTGGGTAAGGATTGTGAGAGAAGCATTTGGTAACATCGTGTATTTGCTGACAGATAACTGTTTTAAAACCAGTCAGGTTGTCAAGTTTTAGTAACATTAGAAGACAGTTATGGGTTATGCTTTCATTAAATGAGGCAGGCATTGACAGTAAATTGCAGTCGTGAAATATGTAGATTGTGTGCAGTTCCCTTACCACTTGCACTGTAGTGAATGAGTTTTGGTAAACTCATAGGGATAGTGGTGCTTGTCTAGAATCACACTGTGAGATAGTGTGTATTTGGGATCAGTGTGAGAGAATCATTTGGTAACATCATGTATTTGCTGACAGATAACTGTTTTAAAATCTGTCATGTTGTCAAGTTTTAGTAGCATTAGAAGCCAGTCTTTGCTTATATGTTGATTAAATGAGTCATGCTTTGACACTGATGTGCTGTACTTAAATATGTAGATTGTGTGCAGTCTCCTTACCCCTTCCACAGTAGTGAATGAGTTTTGATAAAGTCCTAGGATAGTGTTGATTGTCTAATATCACACTGTGAGTCTGTGTGCATTTGGGTAAGGATTGTGAGAGAAGCATTTGGTAACATCGTGTATTTACTGACAGATAACTGATTTAAAACCTGTCATGTTGTCAAGTTTTAGTAGCATTAGAAGCCAGTCTTTGCTTATGCGTCAATTAAATTAGTCAGGCATTGACATTAAAGTGTAGTCGTGAAATATGTAGATTGTGTGCAGTTCCTTTACCACTTCCACTGTAGTGAATGAGTTTTGGTAAACTCCTAGGGATAGTGTTGGTTGTCTAGAATCACACTGTGAGTCTGTGTGCATTTGGGAACCACTGTGAGAGAAGTGTTTGGTAACATCGTGGATTTGCTGACAGATAAGTGTTGAAAAACATGTCATGTTGTCAAGTTTTCGTAGCATTAGAAGACAGTTATGGCTTATGCTTTCATTATATGAGTCAGGCATTGACAGTAAATTGCAGTTGTGAAATATGTAGATTGTGTGCAGTTCCCTTACCACTTGCACTGTAGTGAATGAGTTTTGGTAAACTCCTAGGGATAGTGGTGCATGTCTAGAATCACAGTGTGAGTTAGTGTGTATTTGGGATCAGTGTGAGAGAAGCATTTGGTGACATCATGTATTTGCTTACAGATAACTTTTTTAAAACCTGTTACGTTGTCAAGTTTTAGTAGCATTAGAATCCAGTCTTTGCTTATGCGTTGATTAAATGAGTCATGCTTTGACACTGATGTGCTGTACTTAAATATGTAGATTGTGTTCAGTACCATTAACTCTTCCAGACTAGTGAATGAGTTTTGGTAAACTCCTAGGATGTGTTCATTGTCTAAAATCACACTGTGAGTCTGTGTGCATTTGGGTAAGGATTGTGAGAGAAGCATTTGGTAACATCGTGTATTTGCTGACAGATAACTGTTTTAAAACCAGTCAGGTTGTCAAGTTTTAGTAACATTAGAAGACAGTTATGGGTTATGCTTTCATTAAATGAGGCAGGCATTGACAGTAAATTGCAGTCGTGAAATATGTAGATTGTGTGCAGTTCCCTTACCACTTGCACTGTAGTGAATGAGTTTTGGTAAACTCATAGGGATAGTGGTGCTTGTCTAGAATCACACTGTGAGATAGTGTGTATTTGGGATCAGTGTGAGAGAAGCATTTGGTAACATCATGTATTTGCTGACAGATAACTGCTTTAAAACCTGTCATGTTGTGAAGTTTTAGTAGGATTAGAATCCAGTCTTTGCTTATGCGTTGATTAAATGAGTCATGCTTTGACACTGATGTGGTGTACTTAAATATGTAGATTGAGTGCAGTACCATTAACTCTTCCAGAGTAGTGAATGAGTTTTGGTTAACTCCTAGGATAGTGTTGCTTGTCTAAAATCACACTGTGAGTCTGTGTGTATTTGGGTAAGGATTGTGAGAGAAGCATTTGGTAACATCGTGTATTTGCTGACATATACCTGTTTCAAAACCGGTCATGTTGTGAAGTTTTAGTAGCATTAGAAGCCAGTCTTTGCTTATGCTTTGATTATATGATCAGGCTTTGACATAAAAAAGTGCAGTCCTGAAATATGAAGATTGTGTGCAGTTCGCTTACCATTTCCACAGTAGTGAATGATTTTTGGTAAACTTCTAGGTATAGTGGTTGTTGTCTAGAATCACACTGTGAGTGTGTGTGCATTTGAGAACCACTGTGAGAGAAGCATTTGGCAACATCGTGTATTTGCTGACAGATAACTAATTTAAAACCTCTCATGTTGTCAAGTTTTAGTAGCATTAGAAGCTAGTCTTTGCTTATGCATTGATAAAATGAGTCAGGGTTTGACACTAAGGTGCAGTACTATTCTGTTCACTGTGGCAGAACTGAAAATGTAAATGTTTTACCTAAGCACTGTCCTAGAAGTAGTCTGATTATTTAGTCAGTTTCTAAGTACCAAATAGACTGCTTCAAATGTCTATGCAGTATGCATGTAGTGTTCTAACATACTATACACTTGTCTTTTACACCTTCAATTCCCTTGTCAGTATCAATACACTTTCAGGAAACATCCTGTCACTTCCTTTGCAGTCCTCTAGAGACCCATTCAACAGCATGTACTAATCCATTCACTGTGCCAAAACCCAAACACTTATAAATTCACCAAGCCACTCTCTTTCCAGTACTCTAATGATTGAGTCACTGCCTAAGTATTCATGCACTGAGCCAGGTCTTAGCACATGGACTTCTTCAAACCCCTATCCACTATGCATGCAGTCCTCTAACCACCTAGACACTTGTCTTTCACACTTTCAATGTCCTAGTCCGTATCCATACAGTCCAGCACTTGTGACTGCCTTTGCACTCCTCTAGTGACCCATTCAGTACCAAGTACTAATCCATTCCCTGTGCGAAAAGCCTAGCACTTATAAATTCACCTAGGCACTCTCCTTGCTGTACTCTAATCATTCAGTCAGTACCCAAGTAGTCATGCAGTGAGCCAGGCCTTAGCACATGGACTGCTTTAAATGCCTATGCAGTATGGATGCAGTCCTCTAATCACCTACACAGTTGTGTTTCACACCTTCAATTCCCTAGTTAGTATTCATACTCTTCTAGCAAACACCCTGTCACTCACCCAGTGTGTCTCCTTATAGTACTGTAATCATTTAGTCAGTTAGCATGTAGTCTTTTAGTGAGGTAGGCTTTAGGGCATGAACTGCTTCAAAGTAGTATGCACTATGCATGTAGTGTTTTAACGATCGTCACACTTGTGGTTCAGGGCTATAGTTTCTTAGTCAGTTTTTATATAAAATGTGTTTGTACAGTAATGGAATAGTATAAATTTGAAAGTTATTAATATACATTTATTTGTGATTCTTTTTTACAGATACAGAACAGTAGTGTTTCTCATCTGTTTGTACTCTTCTCGTGCAAGATTGTTTGGATGAAGGGTCCTTAGGTGTTTCATCATACATGCTGTGCCGCATGAGTATTTTTTGTTAGGATCCCCTCGTAACAGAACTCTTTGGCAAATCTTGCGAATGAAGAAGGTGGCATTGGTCTTTGTTTGCCCCTTGGAAAAAGTAAAAAATTTCTTCACCACTGAAAAAAAACGTTGTGGGCGTGGTGCCTTCTGCAAAAAAAATTCCTCAGATTCGGTAAATATTTTAAAGCTGCAACATTTACAGTTTTTGTAAGTTAAACTTTTTTTAGCTCTATGCATTTTATGTATCTGTGATTTGTTTCTTGTGGTATTTTGTTGAGAATACCATGTTGGTTTTTTTTTAACAATCTTTCTGATTTTCCAGGTCTGTCGTCGACATCCGTGGTTCCCACAGGAGTGTTCCGCCTTGTTGTTTTGTATTATTGTTGTTACATTTTGTTTATTAGTTTATTGTTTATATTTATGTTAATAAAAAAATAAAGTTTGAAAATAGTTTATCGTTTATATATTTATTATTATAAAAAATAAAGTTTGAAAAAAATAATAATAATGTTTTTGGTTGTTCTCTTAACTGCTGTGTGACTCTTTCTTGTTCTTATTACTGTTATTTGATGGAGTCCACCATGGTGTTAAATTTTGGGGCACTTATCGCTGGAATACTGGTGATATCTGCAGTTTGCACCAACTTCTGAAGAGTGTGTTAGATTTATCTCAACTTTACTTCCGTTAAAGTGCTGATAATGAAATGGAGAGTAGCCGTTCCCGTGCAAAAAGACACGAGGTGCACCTTTGCGATTTATTCTAAATACTAAAATCCTGTATTGTATTGCACTGAGGTATTGGCTGCACTTACAGTGTACACACAAAATCTATTAAGAAATCTCATTGTATTTATATTGATTGGGAATAGTGCGTCAGGTGCTGGATCTTGACGAGATACACTGCTCAGTTCGTATATTGTTGTGCACACGAAAAAAATCACATCACAACTTTCACACCCATTGCAATGCGAAACAAATTCCGCCGATAAGACACGTTAGCACCAGGGATTTTACACCTGCTTTCTGCTGGTGTTAAGCAGGACAACTACCTGCACCATGAAAAGGAACACAGCCAAGAGCCACACCAGAACACCCACAGGTGCCATTGAGTCAATGAGCATGATACAGGGATACCCATGAGGGCCAGAAGACTCATCTCAACAACTCCAGGACCACCAATGCCCCCCAAACCCACAGCTTAGTAAGTGTGTCCCTGTGGTCATTGTCTTAGCATGATAGGCACGAGCCCTGTAACATCACAGTGTGCTGTCACCTCAGCGTTGGCAGTGAGCCTGGATGTGTAGCTACGTACGAATCCTCCTGCATGCACAACTGGCGTGTACTGGTCTGTCGTTCACAGGTCAGTGCAGGGGTGTGCCTATCCGGCAAGGGGAACGGGGTGTCACGGACATGTCCGTGTACAGGAAGTGCGGTAAGTGTGTCTCTGTGTTCTGGTGTGGCCTGTTACAAGAGCCGCAGCAGTCGATGTTGTAAAGTGGCATGCACCACCTCCAAACGGCACTGTGATGTTGTAGTTGGAATGTAGCAGGACATGCGCAAATAGGCATTACAAT
This sequence comes from Triturus cristatus, assembly GCF_964204655.1. Classification (NCBI taxonomy): domain Eukaryota; kingdom Metazoa; phylum Chordata; class Amphibia; order Caudata; family Salamandridae; genus Triturus; species Triturus cristatus. The sequence goes on from NC_140590.1 coordinate 1,054,249,583, forward strand.
GGCGTGCCATACGAGTGCACGAGATACAACAGCTCACTGTACAAAAGTGTGGGGGCTCGTGGGAGGGAGGAGCAGCCGTTTGGCAACATAACACACAGTGAACTCGACCATGTGCCACATGCTGGGCATCTGATCCATGATGACCACAGTCGCAGACATCCCACAACGCCAACGACTGGCCTTTGTACACATCCTGTATGAATGCAGCGTGGTTTTCACTTCTATGCTCGTTCAGTGGTGTGATGTTGGCAGGTTGTGTGACTTGTGCTCCTTGTTGGTGTGTTTCATTTTGGCCATTGTTAGTCTATATGTGTGTTGTACTTAATTGTGCATGTGTGCCATTCTGCCCATCTCCCCCCCTCCCCCCACTCCCTGCTTCTTCCTCTTCCTAGTGCTGTTGTGTCTATAATTTTGTTGCTGCACACATAAATACATGTAAAGAATAAATTAGAATAGTTCTTTGATTCTTTTAGGTTTCAAAACTTCTCTATTGGTTTCTTTTTAATTTTCCATATGAACCGTTTTTTTTAATATTCAACAACACATAGAAGTCAGAAGTGCAACGTATTCTATCAACACACTTTCTAGAACACTCTACAATACGTGCAGGTTAAAAGTTCATCAATTTTTTAAAACTTTACGATATTTTTTTGTAACATTTTCTTGAACATTTAACGACACGTGTTTTGTTTTAAGTTCGAACAGTGCCTTCCAAATGCAAGTAGCAGGTGTGGTTGAGCTGAGCAGATTTTATCCTATGATATGTACTCCACGTTGAAACTGTTTTTTCTTAACCAATCACAAAGATGCTTTTCCACAAAACTAATGTGCACCCTACTTTTAAAAAAGAATGCTTTTCATGATATCTTCAGAGATAAGTTATAGATAGGAATTAGCATTTAAAAAACCTTTGAAATTCACTGAAAAAACCATAGGTTTCATGCATGTTATAGTTAGGAATTGGCATTTAAAAAACCTTTGAAATTCACTGAAAAAACCAAAGGTTTCAGGGGCGTTATAGTTAGAAATTGGCATTTAAAAAAACTTTGAAATTCAGTGAAAAAACCATAGGTTTCAGGGGTGTTATAGTTAACTGGACATTTCCCTCGTACAAAACCCTAGAAATTCCCCTGTTATAGTTAGTTCAGCTAACTATAACTCGTGCCCCCGTACTGCACTGGTGATGACGTCACATATTACATCACTCATGACATGGTCAGTGACATCACTGATGACTTCACTGATGGCATCTCAAATGACATCACTGATGACATCACTGATGACGTCATCTATGTGATAAATTAGTGCATCTTCTCACACCCTAATATAACCTTTGATACACCGACTCAAAATTTCAGACGGCCATTTTGACAACCATAGATACTCCAATACCAATAACTACTCACCCACTCATTGACTTTTAGGTCTACATACATCTCCACTCACTCACCTGTACAGTCACTCATACTTACAGTCACTCTGTGCATTTATACACCTATATAGACACTCACACACCGCCAATCATCCATTGCGGTACTGACACATCTAGTCAGTCATGCAAATAATTAATCACAGTAAAATTTACTCACCTATACAGTTAAAAACACTCAAGTTCACTTACTCATAAAAATGTGTCTTCCTGCAGAAAAACAAACAGCACATGACACAGATATCCTTGCACTATGGTGCATACAGCCACTCCCAAAATCACACACTCTCACATATAGATAGTTATATACTCTTACACACATATACACTGCGTTTCACATATGTAGTTACTGACACATGTACAACTGAGATATACATTCAATCACTAACACACCCATACATACACTCACCCAACCATACAGTCCATCACAGATGCACCCACTGAATCACCCACTCACACATCTAGTCACAGAGTCACACACACCCTACCCACACAAACACTCAGGCACCCATATAGATACTCAGACAACCAATCAATACCCCATATAGACACTCATATAGCTATTCACAAAACCATGCAGCCACTTATACACCAACACACAGACACATACAGACATTCACACAGTTTAGTCACTAGTCTGCAGTAAGATACATTTAATGACTCACTTATGGACTCAGTTACGTACCTAGAAAATCATCCATTCACACACTTGTACACCCACTTATTTTTCAACAGGCCTTTCCCTATATATATTAAACATAATAAAACTGTTCAGAAACACATACTCAATGGATGATGTCATCAGTGATGTCATCAGTGATGTCATTTGAGATGTCATCAGTGATGTCATCAGTGATGTCACTGACCATGTCATGAGTGATGTAATATGTGACGTCATCAGCAGTGCATTGCGGGGGCGCGAGTTAGGGAACTGCACACAATCTACATATTTCACAACTGCAATTTACTGTCAATGCCTGACTCATATAATGAAAGCATAAGCCATAACTGTCTTCTAATGCTACTAAAACTTGACAACATGACATGTTTTACAACACTTATCTGTCAGCAAATACACGATGTTACCAAACACTTCTCTCACAGTGGTTCCCAAATGCACACAGACTCACAGTGTGATTCTAGACAAACAACACTATCCCTAGGAGTTTACCAAAACTCATTCACTACAGTGGAAGAGGTAAAGGAACTGCACACAATCTACATATTTCACGACTACACTTTAATGTCAATGCCTGACTAATTTAATCAACGCATAAGCAAAGACTGGCTTCTAATGCTACTAAAACATGACAACATGACAGGTTTTAAAACAGTTATCTGTCAGTAAATACACGATGTTACCAAATGCTTCTCTCACAATCCTTACCCACATGCACACAGACTCACAGTGTGATTTTAGACAATCAACACTATCCTAGGACTTTACCAAAACTCATTCACTACTGTGGAAGGGGTAAGGGGACTGCACACAAACTACATATTTAAGTACAGCACATCAGTGTCAAAGCATGACTCATTTAATCAACATATAAGCAAAGACTGGATTCTAATGCAACAAAAACTTCACAACATGACAGATTTTAAAACAGTTATCTGTCAGCAAATACATGATGTTACCAAATGATTCTCTCACACTGATCCCAAATACACACTAACTCACAGTGTGATTCTAGACAAGCACCACTATCCCTATGAGTTTACCAAAACTCATTCACTACAGTGCAAGTGGTAAGGGAACTGCACACAATCTACATATTTCACGACTGCAATTTACTGTCAATGCCTGACTCATTTAATGAAATCATAAGCCATAACTGTCTTCTAATGCTACTAAAACTTGACACCCTGATTGGTTTTAAAACAGTTATCTGTCAGCAAATACACGATGTTACCAAATGCTTCTCTCACAATCCTTACCCAAATGCACACAGACTCACATTGTGATTTTAGACAATCAACACTATCCTAGGAGTTTACCAAAACTCATTCACTAGTCTGGAAGAGTTAATGGTACTGAACACAATCTACATATTTAAGTATAGCACATCAGTGTCAAAGCATGACTCATTTAATCAACGCATAAGCAAAGACTGGATTCTAATGCTACTAAAACTTCACAACATGACAGGTTTTAAAAAAGTTATCTGTAAGCAAATACATGATATCACCAAATGCTTCTCTCACGCTGATCCCAAATACACACTATCTCACACTGTGATTCTAGACATGCACCACTATCCCTAGGAGTTTACCAAAACTCATTCACTACAGTGCAACTGGTAAGGGAACTGCAAACAATCTACATGTTTCAGGACTGCACTTTTCTGTCAAAGCCTGACTCATTTAATCAAATCATAAGCCATAACTGTCTTCTAATGCTACTAAAACTTCACATGACAAGTTAAAACAGTTATCTGTCAGGAAATACACGATGTTACCAAATGCTTCTCTCACAGTGGTTCCCAAATGCACACAGACTCACTGTGTGATTCTAGACAAACAACACTATCCCTTGCACTATACCAAAACACATTTCTTCATCTAGAAGTAGTACTACATTTTAGTATAGAAATATAACATAACTCATTTCACAAATTCATAAACAATGACTGGTTTCTAATTCTACCAAAATATAAAAACAGCAGTTATCTGTCTACAAACACATGAAAAACACAAATGCTTATCACAGAATGGTTTCTACGTGCACACACATTGTAGAGAAAAAAGTAATCCCTAGACTTTAGCAGGAAAAATACATTAGTCTGATTAAAATCAAAATAGTCTACATACATCCCCTCTCAATTAAATAACTCATCTTTCAAGTTCTTTTGTAGATTAAGAAGTATATCAATCACTCACCATATTTTCTTTTACAGAATCTCTGCACTGTGCACCTCTCAGCAAAAGTAAAGAATGAAAAAGTTTCCCTCTCATTTTCCACACATATACATGTAAACATCAAATCACAATCCTTCACGCATAAACTCAAAAGCAAACACACATTTCTATTGGTTAAACATTTCAACCCTTTCCAACTGAAATACATTTGAACCCTTCCCCCAATCTGCCTTCTGCCTGTTACCCTAGAAACAGGTCATGGAACACTGCACTGAGCTCACAGGTCACAAGTTCAGCACACAATGTTCCTACACAAGACACAAAGTGTGCTTGACTTTTCAACATATCAGCTTATCATATATAATGTTCCTTATAATCTGTTTTTGTTAACCAATAACAATCATACCTTTAACCCCTTGAGTGCCCATGACGAGATAGTCTCGTCATGGGCCGCGGTTGCGCTGTGCCCATGACGAGACTATCTCGTCATGAACCCCGCCCGCTAATTCAACGCCCGGCACAGGGCGGGGAAAGGGCGGGGCACACAAGGGGTTAAAAAACAGAAATATACACCCTACCTTTCAGTGTAGAAAGTTGTCATATAACCAATGATTTCTAATCGTTTTTCAAAAAACGTTGCCGTGGATCCGCGCACCCACCGCGAGAGAATCCGTGCATCCAACGCGATTTTAAAAAAAGGGGGCCCCAGGGGGTCCAGCACCTCTAGAGGGTCAGAGTATTTCCACTCTGCCCCCTTTAGATGTTTTACACACTTATTCCCCTTGCATCTTCAGCCTCGCTTCTACCGAGGCAGAAAATGGCCGCCAACAGTTCCTGGTTTCGAATGTAGAGAGACACTCGACAGCCAATTAGCATTCAGCGCGCGATCAGGAGGGTGTGCGCTCGGTTCGGGGAGGGTGCGCTTACGGTGCGGGTATGGTCCGCGGATAATCCGCGGCCATAGATATCGCTAACATTTTTACCCTAATTTTCTCAGGAACTACTGAACAGATTCACACCATATATGTAAAAGGTACGAGTCCGAACTGAGGACTACCTCTTTGCCAAATTTGGTGTCATTCCATTCAGCGGTTCGGGCTGTAGCTGCGACAACAGATCCTATGGGAAATTGCATGGGGAAAACGCGTTTTGGGACCCCCCTTTTTTCTCAGCCCCCGCTTGACGGATGACCGCAAAACTTTCAGGGTAGGAGCGGAGCGGAGCTGGCCAAAAGTTTGGAAAATTTCGCGAGGATTCGTCAACCGGCGCCAACGTTATTCCAAATAGAATGTTGCGGATTTCCTATGGAAAATAGGTCCTAACTATAACTATCTACTGGCGACCGCCAGTAGATAATATACATATACATATATATATATGACGCTCCAATGTTTGAAAAACAGAAGGACCAGCACTCGGGTTAGATTAGATCCCAATTCAGATTTTATTCGTGCAAATGAAAAAACAGACCCGTTTCAGCCGCAGCTTTCGTCAGTGTCGGCTCGCGTTTAGAGACGGAAGTTCATATGTATACCACATTTCATAAACATAGACGAAGGACTCATTTATGTGATTATGGTCGCCATCTTAGAGTGTGCAAATCATATTGTATTTACAAAATGCTTTTTGTTAGTTTTATCTTCGAACATTTTCAATCCTAATTCATTGTAATGAAAATCAAAATATTGGGCACTTCATAATAGTCCTGTATCAATCACCAAATTATAGATTCGTATAAACCAACATGATTGTTCAAAACAAATTAAATACTTATTATATATGCCTCAGTAACAACAATTTGTTTGAATCGGGTGAATCATCTCGTTTCCTGAACATGTTATATTCAGAGCCTCAAATTAAATAACATCGGGGGGATGAATTATCATGTACGTGTTAATAATTTACATCATTAAGCCCTGGATGGGCTTAATTCAAAATTATCCACTTCCACAAAAGAGATGAGGGGACACGGCGGGTCTTAAAACACCATTTACTTAAAATGTGGCATTACGCGTTTCGCCGATTGCCTCTTCAGATGCCTCGGGTGCTGGGGGTCCGTTTATTTTCTCCTTTTGAAGGTCGGCCCATCCCCCTAAAGTAGTGTCGGCCACACCTGAACTGCATCACACCAGGAAACACTCACGCTGTTCAGTGTTCAAGGACTGCAGGATCCAGCATGCAGTTTGTTCGTATGCGCAAGTGAGTGTCTCAGTCAGTCTAATTTTTTATTACTTCCAGTAAGAGACTGAATTGGAATGCAATTTAGGTTGAACCCCTGCACTGTGCTGGACCATAAGTAGTGTCCAAGTCCTCACTTCCAGCCGCTTGGTCCCCATTGGCAGCACGTCTGGAGACGCCAGTTCTAGTGACCACGTCTGTCCATATGTGATGGATTGTCGTCCATATGTAATGGATTGTCAGTTGACAACAGATCCGCAGCTTCTTGGGGATTAACGGCGGTCCAGGTAAATGCCACTAAACCAAGGAGCACTTCAGGAAGGGTCCCCTTTGCGCGATAATGGCTACGCGCTAAATATTCAAAATTATCCACTTCCGTAAAAGAGATGAGGGGACACGGCGGGTCTTAAAACACCATTTACTTAAAATGTGGCATTACGCGTTTCAGCGATTGCCTCTTCAGATGCCTCGGGTGCTGGGGGTCCGTTTATTTTCTCCTTTTGAAGGTCGGCCCATCCCCCTAAAGTAGTGTCGGCCACACCTGAACTGCATCACACCCGGAAACACTCACGCTGTTCAGTGTTCAAGGACTGCAAGATCCAGCATGCAGTTTGTTCGTATGCGCAAGTGAGTGTCTCCGTCAGTCTAATTTTTGATTACTTCCAGTAAGAGACTGAATTGGAATGCAATTTAGGTTGAACCCCTGCACTGTGCTGGACCATAAGTAGTGTCCAAGTCCTCACTTCCAGCCGCTTGGTCCCCATTGGCAGCACGTCTGGAGACGCTAGTTCTAGTGAGCACGTCTGTCCATATGTGATGGATTGTCGTCCATATGTAATGGATTGTTAGTTGACAACAGATCCGCCGCTTCTTGGGGATTAACGGCGGTCCAGGTAAACGCCACTAAACCTTAGAGCACTTCAGGAAGGGTCCCCTTTGCGCGATAATGGCTACGCGCTAAATATTCAAAATTATTCACTTCCGTAAAAGAGATGAGGGGACACGGCGGGTCTTAAAACACCATTTACTTAAAATGTGGCATTACGCGTTTCGGCAATTGCCTCTTCAGATGCCTCGGGTGCTGGGGGTCTGTTTATTTTCTCCTTTTGAAGGTCGGCCCATCCCCCTAAAGTAGTGTCGGCCACACCTGAACTGCATCACACCCGGAAACACTCACGCTGTTCAGTGTTCAAGGACTGCAGGATCCAGCATGCAGTTTGTTCGTATGCGCAAGTGAGTGTCTCCGTCAGTCTAATTTTTGATTACTTCCAGTAAGAGACTGAATTGGAATGCAATTTAGGTTGAACCCCTGCACTGTGCTGGACCATAAGTAGTGTCCAAGTCCTCACTTCCAGCCGCTTATATATATATATATCAAGGCTGTCATAGCCAAAACACGTTTCAAGTGTTGCACAGTCTTGATCAAGAGTGTGGGATCAAGACTGCACAACAGTCGAAATGCGTTACAGAAACGATTAAATTACTTCTGGATTTGCAATCCCAACGTGAGTGTGAGCTTCATTAGACTTGCTGAGAAATTGAATGCCCGGCTTGTCCCGCCGGTACAGCACACCACCTATCATGTGCCCCGGATTACGGAAGGGACGTATTTCTTTTGAATATATATATATATATGCTTTGGCATTGAACAAAAACATGTCAGAACTAATTTTAAACCTAAGTCAACCTATTTACCTATGACTCCTTTCGACACGATCGACACCATTGAGGAATCTGTCAAGAAAGATCTGTTGAGATTGAGGTCAATAAAGTCAAGGAACTTGGAGATTAACTAAACTAAAGGTCAGCGTGTTGCTCTACAACAAATTGAAAGTGATCCTGATCTGATCTGTAAGCCCTCTGATAAAGGAGGAAATGTAGTGTTAATGACACGAGAACATTATGCACAGGAGGCACTACGACAATTGCCTGACGTGAAATGCTTTATCCGAATAACTAAGGATGAATACATGAAGAGCATTAATGAATATCATGTGCTTATTCAAAAATGGGCGGATAAACACATGCTTGATGACAATGAATTCAAGTTTTTAACGTGTTCACATCCTGTCACAGCAACATTCTATCATCTGCCAAAGGTTCATAAAGACGCCCTTCGACCACCAGGACGTCCAATCGTTTCCTCGAAGGGTTGTCTAACGGAAGCCATGTCCCAATACATTGATTTTTTCCTGGCAGAATTTGTAAGGATGTTGCCCTCATATATACGTGACACTACCCATTTTATCAAGAATATCATGGATATATCCTGGGAACCAGACATGCTGATGATCGTCTTGGACATAACGAGTCTTTATACCTGTATCGAACACACCAAAGGACTGCATGCCCTACAGTATTTTCTAATCTTAACGCACATATCGTTGCACGTTGTCTATATTAGTGAACTCACTCCAGTTCACTTGTTGAGTTGGGTCTATTTCTAATCCTTAGGTCCTGAACTTGGAGGTACCTTCGGATTTAAATATCGCTCTTTTTGGCGTTTTTTGGATATTTACTGGCATGAGATATGACGGCTTTGCTTTAGAGGTGAGCACACTTGAAAAGCACTGAGTAACTTTATATTGAATTAATAAAGGGCGCAATTGTATACGGTGACATTCAGTCACATATTAGTTTTGGTTATCCTCTTTTAGGGATTATGCTGCAGCATGTGAAAACAAATTAAAAAAGAATCTTGGATCATTAAGATACTGATTGTTTAAGGAATAACGAGGTGAGCAATATCTTCAGAAAATATTTTATGTGGCGATTGAATCGCCCTGCGAGTGATGTTTCCTTGCCTCCTGTATCTTGCAGTTACTAACTTCAAATATTTTCAATATAATTTAATAGGAATTCTATGAAATAAGAAAATTCAAGGTACAAATTAACAATAAGTGGTTATGGCATGTTATTTCACCTGTTTGGGGGTGAACTGCACTTCTGTTTTGGGTGCTTTAACTATATGATATTTAGTTTAAAGCTCTTTTGAGTATATGGTCAAGCAGGGCACTGGGTTCTTACGAATATTGGTTGATACATATTTTCATTAATGTGAAACTTTAAGCAATATTAATTATTTTGTAAGAACTTGTTGTACGTAATGGAAACGGCATTATGTTTCTCGTGCGATGTATTTTGTTTTTGCTGTCATCTACAACAAATTTATGGAAATGTTTTTTTATGATAAATTATGTACACTAGAGGGATATTTGGATTTATTGTAATTTCATTACTTCCAGCCCTGAGGAAGTCGCTTGGGTTAATCCCTATTGCGACGAAACGCGTTGGGAGTGGAAGATTTCTTTGCAAGAATAAAGAAGAACAAGAGTTCTAATTAATGCCATTTGTCTACCGATTATGTATACATGTATTTGAAAGTTTGCGTGTGCATCAGTAGTTTGTCTTTAGTCAGATTAATCTTTGATTGAGTTATTTAGGGAATTGGGTGTTATTCCCTACTATGATAGTACCGCACTTATTTGGTTCAGATCTGTGAATATTAGTGTGGATTCCTGTTGGAGCGCTAGTTTCGTTTCCCCTTACACCCATCAAGTACATGGTTGTCTAACGGAAGCCTTGTCCCAATACATTGATTTTTTCCTGGCAGAATTTGTAAGGATGTTGCCCTCATATATATGTGACACTACCCATTTTATCAAGAATATCATGGATATATCCTGGGAACCAGACATGCTGATGATCGTCTTGGACATAACGAGTCTTTATACCTGTATCGAACACACCAAAGGACTGCATGCCCTACAGTATTTTCTGAAAGGTAGATCATTGCAATTCACAGAACACATTGAAATGTTGATTGAATTTACTTTGTTAAGCCTAACAAATAACATTTTTCTGTTTAATAAGCAACACTACCGGCAAATACAGGGCACGGCCATGGGCACCTGTTTAGCCCCCAGTTATGCGAACTTGTTCGTGGGCTGGTGGGAGAAGCAGGTGGCCTGGGCGGAACAATATAATCATTGGGCTAAATGCATTACGGCATGGTACAGGTACATTGACGATCTCGTTATACTGTGGAAGGGTTCCCAAAGCGATGCAGAGAGCTACATTTCAGAACTCAATAATAACACCCTTAACTTACACTTCAGTGGACATCTCAGCACAACAAAGGTTTCTTTCCTTGATTTAAAAGTCTTCGTAAGGGAAGGACAGATGTGCACCACCCTTTTTAGGAAGGAAACGTCAGACAATTCCATTCTAGAAGCCCATAGTAGCCACCACAAATCTTTAAAGAAGAGTATACCTTATGGTGAGCTACTCCGCCTAAAAAGAAATTGTACCATGGAGAGTGACTTTCACACTGAGGCATCATTAGCAATAGAGAGATTCAAATTACGTGGCTATTGCCCGGATTTGTTGCCCAAAACTTTAGTTAAAGTAAATAACATTCCCAGACATTGCTTACTATGGACTAAGGAAAAACCTAACATAGAAAGGGAAACCTTTAAATTCATCACCACTTTTTCAAATGAGGCAGACACATTGAGGAGAATACTGTGTCGTAATTGGCACATATTGAAAACAGATGTGGTGATAGGAAATACGCTTCCGGACTACCCACAGGTGACCTTTAGAAGGAGCAGATCTTTAAAAGATGCACTTGTGAAAAGTCATTATGAGCCCATTCCATTTGTTCCACGAATCAGTATACTAACATGTTTTTTCCCTTGCTCTAAATGCAAGGCATGCAAACAGAGCTCCAAGGTTTTGACATATAAAATACCAAGCATGAGAAATACTAGGACCATGAATACATTTTTGACTTGCAATATGCCATTTTGTGTGTACTGCTTGTTATGTCCATGTGGCAAGCAGTACATCGGGAGTACGATACACCCTACAAAGCAACGAATCTTGGAGCATGCTAGAGCTATAGAGAATAAGGATTTTACCTATCCCGTAGCGAGACATTTTGCCAAATTTCACAACAGTGACAGAAATTTACTGAAATTCTTTTGTTTGGATCATGTACCAGCAAATGATCGGGGAAGTAATCGAGAGCTTAGACTAAGGCGGCTTGAATCTAGATTTATAATTGACATGCAATCTACCTTCCCAATTGGTCTAAACACTGAAGAAAATTGGCAATTCATTAGGGATGATGTTTCTATACGTTGTTAATTACCTGGATAACTGTAGTACTATGATTCAAGTATCCTGTTTAGTCAAGATGAGAAGAGTGTACGAGTACATAAGCACACAAATTTAATAAGAGAGTTGGTGTATAACCGCTGTTTGACCCATATGAGACTCCTGTAATCTGTAAATAGATATATGAAGCAATAATTTTGACTCACAAAAAATCATTATTTCTTATGGCAATTTTTTAATTTATATTTTATTCTGCATTATTTGGAAGGTGCAAATCTGAGAAGAACTTTGTAATTGGGATATCAGGGCCTTGATTATGACTATCTACGGTTTAATAATGATGAGTGTTTTGGAACATGAGGTAGCCCTCCAAATGTCGATTTATGATTATATATAATCATTGCTGATATTTTTGCCCACTCAGGGCTTGATTATTATTTTCAATAATTTTGTGCAATAATTTTTGTTATTTTTGGAGGTATTGCCTTCAAGGAAAAATAAGATTGTGTAAGGAATTGTTCCAAAATGCGTGCAATGCACACTGATCATAATTACATTTTTGCACATTTTTAATTGGTACCCTTTGCATGGTGTGAAGTTAATAAGAATTCCGGATTTGGATGTCAGTGCCTTTATTATGCCCATCTTGAGCTTAATAATAATCATGTGAGTTTTGAAATATGAGGCAGCCCTCTTAAAATGTAGCAATTGACTGACAGTTAAATATGATCATTGGGGATAACTTTAAAATGAATGTGATATACATCATGTCCATTCAGGGCTCAATTTTGCATGTTTATGAATTACCACCTTCAGGGTAGGTTAAGACTGATCAATGAATGAATTGTTTTTTAATGAGTGTAACACACATTTATTATATTTACACAAAAGCAATGAGTTTAAAGTATCCCCTATATTTACCTGTATATACAATGATGGCGCCTCCACTGTATTGTTGGTTTGGAGTCTGTTATCTATGTTTTTTTACCTTGCACCGGGAGCTCAATGTGTGGAACCGGATATATTTATGATGAACCTAAGGCACTTTGTAAACAGTTGGAAAAAGGCATGAAGCGAAAGCGCGTCCTGTCTTTATCTCGGTAAAATAAAGTAACCGAGTGTAACCTTGAACGAGTAAGTCCCTTCATTTACATTGCAAAATGAAATTTTGAGCTGTATATATATATATATATATATTACCTACTGGCGATAGCCAGTAGGTAGTTATAGTTAGGACCACGTTTCCATAGGAAAACCTCAACATTCTATTTTGAATAACTTTGGCGCCGGTCGACGAATCCTCGCAAATTTTTCAAAATAGGTGGGGCGCTACGCTCCGCTCCTACCCTGAAAGTCTCGGGGGGATCCGTCAAGCGGGGGCTGAGATAAAAGGGGGGTCCCAAAACGCGTTTTTCCCATGCATTTTTCCATAGGACCTTTAGAACGAGCTACAGCCCGAACGGCTGAACAGAATTACTCAAAATTTGGCAGAGAGGTAGTCCCTAGGTCAAGGAAGTGCCTTTTGTAGGTTTGGTGTAAATCTGTTCAGTAGATTCTGAGAAAATAGCCTTTAAATCAATATATATATCTGAGCCAGCTTACGGTACGCTTACCGTACGCTTACGGTAAGCGTACGGTGGCGTGCGCGAGCGCGATTCTGATTGGCTCTTAGATCTTAGTAAACATTCGAATCGGCCGAAACCAGGAAGCGGCGGCCGCCATTTTGTCTCTCGCACTGAGAGTGATTTTTAAAATATCAAGCCCAAAAACATGTAAAGGGGCTGTTTTGACAACTCCCTCCCACATAGTCATGTTGAGGGAGTCCCCAAACATCCCCCAAGTGCAAAAACGGTTTTATTTTTTTTTCGGCAATTTCGCGGGGTACGCTTACCGTACGCTTACCGTAAGCGTACGGTAAAAAAATAAAAATAAAAAAAACACTATCCACACTTACCCCACCCCCTGTGCTTTTGGTGGCCGAAGGCCACCAAATGTACAGGGCTTATGTTAAGGGCAAAAAACACTATCCACACTTACCCCACCCCCTGTGCTTTTGGTGGCCGAAGGCCACCAAATGTACAGGGCTTATTATAAGGGAAAAAAACTTAGCATTTAAAAAACCGTACTAATTCACTGAAAAAACCATAGGTTTCACACACGTTATAGTTAGGAATTAGCGTTTAAAAAACCTTGCAAATTCACTGAAAAAACCATAGGTTTCACACATGTTATAGTTAGCGGAAATTTTACTGATAAAAAACCAGTGAAATTCCCCCGTTATAGTTAGCGCAGGCAACTATAACTCACGCGACTGCAATCTTCTGCTGATGACATATGTGTCTTTATGAAAAAAAAATATTTGTAATATATGTATAGCTAAAAATGTATGGAAGAAGACATGGGCAAATAAGTGTCTAAATACAGTATTAGCATCAGCAGAGGATTGCGGTCGCGTGAGTTATAGTTGCCTGCGCTAACTATAACGGGGGAATTTCACTGGTTTTTTATCAGTAAAATTTCCGCTAACTATAACATGTGTGAAACCTATGGTTTTTTCAGTGAATTTGCAAGGTTTTTTAAACGCTAATTCCTAACTATAACGTGTGTGAAACCTATGGTTTTTTCAGTGAATATATATATATATACAGCAGTCGCCAGTAGATAGTTATAGTTAGGACCGTGTTTCCATAGGAAATCTGAAAATTCTATTTTGAATAACTTTGGCGCCGGTTGACGGATCCTCGCGAAATTTTCAAAACTAATGGGGCGCTCCGCTCAGATCCTACCCTGGAAGTCTTAGGGTGATTCGTCAAGCGGGGGTTGAGAAAAAAGGGGGTCCCAAAACGCGTTTTCCCCATGCATTTTCCCATAGGACCTTTAGTCGAAGGTACAGCCCGAACGGCTGAACAGAATTACTTGAAATTTGGCAAAGAGGTAGTCCTCAGGTCAGGGATGTGCCTTTTGCATATATGGTGTCAATCTGTCCAGTAGTTCCTGAGAAAATTGCAGTTAAAAGTACATAAATATCTATATGCGCGCACCGTGCGCGCACCTTAACGTGCGCGAGCGTAATTGTGATTGGTGGTTACATGTCAGTCGACATTCGAATCGGTCGAAATCAAGACGTGTCGTCCGCCATTTTGTGTGTGACAGTGAAAAAGAAAGGTGGAGAACGTGAAAAAGGGGCAGGGTACAGAGTTCCTGACCCCCTAGCTTTTGTCAGGGGGTCCCTGAAGGACCATGAAGGGTGAAAAAACCATTTTATTTTTTTCAAAAAAATCATGACGTGCGCGCACGGCGGAAAAAAAATCATAAAAAAATAGAATTAAAAATCAAATTTAAGTGTTTAGATGTTAGGTGGCTCTAAAAAGAGCTGTTGTGTTAATTGAGGAACAGAGGAACAAAAAAATGAAAAAAATTATAGGGTGCCGCATGTGTGCTGCTGTATCTTGCTCTCTATTAGGGGAATGCTGGTGTCCCCATAAGAGAGAAGAGCATTGCACGCATTGCACCGTATATGCACCCTCTTGAACAGAGGTTGTATATCCAGAGGAACAGAAGCAGGTGAAGCTGCCGCCGCAGATGAAGTGCTTGGCTGAGCTGCCGATGATGTGCTCGGCTGAGCTGCTGCGGATGTGCTCGGCTGAGCTGCTGGAGGGTTTTCTCTAGCAGCTCGAGCATAAGCCACAGGATGTATTTCTCTAACGTGCCTGATCATAGTGAAGATACTAAAAGAGTATTTCGTTTTAGGATCTCCTCTTGATTAGACACCACCCCAAATAGTGCAGGTGACTTTTGGAGCATTCACCTTCTTTTGCCCCTCTGGAAAAGTGAAAAATTGCCACATAAAAGAGTTTTTCTGTTTCCTCTGTCTCTGTGGCACAAGGGTCTCCTGCTCACTCCCAGACGATGACTGCTGCTCTGCCATTCTCAAGTACTGGAGTACTGGAAAAGCTGCTCAGCTCCTTCTCCCAGGGAATCAGAAGTAATAATGAGGGGAGTGGGTGTGGTGTTGGAAGTTTCTGGAACTGAAACTACTATAAACCAATGAAAAGTGTTGTTTCTTAATCACATGACCTGAAACTACTATAAACCAATGAAAAGTGTTGTTTCTAAATCACATGACTTGCCGTGCGCGCACCGTGCGTGCACGGTGCGCGTACGGAGCACGCGCGTACGGAGCACGCGCACATGCGCATACAGAGCACGCACGACGTACGCATGCGCACGTGGAGCACATACGCATGCGCACACGGAGCACGTACGCATGCGTGCACCGTGCGCGCACCGTGCGCGCACCGTGCGTGCACGTTCAAGTACCCTTAAAAAAAAAAAAGCTGAGCCATTCCATATTACAGGATAAAGTCAATCTATAACTATATATATAGGTAGCTTATTGTAAAATAAATATTTTAAAAATATAATAATACATTCATAAATTAGCATTTAAAAAACCTTGCAAATTCACTGAAAAAACCATAGGTTTCACACACGTTATAGTTAGGAATTAGCATTTAAAAAACCTTGCAAATTCACTGAAAAAACCATAGGTTTCACACACGTTATAGTTAGGAATTAGCATTTAAAAAACCTTGCAAATTCACTGAAAAAACCATAGGTTTCACACATGTTATAGTTAGCTGGACATTTCACTCGTACAAAACCATTGAAATTCCACCGTTATAGTTAGTTCAGCTAACTATAACTCGTGCGCCTGCAATCCACTCATGACATGGTCAGTGACAACACTCATGACATCACTCATGACATCTCAAATGACATCACTGATGACATCACTGATGACGTCATCCATGTGATAAATTACCACATCTTCTCACACCCTAATATAACCTTTGATATACCGACTCAAAATTTCAGAGTTCCATTCTCAAAACCATACATACTGCAATACCAATAACTACATACCCACTTATTAACTCTTAGGTCTACATGCACCTCCACTCATTCACCTGTACAGTCACTCATACTTACAGTCACTCCATACAAAACTATCATATGCATTTATACACATATATAGACACTCACACACTACCAATCATCCATAGAGGTACTCTCACACCTAGTCAGTCATGCAAATAATCACACTCCCATTTACTCACCTATGTGGTTATACACACTCAAGTTCACTTACTCATAAAAATAGTATCACATTCTTACGCTCTTATAGATCATTGATACAAGCACACACTCATCCATACAGTCACTCTCACAATCACACACTCTCACATCTACCCACTTATATACTCTTACACGCATATATACTGCCTTTCGCATATGTAGTTAGTCACAAATGTACCACTGAGATATACATTCAATCCCTAACACACCCATACATACACTCACTCAACCATATAGTCCATCACAGATGCACTCTTAAACCCATGCACCCATAGAATCACCCACTCACACATCTATGCATAGAGTCACACACACCCTACCCACACAAACACTCAGGAACCCATACAGATATTGAGACAAGCAATCAATAACTCATATAGACACTTATATAGGTATTCACAAAACCATGCAGCCACTTATACACCAACATACAGACACATAGAAACATTTACACAGTTTAGTCACTAGTCTGCAGTAAGATACATTTAATGACTCACTTATAGAGTCAGTTACGCACCACAGAAAATCATCCATTTACACACTTGTACACCCACTTAGTCTTCAACAGGCCTTTCCCTATATATATTAAACATATTAAAATTTTTCAGAAACACATACTCAATGGATGATGTCATCAGTGATGTCATCAGTGATGTAATTTGAGATGTCATCAGTGATGTCATGAGTGATGTCACTGACCATGTCATGAGTGATGTAATATGTGACGTCATCAGCAGTGGATTGCGGGCGCGCGAGGTATAGTTAGCTGAACTAACTATAACGGGGGAATTTCAATTGTTTTGTACGAGTGAATTGTCCAGCTAACTATAACATGTGTGAAACCTATGGTTTTTTCAGCGAACGAGGATCGTTGGTTGGAAATAGGCTGGTACTAACCATGAGGAACTTTCCCTGTCCTCTTCCTGTGTTTACATTCTACAGCCAATGAGAACCCTCGGAATGGCCTTTTAACAAACCCCCGCGAAAACCCACCATTGTGAACTTTCAGCTAAAACGCCCGGCATTGAGAAAGGCATCCGCCGAAACGCGTCTGCCAGGGGGTGATGGCGTGGACATCGCGTTGATTTTATGTGCAACCTGGAGGCATTAAAGTGTGTTGACCAGCCCAAGCATGTGTCAGACCCGTTTTTACTCAAAGCGGGATTGGAGGTATATATATATATATATATATATATATATATATAAATATATATATATATTAGGGGTGGGCGGAATTTGCGAAAGTGACTTTCGCAAATTATCGCGAAAATGTTAAAAATCTCCGCAAACACGCAGAAATATCGCGAAGATGCGGATGTTGTTTTCCCCTGTTCGCGGTATTTTCTGCGTGGTCGCGGCTCGCCAACTTACCCATGCGCTTGCTTGCAGGCACGGCCATCTTGTTTTCACTCTTCTCGCGGTGCATGATTGCGAGAAGAAAGACGTGATCGCGCGACCAATGACATTACTGCGGGCGCGAACTGTCGCGAGACAGCGCAAATGGCTACCAACAATCCAACATCTTGTGGAGAACGCGACCGGATCGGGAAAACTTGTCGGCGAACGCGGGGATTCAGTTAAGGCAATCGCGCGCGCGCGAGAATGTATTATTTTACAGCGCGAGCAAGAAACAAATTATCGCTAAGTACCGGAATGCAGAAATTTTGACATTTTCGCGCTCTCCGCGGAACGCGAAAATGTCAAATTATCGCAATTTCCGCGAGCGGAACGGAAATTTAGCCCAGGCCTAATATATATATATATATATATGTATATATATATATATATTTACATACATACATATATGTATACATATATATATTCACTGAAAAAAACATAGGTTTCACACACGTTATAGTTAGGAATTAGCATTTAAAAAACCTTGCAAATTCACTTAAAAAACCATAGGTTTCACACATGTTATAGTTAGGTGGATATTTCACTCGTAAAAAAACAATCAAATTCCCCCGTTATAGTTAGTTCAGATAACTATAACTCACACGCCCGCAATCCTGCTCATGACGTCACATATTACATCACTCATGACATGGTCAGTGGCATCACTCATGACATCACTGATGACATCATCCTTGTGATAGAGTGGCGGTCGCGCGAGTTATAGTTATCTCAACTAACTATAACGGGGGAATTTCATTGGTTTTTTACGAGTGAAATATCCACCTAACTATAACGTGTGTGAAACCTATGGTTTTTTCAGTGAATTTGTACGGTTTTTTAAATGCTAAGTCATGTATGTATTTTTTTATATATTTATTTTTTTTATGGTTTTTCACCATGCTCGCACGGTGCGCGCACCCCGCGACAAAAAAAAAAAAAAAATTTAAATGTTTTTTTCTGCCTTCGGTGTACTTCAGGGCCCCCCTGACAAAGGCTAGGGGGTCAGGATCTCTCTACCCTGCCCCCTTTTCACGTTCGCCACCTTCCTTTTTCACTCTCGCACAGAAAACAAAGAAAATGGTGGCCGACACTTCCTGATTTCGACCGATTTGAACGTTGACTGACATGTAACCACCAATCAGAATTACGCTCGCGCACGTTAGGGTGGCTATAGATATGTATGTGCTTTTAACTGCAATTTTCTCAGGAACTACTGAACAGATTGACACCATATATCCAAAAGGCACATGCCTGACCTGAGGACTACCTCTCTGCCAAATTTCAAGTAATTCTGTTCAGCCGTTCGGGCTGTACCTTCGACTAAAGGTCCTACGGGAAAATGCATGGGGAAAACACGTTTTGGGACCCCCCTTTTTTCTCGGCCCCCGCTTGACGAATCCCCCCGAGACTTTCAGGGTAGGAGCTGAGCGGAGCGCCCCATTAGTTTTGAAAATTTCGCGAAGATTCGTCAACCGGCGCCAAAGTTATTCAAAATAGAGTTTTGAGATTTCCTATGGAAACACGGTCCTAACTATAACTATCTACTGGCGACCGCCAGTAGATAATATATATACAGGCACATCATTAGTATGTGTACTCGTTATCCCAATGGGCATAACATGGATGAAGAGATGGCCATTCACTGACAAGAAGAATAGACTCCAACTTACTTGTCAGTTGAGCCCCCTCTGGGCCTCAGCCCAGGCACATCTATAGTTCCAAGGGTTTTTCCATGTTCTTTGGGTATATGATCTTACATAAACAATACCACCTAGATGGCAGACGATGGGTACTGCATTCGCTTATAGCCCATGAACAACAGAGTTCTTTACAGCGATATATGCATATTTACACATTGATTAATTGGGTATTGTATTATTGTACAGCTCTGAACTTGGTAGTTCTTTTACAGTGACTATTTATTTATATTGATGCTCGCACTTTTCTCTGGACCCCAATCTAACGCAAGTCCTTTATTCTCTTTTCTCTCTCTCACAGGAGGAAAGGAAGGGACTATGTCTCAGGCCTGCGGCACCTGTTCCCTAACCTTTCTTCGCAATTCTTCCATCTATTTCTCCTCACCAAGACAAGTAATATACGAGGATGTGTGTGTTTCTCTTTATGTATATATTCTTCTTATGGTATTTCACATTTATTATTTCATATCACTCATGAGTTTTTGCACTTCATTTTGGGAGAATTGGAGGTTTCCGTAGTTGTTCCTTCCCTAGCCATGACCTTTCAGAACAAGACTGTCGCAAGCAACACATTCCCACTAACCAGGGATTTACACTTAGCTGCCACCCACAGGGGCACTCATTAGGACTTCACCCACTAACAAGGGATGCGCATTGAACATTAGTTGCATTAATTTCTACACCTTCCCCGGCAGCCAACTGTCATCACCCCCGTCGCGCTCACATATTTTAAGAGGATGTCTCTCTGAGCACACACTTGGTCGGTGGGTCCCCAAGACCCTACCGGGTCAATTTTGACAGTCAGACACTGCGCTGCGATGTCGAACTTCAACATGAATACAGACACAGAACGGACTACATTTCCCACCAGGCACCTCAGGCCACGCGCAAGCCCTGTGAACAGGATCCCGAGAATCCTTCCGGGTTCCCGTTTTCGAGTCTCCACTTGGCTCGTTTTCTCCACTTGGCTCGTTTTCCACTATGACGGGACACTAGCACCCTGACAATGTATGTCCCACATTCTCTCGCACACACTGACTACCGACATAGCTTTTAAGTCAACCAAGTGCCTCATTGTTTTGCAGCTATTTATGCCATTAGAATATGAAGCACATACATACATTGGAAATGTTTTGCCTGCCCGGATTATCAAATGTAATTTACGTCAATGATGTCGTTTTACTCTATGATTTTTACACCGTGCAAAGATGGCGCTGAACATTATGTCATTGTTTCACAGTCCTCTTTCCATTTTTGTTGTCTTTATTGTTCCATGGACATATAATGGACGAACACTTTGTAATATGTTGTGTGAACAAGCCCTTTCGGGGGCTAAACGCGTCACGACAGGTTTATGATTGCAATAAACCTCTTTTTGTTGGTATTACTGCGGACCTTGGTGTTTATTTCTGGACTTGAGTGTTCGTTTGGAATGCTGTTCTACCAGTTATATATACATATATATATATATAAATATAAATATATATATATATATATATATAAATATATATATATATATATATATATATATTATCAACAGTCCTGTGCTGCTATATCCTCCAGCAAACAAATCAGGTACAGACCACAAACGTGCAAGGTATTCCTCTTAGTGCTTTATTTCTCCAAAGTCAACATGACGCGTTTCGGCTGCAGAGCCACAGCCTTGATCACATGACCCCCCGGTGGTAAACATAAGAATTTACAGTGACATCCTGGACACAATGGTTACGTTACGTTTGGCCAATCATAGAGCTAAACAAAATACTTCCTATTTTAAGTGTATTTGTTAGATTCAAAAACAATTTACTGTTGTTGTATATAAATATTTAAAATATTATAAATATATACAAAAATGTTAAAAGACATGAAGCATATCAACATTGCACAAAGAAGTCTTTAAAAAACAATTTTGTAAAAACTAATGTGAAGTTATGTTTAATGACTGCCAAGTGGCTTAATCAATGCTGTATAATCTATGAATCTTGGCTCAAATTGGAATCCCTACTCACGTAGTAACCAAAAGGTAATAAAGTGCTAGTGCTAAAATGTGCAAAATAGTGCAAATGAGTAAACTATCCATGAATAACAGATATTAAATCCATATCTAATCCAGGATAAAAAATGTCTAAAAAAAATGTTTTTAAAAACATATGTGTGCGGCATAATAGACGATGCTCGAGTCTATTTACCCTAAGTCAGTGCAAGTACATAAATTATTGAAATTCATATTAAAATAATATTTCATATCATAGGCCACTTCAAATCTCATGATTCAAGAAGTACATAAGTAACCCCACAACTTTTACATGTACATATGATCAATCACATGAAAATGCTTAAACGATATAATCGTACAGTTCTGTCGAGAAACAAGTTAAGACTTGATTTCAAAATGCAGTTATTTTATATTAACGAGCCTACCAGTCTCCTAACCCTGATACTTGTCATCGACCTGACTGAAACAAAGTTGGAGTCAAGGCGAGAAACGAACTCTCAACAAGTCCTCAAGGAAAGTCATGAAAAAAGGGGGGGAGCTGTTAATCCTCAATTTGAACTAGATATGAGAGACGATATCACAGAACTTATTAATTAGGTAAATGTAATGTAATACCTGTCATACGTTATGACTCAGAGTGGTATTTCTGGGTGATTTTCGTTATTTTACAGAAAATTGTGGAGAGCTTCTCCTGTGTTAAGCCCTTTTGGAATTCTAGTATCTAATAAGAGGATATATTTAGATTCCAGTTGCCTCAGCTGTTTTTCTCTGTTACCCCCTCTCAAATTTTTAGGTACAGAGTCACTGACGAAGTAACTTAAGTCATTCAAATTTTTATTGTGTACCAATTTGAAATGACGAGCCACAGAACAGCTTTCGTCAGAATTAACTATTGCCTGCAGATGTTGCAGAATACGATTGAATACCTGTAATTTGGTACTTCCCACATATTTCATTTTACAGGTACATTCCAAGACGTATACTGCATAATCTGTACGGCAAGTAAACAGGCCTTGGATTTTAACAGGGAGAGGGTCAAATACACTCCAATATTCTGTGGTGTTAGTGCCAAATTTACAGGCCCAACATGATATACATTTATGGAAACCTGTCTTAGTCGATAGCCAATTTTTAGTGGTTATCACCTCAGGACTAGATTTAACCAGGGCGTCCCTCATTGAGGGAGCCCTTTTAAAGGTGATAAGCGGTTTCTCAGGTAGTAGCTGAGCTAAAGTTATATCAGTTTTTAATATTGGCCAATGTTTGTTTATGATCCCCCTAACTTTCCTTTCTTCCATAATGAAAGTGTTTATAAGTCTGATCTGCTCTTGACTTTTTTGTGGATCATTGCTGTTGTTTGCCATTTCTATGTTTCTTGATTTAGTAGTGGTGTTTAAACATTCTTCTCTGGTGTGGCTGTTAGCCCTAATTTTTGCCTGCTCTAGCTCTTTTAGACAGTGTCCCCGTGCAAGTCATCTCTTTTGGGCCTCAGTTTGGCAACTCTCGAAATCATTATCAGAACTGCAAATTCTGCGCATTCGCAGAAATTCTCCATATGGAATACTCCTAATGAGATGACCAGGGTGAGCGCTACTAGCATGCAGAATTGCGTTTCCAGCTGTCTTCTTTCTATGTAGTCTGGTTTGGATTTTACTGTTACTGATATAGATTTCAACGTCTAGGAATTGGACATCAGATTTACTGATGTCTGCAGTAAATTGTAAATTTAAATCATTATTATTGATAATTTTTACAAAGTCCCTAGCTGATTCTGGTGTATCTTTCCAAATCATGCATATGTCATCTATAAACCTCCAAAACTCTACCACACTGGAGTCAAACAACAACCTGTGGGTGCCCCTGAGGACATGTTCCTCCCACCACCCAACATGTAAACAGGCATAGGTTGGGGAAAACATGCCCCCCATGGTGACACCTCTCTGCTGCTGAAAGATCTCTTTGTTAAATAGGAAGTAAATATTTTCCAAACAAAGTTGTATCATTTTTAGAATCATAACATTGTGTTGGCAGTAGTTAATGCTACGTTTGTCCAGAAAATACTTTACTGCTTTTAATCCATCTGCATGATGAATACTCATATAAAGGGTACATATGTCCATAACCATTAATACACAGTCATCTTCCCATTTTACATTTTTTAATTTGGACAGAAAGTGACCTGTATCCTTAATGTAGGAAGGGAGGTTCTCTACTGATTCATGCAGAAAGTGATCCACATATTTTGAGAGTGGTTCCAGGAGACTGCGTTGGGTCGAAATAATGGGGCGACCCGGTACTGGCGTAGTTTGTTTATGGATTTTCGGAATGAAATAAAGGGTGGGTGTGACTGGAAAATCATTCTTTAATAAGTTGTATTCCTGCTTACTCAGCAAACCTTCCCTTTTCCATTGACTCAATTCTTTAAAAACAGTCTCTTCAAGGCATTTGATATCATTGAACGTGCCTTTCCTGTAGCATGAATTGTCATTTAGGTGTCGCTCTGCCTCTTCTAAATATAAAGTGCGAGGCCAGATGACAATGTTGTCCCCTTTGTCCGCTTTGTTGATAATTAGGTTCGAGTTGCTTCTTAGTTTTTTCATCAATTTTGCATATTGTTTTTCCATATATATATATCTTTTTTGCTTGCGAGATGAAATACATTGCAGCGTTTTTAACTCTTCAATTACGACATCATTAAATGTATTGATAGCGTCTTTTGGCATGAGTGGTATAAACGTTGAGGGTGGTTTAAAGTGACTTTTACATGGAAGATTACTGACTACGCCCATGGATGACAAATCCTCCTGTGTGGATCCAACATTATCTTCATCATTTGTGGAGAGGGCATGTATTGTTCTCAAAATGCTGGTATCTGCAACTTGGAATTCATTGGTGGGGCGCGCTAAGTTGGTTATGGTTCTTGCCTGATCTTGTGCTTTGTTTAGTTTAAAATGTTTTTTCAATTTAAGCTTTCGTATAAATTTGAAAACATCTATGCACGTTTGTACATAGTTAAAAGTGTATCGCGGGCAGAGTGACAGACCTATCGATAACAATTGGGATTCCGCTTTTGTAAGCACTGTGTCCGATAGATTAACCACTGTGTTGTCAGAAACTTAGGTTGATGTGACATTACTCACCATTTCTTTCCTCTGCTTCTCTTAGCGAAGCCTCGCCCTCCTGCATTTTCTCCTTTGCTTGCGCTGCTCATTGTCTCTGCCGCGTTTTTCTTCTGTTGTTGTTGTGTACGCGGCCGAAGAGTTTGGCGCCGGTCTTCTATTAAAAAACCCAATTCTTCTGAAGGAGAATATTTTGTCGGCACCTGAGTTTGATTAGTAGTACTAGACCCTCCATCCTCCGATTCAGTACTACTGGTTGCCAAGCTAATTTCAACATCTGAAACTATGATACTAGATGTACTTTGTACAGGTATTACAGGAGTTTTAGAAACCAGAGCCTGTCTCTTTGTTGTGTCATATTTGCGGGCAAACGTGAAAATTCTTCCCGTTTCATAATCGTGTTTGTCTCGCGCAAAATTGAATTGTTTGTGTGTTCTTATAGTTTCCTCATGTTTTGTCAATCGGCCATCGATTTCATCTCTATATTTCTTTATAAACTCTTTATTTTCATGCTGGTCTAGATCATGGTTTATTTGTTCTATTTCTTTTAAAATTTCATTACAATCTATCCCCTCATATTTGATCAAAATGCACACCATGTTCATAGATGCTTCTAAATTATTCGTCGCCCATTCTTTTAGCATTAGGGGGTTGGGATTCTCAAATAATGGAGATATGAGAACCCTCATCCCCCGTGGCATGCGCCCCACTTCCTTATATTTTTCCAATGAACGTTTTTCCCACCACTTGGTAATCTCTGTACGGAGCAATTTTTCCAGCTTTCTCAGCGTTGTTTTTAAATCATTGTGGGAACTGGTTTCTGTGTTAGTGACTTGAATGTTATCATTTACACTGGGTAAATTAAGAAACAGAGCATCCGCTATTGCCTCACGATTCCAGAGCGTCTCCGCTGATGTAGACATAGTTATTGGGGAAATAAACTTTTTGCAGCACTTTGAACCACGCTGATATCACACCGCGTGTGTCACATACAGTTCTATTGCACAATCCTCCATATATATATATCAGCTCCCAAACTCACATCCAAAGAAACAAGATGACCGCACACAGTTCAAGTGGTAAACTCGGTTCTTTTATTTCACAGCGAGGTAAAGATGGACAGGACGCATTTCGGTGTAGCGCCTTTTTCCACTGTGAGTGGGAATGGGTGAAAGTGCATTTAAATAAATAAACAAACATAGAAATAAGACAGCGTTCAATTCCGGTACGCGCTTCCTTGGCGACAACATAATCAACGGACTAACATTCTGTTTAGCCTTCCAGCTCCGTCTAACAAAAAATACGAATCATAGAGGCAACTTAATGCAATATGTCCATATACAATCACTGCATAATTAATATCCAGCTCAATATGAACAATTACAAATTAAAAAAGATCACAGAAATTAGACACATTTTTAAATATATATATATAGCCAATGAAATAAAATTAAATAAACAACTAATGCAAACATATATATAAACACTTTAGAAAAAAAGGCCCTCATTTTGACGTTGGGCAGATAGCCACCGAAAGGCCTTTTGTGGCGGTCTGCCCAACACCCATGGCATTGATCTGACTGCCGGATTAAAATACTGGCGTTTAAAGTGATTATGTCGGGGGAAAGTTGGTGCCTCCGACATGTTGAAGGAGTCCATCGGGCAGTGTTCATTCACTAGCACCTGCAATGGAGGAAGTGCCTGTGCAGGCACTGCCGTAGGGATTAGTATGTCCCTTTCCAACTGCCTTTTCTTGGTGGTCTCCCGCCATGACAAGGAAACCAGAAAAGGACTTTAAGGGCCCCAAGCAGGCCCCCCCTCATCCCCCGTGGGCCACTGCCAAGTGGCCAGGGTGGCACATGCGCTGCCCCCAAACATCCATGCACCATGTTGCAGGCACCACATGGTGCCTGGCACATGGTGCCTGGATGTTTGAAAAGTTCCTTTTTGTCCTGCGGCTTGTGCTGCGGCCCTTTTCCGTCCTGCAGCTAAAGCCGTAGTAGAAAAAGGCATTTTACGACCGACCGCCTGCATGATGGTCATATTGTAATAGGGCAGGTGGGACCACCGACTCATCATAAGAGGGTCACCTGCCTGCAGTGATGACTGTTGGACACTCATCCGACTGCCATCATAATGGGGCCCAAAGTATTTAAATAATAAAAAAAAAATACAGTATACCCTCTCCAGTTTGTACAATAGTAGGGAAAGCGTTGGAATTAAAAGGAGCAAAATGTACTATTCCCCTCAGTCTGTGCAAAGGTATGAAAATTGTTGGACTTCAGAGGTGTTAACTTTACTACTCCAACTCCAGTCTGTGCAACAGTTGGGAAAGCACTGGACTTGCGAGGGGTTAGATTTCTATTCCCACTCCACTCTGTGCAACATTATGGAAAGCGTAGGACTTCAGAGAGGTAAGATTTACTGTTCCAAGTCCTGTCTGTACAACACTAGGAATAGCGTTGGACTTCAGAAGGATTAAATTTACTATTCCGACTCCAGTCTGTGCAACAGTAGGGAAAGTACTTTACTAGAAACACCTAACATATCTTAATAACCCGATTAGTTGACCAGAATTCATATAAAAAATACATAGACATTAAATAAAAACACAATTGAACAATTTACATGATTATTTAAAAAAATGTGAGTTATAAAATAATGTACTGATTTATTATTCAATTAGGTTCTCACACTATATGCACACAAAATGAGTGGCCACTCTTAAAATACACTGAAATAAAGAAGTATAACACAATTAACACGTTTAATGATCAATTAAATATTTATTAATAAAATATTAATGATTTCTTAATTATTTATAGCCTAAATAACTTCCTACCCTGTGCCCCTACAAACACAACAGACTGCACCTAATATCTAACATAACAATATATAATTATTAATCAATTTGCATAATTAATAATAAATTGATAATAAATTGTTAATGAATTATTAATTAACTTAAATCAACTTCCCGCCCATTACTCCTAAAACCCCAACATCCTGCACTTAAAATATGACTTAAAAAATATATTTATTACACAATTTACATAATAAACCCTGTACCCCTACAAACCTCACAATCCACTACAACAAGATAAATTGCTATTTACAATTAAATTAAAAATCATAAAACATTTATAATGTAACTATTTTTTAAAATATTGTCCACAATTATACAAACGATATTCAACAAATAAAATTAACATATGAAATAAAACACAAAAAGATCATTAAAAAACGATATTTTAAACAACGATATTATTGAAAACAATATTAAAATCACGAATATCCTTGAAAATATTACGTACCTAAAAAATTGATATTCTTGCCAACGATATTTCTGCATCACGATATTTATGTCCCGATTTTTAAAACTCAATATTTGTGTACCTCGATATTTATAATTCCACATTTTGTCCAAAAACTGTCCACGCCCTCACACCTCGCAGTCCACACTCACCAATGTTAACCCTCCTCTGTCTCACCATCCCGCAAGCCCTGAGGCTGTTGCTTTTTTCCATAAGACTGCAGGCCATATATACTTCTTACATTTTCTAGCCCATTTACATGAACCTAGATGAACTGACCTATGCAGAAAATCATTTTCTATCTTGGAAGAATGAGAGAGTCTGCCCTGCAGTAATTTCAACACAGACCCTGCAATCTATAGAGATTCTACTGCAGGTACATGTACGCACGGGAATAGCTCAGGAGCAGAGAGCTGTGTATGCCTGCAGGAGCATAAGAACAATGCCTTTGACTTCTCTTTCTGAGCCAAGAACCAGAAGCCCCTTGTGGAATTCATAGAAACCCTGACTCGATACTTTCAATAAATAAATCACTTAGAGCCTGATTTGGACCAAGCCCACTATCCGCTGAGCATTGGAGGTCATCTCCTCTACCATCCCATCTAGACTGCTGCCTGCCAAATTACAAGATCACTGCCAGCCTGGGTGGTAATCATTGTACTTTTAGAATCACACACTATTGTACATTTGGTAATATGAGGAAGGAGCACTTTGCTGTTAAGACGAGAACCCTCACTCACCCGAAGGTGACATGCTTCATTATTGGGTTCCCTCCTCACACAAGGACTGCTAGGTACCTTGGGTGGGCTACAACTCCTGAGCATCAGACCGGGAGGAGTGGAGGTGTTTTGATGAGTGAAATTATGATATTAATGAGCGAGGGGCAGAGTGCAAAAAGGAACCTACAGTGTCAAGAAAACTATCTCGTAGTGGGCAAAAAAACTTTAATTCTAGTGCCTCCCTCAGATAGAGTTAAAAGGATGCAAGGACGGGGATAAAAACGACCCTATCTCAGTGTGTCAACATGTTTCAGCTCTTCAATGACGTTCTCAACTTCGTGGGCATTCATCA
Source organism: Triturus cristatus (assembly GCF_964204655.1). Classification (NCBI taxonomy): domain Eukaryota; kingdom Metazoa; phylum Chordata; class Amphibia; order Caudata; family Salamandridae; genus Triturus; species Triturus cristatus. Next base: position 1,054,278,904 of record NC_140590.1, read on the forward strand.
GGACCAGGGAAGACTGTCACTCTGCTTTAAGAAAATTAAAATTAAATACCAGCTATACATTCGATTTGGTGGATTACTGGTGGGTTACCCCTATCCTCAGTATCCACCTATGATGCCGGAGTGTATGCATATATTCCACTCTCAAGCATTAGTCCCCATCAAAGTAACAGAGCTGTTGTGCTCCTGAAAAGCGAGTAGGTGTATGGGGCTGGTGAGAGGTAAATCATTTTGCTTTCACAGGATCCACCGTTATAGAGGGTTCTGTGATGGTGCTGAAAGAAAGTTTGATGCATGGCTACTATCTTTGAGGCAGGCACACACTAAACATTTTTGTTTTTCAGAAACAAACTCCCAAAGTGGAGCTTAAAAAAACCTCATAGGGTGTGGGTGTAATTGTTTTCTTTTCCGTTCATGACCACCAGGTTTTAACTGGCAGTGACGGACAAAACCAAAGGCCATTAGACCATATACTGCAAATAGGGTGAGCAGTTGAATGCCTTTACTCTAACAGCCCCTACCCAGTCAGGCCATTGGAGTAGGTCTTCTGATTGCAAAAACAGTGTTAACTGATAGCCGTCTATTTAAAAATAGAGGCGGTAGACCAAGGGTTTGGCAGGATGGGTACTCTGTCAAATTGGTGATGAAATATCTTGCCCGCCAAACTTTAAATCAGGTATTTAATTTCCAATTCAACAGTTGAATAGACGTCAGCGCTTTGGTCTCACAGTGTCAATAGTTTGTGAGACTACCATCAGGACAGGCTAGCATTTTTAATGATTGTGTACCCCAACACTGCAAACGGCATGACAAAATGTGTTATGACAAGTAATTAATAACACAGAAGAACATGTTAGGCCACCGTTTTTGTAAGTCGTTGTTTTTATATTTCTGCATTAGATTATTTATTCCATTAGGTGGAATGATTATTGACTGAAATGTCAACATCCAATCCGAAGTTGATATGGAATTTAAGTACTTTATGTAATTAATGCATGTAGTCACGTCTTTAAAAGACTCTGTTACCAAATGAGAGCACTTTTCATAGATAATTGACATATCAAGCTGATGGTAAAAAATTATGATACTCAAATGAAATTGGGCCTATGTATGTGCAAGCTTTTTTTATATCCCTCCGTTTGTTAATATATATTGTTATATATTGTAGATAAGGAGATACATGATTGTGCTATTTTATTACGAAACAATACTTTGTAGGTTGCTCGCTTTTTCAATTTCTCTATACTTAAAAGATAATTTGATTAATAAAATATTTTAAATGACAACCTGTGTATAGGTCTATTGGGAGCATGTGTGGTTGGATTTCAACTCTGGCAACAGAAATTTGGTTGTAGCACCAAGTATCTCGATTGTCACAAATCTCCCTGAAACACAAGAAACTCATACTCCATGAATCATGATGGCCACCACTTTTGCAAGTCTTTTGAGATTCCCATAGCACCCAGGGACTTGCAGTCTGTTTTGACTCTATCCATGTTTCTTATACAGTGCGTGTATAGCAGACACCCAGCCTGACACCAAGCGACTCTCACACTTACGGCACGTACTGAACTCTCCTTCAGAAGTACTGCACATCCAGGAAGTTTGTTGTATTGTCTCTCCTTGCCTGTTCTCTTATCACAGGTGAGTGTTGTGCACAAATCATGACAATCATGTCAAGGCTCTTCAAATTCAAAAGTTGAGTCAAAGTCTCTAGTGAGGCAACAGATATGTTATGACAGTGTGTGTGTGTGTGTGTGTGTGTGTGTATACCTGTGTAACTGTGTACAGGTGTTTATTTGTGTATATATGTGCAATTTTCTAATTGTACAGCTAGCTAGGATGCTGGCATGCACTACAGTGGGACAGTGCACAGCATCCAGGGACTGCCCTCACTTGAATTTAGTAACACTCATTAAATCCCCGCACAGTTAAGTTGATGTGTTTCTTGAGTACAATTTCACCATTTTGAATTTGCTTTAAATACCCAGAACACTGTGTGTAAACAAACATGAAAGTACTTCTCTATTTGACGATACAATTGCGAAATGAAACAAATACTAAAAAAGATAATTTCTTGCTATGATCTAAATAAACATTTCTTATTCTTTTCACTACAAATGAAAGCCCCCCACCACTCTGAGCCCCTCTCGGATAGCTATTGCTTGCTCTGTTCAACTCTATATTGAAACAATGTTTAGGTGTGAATAGATGATCCAAGTAGACTGCACATAGTTTTTTCTATTAAGGCTACTACCATAATCACTCTTATTGAATTTTCATGGGGCGTTGCTTGATGTTTTACACCATTATATTTGAACTTCAGAACTTTGTCATGCGAGAAATGCGCATGCGCGGGCGTCCGCGCATGCGCATTTCTATGAACAAGTTACCGGCAAGCAAGAAGAGGGAGCCCCGGTACGCCGTACTTCAGGTAAGGTCCTTTAATGTACTTTTTATATTCTTTTAAGTATTTTTAAATGAGGGCAGGTGGGCAGCGGGTGGCGCGTAGTGGGGCTACGCTGAGCGCGCAAGTGTGCGTAGATTTTGCCACACTACGCGCTGCTCCACGTAGCCCCACTACGCCCACTATGCCCAGGGTTAACCAGAAGACCTACACGGTTACTAGTTTTGTATCCCAGATAATTAACAGGCGCATGAGACATCCCCATGTAATGCTCACATGTTCCATGCTGAATCTGAGTTTCCAAGGACCAAATTTTGGAAACTGGTTAATGCCCGAATAGAAAAGGAAAGAGTAAAAATGTTCTGCACGTGGATAGCACAACACTCATATTCCCTTGAAAGAGAGGAATAAAAATGCATCTATTCACATTCATTGACTTTATTGTCTCCTGTCACAGTGTGTAGTAATTGTAATTGCAATTATATTGTGAAGTGTAATTATGATGAAGTGTTGACGTGCTTTTATGGTGAGTAACATGCTATGCGAAATCAAATGCACTTAATGGTTATTAGGTTTAGTCTTGTGCATTCAAGGAAACATGCCATGCATTTATTTTAGTTTCCTTGTGGTAAAATACATTAATTAGTAGAAGGTTCATTAAATCATTAGTAGGGTGGAGGTGGGAAAGCTAGCAAAATCACATAGAGAGATGATCCAAATGGGGAGATGATCCAAATTTCTGGCTTGAATTTAGAATGAAAATACGAGAAAACTCATTGAATGAATTATAATGCAAAACTATGTCTCTTTATTTAACCTTTGCAAATATTACAATGTATTAGATGTATTTAGATGTATTAGATTACAAATTGAAGCTCTCAGGATCCTGAGGACTAACACAAACCCGCATTTTGTTATTGCAGTTGCAAAATTCTTGGGCAAGGCCTAGCTGTTGAGGGGTAACTTAATAGTCCCTTCCTTCTAACACCAGCACGCTCGCTAATACTCTATGATCCAGACTTAGGACCTGTTCTCGCCACTGCACTGTATGAGGGGGTGTTTATTTCCGACGCTCATCGCAGACCCATAGAAGTTTTTGTAGGATTGGGAATCTGTCAATTCCCAGTGTGCTTTCCTTCTTGCCCCCAGTAGATTGTTGAACCTAGGGCACATGCTCAATGGCACACGTATTATCCACTACTGTGAATCCGACACAATGCTGTTGCTGTACCAGCTGTGCTGGGATTATTGTTAAATGAATGGCTACTTGTGGATTTAGCACTTTACTTTATGTATTTCGTGTTTATCTTGCACTTTCTGAATTTTTACCCCATCTCACTGTACGGATCATTGTACACATGAAACGCCCTCCCTCCCTGGCCGCTGAGGCTGTTACCAATCTGCTGCCTACTGAGATCTCTGTACACACAATTATACATCGTGCATTTCTATATGAACCATCCTGCATCAGAAATGCCCTTTCATTAGTCGCTAAAATTATCTTCCATCGGTGCTCAATGAGCCCACTGCATGCACAAATATGTATTTTACACTCCTGCACTACGCACTTTGTCCATCTGTATGAACCCTCTTGCAATAGAGACTGTTTGCTATCAAATCTGGACCAGAGGCTTAAAAAAATTGAGGGGGCCCCCCTGCAAGGTATGTGGAGGGGCCCTCTCTTTGCACAATCAGGAGCTCTCCGGGTGGAGTACTCTGCTGAGGGCCCCCTGGAGCTTGGGGGCCCCGCACCGCAGGGGTTGCTGGGGGGCCTGTGTTACACCTCTGATCTGGACACTTAGATATCTGACACAAGATTGTCGTTTGTTTCTCCATCTGACTCAAAATGTGCTTTCTTTTGAAAAATGTACTGTTTTATCTTCTTAACTGTAATAGTAATGTAATGCTTGCACTTTTATGCAATACTCCGATAGCTCGAATTGCCGAAATAAAGTTTGATATGAAATTAGATTAGCCTTCAGAATTAAGTGGCACTTCTTAAAATGAGTAGATTTCTAAAAATTAACATAGAAAGTACTCTTTCTGTAATCAATGGATGCCCTAACAGGGTTGCATAAGTGAACAAGAGGCAATTCAGAGTTTGATACGCACTACAGAAATGGTCAGTCATTTAACTATACATTGCGCAACATCATGATCTTTTAAAACATACGTCGGAGTATTTACATTTTGCTTTGTATTTTTCAAACTCTGAACTGAATGCCCTCTAAGTGGTTTCATTTTTTCTATGAATAAAAATCAGGCCCGATGAAGCAAAGTTCACACAAATGTATGCTTTAGGTATGCTCACACAAAATGATCAAGCAGGGAAGCCAAGATTTGAGCCCAGGTTGGCGGCTGCTCCTGTTGGGGCTGTTCTATGGGCTTTCCTCGTGGCTATCCTGGACCTAGCTATAGAAATACTTATCTGCAACTAAGACTAAATAAATCATTTATAATCTACACCTCAGCTATCATACTTTCATTACAACAGTTTCCCAGTCACACATAGTCTGCCCTCTGAGCAATATCATCTTCTCACTCTATCTATCTAAATTAGTACAGTATTTTTAATAAAGCAGACGAGCAAAATTTACAAGTTGGAGGAGTGTCCTCCCTGAATGGGATACCACTCCACACAATCATAGGTGGTCCTGTGTCCTGCACCCATATTCTGCAGGGTCCCCGCTTTTTCCGGCTGAAATATACTGTGTATAAAAATTTTAGCATCTGCTGACAGCAGGTGGTAAATGGGAGCGTTAATGCCCATAGAAAAGGAAATAAATACTGTGTGGAATTTCACCCAGAAAAAAATGGGTCTGCGTGGTTATTAACCATTAACTGGGGATTAACCACAAATAGATAATGTAGGTGTGGAGATACCAGCAGGAATCATTAATTCCAGTCACTGGCGCGGCATCATTAATTACAGTCACCTGCTATATCCTCACCTAAATCCGCACAACCTGTTATCGGGCTGATAATGTGCTAATTCAATCTGACACTGTATAAGAATTATTATTTGTAAATAGAAATTAGGCAAACCAGATGTGATTCAGCCTCAAAGGAGAGCAAAACCCCCAAAAATATTGGAATACATAAAGCAATTCCGAAAAATACACAAAAAAACAACCATTTGTACTGTTTTCCAGAACAGGAAATACAATCTAAGTAAGAAAGAGCAGTCTATGTAGATGTTAATATCAATGGCATTCCCAACAGTAAACAAATAAAAGTATTTCAGTAGAATCCAACAAATGAGGTCGAGGTCCTATGGGGCTTGTTTTCAGGTTACAGCCATTCAATGTGACAGATAACACAAAATGCAACTCTATGGGGTATATTCACAAGAACGTGTGATAACTACCACAAGAGTAGCCTAACGCAACTCTCAACATCGCAGCCCATCGCGGGAAAAGTATGCAGTGCCAACCAAGTATTCACAACGCGGCGGTAGCATGCAATAGTCACCAGATAACACGTCAAATGTCAGCGTGAAAATCAACGCCATGCCGCATAAATGCGAAACGCTAATGCAAAAAAATCAGGCCATAAGGCCAATCGCGGTACAAAAATCAGCGAAAACCAGCCACAGACCTGTCAATACTACGCGTCTAGAGGGAAAATGCACTATAAAAGAAAGAAAAAAAAATCAATTCAAACTGTGTAGCAACATGGATGCACCCGGATCGAGTGCAGAGGACAAGCCGAACTCCACAAGCCCCACAGAGGTCCAGCCGGGAACCCCGTGTCCGGGGAAGGGCAAGGAGAAGAGGAAGAGGAAGACAGGGTTCAATCTGCAGGAAGACCGGATCATTGTCACGGAGGTGATAGAACACCATCAACAACTGTTCGGCACCCCCACTGCGGCACTGGCAAACCAAACTGAAATATCGCAGGCCATCGTCACCAACGTCAATGCAGTCGGAGTGTCGAGGAGGTTACTGGAGGAGGTCAAGAGGCACTGGCATGAAGTGCACAGCCAAACCAAGGAGAAGCTCTCCGCCAACAGGGAGGCAGCAAGGGCGACTGGAGGTGGGAGTTCTGCGACACAGGAGGATCTGGATGAGCTGTAGGAAATGGTGGCCACAGTCAGCAGTAAGGAGACGGTGGTAGGATTTGGGGGCCTGGACACAGCCCGATATGACCTGACCCAACAGCAAGAGGGTGAGTAACGTCCAGGGACGGGGGGAGATGGGTACAATGGCACACATGCACAATTATGTGTAGCACACTGCACACCCACAATGATCGTGGAACATGTCCCTGATAGCCTTGCCACACTGCAGCACACATAGAAACATCAAGTAGGTTCCCGCCCACAATGTGCACAAAGGGGCCCCCCTCCACATCACCAACATCACATAAAGACCCATGCACATGTGCTGAATCCCGCAAAGCAGCGGCTCTGTGACCCACACTAACTATGCAAGTAACACTGCATGCCCGATAGCATGGCAGCAGCCAAAAAACATGACATGGCCCATGAATCGACATGGAGGTAGCCCAGTGCGGATCACATCTGTAAAGGAGCAGGTCACATCCTGAAATGTCCACGTGCACCCACAACCCATGCCGTACAATACACGCTGTCTCATAGAAGAAAGGAGTTTCCTAGGGTCCTGTAGCAGCTGGTTGATGTATTCCTCAGTATAGGAGAGGGTTTCACTCTCCACCATTTTATAGAAGAAAGGAAAATTCACAAGGAATACCTCGCAGGTGTACACCTGCTCGTTTAAGAGTTAGAACAAAGGGCAAACCCAATAGTCACTGGGACCTGGGTAACAAACAGTAGAAAATAATTGGTCCCAGAACATACGTAAATTGAAAACGATAGTAACGTGCACAGCAATTGATTTGTACTACTGTTATGAATGTTTATATGTCACTTATCCTACTACCCTACCTAACTCGTCACTCCCTCCCCTTCCCTGTGGCACCCTGCGCTTTTGTGAATAATGTGATTTTTTATACGCATTCATGTGCCTGCCCCAAGTGTGATTAAATAACACTTCGGTACGCTTTATTTGTTGCAATAGTTATTTTGCTGACTCTGTTCAGGTTTTCAATTTACGTATGTTCTGGGACCAATTCTTTTCTACTGTACAATACACGCAGCAGACGAACAATGCACCAGGCCACAAAATCTGTCTGAGAGCACATATGACCCATGTCAAAAACAACTCAGCCCTCGAAAAGCACACAATTCAAAGGCACCCCATCTCAAAGGGAGAAGGCTACACGAAATGAGAGCTGCAGGGGCAACTCCCCCACAATGCAGCACACACACATAGCAATCACAGAACATCAGCAACGACGGCAATGTGGAACAAAGTGCAACACCAACACCACAGGACAGGGCTCACAACTGGTTCGGCACGTGCGTAGTAACTGTCCACTCACATCTGGCATTGCCTGACACTGTGTGATGATAATGCACAGGTACTACCACACATCCGTCATGTAGTCGAAAAACACATTGACTGCCATCAAATAGCTAGCTCCACCAAAACAATGTACACTGGCATGCAGTCTGAATGTACACACCTGCAAATCTTCAACATACATGTGTAACTCTGTTAACCTGCATCTCCCCTTTAAATTGGAGAGGGACAAGCAACACCTCCTGCAGGGCAGACCACACTTCCCATCATTGATGATGAAGAGGACAACCTGCACATATGTCAAGACACCCTCCAACGGATAATGGACATCCTCCGCACCCAATCCCCAGGAGCAGGGCAGGCCAGCCGCCCCGAGGTGAGCCCACCACCTGCAAAGACCACACAGCAGGAAACACACACCACCATGGCTGTCTCCCCGGACCCCCCCCCCGACCAATACATGGAGTTCCAACAATGTGTATGGGGTTGCCAGATGGAGTTGGCTGAACAGCTGCAGGTGGGTTTCGAGCTCGTGGCAGCCAAACTTGATGCCATACGTGGGTGTCTGGGTCCCATCAGGGAGCACATACAGTCCATATCGGACACCCCTGTACGCACCATGCTCCACCACAGACCTTGGCTGACCTCACTGGGGCATTTAATCGAATAAAAGAACTGTCTGGTCAGACAGGCATGAGTGATGACAGCACAGACTTGGCACAGATGCCAAGGTCAATGGAGACCATGGAGCAGATGCAGGCTGGACTTATGGTTGCCACGGCTGGACACCAGCGAGTAGTAGCTGGGAACTTCAATGCCCTGCAGTTTTTCATCTTGCCATTGCTGCCACTGAGCCAGTCCCAGATGACTGCAGCGGGATCATCAACCCACACCACTCTGACCCCTGATGTGTCAGTGGCACACAGTGATGCTGCCCCATCACCTTCGCAGTCTGAAGTGTCAGTGGCACACAGTGATGCAGCCATCATCCCACCACACACACCAGACACACTGGACATAGAACCCGTATCAGTGGAGTAAGAAGGGGATGGTAATTACTGTGTGAGGAAGGAGGCAGTAGCATCCATCACTGCCATATGGACTGTCCCTGCCTGGTTCTGACCTGTGCATCATGCCCTGGGACAATGACTCCCACTGACCCCCGGAACACTCTTCGAAATACACCCGGACCCCGACACGGACTGACATTTGTTCACTGCTCGCCAATTACACAGCAATCCTGCTGCAGACTGCACTCCCCCTCTTCCTAATCACTTTTCAATCCCCAAGGGACTCTTGTTGGCCCAACACAGGGCTTCCATGTGATGTGGGTTTGGATGGCCATGTACAGCTCCATCTCCGTCAATCACCTGAATGTGAATAAAACATTCTAAATCACACAGATGTGTCATTACTATGTTCACTCATGTATGAAAGTATGGCTGGATGTAGGGACAACGATTGCACATGAAGGTACACCCTGGTAACTGACATCTATGCACATGTGTATCCCTGAGACACATGGCCACTTGGATGACTGTGAAGGTGAGTACTAGCTGTGTCCCCATTGCACATCAACAACAATCTCACAACCCTCCAACGTAGGCACACATCCATGTGTTGAATAGGGCTGTGTGTAAAATGACCAAATCGGTAGCAGACCAGGAGTGGTGTCCTACATCATATGTGATGACAGAACTTCATATCACATACCTACTTACACACATCTGTTGGACACATTCTGTTATGATATATGACATTGCTCCACATGGTCAGAGGTTTGACACCATACTCACATTGCTGAAGTCACGTACATGCACATGTCGGCCTGCACCTATCCGAAAACAATATCTGGATCACAGAGGTGGAGCTTGCAAAAGGGACACACCCCCATAGCACATGGGTCCGTCACTTCCTCCCTGTGTATGGACGATGCTCATTGTGGCACACGAGTGGACAAACTAATCAACTCACTTCACAGTTAGACACCAGTGGAGTGGCATAGACTTTATTGGCATGTGCTTGTCAGTACGGACGAGACAACGGCCACAACAGGCAGGGTCATGCTTAAGACACTTACACGCAGCATGGGTACATTCCGAGCATCAGGAAATGTTAGGGCCAAAATGGACAACAATCGTCACGGATGGCAACGGTCTCAGCCCACCTTGCCTTGCTGGATGAGTCATGTGTTGTTTGGCGTCTCTGTCCATTGCCCCGTGGGAGGGGGCACGACTCATTGCCCATGGGATCTGCATAGTTCTCTGCCACCGGAGTGCACCAATTGTCTGCTCTGCTGACAGTGCCCAGGTGTTAGATCTGAGGGTCTCCAGTTGGCAGAGGTAAGTACCTTTGTCCAAGTAGGGACCCTTGCTTCTAGTCACTGTTGATAACCCCTGCTCACCCCCTTGGTAGCTTGGCACGAGCAGACAGACTTATCCCCAAGGCAATGTGTAAAGAATTTGTACCAGCACTAACAGTAATACAATGCAACACCACAAATGGACATTACAAAAGTTGTTTATAAAAATAAAGTTATCTTTATATAGATCAGGCCGACCAAAAATGACATAAAAAACCACATACACAATTACTCCTTTCCTTAGAAATGTTCTCTTGAAAAATGTTTACTTTGGTGATGTTCTCTTATAAAAAGAACGTATTTGTAAATGTAGGGGCACTTGTAAGCTCCATATGGCTGTGAAACCCTGGAAAAATAGTGCCTTTATCCAATAAATGCCCCCGCTATACTTGATGAAACTAAGAAGGACGCTTCTCCTGCAATGTTGCCCCCGCAACTTGTAATCCTCAGAAGGACGCTTGTCCTGAAATGTTGCCCCTGTGACTTGTAATCATCAAAAGGAAGCTTGTCCTCCAATGTTGCCCCCTCGACTTTAAATGAAAAGGATGCTCCCGCTGCACTTTAAATCCAAAGGACGCTGTGCACCCTCTCACACACTCGCAGCCCCCGCCGGTTCTCCACCCGCTCCTGGCCTCGCACAGACACAGCGCGGCTGGGAGCATTTACCTGGGGCTCCTCTTGCGGTGCCTCCTCCTTCTCAGTGGGCCTCCGACAGGAGTCCTTCTCCACCAGCGATACAGCTTCCACGGAGACGGGCCTCTTGAAGTGCGGCGTCAGCTGAGCTGGGACTTCCTTCCTCCGCTCGTTGTCTTCATGACCTGGTGGTGGGAGTCCTGCTTGGTAGGCAACCCTCCGGCTTCGGTCTTGCCACTCCTCTTTGTTCACAGACCCGTACTCGGGCAGGCAGCTCGAGTAGGCGGCGGTGATAAAGCAGGGACCACTCAGTAATCTTGGGGATCGGGGGCCGGTGTTGACAAAATGCTGGCCCTCAGTACGTCACTTTCGATCACGGGCCAGCAGCGTTGATTTTGGCCCCTTTTAAGGTCTGAGACAGTCCCTCAGAGGATTCACGCTGTGGACACGGCAGACCTCACACAAAGCCTCCACTGTGTGCCGATAAGCACACCAAGAAAAAAAACACGGGCAGTCAGGGCAAAGTTCAGGAGGCCACAGTCAGTGCACAGAGACATGCACTCAGAGCTAGTAAAATGGTTTCTTCTGTAAACTTTTGTGTCCGTGAGTTTACAACAGGAGGCCAGCTCTTCTCAGGCCCTTGGAGACAGGTAGACCTCAGATGGGGCAAAGCACACAGCACAGCTCCTCTTCAAGTAAGAGGGACACAGCACACAGCAGAGAGTCCCTTAGTCCTCTTTCTCAGTAATAACAGCAACTGCAGGTCAGCTTCCAGACACTCAGCAACGGCAGCACTTTTCCTCAGTCTTCCTAGCAGGGATTCCTTCTTGATCACAAAGTTTTTCCTAATCTAATTTTACAGGGGTTTCAGTTCTACTTTTATACCCCAAATGTCTTTGTTCTTTCTATGTGAGGGATCCTGGACCCAGTCCAAACCAGTTATGGGTGCACTCTGCCAGGGCACATCTTTTTCTTTTGTGACTGTGGGCCAGGGCCATCAGACGCACCACAGGAGGTAGAGCCAGCTTTGTGGCAGACATGCACAGCCCTATTCAGACCCAGGTGCTACTCCTCCCCACCACTCTACATGTAGATGGGCTATTCAGCCTAGTGCTGACTCACCCAGTCTCCTGGAGCCACCCCCATCCCCTGTCACTCACAAAGCAGACAGTCAATCCACAAACAGGCAGAGGCACACCGAAAGGCTGAACAAAAAAAAACAGTTTCTAAAAGTGCTATTTCCAAACTTAGAATTTAAAAACCATCTTCACAAAAATATGTGATATTAAATTCTGAGTTCAGGGATACCAGATTCCATATGTCTATCTTGCCGTTGTGGGAAGACATGCAGGTAAACATGTTACACAGCATTCCCCATGTTATTCTATGGGCAAGATAGCCTTTCAATAGTGAAAAACGAAATTGGCAGTATTTCACTATCAGGACATGTTACTCACACTAGTACATGTCCTACCTTTCACATACACTGCACCCTGCCCAGGGGGGTACCTTGGGCCTACCATAGGAGAGTCTAATGTGTAAGAAAAGGGAAGGGTCAGGACTGGCCAGTGTGTTCACTGGCCAGGACAACATGGCAGTTCACAGACTGCACACAGGCACTGCGGTGGCAGGCCCGAGACACCATTTTAGGGCTAAACATGTGGGTGGCACAATTAGTGCTGCAGGCCCACTAGTAATGAGAATAATAACCTTGAATTTGTAAAGCGCACAGCTACCTCCAAAGTGGTTTCCTGGCGCTGGGGGCCCTCGGGAAGATTAAGCCAGCTATTGCCCAGATTCACATGGTGCTGGGCTGACCTGCCGCCGGTGCCAGGGATCTCACCGTGAACCCCGTGGTCCGGAGTCAGGCACCCTGGCCGCTGCGCCACACCTCTTCAACTGAATCACCCACCCTGGCACACTCAGTGCACTTTACTAAGGACCTACTGATAAAAAAAAAAAGCCAATCGTGGATAACCAATCACAGTAATAATTTAACCAAGGAGCACTTGCACTTTGGCACTGATCAGCAGTGGCAAAGTGCACAAAGCATCTGAAACCAGCAAAACAAAATCCGTCACAGTGTCAAAAATGTAGGAGGTAGAGGCAAAAAGTCAGGGGAAACCATGCCAAGGATGCCACGTCAGGTGAAAGAGTCTGACAGGTTCACATGTCGTGATACATTGCCATGTGTGTGCTCACCCCCCAGCAGTGTGTCCGAATTGGCAAGGTTGCCAAACTACGCTGTGTTGCTCCGACCATGGACCCGCCTCACATTGCACAGGTGTGTGTATACACACGTAGTTCCACGCACATGCATCCAGAGTCCTGACGAAGGCAGAAGTGTCCTCTGTTGTGGTGGGATATGTGTGCAATCCCCATGATGCAACAAGTTTTTGGACCTGTGCTGTGGGTAACAATCGGATGTGGCTGCATGAACGTAGTTACTCGTCCATGAATGCCCGTGCAGCTTCATGTGCAATGTGTTCCAATAGTACGTTGTTGTCGTTTTCAAGGAACACCAGGGTGACCCAATCCATTAACTGATCCGGGCAGGTGTGCTCAGCCCACGCCATTTCACCAATCCGCAATACAGCCCAATAGGGGAGCGCCTCGATGTGGTCACTGTACACAAGGAATTGTGCAATCTCCCATGCACAACTGCCAATACATGCGCAGTATGTCAAGGCATCACATGCACGGCTGTCTCGGTTACACTCCTGTTCGTGATCCAACAGGTGGCGCAGACAAAAGTCATAGTTCAATTCATCTACGGTTGTGTTGGATAGGCAGACATCCTTGGGACACTCAAATGTGCATGTTCGGCAGTGGAACCAGGGCTGGACGCAGGTGATGTAGGTAATGCGGAAGCTCAGCCGGTAACTGATCCGCAGCACTGCCAGTGGCAGTGCGGCCAGTAAATGCAGCATACATGCACAGTACTGTTCCAAGTGATGGGGGTTGTGCATGTGCCCGGTATGGCCTGCCATTGCGTTGGTGCGTCTCGTGGAATCGGCACTCTTCAGTACTGCGGCAGTTGTGTGGAGGATATGCCACAGCTCTGAGCAATGATTCGAATGTGTGTGCAACGTTGGGGAGAATGGGTTGCTGTTTTTGTGAGTGTCAAGGGCATGCCATGCAGGGGTACCTGAGGCAGGGGCTTCTGTGTGTGGGATGTTGATAAGTCAGATAGTTCATTTGCGCAATGCGTGTTGTGGGAGTCGTCCCCATCTGCCATGGCATCTCTTTCAGGGTGTTGCAGCCACATTCTGGACCAAGGTCAGAGGTGCAGGTGTCCTCCTACCTTCTGCATTGGGACAATAGAGCTTTCATCCCTGATGTTTGCCTGACTACTACTTGCGTTTTCGGAATGTGATGTGGCTTTGGCGCTGGATTGGGACACAGCCTTGGGTTCATGGTGTATGGATGGCAATACACACACACATGTTGGCATGTGGAGCCAGGTGCCCGGGAGGCCTTGCGCTGCTTGTGCAATCTCACTCCAACTCTCTTCCTCGCTCTCTCCCTCTCTTTCCTTTGTTGTGCGCATGGTACACCTTCTTCTCTTGGATTTTGTCTTCCAGGCTGTGTCCTACGGATTGTCCAGTGAGGACCCACTAGGACTCATCCGAATAGTTGTTTCGGCTTTTGTTTGAATGATGTTTTGTGTTGGTGTTTGCATTGCTGTATGACTGATTCTCCATTTTCTGGCCACGCTTGTATGTTGATTTTCCTGCTTGTGTGACATCAGGCAAAATATTTGTTTTGAGATTCGTGGTGTTGGTGTGCAGTTTCTTTGTCCGGGGTTCTGAACAAGTGTGCTTTTGTTGTACGAGATAACATGCATGAACTATACAGACAGTTGGACCCAGCCCTGTCTGGAAGGTCATTCTTAGACTTTTTGTCTTCACTCCTCCATTTTTGCTGAATTCATGTTTGTTGCACTTTATCATTGCTAGCCAGTGCTAAAGTGTTTGTGCTCACCTTCCTAAACATGGTGACATTGGCTCATACCCAATTGGCATATCTAATTTACTTATAAGTACCTAGTAAGGTGGTACTACATGCACCCAGAGCCTATAGATTAAATACTACAAGTGGGCCTGCAGCACTGATTGTGCCACCCACTTAAGAAGCACTTTAAAAATGTCTCAGGCCTGCCATAGCAGCCTGTGTATGCAGTTTTAAGCCTTCCTTTTTAGTACATATAGCTCCCCTCTAGGGTAGGCCCTGAACAGCCCAGAGGGTAAGATGCAGAAAATGTAGGACATGTACGTTTACGTTTTACATGCCTTGGTAGTTAAAAACTCTTAAAATCATTTC
The DNA here is from genome assembly GCF_964204655.1 of Triturus cristatus. Classification (NCBI taxonomy): domain Eukaryota; kingdom Metazoa; phylum Chordata; class Amphibia; order Caudata; family Salamandridae; genus Triturus; species Triturus cristatus. The sequence goes on from NC_140590.1 coordinate 1,054,294,010, forward strand.
CACTACTGCAATCAAAAAATCAATCAATCTGTATTTGTAGAGCATGACAAATCACCTGTGAGGGTCTCAAGGCACTGGAGATGCAAGCTGCTTTGTGGTGCTCTGTTCATTCAAACAGCCTGGTCTTGAGTATTTTCCTAAATTGATGAGGCATTTCTGAGGTGCAGGAGAAGATTGTTCCAAGCTTTGGCTCCCAGGTGAGAGAGGGAGTGTCGTCCGCTGTTGTTCTGGCTTATCTGGGAGGTGTCTGCAAGGAAGAGGGAGGTGGATCATAGGTGTCTGGTCAGTTGGTGAAAGGTCATGCATTTGTTGATGTATGCTAGTCCTTGTTTGTACAGCGCTTTGTATGCCATCTCTTCTGATTCGGGAGACAGTCTAACTTCTTGAGGTGCAGTGTGATGTGGGTCGATCTGGAAGGTTGAGGATGAGTCTTGCTACTGAGTTTTGTATTGTCTGCAGTCTCGTCAGGATGCATGCAGTGATTCCTACATAGAGCGTGTTTCTGTAGTTCGCCTGTTGCTGACAAGGGCCTGCATGACGGTGCTTCTGGTGTTGACTCAGAGCCACCTGAAGACCTTTCAGAGCATGCGTATGGTGTGGAAGCAGGTGGATGAGACTGCATTTACCTGTTGCATGCCAAGATGATGCCAAGGTTGTCAGCGTGGTGTGTCGGGATGGGGGTTGGGTCGAGTTCAGCAGGCCACCATGCATTTTTCCTTGGTGAGGTGTTGTCCCAGAGATAAGGACTTCCGTCTTGTCAGAGCTGAGCTTGAGACAGTTGTTGTTCATCCAGTTGGCAATATTCATCATGCCTCTGTGGAAGTTGGCTCTGATGGTGAAGGGTTCTTCTGACAGTGAGAGGATGAGCTGGCTGTTGTCGGCATAGGAGATGATGCTGAGTCCATGCGATGGTGTTGGACGGTGGGGTCATGAACGTGTTGAAGAGGATGGGGCTGAGGGATGATCCTTGGTGGACACTGCAGATGATCTTCTTGGGATCTGAGGACAACGGTGAGAGATGGATTCTCAGGATTCTTCTGGTGAGGAATGAGGCAATTTAAATGAAGGCGTCTCCCTGGATTCCAATGTGATGAAGTCTGTTGATCAAGATGTGATGGGAGACAGCCCAATAGGGGAGCACCTCGATGTGGTCACTGCACACGAGGAATTGTGCAATCTCCCATGCACAACTGCCAATACATACGCAGCATGTCAAGGCATCCCATGCACGGCTGTCTCGGTTACACTCCTGTTCGTGATCCAACAGGGGGCGCAGACACAAGTCATAGTTCAATTCATCTACGGTTGTGTTGGATAGGCAGACATCCTTGGGACACTCAAATGTGCATGTTCGGCAGTGGAACCAGGGCTGGACGCAGGTGACGTAGGTAATGCGGAAGCTCAGCCGGTAACTGATCCGCAGCACTGCCAGTGGCAGTGCGGCCAGTAAATGCATCATACGTGCACAGTACTGTTCCAAGTGATGGGGGTTGTGCATGTGCCCGGTATGGCCTGCCATTGCGTTGGTGCGTCTCGTGGAATCGGCACTCTTCAGTACTGCGGCAGTTGTGTGGAGGATATGCTACAGCTCTGAGCAATGATTCGAATCTGTGTGCAACGTTGGGGAGAATGCGTTGCTGTTTTTGTGAGTGTCAATGGCATGCCATGCGGGGGTACCTCAGGCAGGGGCTTCTGTGTGTGGGGTGTTGATGAGTCAAATAGTTCATTTGCGCAATGCGTGTTGTGGGAGTTGTCCCCATCTGCCATGGCATCTCTCTCAGTGTGTTGCAGCCACATTCTGGACCAAGGTCAGAGGTGCAGGTGACCTCCTGCCTTCTGTATTGGGACAATAGAGCTTTCATCCCTGATGTTTGCCTGACTACTACTTGCGTTTTCGGAATGTGATGTGGCTTTGGTGCTGGATTGGGACACAGTCTTGGGTTCATGGTGTACGGATGGCGATACACACACACATTTTGGCATGTGGAGCCAGGTGCCCGGGAGGTCTTGTGCTGCTTGTGCAATCTCACTCCATCTCTCTTCCTCGCTCTCTCCCTCTCTTTCCTTTGTTGTGCGCATGGTACACCTTCTTCTCTTGGATTTTGTCTTCCAGGCTGTGTCCTACGGATTGTCCAATGAGGACCCACTAGGACTCATCCGAATGGTTGTTTCGGCTTTTGTTTGAATGGTGTTTTGTGTTGGTGTTTGCATTGCTGTATGACTGATTCTCCATTTTCTGGCCACGCATGTATGTTGATTTTCCTGCTTGTGTGACATCAGGCAAAATATTTGTTTTGGGATTCGTGGTGTTGGTGTGCAGTTTCTTTGTCCGGGGTTGGGGGTGGGCCCGGGGGGGTGTTGTGGGCCTGAGTGTGGTGTCGGTGGGTGTTGTGGCCCTCTTGGGGGTCCGTGCTGCATGTTCAGTTGCTCAGGGGCATCTGTTGTTCTTCATGTGTGGCTATGGGCTGTGCTCCCTTTTGTGGTGCAGGTTGTGGGCCTACTTTGCACCAGGTCTGAACAGGTGTTAATTTCCTGCTGCTAACGCGCCTTATCGCATGTTTTGTGATCTTATCACAGATCTGGATGGTCGTTGAGAATGTTGCGGAGTGATGTTGTCACGGCTTTTTGCTCGGGAACGCCTACTCTGCATCTCATTAGCGATAGTTGCCGGGGTCATCTGTGGTGATGTTTTTTGCAACTGCTATCGCAGGTAAACTGGTGCTATGGGCTGTTAGCATCAGCTTGTGACTGGGGTGATGAATTTATCGTAATTTTATCTGCGATAAAGTGCCGTTAATTTGGTGATAGATCCTTGAGAATATGCCCCTAAATTGTTAATAGGCATTGCTAGCTTTGTTTTTCTTTAAAACTCCAATGTCAAAGGAAGAACTCAAAGGGAAAGCACACAATGAAAGGCGGCCAATTCTTATCTATAACATACTAGTCAGCTGTCCATCTTTTCGTTGGACATTGCACTTGTGGCTGGTTGCATTTCAGAATATTGAGCACAAAAATATTGTCGTACTAAAATATGGCAGCCAGAATACTGACTACAAAACTATTGTAAAGGCAGGTATAGATAGATAAGTACATACTTACCCTTCTCAACTTCTCCTCAATGTACCTTGCAGATATATATAATGTCAATGGACATATATGGAAATTAAATATAGCAGACCTAACTTTTTTCTTTTTTAAATAAATTGTACATGCCAGGAAAGACAGCAATTTGGGTCATTTCCATGTCAAATACAGAGGTTAGTAGCTCGTACAATACAAGACTTAGGGCACACTGATTTGAGACACAAGAAGCACATTCTACAAGAATTATGTGGCCCGGAGGATAGCCTAACACTATAAAAAGAGATAGAGGCACAAGATGTTGAGTGTGAGGCAGAGGTGTTATGCTAGGGACATTGCATGTCATTGTCAGTGACCGGTTGGGGGAGAGCAATCAATAAATTAGTGCCACCCTTAGCAAGGATTGCAGCAGCGGCTGTCAACCATAGCAAGCGGTGTAGTCTGAGAATTATTTCATAATTCGCAGGCACTGCCATTGAAGATTCAGTCGGCGGGAGCCCCATGGTAATGCCAATCAGTCAGTCATCACAGTGACCGCAAATTAGAGTCGGGTTTTAGAGCCAGCAGTATTGCATCCTACCCTGTGATATGTGTACCCCATCCAGCTTGCTGCCTTATCTGTTACATTTGGTCATTCTCCTCTCACCTCCGGTTGTGGAGCTCTACTTAACTATACATATATACCTCCCTTCAATATATTTTGTAGCAGATCTTCCTGTGACACTTTAGGAGCGTGATATTTTGAACTCTACATTCTGGTATGATCCCATGTGCCATTCATAACTCCAAATTGCATCCGAAGGCAGAAAGTACAGACCAACACCAGGAAAGGGAGAAGTTCCTATGATCTCCAGCTGAGCTCTGGAATGTCTGAACTGTCCTTGGGATATGGGACAAGCAGCACCTTAGCATTAGGTCTGGGTCTACCTCAGGCCTTCATTGGCTATCTAACCTACATTCGTGTGTGTGTGACTAACTACACTAAAGTGATAGAATTTGTGGCACATTGCTGTGCTAACTGCAATTGATATACGAAAAAGATCTTCCTATTTTGATCAGAAAGATGCATTAGTTTAACACCTATTTTGTATAGCCTAAAAAAGCATTAATTTTTATCACCCAGGGGGTAATGGCGGGTAGAGAGCTGCTGAAAACTAAGGGCCTAATTAGGAGTTTGGCAGTCCATAGGACTATCAAACCTGTGGTAGAGGTGCACTGGTGGTCAGGGACCTCCGCACCAGTGGTCTGACCGCCGTATTACAAATACGGTGGTGGGGCCACCATAGAACCGCTGCAACCACCAGGAATCCAAGATCCTTGGCAGTGACGTGGCGGTCTGAGGGCTGCAACATGCTGGTGATGGCCGCGGAACAGCCAAGCATATTATGAGTTTCCTCACCGCCACGGATTTCATGGCGGGGAGCCTGGCATGAAACCTGTGGTGGTGAGAAAACTAAGGGGGCCCCACAGGTTCCCCTGTTCCTTCATGGCCTGAGGATGCATGCAGAGGGGAACATGGTGTGCTCCCCTGTCTGCATGCACCCCTTTCCTGCACTGCTTGGACTGCACAATCCATGCCTTGCAGGAACGGGATTTGGCGTTACCATTGGAGTGCCTTTTCAATAGGCACCGCCATTGGAACACCACAGGACCTCTCACCAGACCACGAGAAAACCCATAATCTGGCAGTTGGAGGTGAAGTTGAGCAGTGTGGAAGTGGGGCAGTGGCCTGCCGCCTGCTCTCACACTGCCAAACTCATAATCAGGCCCTGAATCACCTAGGGCCAGATGTACGAACCCATTTTCCCATAGACACAGAATGGGTAAAACTGTTTGATACACCTGGCCCCTAGCCATGTGCTCAACTGGCAAAACAGGCTATGCTTCTGTAGGTCAGAGTCAGTGTTCCCAAAGCTCCTCTAGATGGATAGCAGGTCTCACTGTCCTATACAAAAGGGAGATGGAACAAAGTCGGTAGGATCTCAAAGGATTGACTCACTCCCAGAAGATTCACAATGACCTCTTACAAGCACTCTGGATAAGACTAGTCCAAGGCTGGAATTATCTTGGTTGTTATTATTTTCTTGTCTCCGCCGGCTTTATAAGCCCACAAAGCATTACAGTGCTGTTGTGGTAAGAAGGTAAATCTCATTTGCAAAGGCATTCTTACATGCAATCTGCTACACAAGCAAAAGCACCAGTAGTATCCTTACCGGTGCATCACATTTCCCTTTCCACTCCCCTTCTGTAGCCAGCCATTGTTGAAGGCTGGCAGAATGTTTTTGCTTCTGCCAGTGATAAACCATCACCTATACCCTATTATTGAGGCTAGATTGTGGAGAAGTGTGGCTCAATGATTAGAGTGGCAGACCCTGATGCAGAGATCTAGCCTGCGACCAGGGTTCAATTCCCCACCTCGGCGGGTCTTGGGCTCTAAAATTCCACGGACCTGATAATTCTCTCCTTGGTGCCATTCCAATCATGGATTCCCACTCTGCAACTCTGGGCAATAGCTTGCTTAATCTCCACAACAGCCCCCACAATGCTAAGGATGCCTGGCCTCCACCTTGGGGGTGCCCAGGAGTGGATGCCTCACAGGGAAAGCCAGGATGGGTTCCACAGTGGTATTCGTACAAGCGCCTTGAGACCCTTGCGGGTGAGTAGTGCACTATACAAGTATCAATTTACATTTACATTAGATTGTAAAATATTATTGCTTGTGGTCGATTATCAGATTTTGTTATCTTTCACAGTTTTATTTGTTTCACAATAATGTTCTTCCTCAGGCACAATTGTTACACCAAGAATATTTCTATAGCTTTTGCTAACTTCAGTATTATCCCTTACAATTTCTGTTAACTCGAGTATTGACTCTAAAGTTCATAGACTCTTTTTTCTGGATTTGTTGTTATTTTGAAGCTATTATTTCTCATTCCTGCATGGCTTATATGTGTTTGTAAGCTTGTTCTCCTTAAATGTCTCTGTCTTACTTTCATTCTCTTTCTTCTTCTCACCTTTTCTCTTTTTTCTTGGTTCCCATATCTTTCTGTATATAAAATCCTTCTTTTATTTTTTCATTTTCTTTCTTCCTTTCTTTCTTCCTTTTTCTTTCTTTCTTTCTTTCTTTCTCTTTTTCTTTCTTTCTTTCTTTCTTTCTTTCTTTCTTTCTTTCTTTCTTTCTTTCTTTTTCTTTCTTTCTTTCCCACATATCTTTATAGCTTAAAATTCCGCTGGCTGGTTGTAGGTTCCTTGCTGTTACCCAGCGGAGTCAGACTTCACATATAAGCTGGGCCTTTGTGCCAAAACCATTCTTCATGAAACAGAGAGGTTTGAAAATAATTCTTAGTTCCGTCCTGTGCAAGATGATGCTTTTCAAAACTGTCACCGTCCTTTCTCCTCACTTTGCACTTGTAAAAAGTGAAAGATCCTTTGTGGAAACCCAGTATGGATCACACCATCACATTAAAATAGCCCCCAGTAGAGAGCTATTGGAAGCAGCCTCAGTGACAATGCCCCAACATGTCCCACGTTGCAGAAGGTCATTATTAAATAGTGGCCATGGGGGTTGTTAATAGCAGCTCATCAACTCAAAAAGCAGTTCCATAATAAGCAGGCCACTAGAAAATTGCCAGAGTGTCTTTAATTTACTAATATTAAAATTAAAGTTGTGGTTTGTGAATATCAAAAAAAAACTTTAAACTTACACAGAAGTGTAAGTATACCTTTGTGAATCAGACCCTCAGTGTCCTCTTAAGATACATTATCCAATGCTCCACTTAGACACAGCACACTGTGCTCCCCTGAGGTGCATTGCCCAGCATCACACAGTGTTCTCTTGAGGCACATCACACAGTGCATCTCTGCAGTGAGTTACTGGTGCCTCCCTGGTCCACATCTCCTTTTTTTTTCCCTGGTGAACATTATGCTGTGCTCTGCTGATGCAGATCAACCTGTTCCACTTCATTGTGTATGATTCTTAGGCACTGTGACTTAATATACTTTTCTTTGCGTTATTGTATGTTTGTTGGATTTTGTGAAAATTGATGTGTGGAAATGTACTAGTCTATCTGTTTGTGGCGCATGGCTTAGTTGTGAACAAGTGTGCTTTTGTTGTACCAGCTAACATGCATGAACTATACAGACAGTTGGAACCAGCCCTGTCTGGAGGGTCATTCTCAGACTTTTTGTCTTCACTCCTCCATTTTTGCTGAATTGTTATGTTATGTTAAAAATGTTTATAGTGCGCTCTTACACCAGACGGTTTCATGGCGCTAGTGGGGGAGATACAGCAGAAGTATGATAGTCAGGGCTTACTCATATGTCTGTGAGAATAGGAGGGTTTTAAGAAGAGTTCTAAATCGGGAATATGAGGTTACTAGCCTGAGCTCAGTAGGAAGGGAGTTCCAGAGTTGGGGGGCCAGGAGAAAAAATCTAAGGCCGCCGCGTTTTTTCCGTTTGAAGGGAGGGACGACGAGCAAATTTGAGTGGGAGGAGCAAAGAGCGCGTGAAGGAGTGTAACGAAGTATCAGGGATGAGATAAAGGCTGGGACTTGACCGGCCATGGCTTTAAAAATATTGCAGCCCAATTTAAATGCGCAGCGATTTGCAACCGGAAGCGAATGGAGGCTCTTCATCAAGGGGCGGACATGTTGATGTCTTGGTTGGTGGAAAATGAGCCTGGCTGCTTGGTTCTGGACCAGTTGTAGATGGTGAAGCTGGTAAGCCAGGATGTCAACATAGAGTGAATTGGCATAGTCAACACGGGAGATGACTAGGGCCAGAAGAACCAAGGTAAGGGCCTCGGTGGTCAGAAATCTAGAGATCTTTCGGATTCTACGAAGATGAAGAAAAAACGATGATATAACTGCCCCAATTTGGGCTTTCATGGACAGATCTTTACTTATGATGACCCCAAGGCATTTCACGGAGTCAGCAGGTTGGGGAGGGTTACCTAAGAGAGGGGGCCAAAAATTGGCGTTCCAAGGGTTGGAGGTACCGCCAGTCAGGACAAGCTCAGTTTTGTCAGGATTGAGTTTCAATTGACTGGCGTTCATCCAGTTACTGATGAGGTACAAGGTGGACTGAAAATTTGAAACAGACGTGGTGGAGGAGTCAATTTTAAACACTAGTTGAAGGTCATCGGCATAATTAAAAGTGGCCACCTCGCAGTTACGTAGGGAGTGAATCAGGGGGAGCATGTAAAGGTTGAAAAGAAGGGGGGAGAGAGAGGACCCCTGAGGGACTCCACAGGTCAAACGTACCCTCTTAGCTGAGAAAGTGGCCAGGCGGACTGCCTGGGACCGATTATCAAGAAAGGAGGAGATCCATTTCAGGGCGGTTCCCTGGATACCGGCGCTTCCGACACGGTCGATCAGAAGATTATGGTCGACCGTGTCGAACGCAGCCGAGAGGTCCAGGAGGATAAGGGCCTGAGAGATGTTGTGAACGGCCCCCTTTCTGAGTTCGTCCATGACTGCAAGTATGACCAGCTCTGTAGAGTGTGCTTTTCTGAAGCCAGCCTGCTGGGGATCAAGAAACAACGAGAGTTTAATAAAGGAGCTGATACATTTGGCGACATGAGCTTCTAGGATCTTACTGAGGTAAGGAAGTAGGAAAATCGGGCGAAAGTTGGTGAGTATTGAAGGGTCGGCGTTGGGTTTCTTGAGAATAGGGACAACCTCGGCAATTTTAAAAGAGTCTGGGACTAAGCCTAGTTTCAAAGATTTGTTGAGAAGTGCTAAAGGGGGATCAGGACATGTGGAGGACGCTTCTTGTAGAATATGAGGGGGACAGGGGTCTGTTGGGAAGCCTGATCCAACTTTCTTTACTAGAGCAAGAAATTCCTTTTTCGAGATCAGGGGTATTTGATCTAGCACCTGCGGGTTCTTAAGCGTGATAGGGGAGTTTGTAGGGAGAGCGGGCGGGGGGATGCTGTTTTTGATAGTGGTGATTTTCTCCATAAAATAGTCATTAAGAGAATCACATAACTGTTGGGAGGGGAGTGGTTTAATAGTTACTCTGTCTGGTAGGGATAGTTCGTCGACTATAGCGAATATGTCTTTGGTTTTGGTTGCTGAGTTGGTAATTTTCAGGGAGAAGTACGTTGATTTGGCCTGAATAATAGATTTTTTGTAGTCGTTTAAAAGACTAATGTAGGTAGCTTTTCTTTCCAAGGAGTAATCACGTCTCCAGCTGCGCTCAGCCTGTCTGAGTGCTAATTTTTTTGTTTTTAGTTCGTTGGAGAACCAGCGTTGGGCGTCATGAGGACGTTTGAGTTCAGATAATTTAAAGGGAGCAACAGCATTGCTGGCTGAGTCAAGCCAGCACTTGATGGCGGAAGCCTGATTATTAAGGCAATCCACCTCAGCAGGGATGGAAGTCTTTAATAAGGAACGGAAATCGTCCTTGTTGGCCCGATTCCAGTTTCTAGCCCAGTGCTTGCCCAGGGACGGGGGTTTAGCGAGGGGAGAGCAATCCAAGGAGAAGTGGATAATATGATGGTCTGACCAAGAACATGGAGAGATGGAAAGGGATGTAATATCCAGGTTGGCAGTCCATACCTGATCCAGGATGTGACCATTGACGTGAGTAGCAGAGTGTACATGCTGGATACAGTTTAGCCCGGAAAGGAGGTCTCTACATTCTAGAGAGCTAGTGCTTTCCTTAGTGTCCGAGGGCAATAATTGAAGTCACCTATAATAATGGTTTTAGCATTATTGATGACTAGTTGGGAGATCAGTTCACCTGCCAGCTGAGGAAAAGAGGGCATGTGTTGGGGGGTCTGTAGAAGAGAGCACAGATAAAAGGGAAGTGAGGGGAGTCGAATTTTAAAATGAGACTATCAACAGACGGTATGCCAATAACTGTTAAAGTAGAAAATCTGAATTTATGATGGATGATGGCAGCAAGTCCTCCGCCAGGTTTCCCCAGGGATCTGTTGGTCTGGAGTATATAGTACCCCATAGGATGTCGGGTAGGGAGTCGGCCGTGAGCCAAGTCTCTGAGAGAAGGAGTATGTCGGGTTTATTGTAGTCAAGTAAGTGAAAGATTTCTAATTGATGTTTGACCAATGAGCGAGTGTTTAGATAGTTAAATACCATGCACGTCTTGTTTGAGAGCGGGGGAGAGATGGGGTCTGGTGTGGCTTCTGATTTGGCCGGTGGGCACTCTCTAATCGGTAGAATAGGGAGTGCAAGCGACCCATACCTGGGGTTGAGGATCCCTATAGCAGATAGGTAGGATTTTAAGCGGGGATCAATGGGCCAATTTGCCTGATTGTTTCGCAGTTCAGTAGCTGAGTAAGATGTAAATTGGGCATAGTGGGTCGCCCCTAGCCCCGGCCGGCCGCGGACGGGCACAGACGGGCTTGCCTTTGGCGCCCCTTCGGCGCGCCAGCGGCGCACCCGCTGCGCGTGTCCGCTGTGCGTGTGTTTGACCATGCGACTATGTAGTGGTGGGGTGCAAAGAGCTGGTGCGCTAACCCTCACCGGAAATGCCTCCTTGTTGGAACTCCTGAGAAGCCCTCCGCGCAACGACACAAGCCGCGTCGGACCGGGGCGATGGAGCTTGTCTGATGCAGGTAGGCGGAGTCGAGTGCAAACTGCAAAGTGCAAGTTAGTAAGCAGACACGTTTAAAAACAGATTAGCCAATGATGAATTTAAAAACAATTCTGAGATAAGATTCAATTGTTGCTTTAAAGCACCCACAGCGTTTCACGTGGATTAATTGATGCGCGAGGCTAAGCAGCACAACTAACGGCATCACCCGCTATTAGGATTCTACCGCGTCCGCTGCACGTGCGTTTAACCATGCGACTATGTAGTGGTTGGGCGCAAAGAGCTGGTGCGCTAAACCTCACCGGAAATGCCTCCTTGTTGGAACTTCTGAGAAGCCCTCCGCGCAACGGGTCGTACCCAATTGGCATATCTAATTTACTTATAAGTACCTAGTAAGGTAGTACTACATGTACCCAGAGCATCTAGATTAAATACTACAAGTGGGCCTGCAGCACTGATTGTGCCACCCACTTAAGAAGCACTTTAAAAATGTCTCAGGCCTGCCATAGCAGCCTGTGTATGCAGTTTTAAACTGCCATTTCGACCTGGCAAAGTAAACATTTTGTCAGGCCCAAACCTTCCTTTTTAGTACATATAGCTCACTCCTCGGGTAGGCCCTGAACAGCCCAGAGGGTAAGATGCAGAAAATGTAGGACATGTACGTTTACGTTTTACATGCCTTGGTAGTGAAAAACTCTTAAAATCATTTCCACTACTGCAATAAAAAAATCAATCAATCTGTATTTGGAGTTCATGACAAATCACCTGTGAGGGTCTCAAGGCACTGGAGATGCAAGCTGCTTTGTGGTGCTCTGTTCATTCAAACAGCCTGGTCTTGAGTCTTTTCCTAAATTCCAGGAGCAATGAGGCATTTCTGAGGTGCAGGAGAAGATTGTTCCAAGCTTTGGCTCCCAGGTGAGAGAAAGAGTGTCGTCTGCTGTTGTTCTGGCTTATCTGGGAGGTGTCTGCAAGGAAGAGGGAGGTGGATCATAGGTGTCTGGTCAGTTGGTGAAAGGTCATGCATTTCTTGATGTATGCTAGTCCTTGTTTGTACAGCGCTTTGTATGCCATCTCTTCTGATTCGGGAGACAGTGTAACTTCTTGAGGTGCAGTGTGATGTGGGTCGATCTGGGAAGGTTGAGGATGAGTCTTGCTACTGAGTTTTGTATTGTCTGCAGTCTCGTCAGGATGCATGCAGTGATTCCTACGTAGAGCGTGTTTCTGTAGTTCGCCTGTTGCTGACAAGGGCCTGCATGACGGTGCTTCTGGTGTTGACTCAGAGCCACCTGAAGACCTTTCAGAGCATGCGTATGGTGTGGAAGCAGGTGGATGAGACTGCATTTACCTGTAGCATGCCAAGATGATGCCAAGGTTGTCAGCGTGGTGTGTCGGGATGGGGGTTGGGTCGAGTTCAGTAGGCCACCATGCATTGTTCCATGGTGAGGTGTTGTCCCAGAGATAAGGACTTCCGTCTTGTCAGAGCTGAGCTTGAGACAGTTGTTGTTCATCCAGTTGGCAATATTCATCATGCCTCTGTGGAAGTTGGCTCTGATGATGAAGGGTTCTTCTGACAGTGAGAGGATGAGCTGGCTGTTGTCCGCATAGGAGATGATGCTGAGTCCATGCGATGGTGTTGGACGGTGGGGTCATGAACGTGTTGAAGAGGATGTGGCTGAGGGATGATCCTTGGTGGACACTGCAGATGATCTTCTTGGGATCTGAGGACAACGGTGAGAGATGGATTCTCAGGATTCTTCTGGTGAGGAATGAGGCACTTCAAATGAAGGAGTCTCCCTGGATTCCAATGTGATGAAGTCTGTTGATCGAGATGTGATGGGAGACAGTGTGAAAGGTAGCTGATAGGTCCAGAAGGATAAGGGCTGATGTTTCACCGTAGTCTAGGAGGGCCCTGATGTCGTTGGTGGCTGCGATCAAGGCTGTATCGGTGATGTGGTTGGCTCAGAATACAGAGTAAGAGGGGTCCAGGAGGTTGTTGTGTTTATGGTGTTCAGTGAGTTGCTGGTTGATTGTCTACCCCTCCCATAGGATAACACTGGAGTTACATTATTACATTTTATAAGTGTAATTTCCAAATGTGAACAAGTCACCAGTTAGTGGTTGGTGTATCTGGAATTGGAATTTAACTTATGGTGCAATTGGATTTTAAATTACAGTTTTGAAAAATTCCACGTTTTGGAAGTTGCCATTTTCCTGCCTTAGCCATTTAATGCCTGCAGCCTGTCTCTAGTCACATGACCGTGTGTAGCTGACAGTTGGTCTTGGTGTATTCCTCCTACACAAAACAATAGGGAGCTTAGGTGTGCCTGGTTGGGCCATCACTTGCAGGGTGGAAGGGAGAAGCTGGGCACAGTCCCACTTATACCTGAATAAGCTATGGCCCACCGTCACACAAAGGGTTGCATACCCCCTGTAGTTAGACTGGAGCCAGGACAGGGAAGGCAGAATGTCTGGGGTCTTCAAAGGGAAACCGCTAGAAGCTTCTCCTGCACTCAAATGCCCAACTGGGTATATATGCTGGACCACAGACATCACAACTTCAGACACTTCTGGACCTGTGGATACTCTGCCAGGAAGAAAGACTGCTGGACTGCGCTCTGCGAGGCTACTGCCTTGTTGTGCTGCTGCTTTGCTGTGCTGAGCTACTGCCTGCTGGTCTCCTGCCTAGATGAGAAGGACTGGAACTACAACTTTCGAACCGAGAACCAGAGGGCGACTCCAATGGCTAGTTGGCTGGCCTCCTTACTTGATTCACAGGGACAGAAGGCTCCAACAACCTTGCGCCTGCATATGTACTCTGCCATGTGTGCATCCACCCTGCCAAGTGGTGCCACCGCAGTCCTGGACCCATGGTAGTGGGACTAAGGTACACTGCCAGCCTCTGTGGACCCAGCAGAACTGATGTACTCATGATGTGCGACGCAAACCCGAGCAGAACTGGTGCATTACCGCTGCTGCATGGATCGGACCTGCCTCAAAAATCCGCACCACATTGCAGCTCGTCACCACATCAGAACTGCAGATGAGTGATGCATCCTTGGTGCAGACGCTTGCATCCGTTGTCAACGGCAGCCTCAATGATGACACTGCACTCTGAATCGAAGCCTCCCAGCTCCTCAAAACCAATGCATTGCCCTGACTATGCAACTCATCTCTGACTCAGGACTTTGCATCACAAGCCTTGCCAATGGGATCTTCTATGATAATGTAACAGGACCTTTCACTGCAGCCTCGCCACATCTCAGAAGCAGCAAAATACCAGTCGGGCAGGACAGATTTTTAGCAGACCTATTTTTAAGCCACACCCTTAATTACATCGGCCACGTCTCTTGGAGAGAGCCCAGCCCCCCACCAGTTTTTTCGTTCCACTTAAAGCCTGCTACTAGCTTTGCCAATGCTTGTTTGTAGACGGTGCCCTTACCTTCCGTCCATTTTGTAGCTCTGTGCTCAGTGAACGTCAAATGCGAATGCCGCTGCCCGCGTCCCAAGCAGTGGGACATCAGCAGGGCAGCACTCTAGTGGCCGCCCGTCGGAGCCTTCCCCCCTGCTGCCTCGCGCGCGAGGCTACGCCCACATAGGTTATGACCCCCCAATAGTGTGGAGCTGGAGGCGGGCCGTTGGGGCGGGGGGCGAGGCTTGCCCCCTCTACTTAGGAGGCCCTCTCGCCCAGTTCCTCCTCTGTTCCCTGCGCGCCGCTCCAGCCTGGACACGCGTTATTCCGACCGTCCCACACCTCGGTACCTGATTGAGGCCCCCCCCCCTCCAGCGACGTCGTGCTTCCGCGAATTCCTCCACGTCCGGTGAGTCTTGCTGTCCTCTCCCACCCCGGCCCTGTCCCTGGGCATGACCAGGTGTACAGGGCCCTGTGGCCCGGGAGGCCATGGGTGTGGGGGGCGCAAGCCGAGGCCCGCGCCCCTGCGGGGCAAGGCGGGTGTTGTGTGGGACGAGGGGGTAACTTGTCGTGGGGCTATTACGGGGTAAGACACGGAAGGTACAGACTCGAGTGCCGGCCCGGCGCACTCCCGTCCCGCGTGCAAGCGTGCTTCCACGCCCGGCCTTTGTTCTGAGTGGAGGGTAGGGCCCGGGGGGGTATGATTATCTCTTAAGTGCAACGCGTGTTGCAGCGCGTGCCTGGTTCAAGCGCTTGGGTTTTGGCCCCATCGATCACGCGACCATTTGGGGTTGGGATCGGCGTGGCCGTCGCGCATTGGGAGATATTTGGCGCGCTAGGAGCTGAGGCCTGCAGGCAAGAGCACATTGGAGCCCGGTTCGACGGTATCGTCCCAATTCTGCCTAATGTTGTTTCGGCGAAACGCAGCGGAAACGGGGCTTCCCCCCCCCCCCCCTCGAACCGCCAGGTACAGCAGCCGAAATAGCCCAGTGGGGAGAGCGTTCGACTGAAGATCTAAAGGTCCCTGGTTCGGTTTCCCCCCCCCCTCCCTTCACATTGGGGGCCCGAGTGCAGCGGGTATGGCGGCTTTGTAGGTCTGTGCTCGGGGGGGGGTAGACACACGCATGCTCTGTCAGACGACGGTACCCGGCTGTATACCGGCCTGTTGGCGCACAACCAGGAGCCGCCCCGACACCCGGACTCATACCACATAAGATAGTCCCTGAGTCCGTGCTCTTCAGGTAGTGACTGCCCGTGCGGGCCAGCCCTCCGGCCATTGTGGCGACGGCAGTCAGGTCCTCACAGCGGCAATAACCAAAGCAAGCGCGATCAGCCGGTGTAGGCAGAGGGTCTAGCGGAGACTCTGCGCCCGGCCCACCAGCGCACTAAGTCACGCCCACCCCGCGCGTCATCGCTGTATGGCAATGAATAATCCGTAATTCCTGGTGGGCAGCGGTCTGGCAACGCACCTGCGCTGCGAGTTCTGCATGGGACGGGCACTTCCGCTGGGACACACTTAGACGCAGGATGTTGAGCCAACGGTGGGACTCGAACTTGCGTGCAGTAAGACACACAAAAAAACACAACGAGGACGCAGCAAAGAGGGGAGCGCGCCCTTTCAGTATATACGGCACGCCTTCAGTACCGAGCTTTCTTTCGGGATAGCACCGGAGCTGTATACAGGGAATTAATCGAGCGGTATTTCCGAGACGTTAGCAATGTTAATTGGCGGAAAGCGATTTAGAATGAAGAGTGTTGCGTTCACAATGTTTTTCGTCACACTACTATGCCCTGTGTGCAATTAGGTAGCTTCAACCACTCCAACCAGCCTCCTCCTTGTTCTTTGAGCGGAGTGGGTCAGAAAAATTTGGCGTCGGTAGGTTGCAGGTGGGCGGGGGCACTTTGTCTGGTTACGGAACACTGCAGAGCGTGTTACGGTTGTAGTGCTACTTTTTCCCGTTTCCCCCTTTTTTCACGCATCAAGGGCAGCAGGGACAACTTTCACATGACCTGGCTTGTTATCGGGAAAGTCTCGCTGCAGGGTTTCCTCAATCGTCTCCTGGGGACGTTACCAGGGCCGTATAGCTTGAATGACATTGTTGCGGCGCGTTTCAGGAATGCACAGTTTTATTTTGTTGTATATTTATATAGCGCGAGCAGGAACGGAAGGTATTGGGGCGCTCTGCATGGCACCGTGTTTACATTACACGTCCTGGCACTTGGGGATTGGGTGATTTGTCAAGAATCACAGGCTGTAGAAGCGAAATAATAGAGCTCCAAGGCTTTATGCATGAGTTCCCTGCTCTTTCCAGATTTGTTTTTCATCGTGGTACTTGTCATCAATTAACTACATTCAGTGCAGTCACGAAAGGCAGGATAACACGCTTTGGCGCTGTATTTGCACATACAAGTGACCCTAGGGGCAGTGCAAGTAGATGCAATGACTGTCTCCGCCCTGAGGGTGGCCGCCAGACCTGATGCGGTGTGCGGGTCATGCACGGATGTGTTTAGCCATGTACCCTGAGAGGGTAATTTTGCGATGCGCATGGCCATAGGACAAGCCGTGCGTATCGGGTACTAGCGGTGGGGTTAGGGATAACTAAGGCATCACTTCCCATGGCCGGAGGTCCATTCACTGTAACTGCCAAGCTTCTGTGTGTAAGTGAGATGCTTTTCCAATGTACTAACTCCGCTCCTTTCCCAATTGCAGATCCGGTGAGGGACCGCCCGCGAGTATAGGGCTAGGACCGGAGGCGAAGGCGCTAAAGGACGTGCATAGCTGTACTTTCGGAGTATCCCACCCGCCATGGAGAATATCGGGACACCGGGTCCACTGTTCTCCCAAGAAACGTCGGTCGAGGAGACGCAGTCGAGCGCACCACAGGAAGGGGTTTGGGCGGACTTTATGGCGTTCGCCCGAGAGAAGGGCACGGCGTGGGCCCAAGGTTTTCTGGAGGGCCGCAGGGTGGAGGATTCGGGCGTTGTCGTAACTCCCCCCCCCTCCGAGGGCGCCCCAGGCCTATCAGGGTCAGAGCCCTGGAGGTCCACCAGGGTGCGTAAGCCCACATCAAAAGACATGCCAGAGGCCCAGCCGGCCAGGAAACGGCAGGCGACCGCAACGCGTTCCGGCCTCCCGGCAGTCGCAACAACACCGGTACACGATTCTGCCACAGGACTAACTGACTTGGCCCAGATGGGCAAAGCCATGGACCAGATGCTTGGCCTCATGTCTGTCTTCCAGAGCCGCCTCGACGCGCTGGCCGCACCGCCACAAGTGCCCCCAGCGTCGGCCCCCGCACCCGCTCAGGCGCCCGTGCTCCAAGTCTGGGCTGGGCAGAGTACAACCGTTGAACGGCGCAATGGTGAGCTGGGGGGAGCCTTGGGGTTGTCAACACCAGGGGATGCTGGCCCCTCCACAAGTATTGCAGCGAGCACCCCCCCGGCCGGCGCACTGGTGTCCCCGCCACCCGCACAGGCGATTGCCACACCCTCCATCCCTGCTGCTGCTGAGTCTACGCCCGCCATAGCAACAGGTTTTGCGGCGTCTGGAGGGGAGGGTGTAACTCAGGTCCCGAAGCCCCTCGTTACCCAAGCACCGCTGGCATCGGGCCGCTGCTCCCTGGCGTGGCTGGTGCCGCAGGCCGCAAAAGAAGGGATCTGGAGGAGGGAGTATATAGACATCCTGACATTACTTATGCATGGGTCTGCAGGGGTGGACACGAGAAAGATGGGGCGCAAGGAAGAGGAGAGGGTCAGGTACCAGCGATGGCCGGACAAGACGATCGAAAATTGGACATCTGCATTTAATATATTGGCAGCTGTCATAGTGCAGAAATTTCCCGACCAGAGTGAGGCTCTAATGCAGTATGCCAGCACGATACAAGAGGAGGCTAGGCTCTCTGGGGGGTTAGGTTGGTTCTACTATGACCAGGATTTCAGAAAAAGAATGGCCATATGCCCGGACCTGGGGTGGGACCAGAAGGAACTTCAGCTTTGGGTGGAACACATGTGCCGCCCCACCAGGGAGAAGTAGGACCAGGCATATAAAGGGCAGGGCGAGGCATCTGATAAAAGGAAGGACCAGTTTCCCAAGCGCCCATTTAAGCAGCCTTTTCGGGGTGGCAGGGGGCGGGGGCAGCGGCAGGGCAAGTGATTCAATTCTGGGACGTGCCGCCTTTACAATGGGGGAAACTGCACCTGGGGGAGGTCATGTAAGTTCGCACATAGCTGCAGCAAGTGCGGCGTGCAGCACCCTGCCACTTCTTGCTCCTCCAGCCAGAGCGCACCGCAGCCCACAGCACCAACCAGGACTGATGCCCGACTCTGAGACCACACATGGGCCCCCTCCCTCGTCAGCACCCCTCCCTCCCACCCCAGTCACGCCCCCCGCATTTCTGGGTGCACCACAGAGCGCCACGGCCCCTGTCAAAGGTCCTTCACCCATCATCCTGGGAAATATCCTTCCACTCATTAGGCGGTATCCACTGCTCCGGGACAGACCGCTCCTGGCGGAGGGGTTCATCGATGGCTTTAGGATTCCCTACAATGGGCCGCTGGAGTCCAGAGATGCGAAGAACCTGAAATCCGCTAGGGATATGCCCGGGGTGGTGGACCAAAAGGTGAGGAAAGAGTTGTCAGCAGGTAGGGTAGCGGGACCTTTTAGCAGCCCGCCCTTGGACAATTTTTTGGTGTCACCACTGGGGGTGGTGCCGAAAAAACAACCAGGCACCTACCGTTTAATCCACCACCTGTCATACCCTGAAGGAAATTCGGTGAATCACTGGCTGGACGAGGGTATTTGTTCTGTGGTATACTGCTCCCTAGACATGGCCATTGACATGGTCAGGAGAGTGGGGCAGGGGGCGTGGCTGGCGAAGGCGGACATTGAATCCGCATTCCGCTTGCTGCCGGTTCATCCAGCCAGTCAACATCTGCTAGGCTTCAAGTGGGCGGGGCAGTTCTTTTATGATCGCTGCATGCCGATGGGCTGTGCTGTCTCCTGCGCCTACTTCGAAGCCTTCAGTTCGTTCCTTCAGTGGGCCTTGGGGGAACTCCACGGGATCACACAGGTGACCCACTATCTAGATGACTTCCTATTTTTTGGTGCGAGTGGGTCGGACGAGTGTGCAGTAGGCTTGAGTCGGTTTGAGGAGCTGGCAGAGTTTCTGGGTGTTCCCCTTGCCCCAGGTAAGACCGAGGGGCCTGCGCAGGTACTGACCTTTCTTGGCGTGGAGTTAGACACGGTAAAGGGCGAGTCGAGGCTCCCCGCTGAGAAGGTACTGGGCTTGTTACAGGATATCCAGGCGCTGCTGGGCAAGGACAAAGCGACCCTCGGGGCTGTCCAGAGCTTGATTGGGGAATTGAATTTTGCAGCAAGAGTGATCCCAGCAGGCAGAGTGTTTTCAAGGAGACTGGCGGGGGCCACGGCAAAGGTGACTCAGAAGCACCATTTTGTAAGACTGACCGCGGGCTTGAAGGCTGACCTTGCCATGTGGGCGGAATTCCTCATGGACTTTAATGGGACGGTGATTTGGAGGGCCCCATGGATAGCCAGTCAGGAGCTCTGCTTGTTTTCAGATGCGTCTGGAAGGGAAGGTTTTGGTGTGATTCTGGGGGAAGAGTGGTGCGCGATGCGATGGCCCAATGCATGGCGTAAGAAGAAGGTGACGCAGAACGTGGCAGTGTTGGAGCTCTTCCCAATTGTAGTAGCACTGCATCTCTGGCGGGCGGCACTGAGCAACAGGAAGGTTGTCTTCTGGTCAGACAACATGGCGGTGGTGCACGCCATTAACGGCCTGACTGCCTCGTGCCCGCTAGTCCTGAGCCTGCTGAGGGAGTTAGTCAGGGAGGGTCTGCGCAGCAACGTCGAGTGTAGGGCGCGGCACATCGCAGGTGTACGGAATGTGGCAGCTGACGCTCTTTCTCGCTTTCAGTGGCTCCGGTTCCGGGAGGCCTGGCCGCGGGCAAGGGCGGAGATGACACCATTCCCGGACCACCTCTGGCGCTTGCTTCAGTGGGGGAGAGACTGAGGAAGATGGGGGAGAGGTCCCTGGCGCCAGCGACGCGGCGGAAATACGACTCGCAGCTAGCGACTTTCAGAGCTGTAGGGGAGGCGCTGGGTGCCTCAGCCTTGGGGGCAGAAGAACAAGTGGAGGCCTTTGTGGTGTGGGCCAAGGAGAATGGCAGATCGCACTCCTGGATTAGTGGTCACTTGGCAGCAGTGCGCCACGACGCCAGGCTAGATGGTAGTGGCGACCCCACGGGATCATCCAAGATTAGGGCGGCCCTGAAGGGTTGGGCCAGGGAGGAGGTTAGACAACCAGACACCAGGGCACCCATTGAATTCAGAGACCTCCAGCTCCTCCTAGACGTGGTACCCCTGGTGACGTTCTCACCGTTCGAAGCCAGGCTGTTTTCAACGGCCTTCTGCCTGGCATTCTTTGGCGCTTTCAGGGTCAGCGAGCTAGTGGCAAAGTCTAAAGTCGACCTGTCTGATTCCGCGCTGGGGATTGCGGATGTGACCCTCAATGCAGCACTGGAGCTACGGATTCGCAGATCAAAAACAGACCAGGCGGGGAGGGGGAAGACGGTGGTGTTACAGACCCTAGGGGACAACAGGTACTGCCCGGTTCACTTGGTCAGGGAATACCTGGCTCTGCGTCCAGTATCTCCTGGTCCCTTCCTGGTTCATGCGGACGGATCCCCCCTTACCAAATTTCAGTTCGAGCGTCTATTAGGAGCTTCGCTGGCTAGAGCCGGTCTAGCGGGGTGTGGGCGCAGGTTCTCCTCGCACTCCTTTAGAATTGGTGCCGCTACTTCAGCGTCCAAAGCCGGCTTGGGACCGGAAGGAGTAAAAGGGGTGGGCCGATGGGAATCGGACTGTTTTAAGAGGTATGTCCGTCCTTAATGCTGTGGTGCAGCCCTGACCTTTGTTCCCGCTCTGGGTTTTTGTCCATTATGATGAACGTATCGATTTTTGTGTGTGTAATAAAGATACGACTACCTAAAAGCAGTTTCATCGCTTTATTGACAGGTCCCCAGGTCTGGTTGGTAGGCCATTCCTACATCACGAGGCTGGAACGCTGGGCAGCACACAGGAACTGGTCGCAGAACTTTGCTAATACACAGCTTGTGTGGTTGGGTTCCCCGGGCATGAAATGGAGTGAAGCCCGCGGCACAATTGAACAGCGCCTGGCAGTCGTAGGGGTCCTGCCCTCTGTTATCATCTTGCACTTAGGGGGTAATGACCTGGTTGCCAGGGGGAGGAGGGCTCTGCTCCTGTCAATGCAAACTGACTTGCAGGCCATTAGCCAAGCCGGGGGGTCATGTGAGGTTTGGTGGTCTGAAATCGTCCCCCGCAGGGTTTGGAGAGGGGCCAGGTCCCCGGCGGCAGTAGAGCGGTCCCGTAGGAGGCTTAATAGGTCCATGCAGAAATTCATGGAGCGCAGGGGCATGGGCTTCATCAGACATGCTTTGATCCAGGAGAGGGTTGAGGGGTATTATGAGGCGGACGGGGTGCACCTGTCCAGGGTAGGGATGGACATGTTCCTGCTTGACGTACAAGAGGCACTGGCTAGCAAGGGACATCAGTAACACCTATTAGGAGAGGGGGGCTCTGGCAGCGACGGTAGCCTCCCCAGAGCTGTGGCGGAGTTACAGGGCGATCTGGATGCAGACGGGTACAGTAAGGGTACCTCTGCGACAGGCGGTACAGTAAGAGTACCCCTGTCCGGCACAGTAAGGGTGCCCGAGCCAAGGTCCAGGAGCCGAAGGGGGTTCTGGGAAGACCGCGACGGCGCCCCGTTAGTCCTTCGGGCGGTTGGGGGGCCTGACCAACCGGGGGTGTGCCACAACACGCTCCGCCCCTGTCGGAAGGGGCGGGAGTAGGAGACAGATCACGTGACCCAGTGGATGATCTGTAAATAATTATGTGCCACACTGCCGGGCATCGACCCACCGTGTGTGCTGGCTCACCAGGCGGGCGGAGCAGCAAGGGGCTGCCTGCCCTGGATCGCCCGTAAGATAACCCAATTTTATTATCATACTATGTTGTATGAAATAAACCTGCAGCAGTTCTTCACCCACAAATAAAGTGTCAGTGTAATTATTGGGTGACGTCTGTGTATGCGTGTTGACTGAAGCGGATGACGGTGTGGTCACTATGCCGCTGCCCGCGTCCCAAGCAGTGGGACATCAGCAGGGCAGCACTCTAGTGGCCGCCCGTCGGAGCCTTCCCCCCTGCTGCCTCGCGCGCGAGGCTACGCCAACATAGGTTATGACCCCCCAATAGTGTGGAGCTGGAGGCGGGCCGTTGGGGCGGGGGGCGAGGCTTGCCCCCTCTACTTAGGAGGCCCTCTCGCCCAGTTCCTCCTCTGTTCCCTGCGCGCCGCTCCAGCCTGGACACGCGTTATCCCACCCTTTCCACTTACCCACGTGTCAGGCACAGCGCGTTATTGGAATGTTTTAATGTTTTCTTTTGCGTTGCAGGCGGAGTTACAGGGCGATCTGGATGCAGACGGGTACAGTAAGGGTACCTCTGCGACAGGCGGTACAGTAAGGGTACCCCTGTCCGGCACAGTAAGGGTGCCCGAGCCAAGGTCCAGGAGCCGAAGGGGGTTCTGGGAAGACCGCGACAGCGCCCTGTTAGTCCTTCGGGCGGTTGGGGGGCCTGACCAACCGGGGGTGTGCCACAACACGCTCCGCCCCTGTCGGAAGGGGCGGGAGTAGGAGACAGATCACGTGACCCAGTGGATGATCTGTAAATAATTATGTGCCACACTGCCGGGCATCGACCCACCGTGTGTGCTGGCTCACCAGGCGGGCGGAGCAGCAAGGGGCTGCCTGCCCTGGATCGCCCGTAAGATAACCCAATTTTATTATCATACTATGTTGTATGAAATAAACCTGCAGCAGTTCTTCACCCACAAATAAAGTGTCAGTGTAATTATTGGGTGACGTCTGTGTATGCGTGTTGACTGAAGCGGATGACTGTGTGGTCACTATGAACAATTGGAAATGGAATCGCGACGTGGTCTGCGTTTGGAACGCTTATGTTCATAATAACCTTCCAGATGCATGTTCCCAATAAAAACTGGTCTAATCGAAAACCTCGTTTGCTTAGCATCGGAGGTAAAACTGATCTGACACTTTTGGGATTCGTTCCTCGCTACCCAGTGCCATGGAGGACGTTTGAAAAACATCTGTCCTTGGGAGATAAAACGCGGGCTTGCTATCGCCATTGGCACAGAAGTTCGGACGTAGGTCTTCTGACAGAGCTTTCATTCACCGACTACTGGCAGCATTGACAACCCTCGGCTGCAAAGCTAGCCCGGCCTGCTTTGTGGAGCTGTAGGGATTGAACGAGACCCGCCAATCCGTTGTGACAGCAGGAAGCCAGAGGATGAGACCCCTAGTTGCTCTTTTGAGGCAGTTTGTGTCAGTAGTCCGATAACTTTGATAACCTTTTTGGTCTGAAATATTATAAAAATCTAAAGCCGTCCAAAAGTGATTTTCACCTTCGTCGTACTTTCTGCTATATTCGGACAGAGAGCTTTATTGTGTGGGAATGTTGTGTAGAGAAAAATAGGTGACGCCGAGAGCATCTCAAATTGACGCCGGGCGCTGTGTACTATGTTCAGGAGCACACCTAGAGATTCGAGTGGCCTTGGGCGAGCCAACACATTAACAGAGAGCCGAGCCAGAGCCAAGGTAAGGCGGGGCTCTAAGAGCCCGTGAATGAACCGAGCCCTGAAAATAGTTGCTATCTAAATCATGCAACACGCGTCATATGGAAATAAGATAGTCTCTTTAAATTAAAAAAACGATTTCTTCAACATTCAGAAGCATTTCGACTAAATACATCGGATTATTTTTCTGCGGCGCACACCTGCTTAAATACACTCATATGTTATAACGAAGCAAAAGGAGGCTGTGTAAAACATATTTGCCGAGGATCACATAATTCGGTCAAGTGGGCAAACCAGGATTGCTCTCACGTTTTCTGGTTTCACATTATGCAATTCACCCACTATACGACAACCTCTATCATTTTTAACGTCAAAGGTGTATGCAATGTTTTAATTATTAGTGCATGTTAAAGTGTAGGTGGCAGGCAGAACTCACATTAAAGCTCGGCTCGTTTTGAGCCCAGACCTTGTGCTGAGCCATGGCCTGGCCTCTCACCCGAGCCTGGCTCGAGCTTTAAGTGGCTCGCCCACCTACGGATTCTAGTGGGCTCTTTTCGATGTACTTGATCAAAAGTTTGTGAATTATATTTATAAAAGGACATGTAAAATGTGGTCAACGCACCAGGACCTTTACCCTAGTATCGTAATGTGGGATTATGATGTAAGACTCTCGGTGTAAATCTGTGTTGCTCCGGGAGTTTCCTTATTTGCTCCTGAGCAATTATTTATGAATTCAGACTAGCTGAATATTGGAAATCAGAGGTTTCCACACTTTCAGGGAGATGAAGAAGTAATAGGCAAGGTTAACAGGTGAAATAATTGGGTTTGTATACACTGACGACAAACACAAATGAATGTGTCCCCTCACGTAACGCAACTGGTGCTATGTAAAGCGCTCTGATACCCGATTCGGGTCAAGTTCGCGCTATATACAACTCTGTTAAAAAAAGTATTTTGTGAAAAGGATAAACTATCTTATTCTTATGTTGTGGTGTGGGTAATAATAAATCATCAAACCGCATACTTTTCTACGTTTCAGAGCAGTTTAGAGGGTGAAAGCCAGCCTACTAGACCCTTGATCTCAGTGACATCACAGGATGTGACATCACATGGCCCTCCCTCCAGTAACATTACAGGCAGGGACACTACCTGAACATTTGCTAAGTGACAACAAAAAAGTCACTTCACATGGGTTTATTATCTAGCGAAATAGCACTCATTGTATAGACTAGGGGTGGGCGGAATTTGCGAAATTCACTTTCGCAAATTATCGCGAAAATGTTAAAAATCACCGCAAACGCGGAAATATTGCGAAAATGCGGAAGTTTTTTTCCCGCCCGTTCGCTGTATTTTTGCGTGGTCGCGGCTCGCCAACTTACCCATGCGGTTGCTCGCGGGGGCGGCCATCTTGTTTTCACTTGTCTCGCGGTGCATGATCGCGAGAAGAAAGACGTTACTGCGGGAGCGAACTGTCGCGAGACAGCGCAAATGGCTACCAACAATCCAACATCTTGTGGAGAACGCGACCAGATCGGGAAAACTTGTCGGCGAACGCGGGGATTCAGGTAAGGCGATCGCGCGCACGCGAGAATGTATTATTTTACAGCGCGAGCAATCAAAAAATTTCCGGTAAAATGCGGATTGCGGAAATTTTGACATTTTCGCGCTCTCCGAGGGAAACGCGAAAATTTCAAATTATCGCAATTTCCGCGAGCGGAACGGAATTTTAGCCCAGGCCCAGTATAGACCTCAGATGGGCGAAACGCTGAGTGGACCTATCAGGATTCAAACCATTGACAAGGGGGTCGAGAACCGATACTCTGTCACATTTCACGAAACAGTAAGGAAAATAGACTGAAGTAACCTTACAGTATGTGACCATGCAATAAGACAGCTGCAGCTTTTCACTCACACTTCTTAAAAGAATGGATATTTCAAGTTATCAACAGAAGAAATACGCTATTTTAAAGGCAAGCTCTTTCAAAGGTAGCAGGTAAAAACATATTGGGCACCTAGGTGTCTTCATTTAGTGGGCTCTGATTTGTACTTAGTTATTTCTGGGTTTCTAATTTGAGCTACAGGAGTGACACCGAGTGATACATTTGTAGGTCGAGTGCAGAAGACAGCACATGCGCTGTCCGTTGCAAGGCATAGGCATACCAAGAATGCAAAGGGTCTTGAAGCCAACCCATTGCTTACTATTGGTTTGATTTTTTTGTCACTCTCATTTGCCTGCTTCTTAGTCATATCCCAGCTTGTCAATATTGTGGTTGTCCCTCCCATTGATCATTGCCTCTTTATACTCTCTTTGATTCGCTGGCATTACTGCTTCCACTGCTTGCTATTCAAGCACTATTTTTTTCTTTTGTGTGAGGCACTCCCCTAGAGCTCATGTGTTTTTGAGCCCTCTCCCTTTTATACATTCCTCTGCCTGTGTTGATCTCTGTTGACAACTATCCCCACCCTCCTCCCTCTTGTGCTTGCTCTGTGCCTCTCCCTGTTGCTTCCCCCCACCTCTCCCCCTGTGTTGCTTTACCCCACCTACAAAATGATGTGGTCAGCCACGCCAAAGGCTGTTTTTTAACTTTAGCCACACTGCTCCGCATCATCGGTTAGTATCTTCTTTGAACCAAGTAGCTCTTAATTTTGGAATGTTCATCCAGTGCTGAACTGTTTTCGTTGTGGGAGCTACTTTTTTGTGGACAGCTTTATTTTTTTTGTAATAACACTAAATTCCCCCAAGACGATTCTTTACAAACGGACCCTTGTTTAATCAGCTTTGCATGGCTTGCTGTACTGTGACCCCGCACTGCGGTCTTGGAACAACATATTGCTCAGGTGACTAGTTAGAAATTCGGGTCTCTAGTTGCCAGTGGTATGCACCCTGTCCAAGTAGGGAGCCTTCCTTCTAGTCAGGATAAGGAAATTACACACTCAAGATAACCCCTGCTCACCATCTTGATTGCTTGGCACGAGCAGTCAGGGTTATCTGAGTGGCAATGTGTAAAGCATTTGTACATAGACACACAATACAGTGAAAACACTACAAATGGACACCACACCAGTCTAGAAAAATAACCAATGTTTATCTAAACCAAACAAGACCAAAACAACAAACAACCAACATACAGAACTTAAGATATCACTGTTAAACGGTTTAAGCAATTCTGTCCATAGAATTTGAAGTATCTGTTGATTCTACATCAAAGTACCTTTGATGTGTCAAAATCAAAGGTGAAAAAGAGCCGCAAAGTAGGGAAGCGTCAGAAAGCACAGCAATGAGTCGATTCTGTAGTCCCAGAGGAATGGTGGCGTCAGTTCTCCTGCATGCACGAGAAGTATTGTGTTAATTCCCTACTGCAAGGAGAAGCGATGCCTCAAAATCCTAAAGCGGTTCCTTTCTGCGGGCGAAGCATTGAAAATTGTGGTGCACAGGTGCGATGCTTGGAAAATTCAGACACGCTGGGGTTAATGCGGTGGCAGCGAAAC
Organism: Triturus cristatus; assembly: GCF_964204655.1. NCBI lineage: Eukaryota > Metazoa > Chordata > Amphibia > Caudata > Salamandridae > Triturus > Triturus cristatus. The sequence goes on from NC_140590.1 coordinate 1,054,321,232, forward strand.
AGGTGCTGCATTGATTCCTCCAGCCGCAAACCAAAGATGGTGCGATTTTGTCAGCCACACAGCAGGACCTGTGTCGGGGTTGCAGTGTGGGTCTCAAACTTCGGAGACACTGTGCTCTAGGTGCGGGCTGCAGTGGTTCTTTTGCCCGCGAACAAGTGCTGCTTCGATTTTTCAGCCGAACCGCAGCAACGAGTTGGTCTTACAACTGCATGACGAGCTTGCGGAAGGAAAAACCGGCGCTGAAAGGGCGTTAGGTGGATTTTGAGTCTTGAAGCAGCAGCACCTCCTCCAAGGGCCCAGAACTGGAATTGGCAGAACTCCCAGCAGTGGAGTTCAGGGGGGCTGCAGATGAAGTCTTTGATGACCCTGAGACTTCTTAGCAGGGGGCAAGCGCACAAGCCCTTAGTGAATCTTCTCAAGTAGGATACCAAAGCAAAGTCCAGTCCTTGTCCGCTCCAAGACAGATGCAGCAACTGCAGGCCAACCCAGCAAAGCAACACAGCAAAAGGGCAGTACTCCTCCTTACATCTTTCCAGTTCTTCCTCTTGGCAGAGTTTACTGTTGATCTAAAAATGTAGGGTTACAAGTCCAATACTTATATCCCTTTGTTCTTTGAAGTAAGCATACCTCGGAAGAAAGTCTTTGCTGTCGACAAGATCTTGCCTTGGCTCCAGACACACTACAAGAGGGTGTACACAGCATTCTGGGAGAGCATGCACAGCCCTATTTAGGTGTCAGTGACAACTCTTCCCACCACTCCAGCTCAGAAAGGCCCATCAGCCTGGTGATTGGCCATCAGGTTATGCAGTGCCCACCTCAGCTCCCTTTGTGTGACTGTCTAGAGTGAATGCACAAACAGCCCCTGTCAATCTAAACCAGATGTTAATTCCATAGGCAGGTAAAGCAAGAAAATGCCCACTTCCTAAAAGTGGCATTTTCAAACAATTTAAAAGCCAACTTCATCAAAAAATGTATTTTTAAATCCTGAGTTCAGGGAACCCAAACTCCAAATCTGTATCTTTTCTCAATTGAAAGTGACACTTTTAAGACGTTACAAGGCAGCTCCAATGATAACCTATAGGAGAGATAGCCCTTGCAATAGTGAAAAACACAATTGCCAATATTTCACTGTCAGGACATGCAAAACACACCAGCACATAGCTTACATTTCACATACACTGCACCCTGCCCATTGGACTTCATTGGACCACCCCCAAGGGACCAGAACTGGAATTGGCACCACTTGGCAGGTCAGAACTCCAAGCAGTGGATTACAAGGGGACTGCAGATGAAGTCTTTGATGGCCCTGAGACTTCTTAACAGAAGGTGAGCATACATAAGCCCTTGGAGAATCTCCTCAAGCAGGATACCAAAGCAAAGTCCAGTCCTTGTCCTCTTAAAGACAGAAGCAGCAGCTGCAGGCAAAGCCAGTAAAGCAACACAGCAAAGGACCAGTACTCTTCACTGACAGCTTTCCAGCTCTTCTTCTTGGCAGAGTCTCCTCTTGATCCAGTAGTGTTCTAAAAATGTGGAGTTACAGGTATAATACTTATGCCCCTTTTAGCCTTTGTAGTAGGCTTACTTCAAAGTGAAGTCTTTGTTGTCCACAAGATCCTGCTTTGGCCTATTATGGCTCCAGACACACTGTAGGGGGAGTGAGAGAGCATTTTGAGAGGGCAGACACAGCCCTATTCAGGTGTCAGTGACAATGCCTCCCACCACTCTAGCTGAGGAAGCCCTATCAGCCTCGTGATGGGCCATCAGGATATGCAGGGCCCACCTCAGCTCCCTTTGTGTGACAATTTAGAGTGATTGCACAAACAGCACCTGTCAGTCTAAACCAGATGTTGATTCCACAGGCAGGCAGAGACACAGAATGCTAAAGCAAGAAAATGCCCACTTTCTAAAAGTGGAATTTTCAAATGTACAATTTAAAAACCAACTCACCTAAAATATGTATTTTTAAATCCTGAGTTCAGGGAACCCAAACTGAAAATCTCTATCTTTTACTATTTTAAAGTTAGATTTGTACATGTAGATGTTACAAGGCAGCTCCAATGATAACCTATAGGACAGATAGCCCTTGCAATAGTGAAAAATGAAATTGGGAGTATTTTACTATCAGGACAGGCAAAACATACCAGCACATGTCCTACCTTACACATACACTGCACCCTGCTCATGGGACTACCTTGTGCCTACTTTAGGGGTCCTTTAAATGTAGGAAATGGGAAGGTTTGGGGCCTGTCAAGTGGGTGCACTTGCCAGGTCGAGATGGTAGTTTGAAAATGAACTCATAGGCACTGCAATGGCAGGTCAAAGACAAGTTCACAGGGATGTTCATGTGGGTGGCACAACCAGTGCTGCAGGCTCTCTAGTAGCATGTGAATTGCAGGCCCTAGGCACACAGAGTGCATTATACTAGGGACTTTCCAGTAAACCAAAAATGCCAATCATAGATAACTGATCTTAATGACAGTTTACACAGGGAGCACTTGCCCAGAGTACACAAACCAGCAGTACAGCACACAGTCAAAAACACAGAAGGTAGAGCAATAAGACAAGGGGAAGCATATCAAGGATGCCAGATCTAACATGCCCACATGTTGCTTGTGTTTTCAACAGTTTTCAGGCACTATTTCCACTCAGAGTACATTTTAGATGTTTACGATTCAGCATAACAGTTTCTACATTTTGACAAAACAGATTTGCTAACCTTTCACGCATCGCAGTGTAGCAAGGCAACTTACTGTGCTGTGTTGCATGAAAGGAAGAGTGCAGAAATGTGCAGTATCTACTAAGATATGGCACACTTCTGCTCTCTCAAAGTGCAGGTGTACTTCAGGAAGCCTAGTGTCAACTCAGGCACCCTTAAACCATGGTGCAATGGTGCATGCATTGCAAGGAGAATTGTTTTTTGTGCTGGAAGGGATATCCTCCTGCACAAAAACAATCTCTCGAGGCATTTCCCTCTTTCTATGTGTACTGCAGATTGCAGCGCACATAGAAAGAGGAAATAACGAGGAGGAGAAAAAATATTTTTCTCCGTGTTACACCATCCTCTGTGAGGTGTAGCGATTTCATGCAGTCCCAGGTTTACAACCCTTTGTAAATCTTGAATTACATGAAATCAATGGGTGGATGCATGAAAACGCCCATGTTTCACCCATGGAACGACTCCCAGAATGAAATGTAATGCAATACAGCACTAGCTGCTGCCGTGCATTAAATTTTTTATTACAAAGCCACATAAGGCAGCACACATCACCCCATGCATTGCTTTGTAAATATCTTCTAGCATTTAGCATCATGGATGTGCCACAAAAGTGGTGCAACTATGACGCAAAATGTTAGTAAATATGTCTCTATGTGTGCTAGTATCCGAGCTTCCCCCTAACCCGGACCTACAGCCTGCTCAAAGTCGAGGCACTGTTAATCTCGCCATGGAGCGTGGCAGCATCAGGCAGATACTGGGATTGCAGCAGAACTATGAACATTCTGCCGAAGCATGATACTGCTAAACAGATGACAGATCCTGCAAAGATGGGAAAGTCTAGATTTGGCTTCAAGCTGCCTCCAACTCCCCTCGGAAGGCCATAAATCACCAGAGTGTGTCTACAGTGGTACAGCAAGGGTTCAAATGAACCACGAGTGAGGGTATAAACTGAAAGCTGCCCGAGCACTATTCTTTCTAGAATAAAAATCTGTCAGTCAAAGAGAACCCACAAATAAATCATCTCCCAAATCAACAAAATAGCTGTCCTAGCCACCCCTTCTATGGCCAATCTGTTCTTATAAGATTCCAAAAGAAGTTGAAACATGAGGTGCTCAGTCACCTCAAGGTGCCCCCTTTTCCCCCCCAGTCACGCGACTACCCCTGCAATATATAGTAAAGCTTTGGCATAGTACTACCGCCCACATGGTCCTCTGATTTGTAGCATCCCAGCAGCAGCCAGTTACACAGCTCAGGGGGTTAATGCACCCTCTGCAGAGATCTGCCAGAAGTCTGTAGGTTCAATTCCTGTCTGCTCTGCCTTTCTGTTTTTTGCAGTTTTATATAGCAGGAACTCGACCTGAAAGTATTGGAGCACTTTACATGAGCACCAGCTACATTGCACAAGGATACATACCAACCGCAAGAATCAAACCTAGTTCCCCAGTTTCAAAGTCGGCAGCTCTGACCATTACGCCAATTCCTTCTGAAGTTGACGAAAGGTGAATTATTGAATAGATGCATGTTGTTCACAGCACAACCAAAGGTGGAAGTATATGCCACACATGCATGCATTATCACAGTCACTATTTTAGTGCCCAGATACACTGGGTTACATGGTAAATAGAACGGGCACATAGCATGGCACTGCCCTTACTATGGGCTAATTCCATTGGCGCTATGTCATTTTTATCCCCCAAATCGCTTTGAAGTTTGCACACATTTCACATATGCAAGTTGCAGTGCTCAGACATAGCATGTTGCCGACTAGTGCATAAACTCGCAGAGCAGTGCAGATGCACATTCCAAAAAAACATTGGCAAAGCAATAGGTTTCTCTTATGCTGTTGTGTAGTTCCTATAAATCTATATAGGATCTGCATGTTTAGACAACATAAATTGAGGGATTGGTGTCCAGACTGATTCCAGACACCCTCACTGGGTATGTTTGCCTCTATACCAGCTAGATCACAGTGCCACTGTAAATTCCTCTTACCAAGGAGAGAATGGTTTCTGGCAACTATTGAACATGACAACCCTGCCCCATCAGGGATTGTGGAAAAAGTACAGTACTTTTCACTCACTCACTTGTGCTCACTTTCTCTCTGAGAGATACACAAAATAAAATGGTGGGGATGTTTTCAATAAGTATTTATTGAACCAGCGTCATTCTAGTGTGCAATAGGTGTGCTGAAACAACCATAAGACATAAACAGATATACATGATTATAATCACCAACAGAGTAAATGGATGGTAGATTTCTACCATAGTGCTGAAAACAATGAATATATGCAAGCATATAAATACATGACAGTAATAATGCGTACTCCTACGATGCAACCCAAACTTGATGTACCTAAGTGTGCCTAGAATGTATGTAGGTGTAGAGCCAAGAATCCCCCTAGGATGAAGCCAACCCCATTACCTGAAGTGAGAGACCGTGGGACCCCGTCTTGGTCTCGAGATGGACACCCCGCGAGCGGTGTCAGACCACCGCTTGCAGGAGTGTCTGCGTGTAGGAACATCAGCGTCTCGTGTCAGTGTGGCAGCATGGAAGTATTTTTCCTCTGCCTACCCTGGCACAGATGTGGTGTATATATACGCAAAAGGTACCCTCAGGGGATTCTACCCTTCTGTGTCACGTCGGCCGAGGATGACGGAAGGGATGACCCTTATATGTAGTTATTATGCAAAAGATGGTAATCCTGCTGTGATTCTCAGAGTCCTTATGCATAATTAATGAGGCTAGTTTTTGGGGAAAACCACACAACATTTACGCAGCGCTTAACTAGGTGAAAGGTCAATACCAAAACCCGTTATCTAGTACAATGGTAAGGTAAATGTAGGTGAAGGGTAGGTGACTGCTCAAGCCTGTATATTTGGGTACCCTACGAAACATAACAATGCAAGATCTATTGATTTTGTCAGTTTTTTTCTACATGTTGCTGCACAGCCAACATGGCTGAACGGAAAAAATGCTATTACACAGCCAGCATTGATCGAATCATGGTGTTTGTTTTTTTCTTTACTAAAAGTCATGTTGCAGAGCAGCTCGTGCTGTTGCACAACATGAAAAATAAATTGACAAAGACAATAGATCTCTCATAGGCTAACCTATAGGCTTTACCAATGCTTGTTTTGTACTGTAGGTTTTCTACAATCTGTATTGTTGTGCAATTTGTGTTATTAGGAATGTTTTCTGCCACACGTCTCTTGGTTGTCTGACAGGTACGTGACTTCATCCACAGTTTTAATTTGTTGTTAGTTTTATCACACATGGGGCTCAGAAACACACTGGCTTGGGACTGACTTGGTAACTGTTAGTGTGGAATGGATATTGTATGTTCTGTAGGTGTTTTATGTGTACTGATCATGTCTTTTTTGTGTCGGTATGTGCACGTTCAGTGTGATTGATTGGTTTATCTGTTTCAGACAGGGTAGCTCCTCTGCTAAGGCGGAGAGCGTCTCCCCACTACTCGCAGAGCAGAAACAAGAAACAATAATAACCTCGTTATTATCATTTTATTTTTCTATGCTACAGGGCTGGGTTGGGGCGGGGTGGGCCTGGGGTCACAGGGAGAGGAGTGCTTTGCACACTCCAAGTGCACTTGACTGCTTGGCTGGCCACCTTGAATCGCCAAACAGTCAGGAGCACTTTGTATCTTCTCCACCAAGCTGTAATGCACAGCCTGGTGAGGAACATGCACAGGCTCCCTGTCTCTATCCCCGAACCACCGCGCACAGACCAATCACAAAGCTGCATTTCAGCATTGTGATTCGCTATGAGGAGCCTTGTTACCTCCTGGTTCGGACCTCCCCAAGAAGAGCAGCAACGCCCCTGAGAGACAGCGTGTGTTTAAAAGATAAGTGTTATTTTTTTTTTCAAAACACTCTTTCACCCCACTACCCCCGTTCCCTGCCAGCCACCACTGGTTTCAGACAGTTTGTCAAGTGGTTGTGTAGAATGTGAGCGGCTGAGTGGTGTCAGGCACCTTTTCATGTGAATCTGATGAAGATATTTGCTTGTGTAATATGTTCCTTCATGGTTGTTAAGTTGACCAATGTGGTGGGTTGCTGGGAATGTTGATGAAAGTGGTGCCACTCCTGTTTAAGGATGGTAAAGGTAAATAGTGGTTTTACGACCATTGTTTCAGTTATTGAATCTCGAAGATATTTTCAAGCAGCAGTTTTGCAAGGCAACCATTTAATACCTGGGTCACATCGCAGACTGAACGCCCATTCTCCAAGCAGCCGGAGTGCAAACGGTACATCCTAGTTTGAGAGTGGATATTAGTACACCAGGCCCTAATTCCGTAAAAAGTAGAAAAATAAACTTTCTGCTCTTAAACGCTTCTTAAGCTGAAAAATTTAAATCTCAAGTGAACTGGCACACTTTCCATGCGTCTGCTATGGCAAATTATCTCATCCTGATTAATACACATTTATAAAAGAAACAGCTCATGGAAAAGTAGCCTCATTTCCAGTATTTGAATAGGTTGTCCTGGTTTCTCTGATTTTCAGAAAATCTCTGGTTCATGGTCGCGGCTGGTTCATATTTTCAGTAGTGGGATTCAAACACCATCCGTAAATTGCGCCAAGCAAGCGGAGTAAGCAAACTTGACTTCCTCTAAGGGGGTCAGGGTAAAAAGCTGGATGAAATGACACATCACACATCACAATTTTCAACTAAATTAACTTACAAAGTTATATAATCTGAAATGCATGAAAAACTCCCAAGAGCTTCATGGTGTGCCTGTAAGTACGTAATGTTTTGATTATTAATTGAAATCATTGGAATGAAAAATTATATACGAATTTAATTTGAAACAGTATTCAAATTAGTGATATGATAATTATCATAATTATAATTCTTCCCTTGCAGTATCATTACCCACCACATGTGTTCCATGGTACTCAGTCTGTCACCATATACATGTAAACCCTTGTTTAGTGGTTTTGGTAGCTACAGCACCACTAGTGCGGTTTGTTAGGTCGATGAGCCTAAGGTGTTGCCAGTTCTCTTCGGTTCTTCTACCCAGGGCCAGCTTTAGTGCTGGTGGTGCCTTGTGTGACAATATTTTTGGTGCTCTCCCCTCCCCATTACCTAATCCTCAGATAAGCTCACTACCACCCTTCAAAATGGTCCTCTTCTCTCCACAGCTCCACTCTCACATACATTTAATGGGGCAGATTTATGAGGCCCTTGCGCCTCATTTACGCCGCCGTTGCGTCACTTTTGTGACGCAGCGGCGGCACAAATCCTGCGCCATGCTGCGGGGTATTTACAGCGTGACGCATCTGGGAGATGCGTCACGTTGTAAAGCCCTGCGCCAGCAGTAGGCGTACCTGTGCAGGGGGGGGGGGGGCGTTCCGTCGCAGGAACGCCTCCTAAAAGTGGCTGAGTGAAATCATCAAAACCCTGCGCCTGCTTGAAGCAGGCGTAAGGATTGACGCAGCATTGTGAAGATAGGTCCCCCCAAAGCATTGCTGGAGCTGCGTCGCGCTTGCGATGCAACTCCAGCAATGCGCCACTTTTACGGCACAGATGCGTCACGCATCTGTGCCGTTTTCCCCCCATGGTGCGCCGCATTGTAAATGCGGCGCATCCATGGTGGCGGAGCTGTGGCGCACAATAACTGGCGCATCCCTGCTGATATGCAGGGATGCGCCAGTTATTATAAATCTGCCCCAATGTGTTTAAAAGGGCTGCTAAACGCTGGCTTTACTAATCCACTCAGCTATCCACATAAAATACAGATTTCGTCATTGCAGCAGGCATATTAACCCTCTGAGCTAGTTTATGGTGAGTCAAAACTGCCTTGAGGCAAAACTCCTATCTCTCTCTCTAGCAGTAACATTAATCACAAGAGTTATCTTGACATTTTCAGTGGTGCCTGAAAACTGGACGCACAAGGAACTCTGTAGCAGGTGCTTTTAAATCGTAAGTTGTTGCTAAACACAACATCCCCACGTGAGGTCATTAGCCCCTTTCAGGACGGGCCAAGCACGATCGCACCAGTCGCCCCAACCTATAGTTGGCCCTGCTTCTAGTGTGGTCCTCCATAAACGTTATATACTGCAGATTAGACTTGATATTTGTGGTACCCTAGGATAGACTCTCCTGCCAATTTGTCAACCAAGTTACCGGGTCTTAGGGTGCTGGTTCCTCCCACCAAGTTCCACTTTTCATCAACAGGGAAATTATTTTACTCAAAAAGTAAGCCACATGTTTCCATTGCACAAAACCTTCCTATGCTATCATTTAAATCCAAGTACATTCCCCTCTCTGTAAGAAACACTAATTACCATCATTTTAGGAAATCCCTTAAGATTTGGCTTTTCTCAATCTAGCTTCTTCTCCTCTTTTCTTGGGGTGCTGTCAGCTGCAGTTGTGTGGATTAGGCCTAATGCTGGGAAGACCCATTGTGGGGGCAGCCATGCGCTCTACAAATCTTGTAACATAACACATCTTGTAATATTAAGCTATCTTGAATATCATGTTTTTTTACTTAATGGTCTAAATAAATTGAAACATCTAAGATCCATACATCCATCCAATATAAATTTTCCCTCAAAAGACATGGCCTTGGATGATTCTTTGTATTTGCGACAGTAAATAATAGCACAGGAATATTTTGTGGAACTGATAAAAGTGACTAATTGACTGTGTAAATAGTTTTCGTTTTTGATATTAAACAAAAGACTGGTGATTTTGAACAGAGGTTTGGACTGAAGTATGTAATATTGTTATTGCGGAATACATCAGTCTCACCAAGAAAAGTAACATTTTTCAATAATTTACATGCCAGTGGATTTCTGGCAGTTTGGGGGTTTTGGTAAGACAGTACAAATCAAATGATTCTGGGTGTAAGTTGCACTTCAGCTTTAGCTCCAGAATGACATAATTAGGCAGAAGTTACATTTCACTAAGGATGCAAGCAAAGTGTGGCAAAACCTTGCATTGTTGGTTGGGAGATATTAGTTTGAGGATATTTGGTTAGACTAGCTTTCTATGTGTTTGCTTTGACCAAGTGATGATGGTGGCACCAGCATGGTTTTAGTGACAGGTGCTTTCATTATGGAAACATATAATGGGGACAGTTTTAGTTATTTTCACATGGTTTCAATCCTTATTACCATATTGCCTTGTGCTTTAACAATCATATGGGCATGTAAATACCAGGTGAGACATTACGTTATGGGTTAAAGTTCTGGTGTTGGGAGCTTCCAACCATTCAATTAACTCTTGTAGAATTCAAACATGATGAATGATAAGTTTAGGAGAGGGGTGGTACTGCTTGCAGCCTTATGTTTTTCGGCTCCAAAAGGCACACCTGATGAGATCCAACTGCATATGTATCAGCAGCACAGGCCTACATGAGATTTACTAGAGGGAACAGAGGATTGTCCATTCTTACTCAAAAATATTCCCCCAACCACATTCAACAAATCTGGAGAGATAGCCAAGGTAGATAGCTTATGGTAACTGGGTTGTTCAAGGGACTAATGTTGACTATTAGGAATGTCTATTTTTATGCCTGATACCTGTGGCCTTTCCGCAAAAAAGGGCAGATTTGTGACCAGGCACCCATATGTGTCACTAGCTTGGATGGAGACTTCAATGGAATAATGGGCCGATCCATGTAAAAACCTAGCACCCATTGACACAACAGCTGAGAACACTCTTCAATCAAACCTTGCCAAGTCACTGGGTATGAGTGATGAGAATGGCACAGCTGTTCCTCTGCTTGGAAGAATACCTTTTCTTAGAACATATATATCTTTTTCTGTAGTTGATTATTTGTTTATAACTTTAGCAGAATCTCACATTATAGCCAGAGGGCTGTCATACCTCTCCTGAATAGAACTGCTGGTATGATTGACTGACATTGTATTAAGGGGTACATAGGGACAATGCTTGGTGCCTCACAAATGATGACTTGTAAAGGTCCTATGGGATAAAATACAACACTATATCCAACTTAGCATAGGTTCCATGGAATAACTCTTAGTTCTGTGGAAAGCCTTCATATATATGCTTAGAGATTGGTCCACATCGTAACAAGGACAAGCAGGTGGCTGTTAGCTTCCTGGAATCTCTCATTCTAGACCTGGAGACCCTTTACCATTTGATGAGAAGTAATGAGATACAGAGGGAGATTAAGCTTTGCTAAACTCACTATATGGCAAACAGTGTTAAGTTAAAATTTAGACATCTGGATGGTCAGATTTTAGAATATTGGCACAAAACAGGAAAAGTATTATACTGTCTCAGTAAGAGAACAGAAATATGTGGGTAACTGTTCATTGATTCCTATCAATGGTGCACAGCTTTTCCTCTTATTTTCAACGGTTGCATAAAATAAATAAGTGTCCCCATCCAGACTCACTCTTTGACTTTATCACAGCTCCACCCATGGCATGCACAATACACTGGTGAGTAAGGCTTTTGAGGCAAGGACCACGGTGCTAGACTTAATGGAGCACAGAAATTACAGCTTTGCTGACCCCAGGCAACCCAGCCTATTCACAAAAGTTTTGAAGGCTCATTTTGCTTATTAATGTTGAGGCAAAAACCTTTGAAGGGATGTTGATGAAAAGCATGCTAAAGGTGATAACTTCATTGGTTCATCCTGACCAGAGTGCGCCTATGCCAGAGCATTCTTCTTGATAAAATATACGATGCCTCCACAATACACTGGCCTCGGTGGAAAGGCTGACTGTACCCCTAGAAGTCCTCTACATGGATTTTGAAAAAGCATTTGACTGAATGGAACATGGCTACTTCATTGCAATGGTAACTAAAATGATTTTTGACACTAAATATATTGCCTGAATACACAAACTCTGTGGAGATCCTCGGCCTGGAGCATGAGCCAATGGTGCACTATACTATCTGTTTCCCATCACGTGTGGAAACCACTACATTTTACACTGGAGATGGAACAGTTGGCAGAATGGATCAGAAGAGGCACAAGAATAGGTGCCTTCAAATAGTTGTCCATAGTGGAAGGCTGGGACTCTCCATATACAGATGGCCTTCTTTGGTTTCTTATTTAGTCGCTGCCTCCCAATCTACATTCAGAATGCAGCCTGAATGTATTTAGTGAATACTCTGTGCTTATACTGCTGCAAATCAAGATGAAATCAAGATGAAATTGCTGGGGCAATGTGAGTATCCCGTTCAGAGGATTTCTGTTACTTAGTATCATTTTTTACTACATCAAATTCAGGGAGCTTATCTGTAAATGTAGATCACCTATTACATATACAAAAAACAGGCCTCCAGCATTGGTGCCTACTTCCTCTGCCCATAATAAAGAGAGGAATGTTGTTTACAATGATATCTTGGAGCATGATCCGGGTGAGGACCCTGCAAGACATTTGTTGTTGAGCCTGGGCTGGGGCCTGAGGTTAGCCATGCTGGGTATGATTGGGAGCCACAGAGAGTGTTGTGGATGATGCGGTGAGGTGGTTAGCCATCCATCCTGCTGGGCACAGGCAGACAGTCTGAGAAAAATATCAGGGAGGAGTCCAGGACCATGTGACAGATGATTACTGAGATGGTGCCCACCAGCTTCGATCTTGCACAGGCCTGCGACAGCCACATCAGCCAAAAAGAAAAGGGCTTGCAATGACAGTGTGAAGAGCTTTGCCCAGTGCAATCAGAGGGTGTCCAGTGAGGGAGTCCAGCGAGGAGTGCAGGCAAAATACAGCAGGCACCAGTCCCAGGCTTAGCATCCAAGGTGTGTGTGGAGGTTCCCACACTCTCATCTGAGACAGAGTGGGCTTTCAATTAATCAATCTGGATTTGTAAAGCACTGCTAATCACTCAATAGGGTATCCAAGCACATGAAGGTTCTGGAGGCTTATACGAACAACCAGGTCTAGAGGGCCATTTGAAATTCTGGAAGTGAGGTCATGGTCTGGAGTTGCATGGGGAGGCTGTCCCATGTCTTTGCTGCGATGTGGTAGAAGGTGCGTCCTCCCCTTCTCCTTTGGTAGATGCGGGGAGTATGGGCAAAAGGAAAGGGAGGTGGAGCATAGTCTTTTCAATGGTTGGTGGACATTCAGAAAGTAGTTAATGTAGGTGGGTCCTAGGTTGTTTAGCGGCTTGTTTGTGTGGGTAGCAGATTGTATTGGCATCTCTTCTGTGCAGGGAGCCAGTGGAGTTGCCTGAGGTGTTTTGTGATGTGGGTTTGTTGGGGAAGATCGCGATGAGTCTGGCTGTTGTGTTCTGTATAGTCTGAAGTCTCTGTGGGAGGAGTGTGGTGATTCCTACGTAGAGGGCGTTGGGGTAGTCCAGTCAGCTGGGGATAAGTGCCTGTGTCACTGTGCTTCTCGTGTGTTGGGGTAGCCATTTGAAGATCTTACGTAGCATGCACAGAGTTAGGAAGTAGGCAGAGGAGACGGCTTTGATCTGTGACTTCATGGTGAGCTTGTTGTTAGTGATGACTCTGAGGTTCCTGGTGTGGTTGGAGGGAATAGGTGCGGTTCCTAGGTCACAGGAGTCCTTCCATGTGTTGCTGCTGTTGTGGAAGCTCATTACTTCCGTGTTGTTTGTGTTCAACTGCAGGCACTTCTTCATCCATTGGGCGATGCTTATCATGCATCTGTGGAAGTTAGTTTTGGTGGTGGTGGGGTCTTCGGTGAGTTAGAGGATGACTCGGGTGTCATCTGGATAGGAAATTATGTTGAAAAAGTGGGATCTGACAGTGTTGGCCAACGGGCTCTAATATGCGTTATAAAACATGGCGCAGAGGGATAAGCCCTAGGCAACACCGCATGTGATCTCCTTGGGTACGGAAGTGAAAGGTGGGAGGTGGATTCTCTGGGTTCTTCTTGTGAGGAAGGAGGTGATCCATCGGAGCGCATGGAGTCTGTCAATTAGCGTGTGGTGGGATATTGTATCCAAGGCTTCTAAGAGGTCGAGGAGGATCAGAGCTGCTGTTTCTCCATGGTCAAGGAGGGTTCGGATGTCATTGGTGGCTGAGATATAGACATATACTAATACATAGCTGCCTAGTCTCTTCCCACCAAGTGGAGCTTCTCCTATGTTTGGCTCCAGAGGTCTGGTCTTCATTTTTGTTCCTATGGGCATGGGTTTTCATAGGCCAGGTGCAGTGTGAACAACTAATTAACACACACCGATTTCCTCCTCACCCATTCCTTTCCCAGGAACTGGGCCAAGTACGGCTAATGGCTCTCTTGTGAGTGGAGGCCGTTGATACCCCTGCTGGTCAACAGACTAATTAACTCCCCCAGTAGGGGGGAGAAAGGCCTGGAATCTGATTATGGCTTAGTCTGGGAAATATAACAATTCTCAAAATGACATAAGGAGCACAACAAGAAAAAATTGCACATGTACAAGTTGTAAAGTTACTCAAGGAAGAGATACAAACAGATAAGCTCTAAAGTCACATAGGAATGGTTGTAAGTACAAAGGTATACTACATATACTAGTGGTTAGAGTTCAATATATACAAATAGTAAATTCACACAGGATTCCATTTTAACAGCGATTAGGCTTGGACAATTATATAATACGTATGTACATATACATATATTTAAGGCAGTCCAGCAAAAAGAGAAAAACGATTGAGGGTCATCAGGAGGAGTCGGGAGGGAAGAAGCAACGGAACAAAGGTCAAACAAAATGGCGGGTCCGGGTCATGGGTATTGTTAGATCTGGGGGTCTCTAGTTGGCAGGGTAGGTACCACTGTCCAAGTAGGGACCCTTGCTTCTAGTCAGGGAAAGGGGGATACACTGTTAAGATAACCCCTGCTCACCCTCTAGGTAGCTTGGCCTGAGCAGTCTAGGCTATCAAAGGCAATGTGTAAAGTATTTGTACCAACACTCACAGTAACACAGTGAAAACACCACAGATTTACTCCACACCACTTTTAGAAAAATAAGGTATCTTTACTAAAAACTTCACAAGACCAAATACTACAGACAAACCAACATATAATTCAAAAAGGTTACTTTAAAGATAGTTCAGAGTTTGCAGAAAGTACTCCAGGATGTAAAAGTCAGTGTCCTGCACAATGCGACTCTCAATGCACAAAATGCGACACTTTCGTGCCCAACAGTACCTGTAGTTGCGATAAGGTTCCCAAAAGCTATAACAAGGAAGCTTGCAAAGGCGATGCGATACTCCTGAGATCCTGGGGAGGCTTTGCAGCAGCCCTGCTTCACGCAGCAGAGGTGGATGCGCCGGCTCCGATCTGTAAGGGGAGGATGCGATGACTTTGGCCTTCGTTGCGTAGGTTTCTTAGGGGGAAGCTTCACGCACAGGTTCGATGCGACACTCTTCGATGTGGTGCGATGCGTGGCGCAGCGTTGCCTTCCGGCGCCGCAACTCTCGATGCGCCACAGAACGGGACTCTGCGTCGACGCACGCAGCGACTGGAGACTTTCACGCACCGGCAGTGGTGCGGTTCGCAAACTGGTTCTGCGACGACCCTCGCAATGGCAGGAATCTTCACGCTTCGGGACGATGCTCGACGCACTCGGCGATGCGGGGACCCTGCGTGTTGCGATGGTGCCGCGATGAAATTTTCCACGCACTCTCGTTCTTGCGACACGCAATCGGATGATGCGTTGGGTACCAGTTACTCTTTTCACGCTTCTGCTTCCCAGCTCCCAAAACACAGCAAAACGGCCTCCTGAGGCCCAAGACTGGGCAAACACTCCAAGGCAGGTCAGAACTCTCTCAGCAGAGTTCCAGGGGAGCTGGTGGTGAAGTCCTTTTGTTCCTGGGACTTCTTAACAGGGAGCCAGCTCTTCTCAGGCCCTTGGAGATCAGAATCAAAAGAAGGGGACACAGCAAAGTCCTTCCCCTCTCCTTGGCAGCAAAGCAAAACAGCAAGCAGGCAGTCTTCTCCTCTTCAGTCCTTTTCAGCTTTCTCCTTGGCAGAGGTTTCTTCTTAGTTCCAAAGTGATCTAAAGTTTTAGGTGTCTGGGGTCCTCTTCTTATACCCCTCCAAGCCTTTGTCTCTCTTTGTTCCAGTGGGTGGATTCCCCTGCTCAACCCGGTTCCTGGGTGTGCTCTGCTCTGGAGCACCTGGTTCCTTTCAGAGTGAGGGGCAGGGTCGTTAGACGCTCAGCAGGAGGTGGAGCCTTCTTTGTGCCAGCAGAGGCAGAGTCCTCAGCCTGGCCAGCAGGGGGTGGAGCCAGCTTTGTGTTTGTCAGGGGCAGCCCTATTCAAACCCAGGGACTACTCCTCCCACCCATCTAAAGCAGATCTCCCTATTCACCCTGCTGCTGACTCATCCAGGCTCCTGGAGCCACCTAGCCCATCACATGACACCCTTCAGCCAACCAGCACACAGGCACACAGGAAGGTTAAACAGGAGAATAGCTACTTTCTAAAAAGTGCTATTCTCACACAGTGAATTTAAAAACCATCTTGCTAAAAAGATGTATAATTAAATTCTGAACACAGAGATACCAAACTTGGATTTTCTATCTTGCCCTTATGGGAAGATAGGCATGTAAACAGCCTTCCCCATTCTATCCTATGGGCAAGGTAGCCTCTCAGCAGTGAAAAACGAAAATGGCTGTAACTCACTACCAGGGCATGTTACACACCTCAGTACATGCCCTACCTTTCAGATACACTGCACCCAGCCCAGGGGGGTACCTAGGGCCACCATAGGGATGCCTGACATGTGCAGAAAGGGAAGGATAAGGCCTGGTCAGTGGGTGCACTGGCCAGGTCGACATGGCAGTCCTGGACTGCACATAGGCACTGCAAGCAGGCCTAAGACATCACCCTCTTGGGAGTTCTCATCGCTAAGGCGGAAAAACCTGGACAGACCATCGGCGTTGGCGTGTTCTGTAACGGGGCGGTGTTCCACCGTAAAGTCCATCCCCTGTAGGGAAATGGACCACCTCAACAGCTTAGGATTCTCACCCCTCATCTGCATCAACCATCTGAGGGGCCTGTGGTCCGTCTGAACCCGGAAGTGAGTCCCAAACAAGTAGGGTCTCAGCTTCTTCAGCGCCCAGACCACAGCAAAAGCTTCCCTTTCAATCGCACTCCACCTCTGTTCCCTGGGAAGTAACCTCCTACTAATGAAAGCTACAGGTTGATCCAAGTCCTCATCATTTAGTTGTGAGAGCACCGCTCCCACCCCATGCTCAGAAGCGTCTGTCTGCACTATGAATTCCTTGGAGAAGTCAGGCGCCTTGAGTACAGGTGCTGTACACATGGCCTCCTTCAGGGCATCAAAAGCTTCTTGGCAGGCACAGGTCCAAATCACTTTCTTCGGTAACTTCTTGGAAGTTAGTTCTGTCAAGGGAGCCACAATGGTGCCATACCCCTTGACAAAACGGCGATCGTACCCGGTGAGTCCTAAGAAGGATCTCACCGCTGTCTGGGTTTTGGGGGGTTCCCAAGCCCGGATGGTATCTATCTTGGCTTGTAGGGGCGCCACCTGGCCGCTTCCTACCTGGTGTCCCAAATACCCCACCGAACCCTGCCCTATCTGGCACTTACTGGCCTTGATAGTGAGGCCTGCACTATGCAGAGCCTTCAACACTGCGCAGAGGTGTTGCAAGTGTTCTTCCCAAGTGGAGCTGAACACAGCAATGTCATCCAGATATGCGGCGCTGAATTGCTCCAGCCCGGACAGTACCTGGTTGACCAGTCTCTGGAATGTGGCAGGGGCGTTCTTCAACCCAAAGGGCATGACACGGAACTGGAAGTGCCCCTCTGGCGTTGAAAACGCAGACCTCTCCTTGGCCCCATCAGTTAAGGCAATCTGCCAGTACCCAGAAGTTAAATCAAACGTACTGAGGTAGTTGGCAGCTCCCAACCGATCCACGAGCTCATCAGCTCTGGGGATGGGGTGTGCGTCAGTCTTCGTGACTGCATTGAGCCCACGGTAGTCCACACAACCCTGCGTGTTGCGATGGTGCCGCGATTAAATTTTCCACGCACTCTCGTTCTTGCGACACGCAATCGGATGATGCGTTGGGTACCAGTTACTCTTTTCACGCTTCTGCTTCCCAGCTCCCAAAACACAGCAAAACGACCTCCTGAGGCCCCAAGACTGGGCAAACACTCCAAGGCAGGTCAGAACTCTCTCAGCAGAGTTCCAGGGGAGCTGGTGGTGAAGTCCTTTTGTTCCTGGGACTTCTTAACAGGGAGCCAGCTCTTCTCAGGCCCTTGGAGATCACAATCAAAAGAAGGGGACACAGCAAAGTCCTTCCCCTCTCCTTGGCAGCAAAGCAAAACAGCAAGCAGGCAGTCTTCTCCTCTTCAGTCCTTTTCAGCTTTCTCCTTGGCAGAGGTTTCTTCTTAGTTCCAAAGTGATCTAAAGTTTTAGGTGTCTGGGGTCCTCTTCTTATACCCCTCCAAGCCTTTGTCTCTCTTTGTTCCAGTGGGGGGATTCCCCTGCTCAAACCGGTTCCTGGGTGTGCTCTGCTCTGGAGCACCTGGTTCCTTTCAGAGTGAGGGGCAGGGTCGTTAGACGATCAGCAGGAGGTGGAGCCTTCTTTGTGCCAGCAGAGGCAGAGTCCTCAGCCTGGCCAGCAGGGGGTGGAGCCAGCTTTGTGTTTGTCAGGGGCAGCCCTATTCAAACCCAGGGACTACTCCTCCCACCCATCTAAAGCAGATCTCCCTATTCACCCTGCTGCTGACTCATCCAGGCTCCTGGAGCCACCTAGCCCATCACATGACACCCTTCAGCCAACCAGCACACAGGCACACAGGAAGGTTAAACAGGAGAATAGCTACTTTCTAAAAAGTGCTATTCTCACACAGTGAATTTAAAAACCATCTTGCTAAAAAGATGTATAATTAAATTCTGAACACAGAGATACCAAACTTGGATTTTCTATCTTGCCCTTATGGGAAGATAGGCATGTAAACAGCCTTCCCCATTCTATCCTATGGGCAAGATAGCCTCTCAGCAGTGAAAAACGAAAATGGCTGTAACTCACTACCAGGGCATGGTACACACCTCAGTACATGCCCTACCTTTCAGATACACTGCACCCAGCCCAGGGGGGTACCTAGGGCCACCATAGGGATGCCTGACATGTACAGAAAGGGAAGGATAAGGCCTGGTCAGTGGGTGCACTGGCCAGGTCGACATGGCAGTCCTGGACTGCACATAGGCACTGCAAGCAGGCCTAAGACATAATTTTAGTGCTACTCCTGTGGGTGGCACAATTAGTGCTGCAGCCCACTAGTAGCATTTGAATCACCAGCCCTGGCACACTCAGTGCACTTTACTAGGGGCTAACAGGTGAAACAAATATACCAATCATGGATAACCAATCAATACAACAATTTACCAAGGGAGCACTTGCACTTTGACACTGATCAGCAGTGGCAAAGTGCCCAAAGCATCTAAACCAGCAAAAACGAAATCCAGCATAGCATCAAAAATACAGGAGGTAGAGGCAAAAAGTGAGGGGTAACCATGCCAAAGATGCCAGGTCTGCCAGGTATAGACGGAGACCATCTCCAAAAATGGCGGGATGCACAAAAGTCACCAAAGTCAAGAATCCAGAAGAGGAACCCAGAGAGCAGGCTTCCATTGAGTAGAGTCAGAGGGGGACGCAGCCACAAAACCAAAGGCGAACGGAAGGCTGTAAGATGCGTGCAAAGGCTCTGGCCAGGGGATAATCAGGAGGGGTGAGCCTGGGGAAGTCCGCCTGGGTGTCAGGGGCAGCGGTCCCAGACCGAAACGCCGTCCAGGAGGGCACACCCCTAGGCTCGGACAGCAAAGAAAAGCCTGGGGGCGTCACGCCGCAGCACTGAGAATATCCCCGCAACTGCACCCCCGTACCTGACAACAAGACTTGCGAGTCTCGGTCGTCCCACGGGTGGCAAAGAAAGAGGGCAGGCCGTGGGGGAAGCGGCAGAAGTTGAACCCGGAAGGCATCGGGTGGGGAGACCTCATCCCAGATCCTCAACATCCAGCTGGAGAAACGCCACCAGGCACCAGCACTGCCGAGACTCAACTCTGTCGATGGCTGGCCATCACCGAAGCGTCGGCAGGCAGGGGGAGGAAAAGCACCAGCAGCGGAGAAGCAGAGAAGACTATTGTGCCTTCTGTGGGAAGACAGCATAGACTTTAGTACTGTTTTGGAAAGACCTGAAAACCATTCAAGGCCCATGTGAATGGCCATTGGGAGTTTGTAGAATGGCATGTCAAGTCCCAGATCTGGGACAATGCATAGAATGTCAGACTCCTCTGAGAGAGATGAAAGAGGAACTGATGATGAAAGAGAATTATGAAATAGCATTATGAAATAGCTCAAGTCCCAAAAGAACATTGCATCATTGGAGACTAAGGGAGAGGAGGAGTAGATAATGACCACTCTCCTGATAAAAGCAAAGAGGGGGAACTCACTGAGACTCCTGAAAAAGTTAAGGCGGGCAGATGAGGCAAAGACTTGACAGGCTCCATTTATACAATAATATAGAGAACAATAACAATTTACCATACTTAACCAGGGTGATGTTCTCACTTGCCCCTTCCTTGTTTCCTCTAAAAGCATTACAATGATTTCTGATGTATGTATAAGTAAATATATTTTGTTCTTTTTGTTTTGTTTGATTTGTAATTATTTAGCCCCTTCTGTGCCACGCCCTTTCCCCCTCCTGTGCCGGGCGTTTTATTAGTGGGTGGGGTTCATGACGAGATAGTCTCGTCATGGGCACAGCGCGACCGTGCTCCATGATGCGACTATCTCGTCATGGGCACTGAAGAGGTTAAAATCATCCAATAAATAAAGTGACAAAAATATTATCCCTTCCTAATCTTCCATAAACTCTTTACAATTTCCACCTAATTTCGTTTGATGTGCCAAAGCAATGGCTTTTCCACGCCCGTCCTGCAGAATAATGGCCCTCCAATGGTATCCTTAGCCAAATGTTAAAGCTCATATTTTTACAGGGAGCTGAAGATAGCTCATTCATGCTATTGGACATCCCATTTGATACTTGTCATTCATTGGGTTTAATTCCAGCATTTCACATTGAGTTGTGGGCAACTGACAACCACTAACCACTTAATTTTCTTTCAATGAGGTAAGTCCCTGTGGACTTACCTACTGCAACAGAAGTTGTCATTAATAAGTGGCAGGCCGCTTTGATGCGGTATACTTATGAAAGTACGAACACTATTTATGGGCAAAATACTGACACAGTTGTCTACTCTGAGAAGATTTAAGTGGTGGAAAATACTGAGAAACTCAACACTGAGTACTTTTAGTAGTCAGACTCATAGGCAAAACATCTCAGAACTACAAACAATGTTGCTTCCTGATACACAATTATTTTGATATTTGTAATAATGCCATGTCTTTCATACTTTAGGAACAAGGAATGCCTGCCAGACTTTAATCTCCTTGAGGGCAAATTATTAACAAGGACTCTGGCGATAAAATGGTTACAAAATGTTCAGAACTAATATCATTTAATCCCAGATTTGCAGACTAAAGTTGAAAAGGACCTAGTTCGCCAGAGGATGAAGAGTGGCCGGAGGTGCCTATGACAACTAGGGAGTCTGCCTTCTTGCAATGATCCTGTTTAACAACCTGAATAGGGTCTAATTTACCAGAACCATTCTGTGGTGCATGAGACAAGACTCTTCCTTTTTGTGCCTTCAATGTTAGACTGTAGGGCAGCCGTGGTCCATGCAGGTAACAGGCATGAGCTGGTGGGGCAATGTAAGGGGGGATTTTGAGGGACGATGCAGTGGGAAAATTAATTATTTATTTATTTAATTTTCCCTCTGCATAGTCCCTCCAAACCCTCCCTTACCCGGCCCCACTGCCCCACCACTGTTACCTGCATGGACCGTGGTTGCTGCCGGGGGTGATTTTATAACATAATTTAGAGTTGCTTAAATTGTTTTAAAGGGTGTTGCCAGCTGATATCTACAATGTAGGGAAAACATACTACCTCAGAATGTGGTCCTACTAAAGGTACTGAATGAGCATCACACCAAAAGCTGTACAAGGGTTATCCTCTAATTTACTCTGGCCCTGTTTAAGAGCTATATTGACCAAAAATGTCAGTGGTGACTGATGTTAAGGCAGTGGATTTTGGGGATTTCCAAATGTATGCTGATGAAAGCCCTGTTATATAAAACGTGTGAAAGTACTAAAGAATCTGAGTACCATGGATGATTTACTTTGCATGTGATCTATGTGAATGTGTTAGGGATTTGGGAACCCCTGTAACTTAATTGTTTTAGGCTACTATGCAGGTCCAACCAATTCTATATTTTAAATGCACAAAACAGTGTTTAGAACATGACGAAATTACAAGTTGCAAATACCAAACACCTTTCTCATGTATACTATAGAATCAGTTACTAGCTGATATTTTAATGCAACCAAAAATAATTCCAGTACTGGAAACGGTATTGTTTACACTACACTGATATTATGCAGCCTTTTGATTGCAGTTTAAAATGTTACTGTTCTGCAAATAACATGTGGGTAAATGCTATTTATGATAAAAATGACAATGGTGCACAATGTTACCATCCTTTCAAAAATATTGTATGACAAAAATACCATCAAAAATATTGTGATGACAAGAATATCATAGAACTGAATATTTCAGGTAAGAACTTAATGCTATGAAGTGTTTAATATACTTTTTAACAATCTAG
This sequence comes from Triturus cristatus, assembly GCF_964204655.1. Taxonomy (NCBI): domain Eukaryota; kingdom Metazoa; phylum Chordata; class Amphibia; order Caudata; family Salamandridae; genus Triturus; species Triturus cristatus. The sequence continues at coordinate 1,054,343,592 of NC_140590.1, forward strand.
ATATACATAATATTGATGTTGTATTATTTTGTAATATTTTGCCATTTTGTGTGTTTCAAGCTAATATATGTTACATTTAATTGCTAGCAATCTTATTTGTTTTATACTTTTGGTAATATTTTTAAAGTCTTGTTTTTGAGTTCATGCTACATTATTTGATTAATATATTTTGCTATTGATACTGCTATAAATCTTTTCATAATGGTTAATTAGATTATTAGTTATGTAAATGTTTAATGTATTAATTATGTAATTATTTTTAATTGCTAATTTACTTATATATTAGGTCATTATAATGATAATTATTTAAATTATTTAATTGATGAAATTATTTTATTTTATTTATTTAAATGTATTATGTTTTGGTTCTCTCCTACATCCTATCCTTAAAGGGCGTCTTTTTATTGGATGTTATTCTTTAGTATGATAACTCATGTGCGGTAGCACTTGGGTTTATTAATTCACAAAATAGTTTTTATTCCTTGCACATCATTTGAAGGGGACAGATTCAGCCTTTAACTTTGAAGAGATGGTTTTGCTTTGGTTACCAGAGAATTAGCAGCCCCCTTCCCTTGCACCCCTACCCCAGAGACCAGAGTAACAGCCCTTCTCACACCAAGATATAGCTTAACAGTAGTGATATTCTTAGTTGTGGACACATCCTGTAGCCAGGCATAGGAAACTGTCACTATGTCCACAGAAACCGCAAAAAAATAATACAGTTTCCTTGACGCCTCCTAAGTTGCATGCTTCAAACTGAAAACTGGAAAATGATTTGTCAATGGCACTTTATGGGTTTCTTCTAAGAGACTTAATATAATTTTGCAAATAATTAAATTATGTTCAATTATTTTATTTTTTTTAAACTTTTTTTCTAATGGAAAAGGCTCAAAATCAGGGGACCATCATATTATTGCCATAAGTAGATACCTGAGCCTGAAGCTGGGGAACTCTGCATGATGGCTATTGGAGAAGACGTTTTCAAAGTATTTACCAAGATTTCCTTAATTCTATCAATGTGTATTACTGCAGATGTGGAGGCCTACTGGGTAACGTTTTGTGGATCATGAGGACTACTTCCCTGTGCCTCTTCTTTAACGAGTTTCTAGGTATCCACTAGTATTAATGAAGATTGCGTAAATTACACTACTTCTCAATTGGAGAATAAATTATATTGCGAGGACTTTGTAACAAGTCCACAATTCTAGACATATTATACAAATTTGTGTTAATTAAGGCTTCATAAATTGCAAGAGTTTGAAATAAGCCAGTTGGAAGTTCTAATTTTCATTTATTGCCAATTTATAGCTTGTCAGTAGTCTCAAGGGTGAAATGAATGGAGGGCATAACTGGACCATCTCAGATGGATGCATTTTTGCTTGTGCGCTTTAATGAAGCCTCTAGAAACAGGGCTCTCAATACATTCAACTCAAAAGGTCTGATTACGAGTCTGGCGGTCCGAGGACTACCAGACTCGCAGGGGCGCAGTGATGGCGTTCCTGCCACTGCCGCACTGCAGGTCCAACTACCCCATTATGAGTTGGGAGGTCGGACAGCCCTGGGACCGCCATCACTGCCAGGGAACTACCATTCCCTGATGGTTTTGTGGTGGTCAGAGGCCACAATATGCTTGGCGGGACCGCTGCAGTTCCACCAAACATATGACGAGTTTCCTCTCTGCCGCGGTGTCATGGAGGTTCCTCCTCCATGTACACCATGGCAGAGAGGTAACAAAGGGGGCCCTACAGGGCCCCCGGTGCCTCCTTCACATGTGGATGCACACAGAGAGGCATAACATGCACCCCCCTGTGTGCATGCACACCAGTTAATGCACGGCGTGGACTTTAGAGTCCATGCTGTGCTGGAACCTTGTTGTTCGGTCCCATTGCAGTGCCTTTTTCAAAGGCACCGCTGCCTTTGAAAGAGGCACCACTGCTGGATGTCGCCCGCCCGCCCACTTTTAATTCATAATCTGGCGGGTGGGCGATGGCGAGTCTTGGCAGTGCGGCAGTGCAACAGTGGCATGCCACCCACTCCCGCACCACCGAAACCCGTAATCGAGCCCAGAGTGAGAACTTGTAATAATCCGTAAATCAGCAAAGTCCTTTATATCAAGCATTGAAGGCTCCTCTGCTTTGGCTCTCCTTGAATCTGACTCTGGAAGTATTTGTAAGAGTTGTACTAATAGAACTAGGGATAGTTGGAGAGTTGGAATCAGCCACATCATTCAGCCCATGTACTTGGGGCAGAACCTAATTTGTTAAAATAATAAGGAAACCCTGCCCTCCCTAGTAATGTTCAGGGATCAGACTACTAATGAAAACTCTGAGAACATTTTTACAAAGTAGTGTATTTTTTAGCACAATATATATAAATGTGCCTACAGAATAGTAGGCATCGAGGACAGTTAAAAAACGTCAGAAAATATGTTACTTGATTAACTTGATTACTATTTCCCAGTTCCTTTTATTTCCCACCATGTACCTTCCAAGGAGATTTGAGCAGTATTATATGAATGAGAAGGAAGGCACCTTGAAAGGGCACGATGGAAACAATAAACAATTCGCAGATTTCACAATCTCTGGGTGCAGATGGCAGAGCCATAGAGATAATATTTGCTATAACACCAGATTCACAAAGTAGTACTTCTGCTAAAGTTACTGAGACCTTTCAGCTCGCGTCTGTAGACAAATTAACGAATGTGCCTGATTCAAGCTTCAGACTGAAGTAATGACAATGCTGTCAATAGCTTTGTCAACATAGGAGATGAAATTTCTCCACATGAGACATTAAATATAAACCTGAGCTCACTAGCACCAATAAAACAACCTCACCAGTAAGTTTCACAACTGAAACTTTAAATATATTTTGAAAATACATAATTTTTGCTATCAAATACTTTTTCTAAAACTAGATAAACTTAAGTAGCAGACACAAAAAATTGACACTGTCATGAACAACACTATTCCTGACCCTAAATGCAAGCTTTTCATTTATTTTACACTTGAATAGATTCCACATTGCATGAGCCACATAGGATCACTAGGAATTTCATAATTATACCAGGGATAGTGACAAATATGTTGTGCCTGATTTGCAATACAATTTTGGACAGTAAATATTATCAAGTAATTCAACTTGAATCCAGTGTGCACTGTACCTGTTGGTATCTCTACAACATTGATATCTCTACAACATTAAACCAATTAGTACAAAAATCCTCCTGTTTGTTGTCAACATTTATTCTCTTTTCTATCAAGGTTCACCTTCATGTAATTCATTCATATTCATGAAAATACATAACATTGTTAATGCTTATGAACACAGGTTTTTTTTTGCATTCGATTTGTTGCATAAGCACAATGTTGTAGAGATACCAATAGGTACAGTGTACACAGCATTCAAGTTGAATTACTTGAAAATATTTACTGATCATTATTGATGTATGTACGATAGCATACGTAACAGTGTAGCACCACTAGTAGTTAAAGGTTGACAAATTTAAAAAATTGAGAAGTGCACCAAACACCTACATAATTTACAATACAATTTTGGAAGCATATCGATGTATAACAATTACGCTAACGTGGTGTTTTACTTTGCTTTTGGTTTAAATAAAAAGATTTATTTAAAAAAAACTATTATTTAAAAAATCCTAAAAATATTATAAGTACCCCATTGTGCCGGGGGCAGAATTAACTCATGGTTGTAGGTCATCATGCCACAGATGTCCTTAATATGCCGCAAATTATCATGATTGTGGTACGGATTGCATTGCACAAAGTGCAGGCAGCATTGTACCAAGAACACACACAATATGCCAAGAATTAGCCCCATTTAGATACCAGCATGTAGAGGTGGTCAGGATTATGCGTAGAATGCCCAAACTATGCAGAGAAACACACACCTTTTTAGCTAGGGAAAGCATTGTACCAGCATCATTGATCCTGCGGCCCACAAAGCCAAGAATTACCAACATAATTGCAGACTAAAGATATTCTTGTTGTGGGATCCACCATCCACGTCCAAGGATTGGTCACCTGGTGGAAGCTCCAGGAGTAAACTAAACCAGAGGATAGGAGCTGATATGAAAGTAGGAACCTCAAGCCAGACCATATACACCAAGCACCTCACTCTCTCATTCATACACACCTATGTAGACATGTGAACATGCTGGAACACCCAAATTTGTAAATTAGTCACATTTGTAAACACGCTCTCAAGCACAAACACATGTACACCTTCTCGGATAGCCTTTGCTGAGTATACATAATTTTGTGAAAGTCTCTTCACCTAACACAGTTCTACTGTTGTGTTGTCTATGGCTGTCAGTCCAGAGCCAGAGTAGCACTAAAGAACTGCCAGAGTCCTCACCTCATGGCCTCTTTCTCATCCTCTCCTCTCTCTGGAGCCACTCACGACTGGCTGACACGATATTCAGTAATATACATTGAGGGGTGAGGCCAAGGCACAGAAACATAAACTAGCGATCCTTTAAAGGGGTGCACACTGTAATGTGGAAGCTGTCCCTGACAGAGCCAGGTCAGTTCGAAAAACAGCAGTATAAGACTCCCTCACCCACGGCCTCAGAAGTTCAAGAGACTCTCGCCTCAGAAGAGGATCAGCAAGGACAGCCGCAAGCCGAATGCCCCTCACCTTCAGAAGAGGATCAGCATCCACGATAGTGATCAATTCAACTCTTGGTCTAACAGCAGCCACAGTACTGTCAACATAAGTGTATGGCTCCATCACCCTGAAGACAGGTAAAGGGTGAGTAATAGCAGTGCAAGCAGCCACAACACATAACTGGCTCAAGATGGACAACAGAAGTCCAACTGTCAGATTAAGTAGAGTACGGGCAACACATATGCAAAGCCCCCTTGCATCCAGAGCAGACTCAACACAGATATTAGCAGTCTAAGCAACTTCCATCCTCAGAAAAGTTGGAACAGGTACAGCATTGGCAGCTAAAGTACAACTGTCTTTCACACAGAACAAGTTCAGAGCATACCACATCTGTATACACTTCCATCACCTACAGAGGAAGCACAGCACAAGCTGCCAAAGTGCAAGTGTACTTCACCCTAAATGGGAGAAGATGTTGCATAAGTGCAGGAGCTGCCCTCTTTGGAACTGGGAAACCAGGTTTGAGTCTAGGCATTGGCTTAACATCCTCTGATTATGAGGAAATCACTTGACCTCCTGGTGCCTAAAAAGAAAACATTAATGTGTTTTGTGTAATGTAACTGTTGTTCATGGAAAGCGCTCCAATACCTTTGGGTTGAGTTTGCCCAATATAACACTGCCAAAAAGAATAAAAAATGTAGTTGAGCATGGATGTCAGAAATCTAACCATTCTTACATTCAAAACGGGTTTAGCATGTACGGAAGAAGTGTAAGGCTCTAAAGATGAGTTAGGCGTAGTGGTACTTCATGCAAGGGTAAATAGTGCATGACATTAACAAATTGTCTGATACCAATTATTAAAACGCATCTGATATTAAGCACATGTGCTAAATTCAGCATTACCGTGGTCCACATATGGGGCAGATTTATGAGGCCCGTTGCGCCATCGGAACGTCACTTTTTGTGACGTTCCGTGGCGCAGAAGCCTGCGTGATATTTATCAGGCAGCACTGAGCCACTTTTTTTGGCTTAATGCTGCCTCATAAATATCAGTCCCTTTAACGCAGTGTTCTGCGTTAAAGGGGCGTGCAATGGGTGTTGCTGGGGGCGTTCCCAGCAACATCCATGGCCTTTTGACACTGCCCCAGATTTACGAGAAATCGTAAATCTGAGGCAGCGCCAAAAGCTTCCGCCTCCCCAGGGGAGGCGGAAGGGAGGCGCAACGGGGAGAAATATCTTTCTTTCTCCTCGTTTTTCCTTTTTCTATGTGTGCTGCATTCTGCAGCACCCATACAAAGAGGAAAAACCTCTTGTGATTATTTTTGTACAGAAAGGTTTCCCTTCCTGTACAAAAATATTCATCTCCGCAACGCAGGCACCCTTGCACCATGGTGCAGAGGTGCCTGCGTTGGCGCAGGCAGCCCATTGTGCGCCGGCGCAGGGGAAAAGGACAGGAATGCGCCGCATTTTATAGATACGGCGCATCCCTGCCCTTTTCTTTTGCCGTAGGGAAGCACAGCAGGAAGGCCTTCTGTGCTTCCCTACGGCAAAACCTCATAAATCTGCCCCATGCTATTTAAGGAATGTGCTATTTACCACGTCTGATATTTACCATATGTGAAAAATGATGCATGCGGCAAATAACACCAAATTACCAGTATGAGATGTTATTAAGAACACGTGGAAAGTACCACCTTGAAAGACCTGCAGTCAAATGCAGGTGTTAAATTTCCTGAAAGTGTAGGGAATGAAACAGAAGCTGCAAAACAATACAAAAAACTAAGAACAACACAATGATGCAAAAAAACACAGTACATGCATTGTTTGAGCTGAAAAAATTAAACTTCACACACCTGCACACAGGGCCAGACCTCCATAAACAGTATGCCACCATGGATTCAGCACTGCTATGTCACTACATCATGCTATGCCAGATTCAGATTCTGCTGCAACAAACCATGCAGCATGAGAATAGAAACCAGCTACGAATCAATTATCTCAAATGGTGCAGCATCACAGGATGAGAGCCAGGATTGGCGGAGTACGGCTGGAGCCCATACATATGTGTCAGGTTGAAATCGAGAGGATCTTTTACATCTATATATCCCTACATACATTATGGCCCATCTTAAAACATTTGGGTTTTCTGATGAAGAGTTCGCTTTATTAGTAGGATCTAGCAGCTCTTTTAGTAATAACTCCAGATCCAATACTGTTAATAATGAAGATATCCACAAATTAATAGATCTCAAGAAAAAACTCAAACGAATGGAGGCACATGGCGAATTCATGCTGGAATATTTAAAAGCAGGCATAATTCCCCAGGGTTTACGAGTCCGTAATATTCCAGGACTATTTGTCCAACATAAAAAATTCCTGGAAAAATGGAGCATGATCGCGAACCGTTGCTCCAGAGATCTCATGATACTCATTATTGAAACTGCTAAAGAATTAACATCAGCTCTCAAAATTGAACTTAATGAATTGGAAGATAAAATCAGGAAAAAACAACACCATAGAAGAAGCTACTAAAAAACTAGAAGAGTCAAACAGAGATCTGGCCTCTTTCGCGGAATACCTAAATAAGAGAAAGTCAGATAAACTAGCCAAAGACAAAAGATACTACACACTAGAAAGAACTTACCCATACCTTAACATAGATTTTTACAAACAGAATCATTATATGGATGACCGAACATCCAGACAACAAAAAGTTGTCACTTTTTCGGACACTTCAGACTCTGAAAATGAGGGTCCATCACATCAATATGAACCACCAGAAATATATAATTCTTTCAATCCCAAGACCCCCCACCAGTCTTATTTAGGCCAACGAGGGCCACGAAGAGGCAAACAAAGAGTCAGATTCCAACCCCAATCTCAACCCAGAGGGAACTATCAGGGACATCATTATCAACCAGACCCCCAATACCTATTAGAAACGAGAAACCGGCAATATTGGAAACACGGAATGTAATACCCATTTTCAATCTGTCATCCTCAAAATTAGACCATGCAGCCACAGACCTTCTTTCTAAAGGTCTATCATATGTTCCTCATGCTTCAGTGAACAAGTTTGAACTGTTCCAAGACATCTTTTCCTTTTTCAGGAAAATCAGACTTAAAAAATTCTTTGGATCTAACAACCAAATAGATAGTTCTCACATTAATACCAACGCTATAGCATTACCTTCCAAATTCACACCTACCTTAGAACAAGTAGGCCCAGAGGTCTTTACCTTTGAACAAATAGTTCTGATCAACTAGAACACAATTTGAGATTTATCCCCAAATCTGTATATAATCTCAACAAAGAAGAGATTTTAGCTATGAATAGTCTAGCCCAAAATAAACATCTCACTATAAAATGCTGTGATAAAGGAGGAGGAATTGTTGTCCTAAACACGGATCAGTATGAAAACAAAATGCTAAATATGCTAGCAGACAACACATTCTACTCCAAAATCAAGACTAACCCAACCAACAAAATAGTAAAAAGAATACAGAATATAACTGACTCTGCACTAAAGGAAGGACACATCACCACCAAAGAATATGACTACCTGAATTCCTCACAAAGCAAAACAGCATGTATATACGGAGTTCCCAAAATTCATAAAAATTGTGAAAACCCCCCATATAGACCAATAGTTTCCACTATCGGGACAGTGACAGAACCATTGTCAAAATTTGTAGACAACCAACTAAGACCTTTTGTTCCTCTTATCAGATCCTACATACAGGATACCAGAGACATAATCAGTAGAGTGGAGCACTTGACATTTAACAGCTATAACGATGTACTAGTGACTCTAGACATAGAGTCACTATATAGCAACATCCCCCAACAGGAAGCGATAGAAGCCACAGATTGGTTCATAGAGTCCTTTAATGTACCTTGTCCCAAATTGTTCATTAAAGAATGCCTCCAAATAATATTGACGGAGAATATTTTCACATTTGGTAGCCATCTCTTCCGCCAAACAAAAGGCGTTAGTATGGGAGCATCTGTAGCGCCGTCAATAGCCAACATCTATATGGCTAGATGGGAATCTAAATTCATTTTCAATGAGGTGGCCCCTTTTTTTGAGTCCGTTACCCACTGGTCCAGATACATTGATGACATCTTTTTTATCTGGACTGGTGGGGAAGACACTCTACCTGAATTTACCCAATGGCTAAATCTAACAGACCCTCACTTAAAATTCACTGCTAATAGCAGCAACATCCAAGTTGAATTCCGAGATATTAATATCATCAACCAAACAGGACAACTAGAAGTAGACCTTCATGTAAAACCTACTGCAAGAAACACATTGCACCATTTTCAAAGTTACCATCCTCGTAGCCAGAAACAAAGCATTCAATTTTCACAATTCTTGCGAGTAAGAAGGAATTGTTCTAGTCTTCTACCATCATGAAAGCTAAATTTCTTGAAAGAGGCTATCCTCACAGACTTATAAGAGAATCTTACAAAAGAGCGAGATTCTATGATCGTGATAGCCTCCTCATCAAAAAACATAAACCAGAACATCAACAATTGGTATGTGTCACCAAACATTCAACTCTTAATGCCAAAGTGAAACACATCATTAACACAAATTGGCACATCTTGAATTGCAACTCTACAAGTATTGACAAACTGGAGAAACCTCTTTTCGCCTACCGGAGAAATAAGAATCTGAAAGAAATTTTGGTACATTCCAGATTCGAAAACCATAGTACAAAAATTCCGTTTATTCAGAAATCTATAGACGGTAACTGTCCTATTAAAGGAACAGTCAAATGTATGAACTGCAAATCTTGTGATTTGATCATTTCAGGTGATACATTGACTCATAATGGGTACAAAATTTCAGCAACCAACATGTGGAACTGTAAAATGTCTAACGTTATATACCTGATTCTTTGTCCCTGTCAGCTTGGCTACGTAGGTGAAACCTCCAGAGCCATACACATTCGAATAGCGGAACACCGTTCAGCTATTAGAACAAAGAAACTGATGGCCCCCCTAGTGAAACATTTCCTTGATCTGCGACACAAACCAGAAGATATCCGTTGGTGCATTCTGGAAAAAATTAACATCCCCAATGATGATACCAGTACAACTATCCGTAAAAAACGAGAGGTATTTTGGATCTTTTCATTGAACACATTTAAAAATGGTCTGAACAGTGAATTACCTTGGGAAAATGCAATTGTATAAATATTATTGAACCCCTATTTAGACTCATATAATTGCAATTAATGATCTATACTGGTATATACATCTATGTACAACAATCTTCTTTTTCACAAGAAATACATAGTTTTAGATCATAGGATCTTAGCAACACACCCCCTTTTTTAAAAAAAACATGTTCTTTTTTTTTCATTATTTGTTCCCTCTTTTACTATAACTGGCAATACATTTAATCATTAGTTACAGGTATACATATATTCATGTAAGTTTAGTAATGTTTCATCCATTGCCCTCTCTTTAATTATTTTGTCCACAAAAAATTCTTTTCACATGAAATAAATATTTCTCTTCACGTCCATTCGTGAGTATTGTTTTGCATCACACAGGTAGTGTTCCACCCCTGCGCAGATTGCCTATCATATAGCAAATATAGCTAGCATCTTTTCGACGCTATACACGTAACATTCACAGCCTTAGCTCTGCCTCATTCCGTGTCCATCAAATTTGAGCCAATACCATGCCCCAAAGGTCAATTGCACGTCACACTTTACCACCTATCGACACAGGCACTGTGAGTAGCGTTCCACGCTATGCACGTCCTTCGCTCTCATGTGATTACATACGCGTCACTCCAGCGTCGGCGTTCTACATAAAAAGACTAGCTCGTGCGCTAAGGTCCTTTTATATTGCGACTTATGGCGATCCTGCCTCTGAATCCCTACGAGACCATCACGGCACTCTAAATATCTTACCAGAGGTAAGCTGTCAGTATTCCGCCCTGCAGCGGTTTCAACCAATACCGTTTAGACCACGTTAGGGCCTCCGGTTTTACCAGCAATTATCATGACCTATTGACATTTTCTTCTTTGTACTTTGCTACCACAAGAGAAAAATGCTCCTTTGGTTATTTATTTTTGTATGAGCAGTACCCATCCTCCAGGTACTTACTTTATTATTGGTTTGACTCTCTAGTCTTCATTCCTCTGATGAACTATTAGGTCTTGCCCATGTTGACCCATTTGCTTACAATACGAATAGTGTTCTCAGAAACAATTTAGATATCTTTACCTACCCCTTCATTTCTAACCCATGTTTGCCCATTCATTAGTCATTTTATTTACAGTTAGTACAACGTAAATTAGTTCAAAACTAGAGATTGTTCATTATACAATTGTTTCATTTATATCACTTTGAATACCCATTCTATTTCGCGCTCCTTTTTTAATTTTTCAACATTCTTATCTTTTCTTACCTTTTTATAGGTTATAATGACCCGGTAGAATCCTACTTAATGAAACAAGTTCACCATCCTAGCGACTGCAAATTATTATCAACAAAAATAGATCTTGCATCCCAAAGGGTACTTTTCATCTGTGAATGATTTCAACATTATAGGGAACGCTTCTACCGCAATCCGTTAGACAAACAAATATGTAACGCTCTTCTTTCCCCTTGTTTCCTCAGATCTAATAGTCCTTAAACTTACCTATCAGCCTCATCTATTAAGTACGCATCATTACCAACCCATATGTCGCTGCATTGATGGCCACATATACAGAACACTTTTTAGGTATATATTACAACCTTCAAAGATATCACTTGACTTTGATGTACTAAAACAGCTACACCAATCTTACTTTTTCTTATCTGTTTGTTTGACTAGATGCTTTTATCTTTTGAAGACATCATTAGTCGCCTATCCTTCAGTAGCGCCCCCTTTTTTAACAAAGGTATATTAACTCATGAACTGCCTATATTTTATCACATCTGAGGACTCTAATATGTCTATGTTTTCCTTCATGGGAATCTTTGGTATATACTTCATCACTCTCCACTTCTAGCTTTCCTATTCACGTATTCACTTTCACACGTATCCATTCCTTTCTTCACCATTTCTATTTCTTTCCCCTCTACCTCACAGAAGTTCGCTTAATACTGGACATCACTTATTGATAGCAGAATTCCATCACACGCACTGTAATTCTCTATGAAGACATACCATAAATTAACTATAATAAATATGTGTCGGTCATGTTAAAACACGACTACAATGTTAAATGTATTACATGAGAATAAATTGTTAAATTATTGTTTAAATACCCTTTTTCTCGATTACAGGAACTGGTCCTGACGAAGGCGTCACTCACGCCGAAACGCGCGTCGATAATAATCTAGTCACTTTGTAATATTGTTTATTTTTTTATGCACAATACAATTTTTATGATTGTCATGATTTTAACTTAAATATCTGCAGAATAATTTGTTGTTCACATTCAGTTTCCTATGAATGATTTTAAATGAGAAAATAAATAGATATATATTTTCATGTTCATTGTTGTCTTCAGTTTTCTCCTTTGACCTTGTGACACACATTCAGCTTTATCAGTAACGATTGCCTAGGTTGTTATTTGTCAAATGCATTTTACCCTGTCCAAGGAATTGGAACTAACAGGGGGTCCTTGTTGTACTCGCATATGAGATCGAGAGGATACACAGGCTCAAGATGGGCACCAGATATAACATATTGTCATCATTACAGATACCCTGGAGCCCAACATAGGGATCCACTGGCATCCCTCTGACATAAAATGCTAGCAACACTAGAATTCTTTGCAATAGGCACCACACAGCACACAGTAGGATTGATGCATAACATTTCTCAGTCAACCATTAGCAAAATACTCTACTAAGTGATGGATGCTTTGCAGAGAATGAGTAAGAGGCATATACAATTCCCCTTGGACAACCACACAGGTAATTCTGGCAAAGCAAACCTTTATGCTACAGCAGGATATCCTGTCATCCTAGTGCCAATTGTCTGCACGCATGTACATGTTGTGGCCTGACATAGATAAAAGCAAGTGTGCTAAAACCGTAAGATGAAGCACACTATTACTGTGAAACTATCGTGTGATGTGGACCTGTGTGTACTGAACTGCTGCGTTAGGTGCTCTGGATGAAACCGCAATGTAATGATCCTGACAGATGTAACACATTACCCTTAAGGCACTGGGCAGACAAATCAATTCTTCATCATCAAGATTAAAATGCATTATGGTTGTTGTAGTCCATTCTCAATACATGCTAGCAGTACTTTTAGAGAGTTGTTAGTAGATAAAACAACACATTGGATCAATGTTAATATATGCAACAAATTACACCAGTCTCTTCACAATGTTGATGATGCTCAGCCAAGACAACTTATTAATAACTAGATGTACTTCCATTACAACTCTTGTGTCTCTTACTTTAGATTTCTCCAAACTCAAGACCTTATTTCATGTTTTCCGTGGCAGACATGTTGAGGATGCAGTGATTAAATTGAGCTTGTGGTTTCTGGTACTCAGCATCGGCACTTAATCGTTAACACCAGCACTTTTCACAAGCACCAGTTAAGGATGCATTCACATTCATGTATGGTAGGCATGGGGGGATTACGTGATTTGCCCAGTATCACAGGATGTTGAGCCAACACCGAGACTCGAACCTGGTTCCTGAGCTTCGAAGTCATCAGCTCTGGCCATTATGCCACATCCCCCCCTACTATCATGGTTAGTAGTTGGTTGTTTTAGCCGGCGCTAACAGAGGAAATGGACTGGTACAAGCTCTTGAGGAGAGCCTCAGCACTTCTTTTTTTTACAAATTAACCACTGTGAGGATGGTCATAATTTTATCCTCCCACAGCTTGAGGTAGAGCTAAGGTGGATAACTACCATCCTCCATGCTTTATTGCTTGTGCTTGGCAACTGGCTTGGGTACCTATATTTTCAGGGCTTGAAACCTATTTTTAATGTTCTCAACATCAAGTGAATATGCTGATTCCCTTGGTCCATTATCTCCTTCCACAAGCATCTGGTAGCATCTTCAGCATGAGCTGGAACATTAGATTGTCATGGTGTGTTACCTCCTCCTTGGCCTGGACCTTCAACTCAGGATCCATAAACTTGCATTTGCTTTCCCTTGCTGGGTCCATGATGGATGAGTCTGGCGGGTGTCTGATTTTGATGACTGAGTGACATCAGAGAATGGTAGTGGGTTCTGTTTGTCTTGTTTCAGGGTGCTCTGTCCACACAAAATGAACGCATGCATACTCCCACATAGGAAAAAGTTGTTGGTGTGCTCTCAAGGTATCCTAAGTTCATTTTGTGTATTGCTCTGGCTGTTTCTTTTCTCTAGGGATTCATTTCCCACCTTTAGGAACTTCCAATGCCTCAAAATGGGTGATTCCTGATGTTATGGGCATGTACTATTTATCGGGTGCGGTATTTACCACATGCTCTAAATAACACTACATGTGCTAAATCAATATACTGCTATATATAGTAAAAACTCATAATCAGTGTTATTTAACATATTATTTACTGAGCCCAGTGGAATCAGAATTTACCTTATTGGTACGTTTGCTGGGTTTTACAACTAAACTCATGATGGAGGCCTAACTGACCCTCATCATTTGGGCATATACATCACAGTCAACATCAGTGGTAACATCCCTCATACTGAACAGGTTGAGGATTGGAAGCAGAAGTATCAGTGTCTCATAACCATAGAACAAGTATATCACAGTCAACAGAAGTGCAAATATCTCTTACTTTCAGAACATGTACAACAACAGCAGTGCAATTGTCTCTAAAACAAAACAGATTGATGGCAGACAACTGGAGCCCAAGCAATCAATCCCCTCAGCACTGGTATAGCACACATAGCAAAAATATCAATGTCCATTACATATAGAACAAGTTGAGGATGGAAAGTAACAATGCAAATGTATGTCACTCAAAGATTAGGTATTGAAGAGTCAGGGGAAGTATACAGGTCCATCAACACTGACATTTCCACTGCAAGCACTTAACACAGAGAACAGGTTTAGAATGAACAGCCATAGCGCTAGTGTCTGTCAACCAGGAACCTCATCATCATAACAGGTGTTAGATGTGCAGATGCAGAATGAGTATGACACCCTCAGACCATTTAAAGCACACAAAGCAGAAGTACACGTTTCTTTCAATATCAGAACAGATTCAGCATGGTCAGCATAAATTGAAGCACCACTCATCCTTAAATAGGCATATCACAGGTAGCAGAATTACAATGGTTTTCACTGTGAAAATAGGTAGCGCAAAGAGAACAGCTGTAAAATTATCCTTCACCAAAAAAATAGAGGCGCATATTTATGAGCCCCTTGTGACATAGAAGCACCACTTTTTGTAACACCCCAGTAGGGCAAACCACAAAATAATATTTATAAGGCCACACAAAGACACTTTGCATGACTTTTAATGACCTCATGGATATGGAGTGGGCAAGAAAGTGCAAATCGACATGTTTCCTTACTCTGCGCTAGGGAGGTGATCCATACAGGTTGTAGTGGGTGTTCCCAAGTACCACCCATGGATTTTGACGCTTCCCCAGATTTATAAGACCTTGTAAACCTGGGACTGTCCTTAAACCTTCCTCCTCAGGGGAAGCGCAATGAGGAAAAATAACTTTATTTCTTCTCATTTTGTCCTCTTTCCATCTTGTGTGCTGTATTCTACAGCACACATAGACAGAGGAAAAAGCCTCCCTGGATTGTGAGCATGTTGTTTATGAATGTTTACTGATTAAATTGTATTGTTGATGAAGTGGCCTAGTGTTTCTAATGCTTTCTGTTAGAACTCATCATTTAGTAAAGCTGGTGCAAAAATGAGTAGAAATTAGGCATGAACTTGAAATTTTGCAAAATACTACTAGTGATTCTATAGTTGATGAAAAGTGAAAAAATATTTTTGTAGGATGAACTTAGAAAATTATACTGTTACATGAGTGTTTGGATAAATTGTGATAGTGGGTAATTTCTAACGTTAACTCTTTCCATGTCATAATGCCTAGTGAAAGTTCTACATATTCCCTATTTGAAATGATTTATTGCATTACATTTGATATTGATTTAGAGTTTATTCCATTTAAAACGTGTAATGCCAATTTAAAGGCTTTTTTTCGAAAATGCTTTTCTCTAATGCTGTCTTTTCCCCTGACCTATGGCAATGGTCCACTTACAACTAGTGAAATGTTGCTTTATTTGTTCTGTAACTGCATAATTTTCGGCATTCCGAAATGTTTCTTCAATGTACACAGTGAAATATTCCTGTGGGAGCAGGATTTCAGCTGTTGCTATGGATGGATACTTTGTATGTCTTTTCATCCGATGTTAGGCCTATGTGGACTTTTAAATCTTTTGTTTGTCATAACCAGCATGGGAAAGCATCTCACTGTTGCTAGTGTCCTAGGTGACATTATCTGAATCTGGCAAAAACCAAAGGAAATGATGGACGGAGTGTTGAACATTGCAAGCACTCACCCCCAGTCAACTGATCTGGGTTTAATCCATCACCGTTCTTTAGCCCACTCTGCCACCCTAGTTCAGACATGGCAATATGCAAATCAGTCTGACCCTGTGCCTCATGGGAACAGTCCAGCCCGAACTGCCAAGCCATGTCTTCCCTGGACCGGAAACAAGCTTCCTAGGACCGGTTTCTGGCATTTCAGCCGTCTTCAGCCATGTTGCTTGAATCCAGTGGCAAAGTGAGCAAGGGACTCACGTCTGAGCATACCCTGCCAACTTATGGTGAACAAAGCAAAAACCAAAGGAAATGATGGACGGAGTGTTGAACATTGCAAGCACTCAACCCCAGTCAACTGATCTGGGTTTAATCCATCACCGTTCTTTAGCCCACTCTGCCACCCCAGTTCAGAAATGGCCATATGCTAATCAGTCTGACCCTGTGCCTCATGGGAACAGTCCAGCCCGAACTGCCAAGCCATGTCTTCCCTGGACTGGAAACAAGCTTCCTAGGACCGGTTTCTGGCATTTCAGCCGTCTTCAGCCATGCTTGCTTGAATCCAGTGGCAAAGTGAGCAAGGGACTCACGTCTGAGCATACCCTGCCAACTTATGGCGAACAAAGCAAAAACCAAAGGAAATGATGGACGGAGTGTTGAATATTGCAAGCACTCACCCCCAGTCAACTGATCTGGGTTTAATCCATCACCGTTCTTTAGCCCACTCTGCCACCCCAGTTCAGACATGGCCATATGCAAATCAGTCTGACCCTGTGCCTCTTGGGAACAGTCCAGCCCGAACTGCCAAGCCATGTCTTCCCTGGACTGGAAACAAGCTTCCTAGGACCGGTTTCTGGCATTTCAGCCGTCTTCAGCCACGCTTGCTTGAATCCAGTGGCAAAGTGAGCAAGGGACTCACGTCTGAACATACCCTGCCAACTTATGGCGAACAAAGCAAAAACCAAAGGAAATGATGGACGGAGTGTTGAACATTGCAAGCACTCACTCCCAGTCAACTGATCTGGGTTTAATCCATCACCGTTCTTTAGCCCACTCTGCCACCCCAGTTCAGACATGGCCATATGCAAATCAGTCTGACCCTGTGCCTCATGGGAACAGTCCAGCCCGAACTGCCAAGCCATGTCTTCCCTGGTTCCGGAAACAAGCTTCCTAGGACCGGTTTCTGGCATTTCAGCCGTCTTCAGCCAGGCTTGCTTGAATCCAGTGGCAAAGTGAGCAAGGGACTCACGTCTGAGCATACCCTGCCAACTTATGGCGAACAAAGCAAAAACCAAAGGAAATGATGGACGGAGTGTTGAACATTGCAAGCACTCACCCCCAGTCAACTGATCTGGCTTTAATCCATCACCGTTCTTTAGCCCACTCTGCCACCCCAGTTCAGACATTGCCATATGCAAATCAGTCTGACCCTGTGCCTCATAGGAGCAGTCCAGCCCGAACTGCCAAGCCATGTCTTCCCTGGACCGGAAACAAGCTTCCTAGGACCGGTTTCTGGCATTTTAGCCGTCTTCAGCCAGGCTTGCTTGAATCCAGTGGCAAAGTGAGCAAGGGACTCACGTCTGAGCATACCCTGCCAACTTATGGTGAACGAAGCAAAAACCAAAGGAAATGATGGACGGAGTGTTGAACATTGCAAGCACTCACCCCCAGTCAACTGATCTGGGTTTAATCAATCACCGTTCTTTAGCCCACTCTGCCACCCCAGTTCAGACATGGCCATATGCAAATCAGTCTGACCCTGTGCCTCATGGGAACAGTCCAGCCCGAACTGCCAAGCCATGTCTTCCCTGGACCGGAAACAAGCTTCCTAGGACCGGTTTCTGGCATTTCAACCGTCTTCAGCCAGGCTTGCTTGAATCCAGTGGCAAAGTGAGCAAGGGACTCACGACTGAGCATACCCTGCCAATTTATGGCGAACAAAGCAAAAACCAAAGGAAATGATGGACAGAGTGTTGAACATTGCAAGCACTCACCCCCAGTCAACTGATCTGGGTTTAATCCATCACCGTTCTTTAGCCCACTCTGCCACCCCAGTTCAGACATGGCCATATGCAAATCAGTCTGACCCTGTGCCTCATGGGAACAGTCCAGCCCGAACTGCCGAGCCATGTCTTCCCTGGACCGGAAACAAGCTTCCTAGGACCGGTTTCTGGCATTTCATCCGTCTTCAGCCAGGCTTGCTTGAATCCAGTGGCAAAGTGAGCAAAGGACTCACGTCTGAGCATACCCTGCCAACTTATGGCGAACAAAGCAAAAACCAAAGGAAAGGATGGATGGAGTGTTGGACATTGCAAGCACTCACCCCCAGTCAACTGATCTGGGTTTAATCCATCACCGTTCTTTAGCCCACTCTGCCACCCCAGTTCAGACATGGCCATATGCAAATCAGTCTGACCCTGTGCCTCATGGGAACAGTCCAGCCCGAATCTGAGCATATGACAGTCTTTTGATGGTGGTGTGATGCTACATTACTGGAATTTGCTAGAAACTTTATAGAAGAAGAAACTGCAAAGTGGGGCAATCACATTATTTTTCTTTTTCTCTTGCAAGAGGATGCTATGCTAATTGATTTTTGATGATTACTAAGAACTATTCTCTTACTTGGTACTGCTTTGCTGATGCTAACTCTTGGACTGAAACCTTATTTGCTGAATAATTTTAATTTCGTTTTATTTCTTTGTTCTATGCTAATGGACTCACCCTTAATGGACATTAAATCTGAACCCTTTCCCTTTCTTCATAGGATTTGAGCTTTTACAATAATATCCTTCTGCCTTAATGGTAGTGGGACTCTGTAACTCTGTAAACTGCTTTTTATAGTAACCATCCGATAAAGCCCTGCCTAAATATTTGGTGCCTTAATGCAAGCACTGATATTCTTAACTGAAATTCTCATAAGATTGGTTATGGCTATGAATTTTGGATCTTTAATAAAATAGCCAAATTAATCTTCTACCTGTCAGAGTCTCTAAATGATTTAAATTTGTAATAGAGAGAATCAGCCATCTCTGTCACAATATCAGGTATTACTTCTTTTGTTCTGAGTTGCTATTGCAGAGCTATTGGTCTGCATAATTCTAGTTCGACTTAACTTCTTCAGGAGGTTGGGTCTTCCCATTGCTGTTCTTTATTTCTACAGCATTGTTTCAAGAGTGGAGTGCCTAAATCTGATCTCAAATATGTGAGTTGGCTGTCAATTAATGGTCCTTATTAGACAGCAATTGTGGTGTTTTGGCCACTCAAATTTCCACCTCTCACATCGACGGAGAAGTATTTATCAGAGGATCATTGCCTCTGTGGTAAATGGAAATGCTGCTGATTGTCTTATCGTAAAGGGACCAGTAAGGTCAGAGGGGTAAGGAGAGTAAGTGTATACAAAAAGTGTT
Source organism: Triturus cristatus (assembly GCF_964204655.1). Classification (NCBI taxonomy): domain Eukaryota; kingdom Metazoa; phylum Chordata; class Amphibia; order Caudata; family Salamandridae; genus Triturus; species Triturus cristatus. The sequence continues at coordinate 1,054,363,127 of NC_140590.1, forward strand.
TTCCAAGCTTGCGTTGCAAAAGAACCAATCTCCCCAAACAAAAGAAAAACACTAAAGAACCAGTCATATGTTCCCCACATGGCATGACGACAGATGTAACGATCTTTCACTCCACTCTATGCATACGCAGAGTTACAACACCTAAGATATATGAGCAGAACAAATCACTGCTTATCAAGCACTACCACAAAACACTTCCCTTAAATACAATTTTGTATTCCTCACTTCACTACAATCTCAAGTGAAGCAGCAGATAACAAAATGTGAGAACCATACTGATCATCACTAATTAGACCACTATGTCTTCATACATATGCTCAACCGCATCATCTTTCCACTAAGGACCAACCTATGGAGGAGCTTGAGAGTTGTCATTACAAATACTTTGGTGCCTCCTCAGGAGTATGCAGCATTATATATGTGGAACCACAACTCAATTCAATCCATCACACTGAGAAAGGAACATCATGTACAGTAGCCACCAAAGCATCCCTTGCTCACATAAAAAGGAGCAGAAAAGGCATCACAAATGTGACCATTCTTCATACAAAACAGGTTTAACTCGGGCAACAGGTGTTTAAAGTTATTTTAAGCTCAAATCTGCTCAGTATAAGACTCAACAGGGAGGGTTCTGCAGCTTGGTTTACTCTGTCTCCAGATGGGTCCACAGTCACACTGACACCACAGGTCTGTAAGAATTACTGAACCTCACTGTGAGTAGAATGGTGGCGTTGGCATTATGATTGACACAATACAGTCACACAGCAGGTTGTCCAAAACTTAGGATATGATGCGATCATCAGCGGTCTACCAGTTCTTGGGGGAGATAGCTTTGTATAGCTTTATATCCTGCACTGTGGAGGAGACAGTGCCACACAGGCCCAACCTTCTCCCCTGGTATTTCTGCGACAACTGAGGTGGCACTCTGACCACACACCCAAACCAAAGAGAACACAGGGGAGATGCCATCACTAGCATCCCCGCTGGCATCTCCCCTGTAGCGGCTCAGTTCCATATGCAATCTTGTTCCATTCATTATTTACCAACAAAAAATCTCACCAGCATCATTTAGATTCCATGGACAGACAGCCTCTCTCTGGCCACTGCTTCCAACATTAGATTGACTGGTCTTCTTACACTTTATTTTCTTGTTCTCTTTTCTGTAATTATTTACACCATATAATTGTAATCAATGGCCACAACACCAAGGCTGGTCCAGTTTTACCAAGCTGACTACACCAGCAGCATATTTTCATTGCAGCCGACAATTTTGAAAAAGTATTAGTGTATTTCATCCCGATCACAGTGCCTTTATTGTGGTATATCGAATGGCGCCTGCCAATCATTCGTCTGCTTCATTATGCAATTGCGAGGAGAGTGGATGAGTCAGCTCAATCTCCTGGCACTCCATACGCTTCCCATATGCTCCATCGCTGCAGATGAAACTTTATTTCAGGCTCTCATATTAGACACTGATTCGGTCTCACCTCCTAGGGGCCTGTCAGGCACAGTGAGGATTGATGCCCTGCTCCAAAGCAGGGAACGACTGTTCAATATAATATCTGCCATTGTGATAGAATACATAAATAATGTTCCCAAACTAATCTCTATTAAATAGATTTCATGTTTAAAAAGCTCTACACAGCAGTCTGGCTACGGTATGATTCATATTTCTTAATCAAAACCATTATGAAGACTGTCTTGAAATGTATATTTGAGAGGGTGGCTGGTTACCCGTATGCTGTGCCTGTACTTACAGTCTCGGGAAAATGTAAATTATTAGACAAAGGGCAGAGAGTCTTAGCATATGCTCTTAAAGGATTTAGAGACAAGGTGAAGTGTTTCGTCTTTGCTCTCAGGTTCAGAATCTTCCCAGAACCAAATAGAGATTTCCATTTCCATTTTAGGGGTGTGGGAAATTAATGACATTATGTGTAATGTGGGGAAATTTCCCAGAAATGACGTGTAATTTTTTTTTTTGTAAATCTTTTTATTGTTTTTGAAAACATAACAAGGTCACACAAAACAGATCGTTACACCCAAACGAAATGACGTGTAATTAAGTGAAATGTAAGTCCGTCATTTAGCTCTACACTTTAGCATGAAATGCGTCCTTGCGTAAAAAAATAATATGAAACATATCGCAGGAAAAACACAACTGCTGTGAACAATAGATACTCTTGTTCTGAATGGTCCCTTGTTCCTGTGCTCCTGGGCTATGATTTTGCCTCGAAGGGAGGAGTAACTAAGCAACATGATGTATTGGAGTAATTTGGGGAATTTACTGTAAGAACCGTAATGCGAAATTCCTGACATTTCATAGATTATCCTGGCATATTTTAAATATCTTCTGGACCTTACAACTGATTCCTAATACTCCCACAAATGCATAACAATAACCGCACGCACAAAATATTATAAATGAACACAAAATCGTAACTCTTCACCTGGTAAAGGTCCTGTAATTTATCAATTGTTCTTTTGTGGGCCTGCTTCCTTCATTTCGGAGCACGGGTGAGAGGGAATTGCTATGTATCGATGAGAAAATATGGAGCCAGACAAGCTGCACGTTAAATCCGTTAGAAATAGAAGGGTAGGATTTAGATGTGAAATGGGTGCCAATAGAGACAAAAGGAGGAATGTTCGGTCATGAATCAGTGGTGGCGGGTGGATTTTCAAACAGGTGGGTGAACATTTTTGTATAATGAGTGAGCAAAGCGAGAGAGCTGAAGCGCAAAAAGAGGGTGCGGGGGAGGGGGGACATTCCCCCCACACAAAAAGTTTGGAAAAAAACGGATTCAAATGGTGGCTTTTACACCTCATATGTACTGCAAATTGCGGCCCAATGTAATTAAGGGTGTGGCTCAAGCATTTAAGTTGAAAATCTGATCCTAGCATAGTGTGCCAGCTGACTATTTTACTGTTGCCTTCTGTTATTGCATCCAGATATATCATGCAACAACTGACATTCCACCTAAAACAAGCCAGGGACTATCTTTTCCACAGGCACCGCATCGCAAGCCCTACTTCCACCCTATGGTGCTTGTCTCCTGGACAGACTATGGACAAAACGTGAAAAGACATCCCCCTATCCTCAATCATGGTGTCTGCCTAGACTGGAGGTTAGTTTATATATTTGATGAATTTCTAGTGAAACAAGCACTCCTCCCTCCATGTGGTGCTTGAAGCCAGGAGGAAGTTCTCCACTCCAACTGAACTTTCCTGTAGTGTGACACCACCAATCCCCTGCTGCCTGCCCCCTCAGTGTGTGGAGTTTATCACATCTGCAGCCCCTGGCTTGCTCATACATCACAGCCGAGTAATCCTCATTAGAGCTCTGGCGGGAGTAAACAAACCAGTCTGGCAAACAAACACAGCGCAGCAGACTTTGGAGGAATACAGGGTATACACAGGGAAGGTGCAGCCTGCAGCAGGTGGTTGAGGCAGGCTATGGGTCGGAAGGTGGAGGAGGCCGGTGGCAGGATGTGGAGTGGGTAGGTGGCAGGATGCACACCACAGGCCTCTAGAGGTGACAACATTGACTGCAAGAATGTAGATTGCAAATAACAGGGTTTCGAGGAGGTAGACTTGAGGGGAGCAACAGGTTGTCTGACCACTACAAGCGGAGGCAGTGCCACAGTGGTGTAACACAAAATGAAGGGGCCCTGTGAGGAATGTAATGAGGGGTGCCTCAGCCTTTTATATCTAATCAATATTCATTGGTGTCGAGGTGATTGGGCCCCCTGCACTGCAGAGACTGCAGGGGCCTGTGTTACACCCCTCGGGGAGGCATGACCAACCTCTGCGTGCCAATAGGAGATAACCTACCGGTCTTGGTAGAATTGTAGGGGAAGCATTGCCGGGGAGCCGTCACAATAATTTAAGGGGGAATATCAGTGATAGCAAGTGGTTCGCATGACGGACGGGCTATAACTGCATGCACCATACCATACGCGTCGCAAAACTTCCCAGATTAAGGTTAATTCTAAACGCAGCAGGCAACCGACTGGATGCATCACGCTGATTGCACTAAATGGAGCACGTTATTACCGCACTTATCAGTTATCAGGGACCCCGTTTTTGTGAACCTAGGGAAGTATACACTGCCTACTCCTTTACACAAATGCCTCTGATTCGGGTTTAGCACGACAAAATTACTTAAGGTTTATTTTAAACGCAGCAGGCAACCGGCTGGATGCATCACGCTGCTCGCACTAAAAGGAGCACGTCATCACCGCGCTTATCAGGGATCCGTCTTTGGAAACTTAGGGAGGTACACACTTTGCTCTCCTTTACCACCCCGAGAGTTATCAAATTAATGAGGCGTGTCAGCCCTCAGTGTGCACCCCAGGACATACAGGCCTCTCAAACGTCTCTGATCCGGGTTTAGCATGACAAAATTACTTTCATACAAGCATACCCAGTGACTCACAACACTGGGCTCTCTCTGCGCTACTTTTAGGCTGGATGAGGCACAATCAAACAGAATCACACGCTATATGTTTAACAACACCTCACCATGTCCAACCAATAACTGAGTGAACATTCGAGTTTAGTAAGTTGAGTACAACACTAACTAGACACAATAACTAAAACTAAACTTGTCAGAGACTTCAAGCTTGACCTTCAATGTAGTTGTTTCCATCTTGATGTATGAATTGTTGTTGTTGTTTAGTCCAATACACATAGGAGCCAAGCCTTATGCGTATCCCACCGGGTACTGTTGATGCCTGGGGATTTTACTGAATAGGGTGAGTCTCCCTTACTTTATTTCTGCTGCATAATTGGTATTCCATAGGGGCTTTGAGTCACAATAGCTCACTGTGGAGACCCACCACCTGTGTTTTTAAATTGCTGTTTTTAATGTCCTCTAACGCACTTGCGTTCACTCCACGTGTGTTTAAGATAGAAGTCAGAGTCACTACGAGACCGTGTCTATGCTTGTAATGTACCATATCAACCTGAAAGATGTCTATATGTTTTTTGTCTCCCAAAACAGGTAGATCCAGGTTACACCAGGTACATTAAAGCATTAGACACTATTACCGTGAGTAGAAAATGTACCACGCAATTTAGGTGTAGATAGTTATTTATCTAGGTCCTGAAGAATCGCGAGGATACTGATCCAGAAGCGAGAAACATGTTGACCCACACTTCCTAAACAAGGACACCACTATGTGAGACATTACACTCAGGCTAGTGCCTTGTTTTTTGTTTTTACTTAGGGTAGGAGACCCCCAGAATAATAGTCTGTTCTCCTTGGTACTCCCGACCCTCTTTTAACTCACTTTACCACATCTACACAATTCTGGCCCTATACCCGCACTTCACCACACAGCTTTTGGATAAAAAGATCTACGATAAAGAGCCCCTACCATAGGGAGCCCATTGGGTATTGCACCGCCGACCCAACGAGGAGCAGCCCAAATGATGAAGCATGACACCTGCAAGGGTGTGTGAGGGCATTAACATCCAACATATGGATTCCCAGCACTGACCCCAATTGGGGCACCGAAGATTCCTGTCTTTTCTATCTCTGAACTCTCTGACTCCAGAGGAACGGCATAAACCCCTTTTTTGATAAACAACCTGTTGAAGGCCATGATGGAGCAAGGTTTCGTAAAGAAGAAACTTGCTCGGATGCAATCCTCTCAAATAACGTATAATACCGTAATCAATTTGTCTGGTAAATACTAATATTGCATTACACAAAATATATCATATCTAGGGGATGCTTCCATATGTGTATTACTAACCAGTAACCCGAGTGTCTTAAAATTGCCGAAAAAACGCGGGAATTTCACTGCGCATGCATCTACTGCATCTAGGTAGTATCACTTTTTCTATGCTTGGAGGGAAACCTTTGCAGCTGGGCAATACCTTCTAAAATAGCCGCATGAAACTCACATGTTAATACACATGCTACTGCTTAAACTAAACCTCATAAGTTCTACTAAATACTAATGTGAAATATTTATATAAGTAAATGGGGATAGAGCAGAGATAAGTGGCATACAGTGAATTCATTTATTTCCGTATTCTAACATGTCTTTTTTTGACTTTATTATTAGTTTGTATTTGGGCCTCGGAGGCGACTGAAATCCCTACTCCACCTGATCTGGGCGAATGCGCACTAAACCCTGCCCAGAACTATGATGACACCATTGAAACCCAGCCAAGGTCAAGCTGGCAAGAATCACATGAGAACTTAACCCATTGACCCGGACAGAGGAAGAAGAAATTACCAATTTTGCATACAATGTATTGATTATAACGTGAAATGCGGGTGGGAATAAAGCTTGGGAAAATGAATTAAGGGGTGGGAACATTGAACAATGAACCTAAAGTAAAATATTACATTTAGCGTGGTGTGATGAACACACCTCCTTGCCCTGTCCATCAGAAATAGGGGATTTACGATATTGAAACATTTGGGGGTGGTATACGAACACAGAATAGTATAATTGAGGTAAGTTAGTTAGAGATCTGAGAGACCCGTCATTCCGACCGATCACAGACCCGACACAGATGCTGCCACAGACTCTGTCAGAGACGCTGACTCAGACCCTCAGATGCCAGAGACCCTGCTCGAGAGACCGAAATACTGATCGATAATCCTATCATCTAGCAGGGCAGTCGCGGAAGAAATATCGAGGAGAGTAGTGCCAGAGAGGGGTGCGACGCTGGCGTTGCACTTAGAAGAGGTCACCTTCCCGGATTGAACCTGTCCAGATCCTTGTCTTCCACCTTTCCCGGTGGACTTCATCTGACCCATCATCAAGGAGTTGGGTTCATCTATCATCTTAGGTAAATATAATTCTGTGAAATCTGTCCTTGTATCTGCTCTCTGTTTTTTCTTCCTCTTCAGGTACTGTCATCACAAATTTTAATGAAACTTATATTAAACTAAACTTGATTTCTTCCTTGAATGAACCCAATGTTAGCATGTATTTGATCTTTGGCTTACAAAATTTTGATTAGCTAAAACTTTTAAAACTCTTTGAGTCTGTGATTATTGGAGAAACCCTTAAAAGTTAATTTTACCTATTCTATTAGTTACTAGATTCATTGACCCGAGGAAATTTATTGACAAGGAGATTGGGATGGTAATATTTGGGTAAAGATAACAAAATCTTGCAGGTGAAAGAAAATTGACTCCGGCGGTACTACTAGCTTATTGTATGAATGTTTATGGGCCCAGGTGAGTGTATGGTGTGTGTAATCCCAAGCTGGTAATCCGCTGGATCAGTTTTTCTTGGTAGCAGAGCTATGGTTAGTGTTCTAGTTAGTTAGGTAGAAAATATTGTGGATTAAATTATTGATTTATGCATTAACACCCGTTATTCGTTTATGTTTTGTTTTATGTTGTCTGGAAATTCCTGGGAATATTGAGTAGCGGTTGGCGAATGGAAGCCACACTGCAGTGAAATTAGTTGTCTGGATCAAGAAGGTGCTGAAAGTTATGCAGAGCTAGAAGCACTGATTTAGGGATTATATTCTTTTGTATAAAAGTGAGAGTGATTGATAGCAAAAGAGTTCGCTAGTGAAACTTTGGTCTTATATCACCTAGAAAGGGTAACACTGAAGGAGTAGCAGGTTCTCTGATGCTTGAGTGAAGAGTAAGCGGAAAGGTTTTACTCATAGTGTGTGAAGAGTAAGTGGAAAGGTTTTACTCGCAGCAAAAGAAATAGACTATTTTTTTAATTTAGAGGATCAGACAAAGTAGCGAATGGTTCTAAGTTGTTAATGAATGAAAACTGCACGTAAATTGAAGAAAATAAGTTTTCGCATTACTTTGTAAAGGAGGGGTCAGTTGTGAGTGCTGCACTGACATCACAGTGGGCCGCGCTGGGATTGGTTGGAACAGCGGGCGTGTGACTGATGCGAAGAATTGTAAAGGAGGGGTCAGTAGTAAGGAGTGATACTGACGACACTGAGAGTCGCGCCAGTATTGGCTAAAAACGTAGCAGAACAGAATCCGATTGGTGAGAAGAATAAGAAGCCGCGCTGGTATTGGTCAATTGTTAAAGTAAAAGCGAACATTTGATTAGTTGAAAAATAGAAGCCATAATAATAATTGATAGTGGGTTTTGCATGTGGAGACACAATCCTACTTTGATAGGGAATCGTCCAGATAGAAGGTACTTAGGATTTGCCCACGAACAATACATAAAAGGAAGATCTCGCAAACTGTACGGAGAGGAAAGGAAAATGTCATTTATGCAGAAAAAATATATATTTTAAAAAGGATAAACCCATTAAAACTTGAGAAGGAATTCTTATCCCTCCCCTGAAAACGCCTGCATCTTACATGATGATGGAAAGAGACTATCATACCTGTGTATGGTTAGAAAATTGGATAGAATATACAAAAGATGATGGAATACTAGCTTTTCCAGAGTTTTGAACCTTTAATGGAAGAATCCTACATAATCTACGTACTAGAATGAATGAATTAGAACCTAGACCCAGATTAACACAGTATGAGGCCTTAGAAGAATGAGAGACTGAAGCATTTGAGCGTGATAGATCAAGAAGTGACAGAAACTTGAGTAGATTTTATCCCAAATTGCCACGCGAAACCCGAGATAGGCAGATGAAACAGTGGAAACACGCCATGGTGGCTGAAGGATTATATCCTGTATTGATGGCTGAGGAACAGACAGGAGGAAAATGCACAGAGAAAACAAAGCACTTAACAATGGCAGGTAGTGGAGACTCAGAAGATGATTATTTAGAAGATATTTTATTGAAAAATCCTCCGCATTATCAAGAAAGTTCAAATAGAACTACCCCGAGTGCCCCAATTCTAGATCTCCCTTTAGTTCCACAGGTAGTACATGAAAGAACAATGGAGAGGGTACATCAGGAAAGAGAAAAAGAAACGATAAATAAAAATAGAAGTGAATTAATACGGAACATTTCTCATTTAAACACGCATCCTGAAGGTCTGACTATACCAGTGACTATAGATTCTGGGGATAAATCAAATTGTCCCCAGACTCGCATCATTGAACCGAGAAAAGAGAAAATAATAATTGATGACCAAGCTAGTGAATGTGAGTCAGTGATTTCATTAATGGACTTACCGATAAGAGGGCAAATGAATGACACACCCAGAAGAGTTACACCAGGTTGCTCAAAAGAAGTACGAATAGAGACATCCACAGGGACGAAAAGTGCCACAATAGTAACCCCAGAAGTAATAGAAAGATGGGCACAAGAAATAGAGAAACCTAATCCACCACCGAAAGTATTAGACATTTTCAAATTAAGGGTTGAATTAAAAGAAATGATAGCTGGGAATGTAGGACTGCATAGGTTAAACAGTGGACACATGTGGCCTCTGAAATGGGAATAGAGATAGGGAGATCCAAGGTGTTTCAGAAACCCTATAGAACAGAATTTTCTGATAAAGATTTGGAAAACATGAATATGTCGGGAAAAAAATTGCAGATAAAGGAGTTGATGACAATATTACAAAAATGGGGAGATTTAGAGAGATGGAAAGTTAGATGGACAAAGAAAAAAGAGGAAGCACAGACAAATCGATCAACATCTGAATATTTGATGAAAGAAAAAGAGAAAGCTGAATGATTGCACCTAACGAGAGAGGTTCCAGGAGGGGGATATGTCCCATGGACCCCACAGGATATTTTATCATTTACAAATGATTTCCCTAAGTTGAGAGAAAAACCAGTGGAATGGTACAGGCAAGTTGATTGATTTGTGAAGGTTTCAAAGGTTTTGTTGAACGATTTGGATGGTTTATTTGACATAGTGGTGCCTGATGATTTGTGGGCGGAATATAAAATTACAGTTGATTAGCCTAGTAATGAGTAGCCGAGAGATGAAAAGACAAGAGCCCCGTCAGAAGAGGTTATGAAGAAATATCACCAAGTAATTACTTTCTTGAAAGGGAAAATTCCACCAAAAGAAAATGTTTGGATAAAGATAGATAGAACAACTCAGGAAAAAGATGAGTCTGTACATGCTTACTATGAGCGCCTTTTACAGGTGTTCAAGCAGTATAGTGGATTTGAAAATATCAGAGATAAGGACATGACTCATTTTGTGTATCGGTTTGTGTCAGGGTTACAGCAAGAGATATCTCAAATGATTAAGCAGCACAATTTGTGCTGGCAAGTGAAGCCCATAGATGAGATCCTAAAATATGCAAAATATTGTGGAGATGAAATTGACAATAGACGAAAGAATTTAGAGGAGTAAGTGATGTGGGCTCAAGTGAAATTAGCAGAACAGCTACAGAATCAGGCAGGAAATACAGGAAGGGGGCAAAGTCATGGTGAAAATAATGGGGGTAAACTAAAAGGGCGATTGAGCAGAGAGGAGGGAAAGAAAAAGTTTCCCTGTCATAGGTGCGGAAAATTGGGGCATTGGAAAAACGAGTGTAAAAGTATACAGAATATTAATGGCCCAAATCAACATTTAAATTCACAGACGCAGAATGAGCTGATAATGAGTCAACCGCAGCAGGTTGTAAACCTACAGAGTCAATTGCTACCTGCCTCAAGCCAAGTACAGTACGGACATGGGATTTCAAGAAGGAAGTGGTAAGAAAAATGTTGTAACATCGCAGTTTCTTTTGCATGATTCTTATTTTGATGAGAGCACCTTATGACGGTTCCTGAGGGGGGACGAAGAGGAGTGCGTACTTGGCACAGCCTTACCGGTAGATCAGTCAGGTCCATATATTGATGGTAAGGTGGAAGAAAACGACATTACCTTTTTATTGGACACTGGTGCTACCCTTTCTACTGTGAAAACAGCTGACATTCCAAACCTACCCCTCTCGGGAGGAGCAATCCAAGTAGTGGGCATTTCTAATAAACAAATTAGAACCCCTATTACAAAACCAATGGAGGTATGTATTGGCAAATTCAAAGAGATGTATACGTTTGTAGTGTGTGACTCCAGTCTTGTGAACTTATTAGGAAGGGATCTATTGCGCAAGATGAATTACACCATATTTTGCACAGCAAATGGTGTTGCAATTCAGAACCCAGACGAAGACGGAGTATACAAATCATGCTAGCCAAACAAGGAATAGAAGTAGATGAATTATTTTTCGTAATGACAAAAGATGACTTACCAAACGAGGTCAAAACAACAGTAAATCCTGAAGTGTGGGATTTTACAGGACAAGAAATAGGATTAATGAAAATGTAGATCCCGTAAAAGTGACTGTAAAAGAAGGCGCAATACAAAATGAGTCCTGAAATAAAAGCTGGTGTTGCAGCAGAAATTGATCGAATGTTCAAGCAAGGCATTTTAAAAGAAATAATGAGTAGTCCTTGTAATTCACCTATAATTGGCATCAAGAAACCTATCAGAAAATATAGGGTAGTACAAGATTTACGAAAGATAAACAAGATTGTTGTGCCATGTTGCCCTATAGTACCTAACCCTGCAGTGATTTTGTACCAGATACCATGGAAGGCAGGATGGTGTACCGTAATTGATTTATGCCATGTCTTTTTCTCTATTCCATTGCATCCTGAGATCAGTTTTTATTTTCCTTCAAATTTGAGGATCATATTTATGTTTGAAATCGTGTTCCTCAAGGGTATACTGAAAGTGCTTCGATTTTTAATCAAATTTTGAAAAAGTGTCTTGAAACATTAGTGCTGCCTAGGGAGTCAGTCCTGGTACAGTATATTGATGACCTGCTGGTTGCATCGAAAACAAGGGATGACTGTGTTACTGATTCCATTGCTTTATTGAACCATCTAGCCAAAGGTGGACATAAAGTGTCCCCAGAGAAATTACAGTTTTGCCAAACAACAGTTAAATATTAGGGACATCAGATACTGCGAGGAATAAGAAAAGTGACCTCTGAAAGAATAAAAATAATAAGTCAAATGAAATTGCCACAAAACCAAAAAGAAATAAGGATGTTCCTTGGTGCCATAGGATATTGCAGACAATGGATTGCAGGGTTTTCTCTTTTGGCAAAACCTCTGATACAAATGACAAAGAAATGATCAAAAGACCCAATAGAGTGGGATGTTCAAAGCATGGAAGCTTTTGTAAAATTACGAAAAGGTTTGTGTGAAGTACCTGCGCCTGACTATTCGAAAGAATTTGCACTGTTCTGTTGTGAGAGAGATAATTGTGCACTCTCAGTCTTAACACAGAGACATGGTGTAATGCGGCGTCCGGTGGCATATTTTACTGCTATCTTGGACCCTGTAGCATCAGCTTTGTCTAAAAGCGGTAGCTGCAACGTGCATGAGTTTGGAACAGAGCGAGTCCATTGTGATGGGACATCCTGCAAAAGTGTACGTCCCACATGCAGTTGTAATTCTTTTAGCAAGAACCCGAACTCAGTATCTTACCCCAAATAGAATGACAAAATACGAAAGAATTATACTAGGGGCTGAAAACGTGACCTTAGTCAGATATACTGTTCTTAACCCAGATACCTTGTTACCAGACCCATACAATGAAGAGGTGAAAGATGAAGTCGAACATGAATGTCTTGATGTGACAGAACTCAGTACCAAACCTCATCCAGACATACAGGAGGAGCCTTTGGAGAATGCTGAATATGAGCTCTTTGTAGATCGCTCGTGTATGCGCCAAGAGGAAGGTGAACTAAGTGCTGCTTATGCTGTGTGTACATTGGCAGGAATAGTCGAAGCATCCTATTTACCAGGAGTCAAGTCTGCACAACTACCCGAATTGATAGCTTTAATTAAAGCTTGCAAAAATGGGAAAAATTAAAGAGTAACCATTTACACTGATAGTCAGTATGGTTACGGGGTTGTGCATGACTTTGGCCAGCTTTGGATGCAGCGAGACGTCCTGACTTCTTCAGGGTCTCCCATTAAAAATGGAAAATTTGTGAAAGATTTGCTTGAGGCAATGCAATTGCCAATAGAAGTGGCAGTGGTCAAGTGTGCTGCACATCAGTCAGGAAATGACCATGTGACGGCAGGTAACCGATATGCTGACCAGGTTGCCCAACACTGTGCCAAATTTATAAAAGCAGTGAACAAGAAAATTGAAACATGTGGATTCAGCTGCCAACTTATGTTACTTTCAGGATTAGAAACATGGAAAGAAGTAAGAGAACCACAAGATGAGGTGGAAACTAGAGAAAGAGAGGAGTGGGGAAAAGTTGGTTGTCAGAGAAGGGCAGAAGATGGTGTATGGGTCTATTTGGATGGCAGACCAGTGATGCCAGACTGTATGCTTGCACCAATGGCTAGGATGTATCATGGAGTCACTCACATAGGCAGAGATGCCTTGATTATACTTTTCAGACAAGAATGGTTTTAATGCAAAGTTCAGGAATGTCACAGAGAGTCTTTGCCAGGGATGCTTAACCTGTCAACGTATGAATCCAGGAAAGAAAACCATAGTCAGTATGGGAAGAATTTGGAAAGGCAGAAGATCCATTTGTAAGGCTTCAAATAGATTTCATTCAGTTGCCTGTTTGTCGAGGATTGAAATATGTACTTGTCATAGTTTGTTTATTTTCAAAGTGGGTGGAAGCATACCCAACCCGAAGAAATGAAAGCTTGACAGTGGCCAAACTTCTATTGAAAGAACTCATTCCTAGATTCGGTTTACCAGTAACTATTGAATCAGATGGAGGGTCTCATTTTAATTATGAAATAATTCGATTAATTTGTGAAGCATTTAAAATTGAACAAAAGCTGCACTGCGCATACCGCCCAGAGGCTTCTGGAGTGGTAGAACAAGTGAATGACACAATTAAGTAAAGATTGGGAAAAGTATGTGCATCCACCCCATTGGAGTGGCCTGATGCTTTACCTCTTGCTCTGATGGGACTCCAGACAAGAATACCGGATTGAGTCCCCAGGAAATACTCATGAGAGCAATGAGACAAGCATGCATACCAGTACACAAGCTGTTGAATATATCTGATGATTGGTGCTAGAGTATTACAAAGAGTTGGCTGACCAAGTGTGTTCTATATCTCATCAGGTTAGAGAAGACGCAGTCGCCAGGCAGTTGAAACCAAGCTCATGATCTGAACCCCGGCAACTGGGTAGTTGTGAAGAATCACACTCGAGAATCGTGCCTAGCACCAAGGTGGGAAAAACCACATCAGGTTATATTGGTCACAACGACAGCAGTAAAATGTGCGGGCTTGCCTAATTGGATTCATGCAAGCTATACTAAAAGAGTACCAGCACCAGACGAAGAGGGACCTCAACTGATTCAAGCAGTTGGGGATGCTGAAGGTTGTACAGCTGAAGGATCCAGAATAATAGATCCTGAAGTAGCTCACCAAGAACAACCGAGCACCAGTCAGGATGTTTCGATCCCAATAGTAGAAATACCTGAAATAATTGTAAGAACAAAAAGCCAAACCAGATTAGTTAGTCAGGAAAAGAGTGAGGACCAGATTGGAGCAGAAGAACGCGCTCAGGAAAGTGAAAATGCAACAGTTTGGGAACCTGAGCAGGACCAGTCAAGGAGAGAACAATCTACTCAGACAGAAGAAACTGAAACCACAGCTCCTGAGTCTGAGGAGGGACAGATAGGCTTAGAAGAACGCGTTCAGGTGGCAGAAATCCAAAGTGCAGTAAGAGAACTGATTATGACCAGACAGGAAAAGAAAAACAAGTTCAGGGAGAAGAAAAAGAAAAACAAATTGAAATGAAACCTGAACAGGGTCAGATTAGGGAAGACGAACGCATCCAGGCAGATGATACTAAAACAATAAGCCCTGGACAAGGTCAGATAGAGAGAAATTCTGAAGACGATAATAACCAAGTTGTGCCACAAACCAATGAAAACAAATGAACACTTGAAGAAAGTGAAAGTGCTGTGCAAGCCAAAAGAATTAGAAAAGGCGATAATCGGCCTAGTGTTATCAAGAAAGTGAGATACCGACTCGAAACAATAAAGGAGGAACCGGACCAAGTAAACGAGGTATCCAGTCAGACTGAACAATCAAAGGAAAATCCCAAACGAAGAAGCACAAGATTGAAAATACTGAACAATAAATTCAAAGGTCCTGAATGGACGTACGTTATTCTTGAAGACTTCGAGAATCTGGAAATAAATGAAGGAAGTGATGAAGAATTAAATGCAGAGCAAATTGACGAAGTAGTGAGACCAACCTGAAAGAAAAACTGTTTACCCAAAGATACCATCGCAGAATAAAAATTCCAAATTGAAGAAGAGAAAATCTTCTTATCCCAAAGAAAATGGCTGACAATAGAGCTGCTGGAAAACCAAAATGAAATTGTGTAAAGAAATGTTGTAGAATATGTATATGTAGCATATTTTTAGTACTTGTAATTTGGTTAGCACTAACAGTTGCCATTCCTTTTATAATGGATACAGTAGAAAAGAATAACACACACACACATGAGAGAGCAGCTAACATTAAAAGAAATAGGGTAGCCTTAGAAGCACCAGATGAGAATAAGACAAGACGAGACAAAGTAGATTTAGAAGCACCAGATGAATTAGACATATCACACACAGTGACAGACAATGACACTGCTTTAAATGTATTTACAAAATTATTAGTGCAATACGTGGACACAATGGAAGTTAGTGATTGTTATGTGTGTATGAAGTTACCGGCATCAGTAGCAGAAGGTGTGACATATCATCATATTCCATTAACATATGGTATCTCTTGTAGTGTTTTAGCAAGTTTATTTTATAGAACAGGAAAACTACAATATTATTATTCTAATGTAGACGTGATTTTTTCCGAGGTTCCTAAGAGAAAGAATATGAACCCTGTCCTTAGTACTAGAGACTCACAATTCATGGGTGAATATTTTCTAACTATGAAAGCAATAGATATAGCTGAAGCACATAAGCACAAATTAACATGTAAATTACACGAAGAAGAAAATATATTTTTGAATTTAGTTGAGCAAAGGAGACAGGACTTAAAGAGAAGGGCTTCTGAACACAAACCACAGAGACCTCAGTGGGCTGAGAAAGATGACATTTATAAAACTGACATGCTGCTATGTCCCTGGACTTTGAAAATAAAGGGAAGATCTGTCTCCATAGATTAAACACTGAATATAACAATGTATTTATTGGTTCCAGTGAATGCAAACATAATTTCTTAGTAATTGGGGGATGGGGACTAAAAGGTGGAACAGATCCAGTATTTCCTGGAATTTATTATGTATGTGGCAATAAAGCTTATTTCAGATTGCCTGATCATTGGTACGGGAGTTGCTATTTTGGAATAATGTTTCCAAAAGTGTATCATGTGAAAAGAATCACTGGAAGCAATGAAGACGCAAAGGAACTAACATGTATAAAACAAGCGAACGCCCGCGCAGGTGCATTTCTTGCAAGAAATGCCCATGCATGGGCGTCCGCGCAAGCGCTTTGTGTAAGAAGTTACCGGCAAGCAGGAAGAGGGAGCCCCGGGACGCCGCACTACAGGTAAGGACATTTTATTTACTTTTTATATTCTTTTAAGTAGTTTAAAATGAGGGCGGGCGGGCGGCGGGTGGCGGGCAGCTCCGCTTCGCAGCGGCGTGGGCGTAGCGCTGCCTGCTATGCCTACTTCGTAAGCGGCGAAGCAGGCATCGCTACATGCACTCCGTGGGCGAAGCGGAGCACGACGCCCACCCTTAATTGTTAATTTGAAAACTTAATAAACATAAATAAAAAATAACTTTTTATGTAATACTTCATACCAAATGTCTGCTGTTTCTAAGCGCAATAACAGGTGTTACAATTGTCCAATTCATGGTACTTAATTTGCCGACCTCGGAAGGATGGTAGGCTCAAGGAGCCCTGTATATCAAATACCATCAGTCAGCGATGACCATTGAAGTAACTCAGCACTACTGTCAGCAGTGAACTTCCTCTCAATCTGGACTGATGGCATTGTGCACTTTACAGTGCATGCCTTAAGATAACGCTGCACGCATGGCACTGCCAGCAGCATATGCAGAGAAGCCGAGCTACTGCTCAGTGCCTGGATACCATCACGAGTGATGACCTGAGCTCTACAAATTCAGATAACATAAAATAACATAACATAACCTGGAGGTGTTCATGGGAACAAACTGGTGTCATTTGGAAATGTAGGAGGAGAAACAGTGAAGGACATTGCTGGTAAATCCCATCCAACATTCCAGCATAAAAAATGGGGATAAGATGATCGACTGTGTCGAAAACAGTTAAGAGATCTTGCAATATCAGCAGGCAGGTGTCCTGTGCATCTGTGATCCAGAGGGCTTGTCTACAATGTGTTATGTAGTGATGTTGGTGCTGTAGCATCATCTAACGCCAGACTGGTAGTCTTGCACAAGATGTTTAGCATTGATATATTCTTGAAGTTGAGTTGCTTTTTTGGATGATCTTCCCAAAGATTGGTAGATAAAGGATGGTTCTGGCTCAAGGACCTTCATGGTCCTAGCAGGCTCAAACATGCAACACCCTGGTTGGTGTCTGCACTTTGCTGGGGATGGCCGGGCGATGAAACATTATTAAGAGTTGATTAAAGCAGGCAGAGAGCAGAAAGCGCTGCCGCTTTTACTTTTAAAGCCAGTTTTGGCTGGAAAGAAGGGATGTCACTTCCTGCGAAGATGGATGATATGAAATGTAGTGATATCACTTTCTGTGTAAATGGATGAGGGCAAATCCAGTGGTGTCACTTCCTGCAAAGATGGATCATGGGGAATCCAGCGATGTCACTTGCTGTGTAGATGGTTGATGGGGAATTGATATAGGGAAAAAAGTCATCAGTAACTAGAGCATAGTGATGCATGAAACTAAAGTCTAGCATGTCAGGAATTGTATTTACAAATCTTAGGTAACTCTTAAGAAACACATGCCATGGCACTCCTAGACAGCATTGGTGTTACCAGCTGTGTACTTCATCACCAGTGATTATGTTTTGTTCCTATTATTATTCAGAAATAAGTTATATTTTCAGCACCAACCACAAAGTACCTTAAAGAATTAAACTGCTTATTCACTCGCCATCAGTAATGACCTAGTCAGTAAGAAATTTATGGACCTCCAGAGTCCTCCCATCCCCACACGAACGCACACAGAATACATCATTCACAGCAACGTATAATACCTGTTCCAGCAACTTAATTCACTGTTGGCTGGTAGAAGTTTCATTTCATATTACATCTCTCTTCAGCCACCTGCTCCGCTGAACATTCAAAACAAATGAATAAAACCAAATTACTGTCACAAGAAGAACTATTACATATCACACAATACAAAAAGTTTACTTTATCACTTTTGCATCATCAAATACTCACTCGCTCGAAGGACAACTGAAAGGAGCAACAAATCACTAGGGTTGCTACATGCCATTCCGTCAACCTGCCCAAGAGGATTTCTCCCCTCTACCTCATACTTGCCAACCCTACCAGTTTAGATGGTAGACTACCGCTTTTTATGTAATACTACCACCTAAAGATTCAAACTTCTATCTAGACAAACAGAAAGGACTCCCTACGAGTCTATAGGTAACTAACCGTGTCGGAATAAATTACAGTATCTAGCTCTCTCTAGACCATGTTTCAGTCGCTCCACAAACCATTCAGTTTCTCTCTTCCTCTGACCCTCCATTTTTTCTTACTACCATCCTCCTCTTCTCTGTTCCTTCCTTTCCCTTATTGCTCCATACTCTCTATCACATTTGTATTCCCTTATTACTTTATTCTCTTTTAACTTCAACCTTCCCTTCCATTCCTTCACTCAATTTGACAAATTCCCCATTCCTATTCCTTTCTTTCCCATATACTTACCCCAAACTCATCCTTTATTCTGCTCTTTCATTTCTCTCAACATTTTTATGACCAGCTATTTATTTCTCTCTCCACTCTTTCTTTCCATTCCCTGCTATTGCTCTCTGCTACTTCCTCCGATTCTTACTTGCGACTTCTTCCTTTCAACTTCCTTCTTTCTAGTTAGCTTATTTTTTTTGCTACCCTCACTTTCCTCCCTTGCTGCTTACTATTTGTAGTCCTCTACCCACCATTCTGTCTTCATCTTTCGTGATTTCCATATATTTCCTTTCTCCCCATTCGTATTGTTTCCTTCCCTTTAGCTCGTTTCATCTCCTCCCTTCTCACCACTGTCGTCACATTTTTCGCCCTTCCTCCTCTTTTTTTAATGTGCCTTTACAATGCATAGGTCTCTTTTTTTACCATTATATCATTGTCTCCCTTCTGCTTACTATTTAAGGTGCAGTTAATTGGATAATGCCAGTACCCGAAACACTGTACTTGATAGAGCAGGCTTGCAAACAGAAACCATGTAGAACCTGAGAGAAATAGACAGTAGATAAATGGACATACTGGATGGAGCTGAGACACAACAGAGAAATAGGGCTATAAAGGGCAAAGGTAAACCTGGGGATCACACGTGATCTGCGAGTGTGAAAGTGTCCTGATACAATGTGGCTTAGTATGATAGCTGAGAGAGTTTATCATACCACCTCACTAAATCCTCTCCCCAGCCCTTGGTGATCACTTCTGTATAAGTGGGGCTCGTGGTAATTTCCTTTGATGTGACTGTCAAGTGAAGGGCCTTTTTTGTGAAGTCATCAATATACTAATAAGCATTATTAAACCAGGAAATCCTACCTCTTTTCGGATATAGAATTTTGACAAGTATGTTGCCAGTCACACAATACACAATATCACAACAAAAACCTCCACAGGGTTCTGGAACCTTATTTCACATGTAGAATAGATGAAAACTTCTCATGTGTTGGGACGGGAAGTCTTCTGCCTGTCTCTGAAGAGAGTGCCTCACCTGCCTTATGCTAATTTCCAGGCAAGTCACTCAAAAGCTACTGTATGGTTTCTAGATCCTACCTCAGTGAGCATGACAATCATACATGTCCACTGAGGGTCTCTCAGTTTACCTGGTTTGAGATCCTAGAGCTTGGCTCTGAGGTCGAGGGGGCATGCCTAGTGCACCCCTATTTTTCAGAGAGCGGCTACTGCCCTCCCTACCCAGCCTGCAGTAGACTGACAGTGGTGGCAGCAATAAATCTATAGTCAGGAGGGGCGAGTCACTAGCCACCCTCCTGATCAATTCTGTGCAGTCCATCCCTTGCCTGGGGTGCTGTTGCCTTTGTCTACCCGACGTCTGTTTGAGAGTCAGTGGGTGTACTGGGGAAGAATGGTGAGTCGAGCCATTGTGTGGAATGTGAGCTGTTCTGCTAGACATCCCACCCCATTTCCTTGGAGAGGCCTCGTGGCGCTGAGGTAGCCACTCTTATCTGGGTTTAGCTGCACTAATTCTGCTAAGAGGACCCTCCCCCCAACCCTTGTCAGTGCCTCCTGATCTGGAGTTAATTAAAATTCCTCTTTAGGGAATTGCACTGACTGGTACCAGGAAAGACAGTAGGTCATCTGTGCATGCTTTGGTCAGGCATTGAACACACCATGAATAGTTTGTAATCAGGATGCAAAAGTAGCAGACCCTCTGATTGGATCAGCCTATCAATCAGAGATGATAAAAGTCTGGCCTGAGTGGTCAGCTGTTGTTCAAGACTGGTCTATGAGTGAAGAGGCGGCCACACAATGTCCGTCCAAAGGAAGCCAACTGCAACCTGCGGTGTGAAGGCAAGATAAGAAACTTGTTCACTTTGTCTGGAATTTGAGGACATTTTCTCTATGACGGCTGGATTCTGCTGCCAGGAGTTTGATGAAGGTCCAGTGAATCAGCAGCATGGGAAAGACAAGCTGTTTCTGTGAGACTTGGTGAGCAGGCGCTTTGAACAAAGAAATTGCCGACAGCTGCGCAAGGAGAAAAGGAAGCTTACAGAACATCAAGGGAGCCAGAGAAGGGGAAGCTCGATTCATGTCCATGAAGATGAGATAACTACCCCTCTAAACTCCTCCCCTGCTCTGTGGGAGCCTGTACAAGCCATAGCTGGGGCATAAAGGCCAGTGAAACAGGTCCCCACCTTTCGTTTTGTGATCTCTGGAGGTATCAGGGTGAACTGGCACTCTCTCCAGCCACTACCCTCCTACAGCTAGCCAGTAGTACTGGACTAGTTGGACTCCAGTAAACTGTGCTAAGACATCAGGCACCTGGAATCGGATCCCTGGTGCCACTAGAGCAGTGTTCTCATTCAGGATGTGAGGGCACTTGTGTGGCTTTGAGTCAGGGTTATTGGGCTAATCAAGAACCTCTGACTTTTCATATCATATGCTGAAACTATATTCTTTCAATCCAACGATTGGTATCAAGGCTCTAGCGAATGAGTGCAACCCTGTGCAACATGATCTGTAATATGCAATAATAATTGTGTGTTTTCATGTTAACTGTGTTTTTAGAGTGCTTGGAGTCTAGGCACTATAATACTGTTTGGGGGCAGAACTCTGGCCCAGAGGGTTGTAGAGCCATCTGTTTTTCACTGTTTATCCCAATTTTATATGTAGTATAATTCTCTTCTGTGTATTAAAGTACTTTTCTTTTAATAAAAAGTAAAGCACTGACTGGGCATTGATTTTATCACCTGGTAGTACGGTGTGCATTGTATTCTGAATGTCTAACCCCACCTCACCTCCTTGAGTAAGTCTTAGTCTGCTCTATCTCGCTACCCTGAGTTTTGGGTCCACTACTACTGAGGCCCCAGGACCCCAGCAGGGAACACTCCAGTTGATGCGATTGGAGTGCAGCAACCCCTGAGTGCTCTGGTGCCCAGAAAGCCGGGTCTAACACCATGTTTTGGAACCTCAGCCATTACAAAGATCTTCTCGATCACACCCACCTGAAATGAAACTCAATCTTATAAGTGCTTTAATCAATAGATGCACGGGACTGCTACTCAATGGTTGAAGTGCATTAAAAAAAGTATGGGAACTGTGATGCTGAGCACAATAGGGTCAGGGTGAGTGAGTGTGGGGAAGGGGTCAAGGGCATGGCTAAGAAAACTTTTTTCGTTCTTTCACCTTCAGGTAACTACATATTAACTCACACTTAAATGAAAAATGAATGCAGGTTCTGTTAATCAGTGGGAAATGCATTATCGTACATTATGAAACCTCCATTAGTTAATGAACTGCAGAGGTCAGAGGTCTGTGTCTGTAATCAGAGATCCACAGAATTTAATCCAGGTTGGTACAATGCAAAATAGTGACTTGTATGGTTAGTGCTACCAGGTCCCAGTCTACGACAGAAAGCACTGTGACTATGTAAGTCATAATTATAAAGTTGCATTACACACAGTATACGTTAGGCTGCTATAAAATGCGCAAAAATGTTTAACATAAAAAAGTGGTGTCAAAATATAGATTTTAGAAATACACACACTGCATGTAGTGCACTTATTTTACAATTGTCCTTTAGAACCTAACTC
Organism: Triturus cristatus; assembly: GCF_964204655.1. NCBI lineage: Eukaryota > Metazoa > Chordata > Amphibia > Caudata > Salamandridae > Triturus > Triturus cristatus. The sequence goes on from NC_140590.1 coordinate 1,054,385,460, forward strand.
ATTACAGCTCGGTTGATAACTCCATTGCAATACCACTCAAAAAGAACAAATCTGTGGCATCAGGAAGCTTCAAGGGATTCCATCAATTAAAGCCAATACCGGTTCCCAAGCCCCTTTAAATTTGTAGATTAACCAGTTGTGCACATTTACATTTCTTTCAGGCAAGCAGGCATCCTGGCAAGTGTCTCCCTGCCTTACAATCAAGCTGAAGCATTTCAACTCTTGGAATGAACCGCTCCGGGTTGGTCGTCATTTCACAAAATGCAGGGCAGCTGTTTATCTCAAGTTTAAAAGTATGGGCCTGTTTTGTTCCTTAGGTCCCACCCAATTCGACCACGGCATTTTCATGACACATACAGAGATAGTCAGCACAAGGCATGATGCCGATATCACTCTGCTCACATCTTTAACTCTCCATTTGCAGTAGCACAGTCCTTAATTTGAGCCGGTGGTGTCTGGTGCTCAGTGCCACATTTAATGGTCAACACCGGCACTTTCCATGAGCACCAATTAAGGACACATTCATTTACTGAGAGATTGAGTGATTTGCCCAGAATCACAGGATGTTGAGTGGGCGCCGAGACTCGAACCTGGTTCCCCAGTTCTAAAGTCGGCAGCTCTAGCCATTATGCCACATTCTCTTCCCACTTTCATGCTTAGTGGTTGGTTCCTGTTTTAGGAGGCGCTAACAGGAGAAATGGGCTGTTGCAAGCTGCCTCCGGACGAGAGCCCTGGCAGTTATTTTTTCTACAAATTAACCACTGCAGCAGCACCTCTCCACGTGATCAGATGTGCCACAAGTGTAAGATGGGACAGCGACAAGTCTTGAGAAATACAGTGAACACTATTTCTACATTATTTTAACTGCTTGTTTCTGTTGACGCCTGGCGACCTGAAAAAGCTCTCCGCACCTTCAGACCCGGCCTCCTGCAGCCTGTACCCGTGGGTAACAAGGTGAGGGCCTTAGTCTCACTGAGCATTTAATCACACCCAAGAGGCAACTCTGTTGCCCCTCCCCCGAGTCCTTTTCCCAGGTAGACTCTAGATTCCATGAAGTGAAAGAGCTCACCAGAAGGTGGAAGCAGAGATCAGGAGTAGTAAATGGAGTCTCAAAAAGGAAGGTAGAGGGGTCAGGTCTACTGGGCGCGCAGTGGGATGATCTTTTACAAGAAGGTCAGGTGGTTTATAAGCTCAGGCGACTTTCATCCAGCCTTATTTGTCGGTGCGCTTGTCCATTCTATGAAGAGCATCAACTTCCCGCACACGCATCGCTTTAATTTGGTTATAATGCAAGATTGTAACTGGGAAGTGTGCCAGAACAAAGATGATGGACAATCTCATGATGAGTGCTTGAGTTAAAATTAGGTCTAGACTGATTTTGATTTAAAGTGATAGGTGGCCGGCTAGTGGCCTTTGTTTCGAGCTGTATCCCCGGCTTGATTACATCATGGTGTCTTCATTTGCTGGAAGGGCTGGTTTAATCACTCGTGATTTTTCCTGGTTACTCTGTGTCAGTATTTTAAATTCCTGAAACGACAATGTAAAGATGCATCTCATAAAGCACATGACGTTCGTCATTTGATAAGGTTGAAGAGGAATTTATGTCAAGTTTTCACAATGTTAACAGTTGCAATTTTGTCGTGATGTCAAACTGCACAACGTGCTACTACTTGTATCTGGTGCTGATGTCTATCATGTCTTAGCGATCCCACATCCAAAGTGTACACAAATGATTGTGCTCAACATGTAACGTGGAAGTTGGCCCACCACACATGTCACAGGTTTTTGAGCTGATTTGATAAAATGAGCTATGTAGACTTTATCTTAAACAATGTCATGTCTTGTGCATGTGACATGAACCAGAGTGCGCATGAATAATGATCTACCCTCCACGTATTCACCTGGTAAATAAAACAGCCAGTCTGTGTCCAGGCACAGTAAGAATAAATGAATACTCCCTCTTCTTTTGTTCAGCATTTAATGCATTCAGATACAAATAATAATAGGTCACTGGGGTTGGGGGTATGTGTTGATCTTTTCTTTTCTAATACACGGTTACACAGCAGAATCGGAATTATGTGTAAGGGTCAGTTCTTTAACCTTGTTGTGACTAAGCCTGGGCAGGGTTCGCGAAGTTCTGCTACGCAGAACTCCGCGAAGTGCAAAAAAAACTCTGCTGCACTACGCGGAGCTCCGCAAGCAGCGGAGTGCATTGGATAAATGCTGTTCATTGTAATTTTCAGCGCCAGGTGCTTGTCTGCACTGTGCAATCATCGCGAACGGCACCATGCACAGCGCAAGCGGGCGCTGCTTCCTTTCTGCAGCTCGAGTAAATTTTTACCCGAGCTGCAGCTTTCTAAATGCGAGCAGACAGTTTCTCAATGCGAGCTTACGCAGCATAGCATAGGGGAGTTTTTCGGAACTCCGCAAGCTCCGCATAACGCGGAGTGCGGAAATCTCCGCGAGCGGAGCGGGAGTTCATCGCCCAGACTTAGTTGTGACCTTGATTTGGGCAGGTGTAGCAAAATGTCTCCCTGCTAGCCTGTGATTCACTGCTCCCTAACAACCTCCTCCTCCATCTGGACCCACTCAGCACCTTGGCAGTAGGGTGCTGAGTACACATGTGGGTATACACACAGCACACACTGTCCATTCCTCAAGGATGGAGCTGAGCCAGTGTGCTTATTCCTCTCACTGAAGGCAGGGGATGCCTGCTTCACTCTTTCGCTTGAGCCTCACACTAGGTCATTGTTAGACTTCAATGTTGAGGTGGACAGTGGATACCAGCACCCTTGGACATGGTAGATGGCCAACTTAAGCCCATGCCTCCTCCTAATTGAGCTCTGCGTCGTCCCTCCTGGCACCAATACAGGGTAGAGAATTAACACAAAATCTGCTCAGGCTAGCGTCACTATGGAAGGTTTTGCCATGAAAAGCTAGTCAAGCCCCGACAAAACTTATCAAGGCAAAGAAGTGCTTGACATATATACGAATGTGGAGATATTGGGACATGGTTCTTGATCTGAAAGCGAATGTGCATTTTATGCACTATTTGCTTATAGAGGGAGCCTCAATGTTTCTCCCTGTACCCTAAGCAGGTGATGAAGTGTAGTGTCGTCACTCATGGTATCTGAGCGAGGCACTAGGACCATGCAGGGTGAGGCAGAGCAGAAGAGGGAGGTGAGAGTGGAAGGAAGGGGGAGTGCAAGAGAGGAGGAGGGGCAGAATGAAGAAAGAGGGAAACAGAGAAGGACAGGGACTGTGAGGAGATTGAATGAAGAATTCAACAGATTATACTGTGTCCGTCCCTGTATGCAATCCGACAGGGAGCATGCCCATTTTAATGGTGCTTCCACAGTATTGTCCTTGAAGGGCAAGACTAGAGGTTTGTCCAGTGGCATAATAAAACTAGAGGGCCCCCTGACTGAAAAGTACATGAAGCCCCTCCCATACTCCCACCCAGTCTGGAGTTCTTAGGCCGAGGGCCTGGTGCTGCCAGTCCCTCGTACCTCGGCCCCCCTTGCACCACGGGGGCTTTTTTATGCCACTGGTTTGGCTACCCTCTAGTGAATGAAATACAGCGATCTGTCTGAGTAGAATCCTTTGAAGTCTAAACCTCTAATCTACTCTCTGTTTGTGAGGGCTAGAGCGAGCTGTGATATCACCAGAGGGTCATTGTTTTGTTACTAAGCACTGTTGTGGGCAAGGAAGAACAGCTAGGTCTTCATTGGTTCACAGAGTTAACTATCAATGCACTGCAGTTTAAAGAGGTGGGCTCTTTTGCAACTGAAGCATGTAAATCATTGGTTGGAGGCATCCTTCTCCCATGAGGGATGGTTATTTGGATCTTTCATTTACCCTGAAATAATGAAGCATATTAGGAAACTTCTAAGACAGTTCTTGGCCTTTTTAATGGCACCTTATTGAGCAGAGGACCTGTCCCATGGTTGTTATCGTCATTGCTGAGGGCTTCATGGCTTGCTGGCACAGTGCTGGAAGGGGCCACAAGAACGAAGCAATGCACAGCCTTCATTGGGTTACTTGCCCGTGCTATTCCTCTCCAGCTAAAGAAAACATTGACACGTCTCCCTCTCCAACCCTACCTGCATCCCCAAAGCCTGGTGATTTTTACCGCAAGCCAGCCGACAGATGTTGGGCTAACAAAAGAGCGAATTGAAGGCCTTCCATGCTTTTTGTACCCTATTTTAGGAGACTCTTTGTGCTTCCAGGGAAGAAACAAGAGGCGAGGAATTCTATCCTATGCAGTAACTGCGAATCACAGAGAAAAATGGGCTGAGGAGGAGAAACTTTGCCCCTAAAGACTATTCAAAAATGTCAATTATTGTTTGACCCTGATTAAGGGTCAGCCCTCACAGGAGATAATTTTTCTCTGGCCCCTGCAAAATGCTAATGCAGGCTACACACTGGTTAGCTAGCTGGTCCTTGGGGCCCAAAGAGGTCACAGCTCATGTTCCTTTTCATCAGCCATGTTCCAGCTCCCCAGCCAATCATCAGCCAGGGCGATAGGGGGTGATATACCATGCGCTGGAGCCTCACCTTGCCACTACTGCAGTGTAGACCATTTCCAGCTGACTTTTGACCTCACCTGCCTGTCAGTCCACTCACAGTTAGCTTTTCACACTATCCTGCACTCAACCTGCATCAGTGAAGGCTCTGCTACGGAGGCTAAGTACAGATATCCCGCTCCACCACTGGTCGGCAGGAGCACCAATGGGTTCCGTCGCTTAGGGCAGGCTTACAAAGTGCACAAGACCATTTCCGAGAGCTTCGTCATATTTCCTACAGCCTCCAGTATACAGAAAAGTACATAGTTTAATATGTATTGGTTGTGTGCATCCTCCCCTGCTGGTAGCTCATCCAACCTACTTGCCATCGCAGTAAATGGTGTAATAAATATTTGCGGTTCTTACTACTGGGCAGGAGTGGCTTTATCTAGAGGTAACATTGGCTGGAATATTTTCTTGCCGTATTCATATTATTTACTATGCTGGGTCTAGGTATGTTCATCCCATTTTCCAGTTCTGAGCTGCTTCCCTCTCATATAGATATCTTGTTTTCAGGCCTTACTGTATCTGTATCGTCAGGACCAGGTGCGTATGCCTCTTTATCCAAAACATCCCTTGGGGGCTCCTGTAACACTGATGCAGGTCCAGCAGCGAACCTGGGGCCATATTATTAAGAATGGCGATAACATTATCGCCGCTTTAGCGGCAGGAAACTGCCGCTAAAGTGGCGATAATGGGCTTGATAATATACCCTTGTGAATTCCTATAGAAGCCCAGATTCACACCAGAACAAAGGCTTCTATTGGAATTTACAAGGGCCTATTATCAAGTCCCTTATCGCCGCTTTAGCGGCAGTTTCCTGCCACTAAAGCGGCGATAATGTTATCGCCGGTCTTGATAATATGGCTCTCGGGGACATGGAGCCCTCGCTATATTCTCAATTAAACTCGAATAGTTTAAACATAATAATTATATCTTGTATCAAAAGTGGAATTACATATTACATATTCCGTCATGCCACTCCACAAAGGATATCTCACAAATGCGCGCGCGTCCACCCACACACAGATCACCCTCTCTTTTTTCTGACACCAAACCTCACTACCTCTTCCTGTCCCATGTGTTCGGTTTCATGCCGGTCCTCCCTTGCACGGCTTTGCTCACTACCAGCACTGCCTATTTGTCATGTTCGACTTGTCTCTGAATAGTTGATACGCATCCAATTTTAGAACATCAGCCACGACCAGAGCCTGGCCAGTTGCATCCAATTTTACAGATGAAGTCACTCTGAGACACAAATTTATTTCATAACAAGGTCGCTCCGCAAAACCAAGCACTGTCTTAGGTTCTTGACTATATGGCCAGGGACTACCGAACTATCCCCACCCCCACCTTGTGTATAAACAACATTTATTAACCCCTTCAGTGCCCATGACGAGCTGGACTCGTCATGGGCCGCGGTTGCGCTGTGCCCATGACGAGTCCAGCTCGTCATAGACCCCGCCCGCTAATGCAACGGCCGGCACAGGGCGGGGAAAGGGGCGGGCACTGAAGGGGTTAAAGATGGACATGAGAGTGGATTTCTTTAGAGGCGGGGGTCGTACAACCCCCGGCTGTATTTATTAAAAACATAAAAACAAATAAAAATTGAATTAAACAAAATGTACACAATTTGTACGCAGAAAACGTAGCATGACATTTGATTACAATTCATATGTACAGATATCAGATGGCTAACCTTAACATATTTCTAATACAAAGTATTTCCTATCCGAGTCTAACATCTGAATCATAATCATACATTAATTACTTTCTGCGTATCCTATTTGGGCCTATGGCAAGGTCGCTAACTGGTGTCAGATCCTTATCAATTAGCCACGCCCTCCCGTAGGAGTGCGCAGACGCAGAGGGCCCATTTACCGAGAGGGTACTTCCCCCCCCGGTTACCCCCATACGCTCCATGAACTCCATTAAAAAGGGGGGCCCTTGCACTCTGCGCCATTTAGTGACATCATCGTGCGGGGTGGCCAACCAGCCTAAAGAAAGCGTGACTCCCCCCTCCCCCGCACCCATCGAGCCAACCGGATGTACCACCCCTGGAGTTATAGGAGAGACCACTTGTCCCTTCCCCTGGGCGACCCCATTCAAGAATGGCGCCGCCCACTAAGGACGTTAAATGTACTTCTCACCAGTCATGACCTTACCGCCTGACCAAGGAATAGCAATAAATACGACGATTGATGACCTGCAAACGGGAAAAATTTGAAGGAACAAAAATACCATATTGACAACCTTATAATACAATAACCAATTCTGCTACAGGGGATGGTGGGTGGGGAAAAAGTTTACAGCCTCCTAGAGGCTGGGTGAGGCAGACCTAGGAGCGCGGGAAAAAGAGACCGACTCCCGCGCTCCCCGGCCTTTTAAACCTTAGTCCTGGCCAGGCCGGTTCTAACCGGCCTGACCCCTGCTCCCCCTTGACCCGGAAGCGACTCAATCGCTTCCGGGTCAAAAGGGGGGAGCCCCTTCGAGCCAATCCCTGATGCGGCGAATCCACCGCGTCATGATGATGCGGCAAAGCGCGCCCCACCAGGGAGAGCAGGCGACGGGGGAGGGGGTAGGTGCCCCGCCATACCTGCGGCAGGGCTGATGACGGCCCCCGCCTTTTTCTATGGCCAGGAACTACAGAACTTCCCCCTCCCCCGCCTTGTGTAGAAACAACATTTATTAAAGATGGACATGAGAGTGGATTTCTTTGGAGGCGGGGGTCGGACAACCCCCGGCCGTATTTATTAAAAACATAAAAACAAATCAAAATTGAATTAAACAATATTTACACAATTTTTACACAGAAAACGTAGCATGACATTTGATTACAATTCATATGTACAGATATCAGATGGCTAACCTTAACATATTTCTAATACAAAGTATTTCCTATCCGAGTCTAACATCTGAATCATAATCATACATTAATTACTTTCTGTGTATCCTATTTGGGCCTACGGCAAGGTCGCTAACTGGTGTCAGATCCTTATCAATTAGCCACGCCCTCCCATAGGAGTGCGCATGCGCAGAGGGCCCGTTTACCGAGAGGGTAATTCCCCCCCCGGTTACCCCCATACACTCCATGAACTCCATTAAAAAGGGGGCCTTGCTCTCTGCGCCATTTAGTGATGTCATCGTGCCCGTGCGGGGTGGCCAACCAGCCTAAAGAAAGCGTGACTCCCCCCTCCCCCGCACCCATCCAGCCAACCGGATGTACCGCCCCTGGAGTTATAGGAGAGACCACTTGTCCCTCCCCCTGGGCGACCCCATTCAAGAATGGCGGCGCCCCCTAAGGACCTTAAATTTACTGCTCACCAGTCATGACCTTACCGCCACAGGCCAGCGTAGTTGCCCGACTATCTGGCCCCCCTCCTCTTACACTGAAAGGTCATGCCCAGCCCTTACACTCCCTAGCCAAGCCATCATATTTTCTAACATCATTTCATTACCTAACCTAGTCAGGTGGACCCCATCTTTTAAGAAGCATGGTTCCCCCCTGACACACCCATGTGCAATGTTTTGTAACTGAGGGGACCTGAACAATTTCCTTATTTTATTGTTGATCCTCCTTACCGAGTGATTCAATGCTTTCAGAGAATCTCCCCCCCTCCATTTGAATCTGGGTATCATCTGCGACCAAACTATGGTGCAGCCTTGGCATGCCTTAGCTAACCAGCCTACTTCGGAGATTATGTCCTCAATCAAGACCCTTCTCCCCAGATTTACCAGGTCGTTCCCACCTAAATGCAAGATAACTATCGTGGGTGGAGGGCTGTGTCTATTCAAAAGATCTGTAACATAACCCCTAAACTGATTGAGGCAGAGACCCCCTTTTCCATGGAAAGAAACCTTGAAACCATCCTGCTCAGCTCTTTGTCTGTAATTACCTGAAAGGAAAACAGATTTCATACGACGTATATAAGAATGGCCAATGACCCACACATCCTGTGTTCCCTTGTCCTGTGGTTGTGGCCGCCGTTGTGAAGAATCTTGCAGTTGTGCCGACGGCAGTTTCCCCCCTGCGTGACAGGTTCGAGAAACTGAAAGCAAACAAACAAACAGGACAGGCATCAGTCCACAATTGTATGGTACCCTCACAGCATCTTGAAGCGAGAGAGTGCGTCAGCAGCATTATTCAGCACCCCCGGGATATATTTAGCCTTAAACTGTGTGTTCAGCTTCATACAAAACAGCACTATCTCTTTCAACAGGCGGAGGATCATTTTACACCGTGCAGCCTGTTGGTTGATGCATTCCACCACTGTCATTTTGTCTTACCAGAAAATCACAGATTGATTTCGCAGATGATGAGGCCAGACAGTCAATGCTACCCAGATGGGAAAAAGTTCCAGGAAACCTATGTTGGCTGTCAGACCACTCCCAACCCACTAAGCCGGCCAATGTTGTGCCACCCACTCGTTCCCGAGTATGGCACCAAATCCCACACTGCCCGCAGCGTCAGTACATAAACCTAACTCCGCGGAAGTAGTGGGGGGACCGGGCCACACTACCCTGCCGTTGAAACGCTCCAGAAATGCGATCCAAATCCGCATGTCCTGGCGAACCTCAGACGACAGTCTTGTGTGATGATGTTTTTCTTGCAGGCCTGTCATGGCCTGTGAGATGGAACGGGAGAATGGTCGTGCCATAGGTATTACCCTCAGTGAAAAGTTCAACTGGCCCACTGCCTGTTGTAGCTGGTGTAAGGTTACTTTATCTTTTGACAAACATTTCTGGAGTGCTGCTCTAAATTTCACTATTTTTTCTTTAGGTAACTAAAACATCCCTGTACAGACTCCAACTCAATGCCTAAAAATTCTATTGTGGTTGCTGGACCCACTGTCTTCTCTGGTGCCAGAGGGACCCCAAAAGCACGCATGAGCACGCAAAATTCCTGCAATGCCACAGCGCATTCCCGGGAGCCTGCCGACCCCAGAAAGAGAAAGTCCTCCAGATAATGCATGACATATTGGTGCCCCGTTGCCTGCCTCAAAACCCATTCCAAAAATGAACTGAATTTTTCAAAGTAAGCGCAGGAAACAGAACAACCCATGGGCATGCACATATCCATGTAGAATTTTCCCTGAAATGAAAAGCCTAAAAGGTGGTGATCTAAAGGATGAACCGGCAGCAGCCGGAAGGCGGATTCAACATCTGATTTGGCTAGCAAGGCCCCTGGTCCCAGAATCTTTAGCATATCAACTGCCTGGTCAAAAGAAGCATATTTCACGCTACAGATTTCTTCGTTGATGGCGTCATTTAATGAATTGCCTCTAGGGGCTGACAGATTATGAATCAACCTGAACTCCCCTTCCTCTTTCTTTGGGACCACCCCCAGGGGCGAGCAGACAAAGTTTTGCACAGGGATGTGGTCAAACGGACCCGCTATTCTACACAGGCGCAGTTCCTTTGCAATTTTAACTGCTGCTACCCCTGGGTTGGACTTTACTGACAGCTGATTTTTACACTCTGGTGTCCCTGTGTAGTCAACAGCCGGAATCCTAAAGCCATACAAAAAAACATCCTGTAACATCCTAGCTGTGGCATGATCTGGGTACCTATTTAACCAAGGAGTCATAGCCAGAACGTCAATGGGTGAATGTGTTACCATTTGTACCTTTTCCTTATTCTTGTTTCTTCCTCCCTCTACTTCCTGAGAATGCATTCCCTTTCTTGAGGCATTTTGATTCTGGGTAAGAGGGGTGATTACATATGGAGCATGCGTGTCTGAATTTACAAGTGCCTTGGGTCCTGGTGCATGTCTTTCTATTAAAATCCCAGCATACTCCTTTTCGACCCCCCCGTTCCCTGAACCAGGGGCCGTGCCCCCGGTTTGTGGTGGCCGAAAGGGCTGAGGTGCTTGGGAAGTGTGACTCTTGTTCCAATTTTGCACTGCATTGCCCGGCTGCCCTGGGCTAAACTGATCAAACCATGAGATTGAGTCAACCCCTTTCCCAGGTAAGTGTTGGGTCAAATTCCTTAGCCTTCCTGAAATTCATGTCATATTCTTTCCAACCTACCCCCCCATATTTATCAGTCATAGTAACCCTGCTCTGGTAACACACCGTTTCTGCTTGGAGATTAGGCGAACGCTCCGCTATTATGGCCATAAATACTGAGAAAGCCCTAATCCAATTGGTCAGGGTCTGCTCCACCCTGAATTTCGACATTTCAACACGGCACTCACTGGGAAGCATCCAATCCTTCTGCTTCCTGGCATACTCCATTTCCCTGTTATCCAAAACATAAAGAAAACATATTGACATAAGCACCAGACCATATCAATTCCTTCACCTCCCGTGTTCCATGCCTTGCTAAATGCTCCCTCCTAGAGGGTAGTACACCCGCGCCCAGCAATGGCAATGCCACCTCCTTACCTATTGCCCCAGCTCGAGCTGCCTCCGCCATCTTGTCTTTTCCAATGCTGCTCTCTTGTTGCGCTGATTGGGGTAGACTGGTAGTACTTGGCCCTGGTCTTGGCACCCCGCATGGGGCCGCCATAATCTTTGCCACCATCCTCTGTGCCTCTGCTAATGGGTCCTCCCCTACTTCTTTTGTGCGCACAGAAGATGGTAACATTCCCCCCTTTCCTAACCAAGGGAGGCCTGCCGCTATCTGTGCTGCTAACTCCGGTGGGACCTGACCAAACTCTGCCGGTGCTAAAACCGGGGTGGGGGCCACTGGATTCAGGACCGGAATCCCCGTGCAGGGTGTGAGGCTAGGTGTGGGCACCACTGGGATTATCATTGGTACCACCGGAGTTGGTGTAGGCACATGCGGGGCAGGCACAGGGGTCAATTGGACACTTGGCGCTATCTCAGGTATAGGTATTGGGCTCACTGGTGTGACTGGAACTCCTGAGGGACCCTCCCCAGAAGGAGTCTCCCCCAAAGGCTGCCTTGGTGTGGGGTCTTGATTCTTCCCCTTCCTGTTTCTAGACCGCTTGGGGTGTGAGTCCAATTCCCCTCTGGGTTTTGGGGTCACTATTGTTCGCTTGGGCCTACCTGGTGGGCCACTCTGGTCATCTACTTTCTGTCTGAGCTCTGCCAGGCTATGCCCCGTTTGCTCTACCTTTCCCCATCTCCTATCCATTGTCGCCATCCTACGCATCATAGATTCCAACATATGTTCCATGCGGGAACGCTTTGCACCACGTTTACTAGCCATATTTCGTAGGCCAACAATTGCCAGGTAACCTACACACTGATCAGCAATAACACCTGTGAGCACAATGTTATTTGTTACCTAAATGAGACCTATCCAGGTCCTTACCTGCATGTTGGGGGTACACAAACTGGCCGTAAGCACCACGCAACTGGGACCGCGCCACACCAGCTAGCCTGGGTGGTGGGCAAGCGAACTCTAGCCCGGCGGCCCACAGAAACAGTGAAGTGCAGGCCTGTCTGCGTCACCTTACAGCGATGTCCTCTGCCTCGCCTCCTGCTGGTCTAGTATGAAGAGCACCCTGCTATGTACTCCTACGATGAAAAACCAGGTTAGCAAATGTTATGGACACACAACAATAAACTTGGATCCAACTCATACAGTCGTGATATTCACCGTATTAATTCCTAGGTGCCACACACAGTTTCCTTGCTTTATGATGTCAATATAAACACCCCCTAAATACCCCCTGGCCCTGAGGAAGCTCGTATAATTTGCCCAGAATCACAAAATTGCCAGTGTCACAAAGAAATGCGATGCCAAAATGCGACCTCTTGCCTATTGCCCTTTTAAGGAAATTACCGTTTTTTGCTTATTTTTAAAACAATTCCAGCTAGCAGACCCGAGACTAGAACCCTAAACTGCAGGGGTCAAGAGGCCGTGTCCTGCCGAGGTGAGCCACAAAGCAACACGGATTATGTAAATATTTACACACAATCTCCTTCGCCGGTACTTTGAAGGCACGTGCGCGCGCCTTACTTAAATCCCAGATGCGCCGCTTAAATCCCAGGAATCTGCCAGCTCCGTACTCCGCACGTTCACGCCAGCTCCCACTTCCGCTCCCCGCCGCAACAAAAACCCCGATCTGTGTTGGGAAAATGAAAGGAACAGCCGGCCACCGTGTCGTCCCTGGCAACAAAGAAAACGAATCGCCCGCGTCTGCCACATGCTTATAACCTGTAACGAGAAAAACAAAGAAAAAGTTTACAGCCTCGTAGAGGCTGGGTGAGGCAGACCTGGGAGCGCGGTAAAAAGAGACCGACTCCCGCGCTCCGCGGCCTTTTAAACCTTAGTCCTGGCCAGGCCGGTTCTACACGGCCTGACCCCTGCTGCCCCTTGACCCGGAAGCGACTCAATCGCTTCCGGGTCAAAAGGGGAGCCCCCTCGAGCCAATCCCTGATGCGGCGCGTCCACCGCAGGGAGAGCTGGCAAGGGGGGAGGGGGTCGGTGCCCCGCCATATCTGCGGCGGGGCCGATGATGGCCCCCGCCTTTTTCTTATACTCACAACTGGCAGTCCATGGAGGACGGCGCTCCTAATGGTATGGCTAATTACGCTGACGGCCAGCTGTGGCATTAGACGTTTACATTATGGTTGGCCTTGCGTCACTTCCGCCGCACAGCAGGCTTGGCTCCTCTGCCCCTGAAGGTAAGGTGGAATGGTTTGACGCTGACTTTCCAGAAAGACTGATATACAACTGCCAATCCTCGTTACGCGTTTCTTTGCGTACGACAGGGCTGCATGAATAAAAACACGGCTGTATCAGTGGGCTAGGATTTTTCAGCTGTGGCTCATATTATGATGCTTTTACCTGGTGGATAGCCATAATTTAGTTATTGCCCATTGTCTTAACGAAGACCCTATTACAACATGTGGCCTTTTTTTAAACTGACTTCAATTCTACAAATAAAAGGTTTTTATTTATAAGACTCATCTTGGTACCGAAGTGTCAAGTGAAGTCAAAATACTTTTTTTTCAAGAAATACATTCTTAAAGAAATATTACACACATTACCCAATTCATTAAAATAGCCAAATGTAAATATCCTAAAAAAAAACAATACATGGTTAGATTCTTTTAATACAAATACATGATAAATGATACAAATACAACCATATTAGAATTTCTCTATTCCATCACTCAATACAATCCACAAGTGTCAATTACCACATTGGGTACAGAAAACCAGTAGTGCTACCGGTCTGCAGCAGCTGCGCCTCCTCCTTACAGTCTGGACTACTGCATCAATGCCCTACAATAATCTGTCAGCCATTCCAGGAGCACACTGACTGCTTCTAACACTGGAACGGTCCCAGTTTCCTATTTATGGTGACTGCAGCAGTGCTAGGAGTACCTTGAAGTGCTAACAGTGCTCTGAAATTGGATGTGAGGCACAGTAAATGCCTTCACTATCCATCCAGGCCTAGTCTTTATAGTGGCAGGTTGAGGTTCGACTACTGTACATAATTTCCCTAAGCAAGCCTCCTAGGAAAGTACACCTTTCTTCTTCCCTACATAATCTCCTACTATTAGACCTTTAGCCATCATGTACCTTCGCTTTAACAAACAGCACGGGAGGGCTATAGGCTCTGTGGCTAGTGGATATAAGACTTTTACGTAACCAGACCTTCTAACAAATGCAGTGCCACCGTGTGACAGGCGGTTTCTTCACTCATCAGACGGCAACCCAGTGAAGATCTGCTATCACATGGTTAGGTGGAAACTCTTGTATGGAAAAGGTTTCTACCTCAGGCATGAACACTCTGTACAGCGAGGCTGTCTGGAATAAGCTTTGTGTGAGGAGATTTGGGCATGCACTCAGGGAAAGATGAAAGAGAATCATTGCACTCATCCCTCTAAGAATAATCTATGGTGGCTGGGGTGGCAAAACTATTTGCTGGGAAAGGTCAAGGGTGGGACTTCCTGGAAATGGGAGGCACCAGTTCTGGATTACCAAAAAGACTAAGTAAGCACCAGCCTATGGGCCCCAATCCTTTTAGGGGCCCCGCGATAACGGATCAAAATAATATTGATTTCATTTCGAAAGAAAATTGCAATCAAGCTTTCTTAAATATTGTTGACAAAAGATAGAAAAAAATGAACCAACTCAAAGATACAAAAGGCAGATTTACAAGAAAGTGACGCTCTATAGAGATGCGTCACTTTCCCTGCGCCACCCTGAGAAAGCCTTGCGCCACCATGGATGTGCCATATTTACAATACGGCGAACCATGGTGCAAGGATTGACAGATGCGTCAGAAATTCTGACGCATCTGTTGGCGCAAAAGTCACGCATTGCTGGATTTGTGTCGCAAGCACGATGCAACTCCAGCAGTGTTGCGTCACTCCTTATGCCTGCTCCAAGCAGGCATAAGGTTTTGACACAGTGGTATCCTAAAAGTGGTGCAGTGAAATCTTGTAGATTTCACTGTGTCACTTCTACAAGGCTTTTTTTGTGTGGGAACACCCACCCTGAGTCACATTATACCTGATGCAGGTATAATGTGACGCAGGACTTTACAACGTAATGCATTTCCCTAGATCCGCCACGTTGTAAATGGGCCGCATTTTTACGCCACCGCTGCGTCATAAAAAGTGACGCAAAGGCGGTGCAAAAATTACGCAAGGGGCTTGTAAATCTGCCCCAAAAACTTTACTTTAAACACTCTATAGAGAAAATACTGTATTCATTTAATGTACCCATTAATACCTTAAAGTACATAAACCAGAAACATCAGATTCACATACTAGTTTGTCTCTCAAAAGCTCTTCTTCTGGCAGCTGTCTGTTTGTAAAAAACCAGATGTATTGGGTATTAGGAGATAATTTGCGAGGGGAGCCCCAAAATTCCGACTGATAAGAGCCTCCACAGTGTTTAATCTAGCACTGGGATGTACTGGTGCTATTTACGGAGTTCACTTCCCTTGAAGTGTCTTACAACTTTCTATGGTGCATGTGTTCCTTCTCTTCTTGTACTAGTTTATTCTCCATTGTTCTGTCCCTCACCTTCCTTACATTGTTCTCTTGTCCGGAGCCTTGGGTTCACTGACCTTCTGCCTGAATTTGTCTTAACTCTGGATTACCATATGGCTTGTTTGTTTTGCTTTTTCTTGTCTCCTTCTAAGCCCATTTTCATTACTACTTTCGTACTGGAACTTGCTTACAGTTGTACCTGCTTTCAACAATTCTGGCATAGGCTCATTGTGTCCCGCCAATGTGAAGCCAGTAAGCATAACAGCGTGTACTGCCAGAATTTATTACACTTCCTAAAGTCTGTAAACCTTTCTGTACGCTTAACCTGTCTCCTGTCTGTGTGTTGTGTGTGTAGAGACACACACAACACACCTGATAAAACGATAAAAAAACTAGCTATCTCTTCTCTTCTCTTCTCTCCCATTCCATTCCATCCCCCCTCCCATTCCATTTCCTTCTACTACTTACAAACATACTAGTGAATTACAGTCTGCAGAGTAAGATGGATTGACACCAGACTCTGCCCTACAATACCTCAGAATCCTGACATGGGCTCCTGTTAAACCTGGCATCCTTGCCGTGGGTTTCCCCTGCATTTTTGCCTCTGCCTCCTGTGTTTTTGCTGTGTGCTGGACTTCATTTTTTCTGGTCTAGATGCATTGGGCACTTTGCCACTGCTGATCAGTGCCAAAGTGCAAGTGCTCCCTCTGTAAATTGTGAATATAGATTAGTGTTTCCGTGATTGACTTCTTTGACTTACTAGTAAGTCCCTAGTACAGTGCACTGTGTGTGCCCAGGGCCTATAAGTCAAATGCTGCTAGAGGGCCTGCAGCACTGATTGTGCCACCCACACAAGCAACCTTGCAAAAGGTTCTCAGACCTGCCACTGCAGTGTCAGTGCGTAGTTTGGTACTGCCATGTCGACCTGGCAAGTGCACCCACTTGTCAGGTCCTAACCTTCCCTTTTCTTACATGTGAGTCACCCCTAAGGTAGGCCCAAGGTACTCCTGTGGGCAGGGTGCATTGTATGTGAAAGGTAGGACATGTCCTGATGTGTGTAACATGTCCTGATTGTCAACTACAGTGAATTTTGGTTTTCACTATTGAAAGGCTATCTGTCTCATAGGATAGAATAGGAGTTTATTTATAACATCTTATAAGTATAACTTCCCATTGGGACAAGATAGAAAGATGGAGTTTAGTATTGTGGTAAATAATTTAATTACCGGGACTTAATTTGATGCGGAAAATCTATAATAATAGCTCAGTAAAATAAGAGGCAGAATCCGTGGTATTAGAGGTTCGGAACGGGCTTTATTCCAGAATCAATTTAAATTGAGGAGCTCCATATTCCATCACCGCGAAGGTTCAGGAAGTGAAGGACCCCCTTTATTGACAGATAATCATTTTTATACAATAGGCATTACAGTGAAACAAATGCAGGAGGCGGAACAGTTGATAATGAAGATAAGAACATACATGCGTCACTAAAGTAGGTGTAACTGGGCGTAGCTTAAAGAACGTCATTGGATATGACGTCATAAATGGTTGGTTCCATGAAAGAATTTCGCAATGTCAGCAGAAATACTTGGTAGAGATGCGCACGCAGCAGCATGACGTGTGATTGACGTGTAACTAGGGGATGAAGAAGACTTGACATTTAGCTCTACATGTGGAGACAGAAGTCTGGGGTTATGTCAACCTAATCCCAAATCATATCTAATATCCTATGTTTAAAGAACTGTGTTATCCAAAAAGAAAGGTCTTCTTAGGATAGAATCTTATTCTATACTGACTATACTGTCCGTTAGTGCGTGTACAAGCGTCTAAGTGTCTACACTAGATGCGAGGGCAGAAATCGTCCATAGTAACAGAGCTATTAATTACTTGTATGAAGACAGAGAAGCCGGGCCTTTTGCTCGGTAGCTGAAAGAATGTTTACTTAAACTACTAGACAGGAATGCATTGGATAGGGAGCGGAGCAAAGCAGATAATCTTGAAGGTGAAATACAGTTTTTGGCAGGCAACAGGCTGGAGTCAGGCACCGTTAGCCGCGCAGGGAGTAGGACAAAGTTCATGGGTACAGATGCGAGCTCAGACTGTAGCTTTCAGAGGCAGAAGGCAGAAAAGACTTGATGGCAGAATCAGGGCCTACTCGTCTGAACTGTAAAATGGGATAAGTGAACCCATATAAAGCCGGTGGCCTTTCATACTTAGGAATAGAATATCCGGCCCATTCATGGCGGATCTGAAAGAGGACATGTTGACGGTGGACGCACATATGTTTGCGTCTTCATAACTGGAACTGGAGGGAACATACATGTACTTGTGATTTATACATGAAACCGTTGGGGTCCAAGATAGGGGACATAACTGACCATAAAAATCCATATTTCCACATTCCCTCCTTGTCCCCTACTTGCCCGTCAAGAGATATCAATCTTCATCAATCCGTTGATCTGTTCATATAGCATCATTTGCTCTTCTTTTTCTTCTGGGATGAACGAAATCTTGGTGGTGGAATACACAATGTGGCACACAGACCACAGATCGCTGGTCCACATTGTAGGCATAAACAGCAACTGAATAGTATGAGAAAGCCAATACCTAGGAAGGATAGGACCCTCCATCCAAAGGTAGATAATACACTCCAAAACCAACCGGACCAAGTCCAGGTGCCTGGATTCTGGTGTATCTGGCTTACAATCTTATGAAGGCGAGTTATGGCTTTATATACAGATGGCGAATTTTCTGGTATGAAAATGCAACAGCTTGATCCGATGACCCTACAAGCTCCGCCCCTATCGGCCAGGATGACGTCAAGGACAAGACGATTTTGAAGCACAACAATCCGCATAGCAGACTGCTCTTCTGTTAAATTGCCTAAGGCGGAAATAGTTTCGTTCACTACTGCTTCAAGGGTTCTGGTTAATCTACGTATCAGCTTACTATTGGTAACTGTACCTATATAGGGAAAGAGACCTTTATTGAAATCTGTGTATTTTTCCCATGCTGTCTCAGTGTAATCGACTATTGGGAGATCTCTCCGTTCTCTATTGTGTACTAAATGAGTATTTCTATGATAATCAGGAGGAGCTAGGAAAACAGGTGGCAAAAGGAATCCGATGTAGCAGGTACCATCCCAATCTAGAGGTAGGCGTATATATGCGGTCTGGCCACATATAAAGTAGGAATGACGAGAAGCTCTAAATGTAGACTTGCCTTGATCACTGAATTCTATTACAGTGGTGCATTTACTGTGGCCCATGTGTATAGAGCCATTCTTTCTTATACATAATTCACCTTTAACTGGAAATACTGATATAGCGGGCAAAATTGGGGCAGCTTCAGATTCAACATTCAGGATCATGAGATTAAGCGTGAAATTACCTAATCCATATACTTCATTTTCTAGATCAGTTCCTGTTCTTTTGGGAAGTCCCTCCTTGTCAGGGTAGCAGACTTTAAGTAAAACTAAGTACAGGTTTCCCCATACCCAGTTGTCTTGATAAACTGCGGAATTCAAATCTTGGGAATTAATTAAACTCAACCATGCTCCACAGGAGCCATTGTGTGTGAACGGGTATGGGAAGAGAGGCAGAATTCCTTGATAGTTCTGATAGGGAGGGAGTCGGCCGCATATCCAACAATTTGTAGCATTGCTAACCTGATGGGAATGATGTAACATACTAATAAAAGTGTTGTTGCGCAGCGCAAATCTATATGATAACTCATGCGGGGGAAATTCACTAAAAGAATGTTCAGCAGTAACATTATAAACATGTTTAGAAATAGGATAATATATGTGCAACAATATACTTGCAGCTATTATTAAAAGACATAAGAAAAACAAAATTAATAACGTCACTGTACAATGACTACGCAGTGATTTACAGTACGCATGTTTTTTCAACTGGGTTCGATTATCTCTTTCTCTATTCCGGTCCAGAGGATACATGTCAGAGACAAATTCAACCGATTCACCTTGGAGAGGACTTAAACAATCAAATTGTCTGACTTGTTGGACCGTAGTTTTAGTCTATATTGTTCTGAGTTATTTTGTTCAACCAAAGGAAGCTTTGAGTCTGTCCTTGAGGAAATACAGGGTTTAGTCTCTATATCAGATGGTAGTCCATGAAATTTCTTGATATGACTTGAATGTATCCAGCCTTTTCGACCTTCGATCTTCACGGCTGTCCTCGTTGTTAACAATACGAGCTGAGGCGATCTCCACCTAGGATCCAGCTGGGACTTCCGGTCAAAGTTCCTCACTAATACCAGATCCCCTGGAACTACGTCATGGGGTTTCACCTCGGTGTTGTCGGGAAAGGCTGCAGCTACCTGTGAACGACAAGATTGTAGTGCAGACATCAAGGAAGCCAGGTAATCTGTCAGCATATTACAGTCAATATCAGTTATTTTTCGTGGTATAGGCGTCCCCCACATATTTGGTGGTCTACCGAAGATCACCTCATAAGGGGATAGCCCTGTTCGAGAGTGCGCTACCATTCTCATGTAAAAGAGTGCAACTGGTAGGGCTACTACCCAGTCGACACCTTTCTCTCTACATATTTTGGACAATCTAATTTTCAGAGTTTGATTATGTCGTTCCACGAGACCTGCTGCCTCGGGGTGTCGGACACAGTGGAATCTCCACTGATAGCCTAACAAAAGTGAAACGTGTTTCATTAGTTCGGAGGAGAACGGCTGGCCGTTATCTGAGTAGACAGCACGTGGTAAACCGTATCGTGGGAAGAATTCTCGAACTAACTGTTTGGCAGTAGTCGGGGCAGTGTAATCTGAAACCGGGTATGCCTCTGTCCAACGGGAAAGAGCACACACAACTACAAGAACGTATTTGAATCCTCGACATCGTTCCATCTGGATATAATCCATCTGGAGGACTTCAAAAGAGTGATCAGGAGGCTGAAATCCACCCTGTTCTACGGGAATGCTTTTACCTGGGTTAAACTGACAACAGATCATACAGGTACGGACTTTTTGTTTAGCTGCTGCTCGTAAATGTTTGTTGAACCAAATGTGTTGAATGCTGTCTAGCATAGCTTTTTCTCCTAGGTGCGCTGGACTATGTACAGTGTTAATGATAACTTGGACCATTGAATCAGGAAGGAACCACACAGATTTTTCCTTCGTCATCCATCCTTGATCCGTTTGGGTCCCTCCTAATTCAGTCCATTTCTTTATTTCTTCTGGTGTAGCATGTATCTGTATGTCGATTACGTCAAGAGCGGGATCCTTAACCGTCATGCAATGTGTTGGTGTCGGAACTATTGTCTTTGTCATGTCAGACGTGTGAGTTTGAGCAGTCTGTTTAGCTGTTCTGTCAGCTAAATCATTGCCTTGGGAAATGATATCAGTAACTTTCGTATGAGCTTTACATTTCATAATTGATATTGCAGTAGGTAGATGTATTGCATCTAGTAAGGCATGAATAAGGGGTCCGTGCTGGATGTGGGTACCGTGGGAAGTTAAATAACCTCTCTCTCGCCACAGCACGCCGAAGTCATGTACAACTCCGAATGCATAACGTGAATCAGTATATATGTTGACTTTCTTATTCGTAGCTTGAATACAGGCTTGTGTCAGAGCGATGAGCTCTGCTGCTTGAGCTGACAAGGTATTAATACGATTTGTTTCAATGACTTCAGTGTCTGTTGTGACTGCATACGCGGCCACTAACTCTCCTGTACTTGTTCTCATACATGAACCATCTACATACAACGTCAGGTCTGGATCTGACAATGGGACATCTGTCAAGTCTTGTCTAGGTTTCGTCGTGATAGTGATAACTTCAATACAATCATGTGCAAGTGGGTCTGTTCCGTTTACTGGTAACAGTGTGGCAGGATTCAATGTACTACAACGTCTGATTTCTATATGTGGCTGAAACAATGTTAATTCGTAACCAGTGAGTCGTGCTATAGTCAAGTGTTGTGTCTGTGTGCGGTTCAAGAGAACCTCTACTGCATGTGGTACTTGTACTGTCAATTGGTGTCCTAACACTATGGCATCGCTTTGTCTAATTGCTAAAGCTGTTGCTGCCACTGATTTCAGGCACGCAGGCAGAGCCTGAGCTACGGGATCTAATGTACTAGAAAAATAAGCACACGGTTTGTGTGATCCTGCTTGTTCCTGAGTGAGTACTGACAAAGCAGTACCTTCGCGTTCTGTAACAAAGAGTGTAAAATGTTTATAGTAACATGGTGTTGCTAAAACGGGTGCTTGACATAAAGCTTTCTTTAGGCTTTCAAAAGCTTGTGTATGTTCCTGTGTCCAAGGGAGGACAGTCGATGTGGCTGCCTCCTGTGTTGTCAACTGAATGAGTGGCTTTGCTAGAAATGCATACTGAGGGATCCACTGCCTACAATATGAAGTGAGGCCTATAAACGCCCGCACCTCCTTTTGTGTCTTGGGTATTGGCATGTTAGCAATTAACTGGATGCGATCTGGTGTAAGCTGCCTTCCCTCCTTGGACAGCGAGTGACCAAGGTAAACAACTCGCTGGACACAGAATTGCAGCTTAGAAGGGGACACCTTGTGCCCCTTTTCGGCCAAGAAATGTAAAACCGTCAGTGAGGCTTTTTCACATTCAGGTTCGCTTCTAGCGGTGATCAGCAGATCATCGACATATTGAAGCAGGGCAGTGTTGACTGGCATGTGTATACTGTCAAGTTCTCGTTTCAGTGCTTGGCTATAGATGCTGGGGCTTTCTGTGAATCCTTGAGGTGCGCGTGTGAATTTAAAGCTTCGTCCATTTAAACTAAATCCGAACAAGTATTGGCTTTCCGGATCTATTGGGACGCTGAAAAAGGCATTCTTGAGATCAATTACAGTAAAGAATGTTGCTTCGGAATCAATAGCTGTCAGTAATGAAGAAATGTCTGGAACTACGGGGTATTGTGGTACAATACATTTATTTAATTCGCGCAGATCAATAACCAATCGATATACTGACGGAGCCTTTGGATCAGTTCGTTTAAGAATCGGAATTATCGGTGAATTACATACATTGGAGTCGGTCTCCACAACCACTCCTTGGCCAATAAGTTCGTCAATTATTTGCAGTAAAGCCACTACAGCATCTGGGGGTAACTTGTATTGTCGCATTCGTGGTAGTACCACTCCTGCCTTTAGTGTGACTCGATATGGTGTAATGTTCATGCAACCAACATCTGTAGGGCCTTGTGCCCATAAATGTGTGGGTAAAGTCTGCAGTCGGGAATCCATGTCTCGGGACACATAGTGCCCTTTGAAATCACGTAAAAACAATCTTACTCCTTCCGGAGAACAACATATTATAGCTCCTAGAGCTTTCAAAGTTTTTATACCTAACAAGTTTTCTGGGCATGATTTAGTAAGCAATAAATCTGTAGTTCGTGTCAAAGGACCAATCGTAAGGGGAAGAGGCTGTGATACTTCGTTAACGATAGGTTTTCCTGAAAACCCAAGGGAAATATTCTGTGAGCCTGAGAGGGGTGCCCCTGGAACTTCACTACGTTTTATGGTTGTTCGGCTTGCCCCTGTATCAAGTAAAAATTTTCTATCTTGGCCTAATAGTTCACTGTGTACATAAGGTCCTTCTTGATCTACAGGGAACTCGATAAGGGGTAAGCCAAGTTCCCTCTCTAGGCTGTTTCATGAGTATCGTTGATAATCAGGATAGTCATACTGTGCGGTCTGGTACATCTGTCGTGTCGTTGTTTGTGTGGCAGCAATGGGCTGCTGTGGTGGAGCTGGCATGGACTGTTGCGGAGCTGGCATGGACTGTGCATGCTGCGGAGCTCCTTGTTGATTCTGATCCTGTCTAGGTGGCCGTGGTCTTTCTTTTGTATTACCTATGGCGATATTATGTTTTAAAACTGGACAATCGTGTACATAATGACCTGGTTGTTTACAATAGTTGCACGTCCCTTTTACAGGACCTGTTGAAACACTGGACTGTGTCATACCCTTTTTATGACCGTCAGCTGGAACTGTCTGGGAAACTAGCATTTTCATTTTCGTGTCTTTCATACGTCTTTGTTCATGTTCTTGTTCCTCTCTAATTCTATTGTGATGGTACTGTAGCATTTGTAACATTTGTGACGGAGTGTTACCTTGCCAGGTACTCTCGAATTTCAATACTCTATTCTTAACTTGGGGCAAAGAATTTTCAACTAATTTTGTCACAAACAGATGTGGATAAGATTCGCTACTTGCTTTTATTCCACTATTTATACCAAAACATTTTTCGAATCGGGCGTAGAAATCACTAGTGTCTTCATCTTGCTTTTGTTTACAGGCTGAGATTGCACCCCAGTCTTCCTTTTTCGTAGTTAATAAACGTGGCAGTACCTGTACTAGTAAACCTGGTAGTGTTTTGGTCTTCTCCCCAAGCCCTGCACCTGGACCTCGAGCTTTTTCCTCGTTTTCTAATGCTGTCCAATCTATCTTTTGGTCTCCCACTTCCCAATCTTTTTCCTTGAGTTTTTCGTAAATGCCCGCAGGCATTAATACCTTCAATATCGTCATAATTTCTGGATAGGTATACTCTCCCATGAGCAACATGTCTTTAATTTCACGGTGGAAACCCGCTGGGTCTTTGTCATGACTGGGTACCACCTTCTTCATTTCCAAGAGTACTATTTTAGATATGGGTGTGTATACAAACACACGTTTAAACTGATTGTCATCACCTTTTATCGGGTGCACTTCACGTAAGGGATTCTGTCTATCCATATAGTACGTCGTTCTTTCCTTGATGGGCAGTGAAACATGTTCGGGACATACAAAAAGAATGTACTGCTTTCTGGATTCTAGTATTTCTCTAATTAACTCAGTACCTGAACCTCTCCATTTATTCGTGAGTAATTTAGTCAATATATCAGGTAATGGACCAGGATCGGAGTGTTGGCCTTTATATAATATAAGGAGTTGTTGAATCATATAGGTACCAGCTAAACGCTGTTCATCTGGAGCGAGGTTCAAAAACGTGTGTGCTAATGTATCATCACCATATTTTCCAGGACTATCAACCCAGTGAACGGCTGACCTGGCTAATTCTTGTTCGTCCATAGAATCGAGTATATGATAACCCCTTCGTTCTCGGAGCAATTTGTCAGCGGCTTGGAACGAATGTTCGGGGGACCTTATATTTATTATAGGAGTTTGGAATTTTCTGTTATTATCTGAACGTGTCGGACGTATCGGATCAGTAATGCATCTAGTATTATTACAATATTTCCCTCTACCTACATAGGCCATGGTTTCTAACTGTCCTTTAACATTTAATGAACAACAATGATGGCCGTTCACTAAGCATAATACTCGATACTAACTAGATAATTCTGACTTCATATACTAGACATACTTGATATACTGCTAAACAGTACAGATACACTGCTGAAACAGTGCAGACCGGATTTGTGTACCCAAACCCGTCTTGACCGGCACAACCTATGTGCACGTCAGAACGCCTCTCCGATAATGGTACTCACCGGGTAGCTCGGAACGGAAGGCCTCGGAACTGAACTGAACTGGACTCGGACCGGACTGAACTCGACTCGATACTTCGGAACTTCGGAACTTGGTGGGCCTCTGTATACCTCGGATCTTGCTCTCTCAGCTAGGCTCTGGTCGGGATACTTCGCACTTCTCACCGCCTCGTCTGGGTGTTGATCGCAGCCTCAGTTACCCCCGCTCGGCAGGAGGGAGATACAGGAAATCCTGTGGGTACGCGTTGTTGTCCGTCCAGCTGTGACAGGAGACCGGGCCTGCAACGCACCTCCGGCGCGTGAGATGAGAAAGTGTCCCTGTTCGGGCGCCATTTATGTGGTAAATAATTTAATTACCGGGACTTAATTTGATGCGGAAAATCTATAATAATAGCTCAGTAAAATTTAAGTTGAGGAGCTCCATATTCCATCACCGCGAAGGTTCAGGAAGTGAAGGACCCCCTTTATTGACAGATAATCATTTTTATACAATAGGCATTACAGTGAAACAAATGCAGGAGGCGGAACAGTTGATAATGAAGATAAGAACATACATGCGTCACTAAAGTAGGTGTAACTGGGCGTAGCTTAAAGAACGTCATTGGATATGACGTCATAAATGGGTGGTTCCATGAAAGAATTTCGCAATGTCAGCAGAAATACTTGGTAGAGAGGCGCACGCAGCAGCATGACGTGTGATTGACGTGTAACTAGGGGATGAAGAAGACTTGACATTTAGCTCTACATGTGGAGACAGAAGTCTGGGGTTATGTCAACCTAATCCCAAATCATATCTAATATCCTATGTTTAAAGAACTGTGTTATCCAAAAAGAAAGGTCTTCTTAGGATAGAATCTTATTCTATGCTGACTATACTGTCCGTTAGTGCGTGTACAAGCGTCTAAGTGTCTACACTAGATGCGAGGGCAGAAATCGTCCATAGTAACAGAGCTATTAATTACTTGTATGAAGACAGAGAAGCCGGGCCTTTTGCTCGGTAGCTGAAAGAATGTTTACTTAAACTACTAGACAGGAATGCATTGGATAGGGAGCGGAGCAAAGCAGATAATCTTGAAGGTGAAATACAGTTTTTGGCAGGCAACAGGCTGGAGTCAGGCACCGTTAGCCGCGCAGGGAGTAGGACAAAGTTCATGGGTACAGATGCGAGCTCAGACTGTAGCTTTCAGAGGCAGAAGGCAGAAAAGACTTGATGGCAGAATCAGGGCCTACTCGTCTGAACTGTAAAATGGGATAAGTGAACCATATAAAGCCGGTGGCCTTTCATACTTAGGAATAGAATATCCGGCCCATTCATGGCGGATCTGAAAGAGGACATGTTGACGGTGGACGCACATATGTTTGCGTCTTCATAACTGGAACTGGAGGGAACATACATGTACTTGTGATTTATACATGAAACCGTTGGGGTCCAAGATAGGGGACATAACTGACCATAAAAATCCATATTTCCACAGTATGCCTAAACTTAGAATATAAAAATGCATCTTTTAGTATAGATGATTTTTGTATTGTGTTTCAGAAAGTAGGTATTTTCTTGCTTAGCCATCCTGTGTGCCTCTGCTGGTTTGTGGATTGACTGTCTGGCTTTGGAGTGACAGGGGCTGGGGATGTGCATAAACTATAGACAGCCACGGGGGGTGTTGAGGTGTGTCCTTCCTCTCCTGGATGAGTCAGGGCTGGGCTAAATAGACCTGGGCTGCATTTAGAGTAGGGGGAGGAGATTTCCTTTCACCTGAATGGGCCTGGTCTGCCTTACACAATGCTGTCTCCACCTCCTGCCGGGAAGCTGGACCAGAGAGGACAGAACTGGTTTTGACTGAGCACAGAGCCTCTCTGCTTCCAGAGAACAAAGGAAAATGCTGTATAAATATTGGGGTCCAGACCCCAGAACTTTAGAATACTTCTGTACTCAAGAGGAACCTCTGCCAAGGAGAAAAGCTAGAAATTCTGAAGGAGACGTACTGCCCCTTTGCTGTGAGCTGTCTGGGGTTGGCCTGAAGTGGCTGTTTCTGCCAAGGAGAGGATAAAGACTTTGCTGTGTGCCATGCATCCAGCTTGAAGAAGATCTCCAAGGGCTTGAAGTAGAGCTTGCCTCCTGTTCTGAAGTCTCAGGGGCACAAAGACTTTACATCCAGCTCCCCTGAACTTCCTTCCTGGGAGTTCTGACCTGCCAAGAGGTGTCTGTTGCTGAGTTGGGCCTCTGGAGGTTGTTCCTGCTGTTGGGATCTAGAAAAGAGACGCAACTACGAGAAGCGTGACGCATCCGCACTGTTTCCGATGCATCGCTGCTGTGCCGCTGAAGAAACCGAAGCAGTGCCTGCCCGCTGCTGGTGAAATCGCCGCACGATGAATCCCATGCACTGAACTCAGAAGTCCGAGATCAATGCACCTACTCCGACGCAGGCCCTCCTGTGCGGCTGAAAGAACCAGCGCATTGTGGGACCGTGACGGGAGAGACCGATGCAGTCCCGTTGCCGCTGCCACCACATCGAGAACCAAAGAATCCCCGATCCCCACGTATTGCACCTGGGCACCAAGTCTACAAGGACACCAGGGCTACACTAAGAAATCGACCCATCACCTCCAAGCACAGTAAGAAGCCGACGCATCACCTCTCCTTCGGTAAAGAACTGACATTTCATCTCCCCTGCGTGGCAGTACGGAACCAATGCATCACCTCCCCTGAAGTTAGGAACCTACACATCACCTTCCCTGGTCGAAAGGAACCGATGCATCACCTTCCCTTTGGTGGTTTTTGTTTATGATTGTGACACATCCAAGGCAATTTGGGGCTTATTTACAAGGCCCTTGCGCCACTTTTACCTCATTTTTAACATGGGAAAAGTGACGCAAAAGTGGCGCAAGGGCCTTGTAAATCTGCCCCTTTGTGTTGAAAGTGTTGTATCTATAGTTTGCTATGGACAGAACTATTTTTGCCTTCTAAGGACTACATTTTAATTACTGTATTGTGGATTTTTGTTGTTTTGGTCTTGTTTGGTTCAGATAAAGATTACTTATTTTTTCTAAACTGGTGTTCTGTACATTTGTAGTGTTTTCACTGTATTACTGCATGTGTGCACAAATGCTTTACACACTGCCTCTGAGATAAGCCTGTCTGCTCATGACAAGGAACCGGGGGGAGCAGGGGTTACTTTAGGAGTGTATTTCCCTTACCCTGACTAGAAAGAAGGGTCCCTACTTGGGTAAAGGTGCAAACCATTGCCATCTTGAGACCCCCATTTCTAACAGCCCCAATTAGAACCTCCCGCGGTCATGGGATGTGGCTGCAGATGACTTCTTTCTTGCTGTGGGAGGAAACAGGTGTGACTAGTTAGACATTGCAGGGGGTCCATAGAGGCCTCACTCTCCAATGCACCCCCGGTCCTACAAGCTGGCCCCTCTGGCAGTGTCAGTCTACTCAATAGGTCAATTCAGCACTAGGAAAAACTACTGTGAAACATCCGCCCTAGATAGAATGGGTTATTTGGGGTTCTTTGACCAAAGTCACCAAGTCAGTTGTGTCACTGGCTAAAGGCCTCCACTGTCTGAGTCAGCAGAGGCTTGTGTGCATAATTCACCTGATGGGTGCCCAGGGAGTCTGACAGACAGGGTATATGCACCATGAGTTTGGCAGACAGGGTATACAAAAATGTTTTGACATGGTACCCTGTCTCCCAAGCTCTAAATAAGGCCCGACTTTTAGGTCAGTATGTGGAAACACCCACTCGCTGGCTCAGCGTACTGTGGGGAGGATCATTGAGGTTGGAATTCGTTTCCCACCTGTTCCATTACAGCTGTAACGGCAGCTCCTCGTCTAGGCTTGTCCCCGGCCGCTAACTGTGGAACATACCTGTTTCATTGGTGTTTTTCTTTCAGTGACTTGGTTGGCGTAAGTTTCAGCTCTAATTAGTTTATTCGTCATTCTTAGTTGTCTTATCTAAACATGTTTAGCTTTATCTGGTTCTGTTTCAAATAAACTGTGGGAGGTTTTTTTTCTAGAGAGTTACCCTTCGAAAGTTGAATTTCATATATAAAAGTAAGAGTAGGCGAGGGAAGGTTGAGATGTTTATTGAGGCTTTGACCAACCTGCGTTTCAGCAGTGACTGCATGTGTGTTTATAACAGATGGCAATAGATACAGGATATGGAGCATTAATCAAGGCCTTATGGGGATATTCACAAGGACTAATCTGTGATTTATCCCCACCTTAACGCATCAACAGTGGAGATAGAGTTAACACCCCATTCACAAGCTGGTGCAAACTGCATACATCGCCAGTATTCCCGCGATAACTGCCCCAAAACTTATCTCCACGGTGGACACCACCAACTAACCCTAATGAGATGCAGAGTAGGCGTTCCCGTTCAAAAATACACGAAAAAAACACTTTCACAACAAACTGCCAGATCCGCGATGCGAGTCAAAACCACGCGATAAGCCGCGGTAGCCGCAGGTATTTAACACCTGCCTCTTGCTGGTGTTAAGCAGGACAACTACCTGCAGCACGAAAGGGAACCCAGCCAAGAGCCACACCGGAAGACCCACAGATGCCATGGAAATCATGCAACGTGGATACCCATGAGGGCCACAACGCCCACCGCAACCATCCCAAGCCCGCCACCGCCCCAGGACCCGTCCCGCCCCCGCCCCAAGGGAACACCGCAGAGGCAGCATACACAAGTGTGGGGGCTCGTGGGAGGGGTTGAGAAGCTGTGTTGCAACGTAACACACAGTGAGGCCGCTTATGTACCCCGTGCTGGGCATATCATCCATGATTCCAAAGGTGGCATAAATCCCACGACAGGCCTCTGTCCATTTCCTGTATGCATGCAGATGGTGAAGTCACTGTAGGGATGAAAGCTCATTTGTCTGAACTATCAGGCGGTAGCACATCTGCAGCTCTGAGCAGGAACTTGCATGTGGCCAGCACCCCCTGACAGATACAATAGCATTTGCTTGTGACTCCCACACTACGCACTGCCCGACATGAGACCAACGTGTACACATCCCACACGCAGACGTCCTTGGTCATAGTTACTGTGTGTGAAATGGCCTTCCCACGTACTCCCACCCCACCCCAGGCCTGCACCCGTTGCACACAGACACTGCTCATTGCACCGAGCTGTGCCATTTCATCCACAGAACTGGCGCTGGACAAGCCTGTGCCGCTTCAAGCAGAGCCACTGATGCAATGGCAGACCATCCCGGACACATGCTCGACTTCAGTCCCGTGCACGTCTGCTGCATTTCCTGGGGGCACTGCCGTTGGCAGTGCTGCGGATCAGTTACCGGCTGAGCTTCCGCCTTGTGGACGTTACCTGCATTCATCCGGTGTTGCATTGTTGCATGTGCACATTAGAGTAGTCTATGCATGTCTGCCTCTCCAACGTAACGGTAGCTGACCTGGATTACTACGTGTGTGTGCGCCCCCTGTTAGCACACGACCAGGAGTGTCACCGTGATGCCCGTTTATGGCATGCATGGATGTTTGGCATGCAGGCTTGAAACTGGACCTGAGAAATTGCACGAGTCGTCGTGTGCAGTGAGCACATTGAGCCACTACCTGATTGGGCTTTGGTGCACATTGGGTCCAGTGGTTGGAGTCAGCCCATCTGTCCGGGTTAGCTGATGGATTACGTCGACGACATGTCAGATATGATGGACAAAGGTCGCTCATTGGAGTTGTTGGCCTAATCAGCTGCACTCGCGTTCATGGATGAGTGACAAGGTACCTGCAGCCACAACTAGATGTGACCCATTGCACGTGTACTGACACCTGGTTGCGTGTTGGGAATCTGGTCACATGTCCCAAGAGGACAGTGGACATGGCTGCATTGGCCTGGACTCATGTTCCCGGCACGGACAACCAACACAGGTTGGCACTGACTTGTGTTGGTGATGGACTCCCCCGATGTGGACATGGACGCTTTCCTACGTTCCTTATTCAAACATGCTGCTGCATTGGTCTGCATTTCATTGCACTTCTGTTGGCCGTACTGACACACACATGTTGATAAAGTTTCCTCACTTTCACTTGTCTACAACTGTGTTGTGTCTTGATTTGTATGCCAATGTGTGTGTCACGGACTCTCTGGCTCCCTGCCATACATGCATTGCTACCACATCAGGACTGTAGGTTTGTACTTGTGCATTCTCATGTCCCTGTTTCGTGCTTAGCCAGATGCGTATGGCCATTTACCGGCCACAGGTGGGTGCACTTGTGTCCTGTGTTAGGTTGTGCAGATGTGGGTGTTTGTACTACATTGTGTTCGATGCTGGGGTACTCCGCTTCCTATGTGTGTGTGCTGCATTGTGTGTGAGATGTCCCTTCAGCTCTGATTTGGCTCACCCTTCTCCCTTTCAGGCAGTGTGGTTTTCACTTCTGTGCTTGTTCAGTGGTGTGATTTTGCCGGGTTGTGTGACTTGTGCTCCTGGTTGGTGTTGTTACTCTTGGGCATTGTTTGTCTGCAGTTGTGCTGTGCTTAATTGTGTATGTGTGCCATTGTGCCCATCTCCCCCGTCCCCCCAGTCCCTGCTTGTTCCTCTTCATGTTGCTGTTGTTTCTGTTGTTTTGGCAGTTTGCTGTCCCCGAGTCCTGCCACCATCTCCGGACTGATGTTGTGGACACCATTTCCTCCACGTCATCCAGCTCCTGGTGTGGCGCTGGACTCCCACCTCAGGTGTGCATTGCTGCCTTCTTGTTGTTGGCATGTTTCTGCTTGTTTATGCCTTTCACATCATTCCGGATGTTCAGGCTTTCTTCCTTTATCCTCCTCCGCTCTCCGGCTGCATTCACCTTGTCCGAGATGGTCTGCCATGTGCAATGTTTTGTTGCCAATGGGGCTTGTGGGGTTGTTTGCTGGCTCGGGTTGCCTCCATTGTGCTTGGCTGTTGTTTTCTGTTTGGTATGTCTTTTTTTCAGGCTTGTATTGTGCTTATTCCTGCCTTCCGTGTGTTTCGCGGGCCTGGCGGTGCTTATCCCTGCTTTCCTCATCGCGAATGGGCTCATCGCATGTTTTTTCACGTTGTGGTTTGTGTTTTCATCTCCGTCGCGGTGGTTGTATCGCGGACATGTCCGCGGTGTCGGCAGACTATCGCATGGTACCACCTTGTTGTGAATTCCATGTTGACACGGGGTTATTTTTCCGCGATGGGCTGCAATGTCTGAAGTTGCCTTGAGATTTTTTGGTGATGTTTAGCACACGTTCTTGTGAATATAATCCTTAGTGTGTTGACTTTTTAAATGGTCCGCCACAAACTGCAATCTTTTGGGCAAACTGATCAGTTTGGCTAATATCAAGAAACAAGCAAAATGTTTGCATTATTTTGCGCCACACCTTGTGCCCAATTTGCTTGATAAGTTAACATATACATATATGGGAATATCAGGGACAGTAATATCTTTCTACAAAACTACTGCAGCTGAACTATCAAGAATGAAAATAAACATCATGGTTATTGTATATGTGTGTACGTATTTCATATCCTTAGCTCCACATGCAGGTACCTTGAAGATAGAGCCCAGATTATTAGGCTCTTTCAACACTGAGCTTGAAGAGGACAAGGGAGAGAGGGTGGGGTCTGGGGACATTTGGTTAAAGGGAATTAACAACATTACTGCTCATATGAGATGCATAGCTAAAGAAGAAAATAGGGAGGGAGTGTTCAATAGGTATTGGGGTTTATATTTCTTTCAAGTTAAGGCAGTAGCCTAAAAATTAAGTACCCCTCACTTGGAACCATATGTCAATCAGCAATGGAGCAAAGTGAGCAATCACGGCCCTTTCTATGAAGGCTAGAGGGAATTGTTACCCCCTTTCATCCATTCCCTCCTACTACTTTGCTTCTTTCTTTTCATCTTTCGTTCCTACTTTATATTATGCTTACGTTCTTCGCTTTCTTTCTCCTTTTTTATTTCACCATCCTACGTTCAATCGTTCTTTCCTTATGCCCATTCTTGGTTTATTCCATCTCTTCTTCTTTGTTATTTTCTGGCCTTTATATTCATGTGTCATTTTCTTTCATTTCTTTCACCTTTCGTTCCTTCATTCCATTCTTTTTTCGTTCTTTTTGCCTAGCCAGTTGTCATCCCTTCACCTATTCTGTCATCATTCTTTGTTTTCTTATTCCATTACTATAATGATTTCCATCTTTCCCTTCTGCTTTCCTTTTTTTCATCATCCTTCTAGCCTTCATATCTCCCTTATTAGTTTCCTCGATTCAATCCATGTGTCTGTAATTCATTTGTATGTCTATTCTTTTTTACATTATTTCACTCAATATTCCTACTTATGTTCTTTATTTTTCTCCTTCCCTAATCCTTTTTTTCATTTTTTTATACTTCCCTTCTTGTTCTTGGCACCCTTCTTTCATATTCCTCTCTGCTGTGCTTCTTTCCTTCATCTTTTCTTTCTGTGTTTACCTTCTCTTTCATCCTTTCTATCTTTCATTCCTTTTATTCTATTCTTCCTTTGATTCCTGTTGTTCTTCATTTGACCCTGCTATCTTTTCTGCTATAATTTTTCCTCTTCTGTACAATCTTTTTTCCTACCTTATTTATCACATGTTTGGATCCTTCGGCTCTGCTATTCCCGCGTACCACAGCTACTTTTCTTTCCTGCAATATTTATTGGCTTCTGCTTCGATCTGGTGAAAGATAATGTCAACGATCAAAGTTAGTAGGCTACAGTGAGCATTGTATTCTGACCCAGGGACACCTTCGCTGAATATGGTACAGCGGTTTTGGGTGAGTAAAGGTGATAAAGTGTCTAGGTTTGCCCATACTTTAGTAGTCGCAAGAGAACAAATATATATAGTCTATGCATTTTTTTACTTGATAATCTCTTTATGAGAGTTATGGAATCCCGCTCGAATTTTGATTTTGCTGGAATATCTCTTTCACTTTCAACTTGTGAGTGTCTCACAGTCCTTCTTGCAAGCCTTCTCATCTTGTGATGCCTCCACAGCGATAAGAAGTGTCTGAAAGAGTGTGAAACTCCACTTATCGTTCTAACTCGCAGTCTGGTCTGCTCTAGATACCATTTTGTCAGGTGAGACAACGGTGACACAATTTACACTCATCGTGCTCAGCTTGTGCGCAGCCACCGTGCCACTATCATGCCACTCTAGCGGTTATCCTGTTTTTTAATTGAACTTTTTCCAATCGGAACACTGGTGGCAATGTTGGCTCCTCCCATTATTCACCCCCACAATAGCCTCCAAGAAATCCGGGAGCAAACTTGCACGGCAAAGGGTACCAATTAACTAGTGAATCCGTGCAAAATGTACAAGTTCAATTAAAGTGCACTAGTTCAAAATGTAAAGGTCACAATCAGAATGGGGTATGCTGCACTGGCGTTGCTCCTGTCTTTAAACAGAGTTTGGCTACTTAAAGTGCTGCTTATAATGTAAACTCTCCCCACCCCCTCATTCTTATTTATCAGCCATAGTCCCCAACAGACAACATATGGGACAAGGCACCCAAAGTCATTGGCAAGTCTGTGAAAATGTAAAAAGATCAAGTGCTCTTGTGCAAAATACGAAGGCCACAACCAGAAAGTGACATGCTGAAGAGGCTTTACGCCTGCCTTCAAATGCATTCGTGGCTAATCAGGGAGCTGCTTGTGAAGTTGGCTTCGCCCCATCTTTGTTCTACACCACTATGCTACATACAGCCTCCAGGAACATAGGAGAGGGCTTACAGAGTGAGTGAGTTCCATGCTTGAGTTTGTCTTTTTGACAAATAGTACTAGCCCATCCATGGTAACCCATTTCGCTGATTTTCCAGTATTACAAAGATTAGTTTTACTAAGTGTATCCATATGGATGGGCAATTTATAGACAACCACATTTTTTATGCATTGTTTCTTAAACTCTTTTTGAGAGAATTGAGCAAACAGAAATGTGTACATGTGGGAAGAGCAGAGCCTAAAATTAGCCTGCAGAAGGGCTGTAAAGTGTGCAAGCACCACAGACACATACAAGAGCCAGTTCCATCTGCTGCTCTGTGTCTTTCAGGTTCTTATTTCTAAATGTTCCGAAAGACCCAAAGCTCTCAGTAGCCTCAGGCCTTGAGCAGCCTTTCTCAACCACACCAAACATACTGAGATCATGTGATTTGAGAAGCCCCCCTCAATTTATTTACAACAAAAATCACTAAGACACCTGGGCTATCAATGTAGCCCCCCACTTTTCCTTATTCACAAGAGCAGGATCTTAGTTAGGGCTACATGAAATTAAGAACCATGATGAATTTCTTTTAACTTTGCACAGTTTTCCAAAAGGTGCTCCAGATTTCTAGAAGCTGCTGCAGCTTTATTTATTTTAAGTTGCATGAAAGATTGACCCTTTGCTGCAGTGGTAACTTTCTTGCTGTTGCTTAGGTTGGACCAGCAACCGCCTACCTTATGTTGGCCACGCAATGCTCCCTCTCCTTGTCCTAATCCTAGAAGGTGACCATGAGACCTTCATAGGACCCTCCTGGATTGGGGAACAAAGATGGCATGCAGAAGAGCTAAAACAAATCCCTCCACCCAGATGCAACATTAGGAAGTGTCTATTTCGAACTACAGGAATATTGGGCACCATGGAATAGACATGAAGCCTTATTTAGAGTTTGCCAAATGGGATGATCCTCTACAAATGTGGTCGTATCCGCCTGTTTAAAAATTTATTACATCATATCAATCAATCCATTTGTAGAGCGCACTACTCACCCGTGAGGGTCTCAAGGTGCTGGGTGGGGCAGGGGGGAGTTGCTGCTACTGCTCGAACAGCCAGGTCATGAGAAGTCTTCTGAAGGTCAGCACGTCCTGGGTCTGTCGCAGGCAGATGGGGAGGGTGTTCCAAGTCTTGACGGCGAGGTGGAGAATGATCTGCCACCGTCGGTCGCTTGCCAGATGCGGGAGACGGTGGCGAGGTCAGTGGAGCGAAGCTGGCGGTTCGGGATGTAGAAGGTGAGTCGTTCATTGAGGTACGCTGGTCCGGCGTTGTGGAGTGCTTTGTGAGCGTGGGTGAGGAGCTTGAAGGTGATCCTCTTGTTGATGGGGAGCCAGTGCAGGTCTTTCAGGTGGGCTGTGATGTGACGGGGGATGTCGAGGATGAGGTGTGCACAGGCGTTCTGTATGCGTTGTAGTCGCTTCTGGAGTTTGGCTAAGGTTCCCGCATAGAGGGCATTACCGTAGCCCAGCCTGCTGCTGACGAGGGCCTAGGTGACCATCCTTCTGGCTCCGGTGGGGATTCATCTGTAGATCTTGTGGAGCATGCGGAGGGTGTTGGAGCAGGAGGAGGAGACGGCGTTGACTTGCTGGGTCATAGACAGCGATGAGTCCAGGATGACCCGCAGGTTGCGTGCGTGATCAGTGGGTGTCGGTGCAACTTCCAGCACGGCCAGCCACCATGAGTCATCCCAGGTGGAGGGGGTGGATCCGATGATGAGGACCTCCGTCTTGTCCGAGTTCAGTGTCAGGCAGCTGTTCTTATTCATTCGGCGATGGCCTTCATTCCTTCGTGGAGGTTGGTTTTGGCGATGGTGGGGGCTTTGGTGAGGGAGATGATCAGCTGGATGTCGGCATATGAGATGATGTTGAGGTCGTGCGATCGGACGATGTTGGCAAGCGGTGCCATGTAGACGTTGAAGAGTATCGGACTGAGGGATGATCCTTGGGGTACACCGCAGATGATCTTGCTGTCTTTAGATCAGAATGGAGGGAGTCGGACACTCTGGGTTCTGCCGGTGAGGAAGGAGGTGGTCCAGTCCAGGGCTTTGCCGCGGATCCCTGCGTTGTGGAGATGTTTGCCTAGGGTGTGGTGGCAGACAGAGTCGAAGGCGGCCGAAAGGTCCAGGAGGATGAGGTACGGTTTCTCTGTTGTCCAGCAGGGCCCTGATGTCGTCGGTTGTGGCGATGAGGGCTGTTTTGGTGCTGTGGTTGCTGCGGAATCCGGATTGGGACGGGTCCAGGATGTTGTTCTCTTTGAGGAAGGAGGTCAATTGCCTGTTGACAATCTTCTCAATGACTTTCGCCGGGAACTGGAGTAGGGAGATGGGCCGGAAGTTCTTGAGGTCCTTGGGGTCTGCCTTGGGTTTCTTGAGTAAGGCGTTGATCTCGGCGTACTTCCAGTTCTCCAGTAAGGTGGCGTGTTCGAAGGAGTTGCTGGTGATCTTGCGGAGATGGGGTGCGATGGTGGAGCTTGCTTTGTTGAAGATGTGGTGCGGGCAGGGGTCTGATGATGAGCCGGAGTGGATGGTGTTCATGATTTTGATGGTGTCGTCATTGACGTGGATCCAGGAGAGCAGGGGGCCGGTGTGGCTGGGGGGCGGAGAGTCTGAGGTGTCGGTGGCTGTCAGGGGGGCCTGGTTGTTGAAGCTGTTGTGGATGTCTACGATCTTGCAGTGGAAGAAGGTTGCTAGGGAGTCGCAGAGGTCTTGCGATGACAGGATGTCGTTGGAGTTGGAGCTGGGGTTGGATAGTTCCTTCATGATGTTGAAGTGCTCTTTGCTGTTGTCGATGCGTTCTTTGAAGGAGGTCCTTTTGGAGGTACAGATGAGTTGGTGGTGTCTGCGGATGTCGCTCTTTTAGGTTGCATTGCTGTCTGGTGTCTGTTCATGGTGGCACTTCTTCTCGAGCCTACGGCAGGCCTGCTTGGATGCCTGGAGGTCGGCGGTGAACCAGGTGGCTTTTCTGTCGGTGCATCTGTTAGAGAGTTTCTTGATCAGGGCAAGAGTGTTGGTGCAGTTGTTGATCCATTGCCTGAGGTTGCAGGCAGCGGTGTTACTGTCGGTGGTGTCAGTTGGTGGGTTTTGGGCAAGGGTGGTGATTAGGTGTTCTTCGGTGACTTTGCTCCAGCTGCGGCGGGGGCCCGTTGTGCGTGGTGGTGTGCGATGGGCTTCTCGAAGGTGGAGCGGATGCAGTGGTGGTCGGTCCAGTGGAGTTCGGTGGTGTGACTAAAGGTGATGTGGTTGCTGGCGGAGAAGATGGGGTCGAGTGTGTGTCCGGCAGAGTGAGTGGGAGACGTGACGAGTTGTTTGAGTCTGAGGTTGGCGAGGTTGGCGAGCAGTGTGGTGGAGTTGCTGTCGTTGGTGTTCTCGAGGTGGAAGTTCAGGTCTCCGAGGAGGATGTAGTCTGTGGATGCAAGGGCGTGCGTGCTGACGAAGTCGGCGATGCAGTCGCTGAACTGTGGCCGGGGGCCGGGGGGGGTCTGTAGATGAGGGTTCCTCTGAGGGTGGTGTTGGGGTCGATGTGGATCTGGAAGTGCAGGTGTTCAGCGGCGCTGAGGGTGTCATCGGTGCTGGTCAAGATTCTGATGGTGTTTCTGTGGGCGATGACGATTCCTCCTCCAGCTCCGTTGGTTCGGTCCCTGCAGGTGATCTTGCAGCCGTCAGGGATGGCTATGGCGATGTCGGGTGCAGAGGAGGGGCTCATCCAGGTCTCCGTCAGGAAGGCGACATCCGAGAAGGAGGAGTCAAGTAGGTCCCAGAGTTCGATGGCGTGCTTGCGGGCAGAGCGTGTGTTGAGAAGTATGCATCTAAGGTGGTTGCGTCTTGTCTCGGTGGGTGATTTGGCTACTCGGAGGCTGGTGAAGCTGCAGTTCCGACAGGAGAAGGGTCCTTGGGTGCGCTTCGGGGTGGCCAGGAAGCAGGTGTGTGATCGTCCGGCGTTGAGTGCGTGGAGGGTGCTGGCATTGTTGTGGCGTTGGTTGTTGTGGCATGCGAGGGCCAGGGGGTCTGGCGCTAGGCGCGGTCCAGGTGCAGACGGCTTGCCATTGGCGCACCAGCGGCATGCCCGCTGCGCGCGTCCTCTCCTCACTGCGCAGCGGCCGCCATTAGAAGGGGAGGTAGGAGGGAGGAGCAGCTGGGAGGCGGGAGCGGGACGAATGGGCGAGCCGGGGCCGGGGCCGCAGGGGACGCAGTGGCGGGAAGGGTAGAGCAGGACGGGCGGGAATACAAAATACAAGGGCACAAAAAGGGTGGAAATACAGAATATAAAAGGGCACAGAGTACAGTACAAAAAGGAAAACGATACACAAAGGAATAAAAAACAGCTGACAGAAGTAAAACAGACAGATGGCAAAGAGGGGCAGAGCGAGCAGGCAGATACTCACGGCCCAACACTTGGCCACCAGGGATGAGGCGCAGGTGGCAGCCTGCGGGTGGAGGAGGGCCTCGAACTTGTGGCAGCAGCAGTGATCAGCAGTAGGGACACGGGCACACAGGTGGTGCTGTGCGGGGTAACCTGCCTGGAACAGGGTCAAGGGTCGCTCTCCTCACCGTGCAGCAGCTGCCATAAGAAGGGGAGGTGGGAGGGAGGAGCAGCTGGGAGGCGGGAGCGGGCCGAATGGGTGAGCGGGAGGCGGGGCTGCAGGGGACGCAGCGGTGGGAAGGGAAGAGCAGGGCAGGCGGGAATACAAAATACAAGGGCACAAAACGGGCGGAAAT
The DNA here is from genome assembly GCF_964204655.1 of Triturus cristatus. NCBI lineage: Eukaryota > Metazoa > Chordata > Amphibia > Caudata > Salamandridae > Triturus > Triturus cristatus. Next base: position 1,054,424,899 of record NC_140590.1, read on the forward strand.
ACAGAATATAAAGGGGCACAGAGTACAGTACAAAGAGGAAAACGGTACACAAAGGAATAAAAGACAGCTGACAGAAGTAAAACAGACAGATGGCAAAAAGGGGTAGAGCGAGCAGGCAGATACTCTCAGCCCACCACTGGGCCACCAGGGATGAGGCGCAGGTGGCAGCCTGCGGGTGGAGGAGGGCCTCGAACTCGCGGCAGCAGCAGCGATCAGCAGTAGGGACACGGGCACACAGGTGGTGCTGTGCAGCGTGGGGAGCGACCTGCCTGGAACAGGGTCAAGGGTCGCTTGTAAAGGGTGCTTGTAAAATGAGGATGGGATATCCCATCTTTAAATTAGGCCACCATTCTAGCTACATTATTCAAGACAAACATGGCAATATTTTCACTTCTGTGCTCGGTGTAAAATTTCCTAAATTTGCTCCAAATCTGTTGGTGTAGTGAAATCTTTACCTGGCCTCAATATAATTATCATATTTCTCCTATTTATTTGCTCCACTAAGCAAATTACTGCTTTTTTATGACCCTTTTCTTTTTTGCAACTCTGGGCTTGCCCCTTGTCCTACCTTCTCCTCGACCCCCCTTCCCCAACAGCCTTAAATGTACAGCTAAGAGGCTATGGCAAATACATTCTGTCCTGCCTTCACTTTTCAGAAGCCCTGAAGCCATTGTTGGAAAGGGTTGCGTTGGGTAGCAAAGGTTGGGGTAGAAGTAGCAGATGCTACTACTGGAAATCTCTAATTAAGATTCCTGACAAAAAGTCAACTCCCACTCAATATGTGATTGTTGCAAGAGTCATTCATTTGTTGATCTATCCACATTAATCAGCCACTGGTTGACTTTACCTGTCATTCTTGACATATGGAGTATTTGGCACATCGCTGTTTCATCAGTGCATCAGTTAGAGGTATAGGAAGGGGTGTATTCTTGTTTTCCTGTTCATTGCTCGAGATCTCACAGGGAGTCACAGTCAAGCTCTGCTGAAAGGCACAGAATTCATGCCTCTCACACTTGGCCCTCACAAGCCTCTGGGTGCTACTACCTAAGAACAGCTAAGCACTGATGAGCAGAGTCACTGCATCAGTCCCTAATGATAGGGCACAAACATTAGTCACACCCCTCCCTACCAGTATTTTTAAAAAATTAATGCAGAAGCAAGTCATGTACATTGTAAACATGAAAAAATTGGCACTTGCATTGATGACCTGATTCCTGTGCTTAGGTGAGTAGGTCTGTGCCGGGTGCTCCTCTTAGGCTAAGAAAGCATCCAGCATCCTTTCCCAAGAAGGACCTGTACAGAGTGCTGAGGCCCTCTTTACCTTGCCATACTTTCTGTCCCATCATTGTGCACAATAATCCTGTCACTCACACTTTCAGTTCCATACACTACCCTTCCTACATTTACCGTCCTTCTACACCACACTGCCTACCCCCACTGCCCTACTTCCACCACACACTGTGCCTACCACCCACTCGCCTAGCCTCAATGTTCCATCTCAATGTTCCATAAATACACTGACCTACTCATCCAATCATCAATCCTTGCACTCCTCTAACTTATTCAGTCATTGATCCACCCAGCACTCAGTCACACATCCATTTGTACACTCACCCATTTAATCATCCACGAGGGCGCTCACTCATCATTCCATTGACTTATTTTCACCACTCACCCATCAACGCAATCATAGACACAAACATGCCAATCAATGAAGAAACAGTGACCTACAGAAAGCTGACAATACTGGCTGTCTATACTTTTTCTAAACTGAATTTAATTAAAAAAAGGATTCTTCCTTTTTTTACATCGATTGATCACATTTGGTGGTTTGATGAAGATCTGCCCCCTACCTTACACCAACACTCTTTATTTAGTGTTGACAGCTGTTCTTGTCAACAAACTGAAACAATTTGAGAGTATGTGACCCTCAATCACAGGTGCATCAAGAGCTACATGACACTGGTTTCCCTAGACTGCATATCTGCTTCAAGTGCTATGAACTACTCGCCTTCATTTTCTATGGGAAATAACAATAGATTACAGTTAAACTGTCCATCTGTTAACTCTTGCTCAGATTGCAAGAATATTACTCCTTGTTTTAAGGGCCAGCGTTTGGATGGACAGCCCTCTTCAGCCCAATCATCATCTTTATAGTATGCTTACCTAGGTTAATCTACTCTCGTTCTCTTCATTAAATTGGGTTTTTAAACAAATATTTGTAGCTGTCTATGTCGAAAAGCGTATTGTGTCCAATACCACTAATTAGGCTTTGGGTCAGTCCACTGCTTATCATTGTTTGGTCTTTTTGTCAATCTCATTTGGTTGCATCTTATTTGAAGAATTTGCTTCTACCCCATGTGTTTTTCCCTCCCCTGGGGCATAGCTTTTGTACCATCCTTTTGATTGAGTGGCTTGCACCCTTCCTTGTATGGTTCATATCAAGGAACTGTTTTTGGTTTTATTTAATCTGTTTTCTTGTGTCTTGCTCCATCCTGCCCCTAGCTCATTGGTTGCTCCTTTCCCCACTGCAGTTTTTACATTTGTTTCTTTTTCCAAAGTGCCCAGCAGTTGCAACTTGCTACAGGGCCATTCCTTACTCTATTTTGTGCTTTCACGCACTGTTTAAAGTGTTTCTGCATCAAGATGGGCATCTGCCCGTGACTGCCTCAACTTGCCTGTTGCATTGTGGGCTTTGAGGTTCAAAAGCTGTTGCTTTTCACTTGCCTATGACTGCCTCAAATTCACTTGTATGCGGGCTCTTTAGTGCAAAATCTGTTCGTTTTCACCTGCCTGATTTTCCCTCCTAGTTTCTCCCCTAATCTGTGCTCAGACCTGTGTGTAAGCAATCCACCCCAACTCCTTTTTGTCTCAGCATCTGAGTAAAATAAGATTACCACCCCCCCCCTCCCGCCCAAGAAACAGACATATTATACATCAGAGACTAAGCAGAGTGTGCTGTAAGACTGCACTAATCTGCTCTTAGGGTTTAAACTGTGTTTGGAAAGTGATTGTAGTACTTCTTTTTTTTTTTGGCTAGGAGAGTGAGTTGTTTAAGTGTTGGATAAGCAGTATTTTTAGATAACTAAGTTTATGCTATTGCCTGCAGAACTGCAGTGTAGATTGAGCCTGTCTGTCTCCAATGAGATTCTGAATTGAGGAGCAGATCCCAGCCCCCTTCCCAGCAACCTGAGCTTGAGGTCACACAAACCTTATATAAGCTGCTATTGGATGTTACATCTGTGCACTGATTGGTGGATGTATCTGGTGTTTTTATTGGGCGTAGGGCCAGTGTTCTGGATGATAAGTCTAGGGTTCTGATTGGTCCTTGGGTGAGTGATTCTATTGGACATAGGGCTTAGGTTAGAGGTCTGATTGGTAAATAGGTTTAGGGTTTTACGTTTGGTTTCTGGGGATAGTGTTTCTGTTGGACCTAGGGCTTAGTGTTTGGTTTCTGATTGGCTGTTAGCACTAGGGCTGGGTTTTGCTGTAACTGCCTGATCTCCTATTGGTCGTATGGCTTAGGGCTAGTGGTGTGATTGGTTAGGATTAGGTCTAAGGTTCTCATTGGCAGAAGGGGTCACCTGTTCACTAGGGCTGTTTAAGGTCAGGGTTCAGGGCATCTCAGTTCAGGCCTCAAGGCTAAGGGTGGAGAGGACAATGGCAGCTGCCTGTTTTGGCCTTTTCGAGACTGCTCAGGCCATATGCCAGAGATGCTGCCTATTTTCTCATCCACCAGCACCCACCCTATCCCTACTCCATCCACACCCACAACCAGATTAACACACTTACAGCACATGTACTCTACTCTATTAATACAAACTAACCGCATACAAATTTCAGTGTCTCATCACCCACTTCAAAACCCCACAAATCACACCTTTACACCCATCTAACCAACTACCACACATTTTCACCTTCTCTTACACACAAAACACCACTCGATCCTATTCCACTAACCAATCCACTCATCACAAACATAACACAAATCCTCACTATACGTAATTATATCCCATCCAGACACACACCCTCTGTTCTAATTACTCCTAAAAGACCCCTTTCTGTCACCAACAAACCTATACTCAGCCTTCCATCTTTTCATCGACCAACATCCTCCTCTTCTTGTTACCACAATAACACAATCACTCAACCCTTACACTTCAATCCACCACACATATTACCTCTTTTAGCAATGAAAATTGAACAAACACTCTTAACTCTTAGTCATCCCCTCTCACACACCACAAACACTCTTTTCCAAAACATATCACCACCCCCTTTTCCTTGCAGCTTCTACTCACCAACAAAACTTTACATACACATTCTTCTCAGGAAACAGGTACATCATTACCTCTTTTCACTACTCTTCAAAAACAAAAGATAACACACACAGCAGCACAAAAACATATCTCATGCAACAGTACCTCACAAACAAGAAAAATATGCCCACTCCTACCTTCCTGACTACACAAATAATACACACCATAAACCAACTCCAATGCCAAGCCATCATAGCAACTCTCTTTTTACTGCCTCGTCTCATCAACTGGACAATTTAGAACCTTAGAACATGCCCCATGCTGCACAACCACCCCTAACTCATACACCTTCCACCCTAAACTGAAGCAAACAAAATATGCAACATGCCACTCTTCACAACCTTGCATATTAATGTCTACTGCACAAAAAGGCTACTCTACAAAAACCACACAGCTCACCAAATCACTCTCAACTACCATCTCCACCACCGACACACGCAGGCCCATCAAAATGCTTTCTTAGGCTGCTGGACAAGGAACACGATACAGAACAGCTGCACTATTGCTATCCTCATATTGCTAATGCCAGCACTAAGGACACACCTGCTACAATCCCACAAAATACAGCTCAATCTTCTACAAAATAAAGTCACACCATCACCACGGTACATTCTCTAAACTGCCTACATATACATGCTTGATCACCCTCTAAAAACAAGCATCACATCTACAACCTTCTCACTGACACACAACCTGACTTACTCTTCATAACTGAACCATGATTAGGAGATGATATGGCTCCAGTCTTGCAGGAAACCATTCCTCTAGGCTATCAAACAATCACACAAAGTTGTATAAGCCAAAGAGGAGGTGGCCTAGCTGTTGTCTTCAAGCAAACATTAAATATCACTAAAGCTGACGACGTTGCCATACAAGGTTATGAGGCCCTTTTCACCAGATGCAACCCTACACCATCTTACTCCTGTAACTTCCTGCTCCTTTACAGACATTCACCTAGCAATGCAACATTCCGAGACACACTTCTAAACAGTTTCCAACCATATAACACTGCACTCTAACCTATGCATTCTGGGTGACTGTGACTGGGTGGACTCACCGGCCCCACAAAGTAACCCCGACAGGGACTGGTGGAACGCTATACCCCCAACTCTCCCTCTTTTCCCTTCTCAGCAGGGTGAGTGGAACTGGGAAAAGACACCGCTTGTGACAGTTCAAGAAGAAGAGGCCGGCGCCTTTAACTGGGACTTTCAGTACGAAGAAGCCCCGCCCCCAGCTGATGTCAGCGGGAATCACCTGCTAAAGGCCGAGGAAACCTGGAACCCGGTGTGCATCGACACCGGAGGAGAGACGGAAGACGGGAGAGTCGTAGCAGTTGCAGTGGTGGAGAGAACAGGCAAAGACGGAGGACGGAGACGAGCAGGAGGGTTGGTATCAGCGGACACCCACGCTGAGCCAGGAGGCCAACGTCCCCACGCATCGCCGAGCCATGCTCCTGGAGGAGCATGGCTTCTACAGGTATGAGCGAAAGTCTTGGGGTGGGTTGGGAGGTGGGGACGCCCGACTGCGTAAAGCGGAACAAACTCTGAAACCCCATACCGTCTCACGACCTGATTTTGGATCCTCACCCGCGCACTGGTCACTTTTCACTACCCTCCCTCCTACGACTCCTTTTTTTTGTGTGTGTTGTGTGGGCTACTAAAAGTGCACAGGAGCGTGGTGAACCTTTCACTTCCCGGTCCCTGGACTGTATACTAGCCATCAGACACCGTCCTGACCCTGTGATTTCTTCCTTCCTACATGCCCTATCGAAGGCTGACGCACGGAGATGCCTGACCTGACCCTAAGCAGAAAACCAGGCCCGAAGAAAGCGCGACGAACCACCCGGCATCACGGATCCGGCTAAGTTTGCCGCAGAGAGGCTGTCAAGTCGCCATAAGCGCGTGTTTAAAAAAATAAAACCTTATCTACCGAGACCTGGCCTCCGACCTATCACTCCTACCCCGCCACAACTGGTGTCAGAAGTGGGATTATCCTCCTCCATCAGTGATCCCGTGATGGAGACCGTGATACAATACCTGATCAAAGGCCAGGAGAAACTAGAATGGGCCATTGAAAGACAGATGTCCTCGGCTCAAGCGGACCGAGAAGTATTTAAAAACACCATATCGGCCCAGATAGAGAGCCTACAAAAAGCGATGCATGAACCAGGGGCGCTCGTACATGGAGAAAGACGAGCCCCCTCCCATAGCCCGTCGGGGGTGTCCCTCCAGAAGTATGTGACAGGGGAGGACCCCGATGCCTTCTTGACAAACTTTGAGCGCGCCGCCCGAGCATGCGGCTGGCCAGAAGAGAAATGGACGTTTTTTCTGGCGCCTCTCCTGACTGGTGAGGCCCAGTCTGCGTAACAGGTGGCCAATGCAACCGGGAACACACCGTATCCACAGATCAAAGAGGTTATCCTCGACCACCTGGGCCTTGACGCGGAGGCCTATAGAGTTAGGTTCCGCTAGGAAAGAGGGATACCCGGGGAAAACCCAAAGACTTTGTTTTTTTGGCTAAAGATGGCAGCCGACAAATGGCTCAGACCCGCCACCAGCACAAAGGAGGAAATCATGAACCGGGTTTATCTAGAGCAGTTCATGGAGGCACTTCCCTACGGTACCCAGCGGTGGCTCAAACAGCATTCTAACCTTTCTGCGGAACAGGCCATAGAGATGGCCGCCAACTACTCAAGAGCCCAGCCTAGAGCCCTACCCTGGGATAGTGATAAAACCGCTAGAGGCAGGATTCCTCCAAAAACAGAGAAGAAGTCAAAACCAGGACTAGATGTCACAAGGAGTAAACCTATCAGAAGTGAACTACCTCCGCTTAGAAGACCTCAGTTTTACGAATGTGGCGAATGGGGCCACATCGCCCGGCTATGTCCTAGACGGAAACCAGTAGACGAGCCCATGGAGGTCGGGTACATCCCAAAGGCCGTGCTGTACTCTGCAGAAATGGGCCCATCTTTTTATGTACGTGTACAGGTGAATGACAAAGTGGTGAAGGCCTTATTAGACTCTGGGTGTAAACAGTCGATGATACAGAAGAGTCTTGTCCTCCCTTCCCAACACGTTCCAGACACCCTAGTCCACATCCGATGCATGCATGGTGATGTTAAACCATACCCCCTTGCGGTTGTCACCCAACTCCCGTGTTCCCGGGCCCCTTGGACGGTAAGGGTGGGGGTAGTGGGGTCCCTCCAGAGGATCTTATTTTAGGGGTGGACAATCCCGACTTCCTTTCCCTGTTTCACGACACTCTTAGTAACACAGTAGGGAATCCGGTAACTCCCCTTTCCGCCCTAACGACCCCCGAGCCCTGGTTGATGGACCGTAGTTTCAGGTTTGCCCAGGCTAATGACACCACCCTCCTCAATGCCTGGGAAGCAGCCCATATCAACCAAAATACGCCCTCTCTTACTTATCCCCGGTTCGTGATAAAAATGAGCTCTTATATCGGGAAGGGGGTGTGGGAGAGCTCATGCAACTGCTAGTTCCTTTGTCCTTCCGCGAACAGATACTGTTCTACTCTCATGCACATCTCACCGCAGAACACTCGGGAGGGGAAAAGACCACCCAAAACCTGTTGCAGCATTTCTACTGGCCCGGCATCTATAAAGATATACAGAGGTACTGTCAGACGTGCGAAACATGCCAGAAGAAGAACCGTCAGCGACCCCCGGCCGTCCCATTACAACAAATGCTAATCATAGGTAATCCCTTTGAAAGAATCGGGATGGACATAATAGGCCCCCTACCCCGTACATCCAAAGGAAACCTATACGCCCTAGTGATTGTGGACTATGCCACCCGATTCCCTGAAGCCTTTGCCCTCAGGGCCCACACCTCGAAGAACATCGCCGAGAAACTGCTGGAACTATTCTCCCAGGTTGGTTTCCCCAAAGAGATCCTGACGGATCAAGGGACACCTTTTGTGTCCAGGCTGATGAAAGAAGTGTGCCATTCCTTAGACCTACACCACCTACGCACGTCAGTATACCATCCCCAAACTGACGGCCTGGTCGAAAGGTACAACCGAACGATAAAACCCACCTTGAAGAAGATGCTCACACTAGAAGAGCGGAACTGGGATCGCCTCCTCCCTTTGGCACTGTATGTCCTACGAGCTCAGGTGCAAAGTAACCTGGGTTGTTCGGCGTTCGAACTGCTTTAGGGCCGACAACCCCAGTCGCTTCTCGAGATCACAAAGGATGCCTGGGAAAAAGAAGAAGAAAGTGATCAACAGTCCCTCTTCGAGTACACCCTCCAACTGAGATCCAAGCTGGGGAAACTGAGGGACCTAGCCTACTCCCACTTGGAGAAAAGCCAAGAAAAACAAAAGAAACAATAGGACAGAGGAAAGAAATGGGGGAGAGTATCGGTAGGAGACTGGGTGTTGGTTCTGCTTCCTTCGTCCACCCGGAAATTTCAGAGTGAGTGGTTAGGCCCCTATCCAGTGGTTGAAACACTCGGTAACACAACCTACCGAGTCCAGATCTCTCCCACCCGAAAACAGTGCTACCACATTAATCTTTAAAAAAAATGGTTGGGGCCTTTGTCGACGACTGCCCAGCTAGTATTGCTGACATCCCCCGACAAAACAACTCTAGACCAACTTATAGTTAACGAGGAGCTCACCGGCGACATGAGACGAGACCTGCAGGACACCTTGTGGCCCTTCTCAGCCATATTCTCAGACACCCCAGGGAGAACAACGCTAGCTGAGCACTGCATCGAGACCCAGGCTGGAAAACACGTAAAACAGAAGCCTTACAGAATACCTGCGGCTAGAAGGGCAGAAGTAAAAAGAGAGATACAGGAGATGCTCCGGCTTGGGGTCATATGGCCGTCCAAAAGTAACTGGTCCTCGCTTATTGTGATGATCCCCAAGCCGGATGGGACGACCCGTTTTTGTATGGACTTTCGAGCTCTGAATGCTATATCCTCGTTCGATGCCTACCCGATCCCGAGAGTTGATGAGTTAATCGAAAAGCTGGGGGAGGCAAAGTTCATCACCACGTTCGACTTAACAAAAGGATACTGGCAGGTGCCCCTTCGTGAGGAGGACAAAAAGAAAACAGCATTCGCGACCGAAGAAGGTCTGTTTGAGTTTAACGTCCTCCCTTTTGGGCTTCATGGCGCCCCGCCACGTTTCAACGGCTCATGAACACCATCCTCCAACCCTATCCCTCGTTTTGCTCAGCGTATCTTGATGACATCGTCGTCTTCAGTACGTCCTGGGTGGAACACCTACAGCACTTGGACACTATCCTGCAGGCCCTAGAACGAGCCAGACTACACATTAATTCTAAAAAGTCATGAGCAGCATACCATAAGGTGAGATACCTCGGATATGTACTGGGGAATGGAGAAATCGCCCCCCAATCAGAGAAAGTAAAGGCGATAGCAAGCACACCCTTTCCCACCACCAAGCGAGAATTACGAGCGTTCCTGGGGCTCTTTGGGTATTACCGGAGATTCATCCCCCTATTCTCAGAGGTAGCAGCGCCCCTAACCAACGTCTTACGAAAGGACATCAAACAACAGCAGTTACTACGTCCCACCGAATCTATGGCGAGGGCTTTTCAGAACCTGAAAGAGGTCATTACCACCAGTCCCGTATTAATATCCCCAGACTTCACCAAGTCCTTCTTACTGTCCACTGATGCATCTAGCTCTGGGTTGGGGGCGGTATTGTCACAAACTGGGGATGATGGGTTGGAACACCCCGTCCTATACATAAGTAGAAAGCTATTCCCTAGGGAGTGTAAATACCCCACAATAGAAAGGGAATGTCTAGCGATAAAATGGGCTGTTGATAAGCTAAGGTATTACCTGGAAGGACGTCCCTTCATTCTATACACAGACCACGCCCCCTTACAGTGGATGTGCAGGAATAAGGCCCAGACCCCTCGGGTACTTCGCTGGTTTTTATCCCTGCAGCCATTTGCATTTGAAGTACGTCACCAGAAGGGAAGGGACAATGCGAATGCTGATTACCTGTCTCGGACATTTTCTCTCCCCGATCAGGAGAATCCAGGGGGGTGGTGTGTGACCGGGTGGACTCACCGGCCCCACAAAGTAACCCCGACAGGGACTGGTGGACCGCTGTACCCCCAACTCTCCCTCTTTTCCCTTCTCAGCAGGGTGAGTGGAACTGGGAAAAGACACCGCTTGTGACAGTTCAAGAAAAAGAGGCCGGCTCCTTTAACTGGGACTTTCAGTACGAAGAAGCCCCGCCCCCAGCTGACTTCAGCAGGAATCAGCTGCTAAAGGCCGAGGAAACCCGGAAGCCGGTGTGCATCGACACCGGAGGAGAGACGGAAGACGCGAGAGTCGTAGCGGTTGCAGTGACGGAGAAAACAGGAGAAGACGGAGGACGGAGATGAGCCGGAGGGTCGCTACCAGCGGACACCCAGGCTGAGCCAGGAGGCCAACGTCCCCACGCATCGCCGAGCCACGCTCCTGGAGGAGTGTGGCTTCTACAGGTACGAGAGAAAGTCTTGGGTGGGTTGGGAGGCGAGGACACCCGACTGCGCAAAGCGGAGCAAACCCTGAAACCCCATACCGTCTCACGACCTGATTTTGGATCCTCACCCACGCACTGGTCATTTTCACTACCCTCCCTCCTACGACTCCTTCTTTTTTTTTGTGTGTGTTGTGTGGGCTACTAAAAGTGCACAGCAGCATGGTGATCCTTTCACTCCCCGGTCCCTGGACTGTATACTAGCCATCGGACACCGTCCTGACCCTGTGTTTTCTTACTTCCTACATGCCCTATCGATGGCTGACGCACGGAGAAGCCTGACCTGACCCTAAGCAGTAAACCGGGCCCGAAGACAGCGCGACGAACCATCCGGCATCACGTATCCGGCTAAGTTTGCCGCAGAAAGACTGTCATGTCGCCATAAGCGCATGTTTAAAAAAATAAAACCTTATCCACTGAGACCTGGCCTCCGACCTATCACTCCTACCCCGCCACACTGACCTAAATATTTGATTTGACAAACCCAATATGCCCCATCTAAAAACAAACATCACTTGCCTAGATGCACTGAATCTACATCAGATCACCCACAAACCCACACACATCGCTGGACATATCCTAGATGTAATTCTTGCAAATACAGAACTAGTTAACTTTCAAACAATGACTCCAGTCACATGATCAGACCACCATTTGCTTGCTTTCCAACATAAAGCAACACAAAGCAACATCCACCTATCAACCGTTGAACAAACTCAATTTTGAACACTTTGAAACACAACTACAATCCAGTATAGATCTTCTAAACACAATACATTCCATTCAAAAAGTATATGAGTGGCTACAGGAAGCTTTTCATATCCTAATACCACTAAGAACTACACAACAGAACAAAAGGTGCCTTGGAGAAATACAAACCTAAAAGAGATAAAACAGCATATTAGAAAGCTGCAAAGCACCTGGATCAAAACAAACATCAATCAAGACAAACTACACCTACAGGCACTTAACAGTTTATACAAGTCAGCAATCCAAAAAGCTAAAAACAATACTATTCAGACAGAATTAAAAATGCTAAATGCGCAAATAAAGAATTCTATAAAATTCTCAAGGAATTTTATAAACCAAATTGCCTAGAAGGAGCTCATCCCATTCAAGAATTTACAGACAATCATTACACGACCAAAGAAGACACACTGGACTCCTATTTAAAAGAAAAAAAAACACCAGTAAAGATCCATTTGCAAAACACCAATCCAAGAGTATGCTATCCCAGTCTATCTACTCCTACCAATAAATTTCACACAATTAATTTATAGACCTGATCAAAGCAAGCAGACCTGCTGGCAGCCCTTCTGAACTGTGTCCACCACAAACATTCAAGAAAATTCTTATAACTACCTCTGCTGCCACACCAGTAAGCAGAATTATCAACAATTTCTTAACTACCGGAATATTCCCAGAAGATCTCAAAAAGTCATACAAATTCCCATTACTAAAGTAAAACAAACCTGAACCCGCGTAACCTCCGACAACTACAGACCAATTTCATATGGACTTTTCCTGAGCAAACAAATTGAAGGAGCAGCATTCGCCCAGATGTCACAATTAATTTAAGAAAATTCCATACTTAGACTTCCAAACAGGATTCCGGCCAGGAAGGGAACCAGAATCTGCCCTTGTTGCCATCTAGGATGACCTTAAGAACACAGTTGACTGGAATGGGGTTGCTGCACTTCTCTTGGACCTCTCAACTGCCTTTGACACAGTTGACTATGGCACTCTAATACAAACACTCTACGAAGCCAGCATAGAGGGATACTGCTCTCGACTGGATAACATCTCACCTTCACAACAGAACTAATTTTATCCATACCCTTCTTTCTCATCCAAACCGTACTTCACAAAAGCAGGTTTGCCAAAAGGCTCTATCATTTCACCTATACTTTTCAACAATGATATGAAGTCATTTCTGGCACTGATCAATTTCACCTCATATGCTATATTATGCAGCTGACACACAAATGCTCCTTAAGCTTAAATCCCCAAAGACATTGGAACTCACAAACTTTCAGTTGTCTCAAAGCAGTGGATCAATGGATGGCATGGAGCCATCTCAAATTGAATGTTTCCACAATGGAAATACTCACATGAGGCGATTGGAAAAATTATGACCCACTTGCCACCTGGCCTGATGACCAGGGTACACCGCCTAAAGTATAACTTGAAGAAAGAAACCTCAGAATTACCATGGACTCCAAACTCTCAAAGAATTCCCAAGTGGACAAACTAGCAAGATCAAGCTTCATTACTATAAAAACTCTGCGACGCATCTTTCCCCACCTGAACTTTCCACACAAGGTCCAGGCTACTATCTCTCTTGTTCTGTCTAAACTTGATGATACCAATAGCCTCTACCACAGATCATCTTTAACAACTATAAAAAGACGACAATGGATTCAAAACTCTGCTGCCTCCGGGTTTACGTGGGTCTTTTGATACTGTGCTGTACATGGCGCAGGATGTATGGGCGGCGCGGGAGTCCGGGAGTTCGGCAGTGGGGTGGGCTCCTCCCCGCTTTTCCTTTACCTGGGAGTAGTAGGGTAGTGCACTCTTCTTTCTCCCTGGGTTCAACCGTGAGTTTATGGTCCTTTTTCCTTTCTTCTTTTCTTAATTCTACATTTCGGGTTCCTATGGGGCGACAGACACGTAGCTAGGGGGGGGGTAGGCCATAGCCTCGGCATGCGTGTAGGGTGGGGGGTCTTCTTCGGTACGTTTTTTGTTTCTATGGGCCTTCTTTTTCTTTTTTCCGTCCTTTTCTTACGTCTTTTTCTAGGGTCAGTAGGGGGGACTGGTGTTAGGAGGGTAGCGGCTGGGAGGCACACTTCGCTGCGTATCGATATCCTGGTATTATAGTTTCGTGCCGCCATGTTAGATGTGTTCACTGTTAGTTGACTCTCCTGTTGGCTGTTACCCATTTATCATATGATCGTCTGTTCTGTACACTGATCCGTTCTAGCTTCTGTATCTCCTTACATAAAAATTTCTAAAATTAACCTTACTGTCTCCTGCCACCCGGTGCACGTGGATTTATTGTAACATAGGTCGTATGCTTTTATGTGCTGCCGTGCCACCGAGTGGACGTATACTTTGCTATCAAGCTTCAGAAGTGTCGAGGCCGGCCGGATGGTTGTAGGCCCGTAATTGTCTTGTACACAGTGCTAAATAAAGGTTATATAAAAAAAAAAAAAAAAAAAAACTCTGCTGCCAGACTACTCTTACATATAAAGCCACAAGCCCACATCCCCACTGCCTTGAAAGCCATACATTGGTTACTGGTTGCCAGAAGATCCATATTCAAGCTGCTTTGTATCACCCACAAATGGATACATGGAACAGTACCAGTCTTCATCAAGAACACAATCACCAAATACATTCAACAAAGCAACCTCAGCACTAGATTGGCACCTCGCCTCAAATTCCTACCACACAAGAAAAAAACTATAGGTTGCACATCCTTCTCTGTTCAAGCAGCCAAACTATGGAACTCTTTACCCCCAAACATAAGATCTACAGATAACTACCTTATCTTCAGAAGACTACTCAAGAGCCGGCTCTTTTCTACATAACCACCATACTCAAACATAAAAATACAGTATAGCCCTCTGTTTATAAGCATTTATTTGGACTATAGATGTGTACCTACATATGTATATTGTTTTGTATAAACGTGTATTATAATTATGTTTTGAAATATATAGATATTTGTTAGTTCTGTTTAAACAAATGTACATATTGCTGGTGGTTATATTATTCTTTGTTTAACATGTATTTAGGTCATTGCATAAATAAGTAAATCTTTTATCATGACTATTTATCTAAAATTGCTTCACTATTGAATTACAAAAAAAACATTAATAACGACAAATAAATTAACTTAAAGTACAGCAACACTTGAAAGCCTGAGTTTATTAAATACAACATAAATCTACATATTTTACCATAATATATATATATTTCTATATATAGATATATAGATAGATATATAGATATATATACCTTTCATGGACCTGTGTATATTTAAATTGATTACTTTGCTTCTAATTCAGCATCTCCAATGCACTACTCTATATCTCACCCTGTACCTCTCTCAATATATACTCTACCTCCACTCTTTGATTAATCTCAAAGCTCATTCTACTACTCTTTCTTTCCAATGCACTACCATATTTCTCACCCTTAACCTCTTGCAATATATCCTCTATTTCCACTCTCTCACTCATCCCAAACCACATTCTACTACTATGATCCCCAAATTACCCTTTCTGGACTCTCACCTATTTCTCACCCTATACCTCTCTCAATATACCCTCTACCCCCACTCTCTCAATCATACCAAACCCCATTCTACTACTATGATTCCCTAAAATAACCCTTTCTAGACTCTTCCCTCCTCTACCCCTCCTTGCATCATCTCATACCCTTTTACTATTCAAATCTCACAAAAAAGCCTTTCTAAACCATTCCCTCTGACTCTTCCCCAACACCTCCCCTTTACTCATTTCAATCGTCCTTCTACTGCTATGTGCTTAAAAAAACTATACCCTTCCCTCTTCTATCCCTCCACTATCCTTTTCAATCCAAATAACAGCCTAACATGTCCACCACTCAAATTAATTTCATATCCCCTATACTAATTCCCCACTAATCCTGTTTGAGTTCCTGTTGAGTTTCAGCGTGCTATCTGCTGAAAAGTGCCTCAACACCTCATCAGTGGTAGCAAGCACTATATTATTAATACAAACCCTTCCCTCTTCTATCCCTCCACTATCTTTTCCAATCCAAATAGCAGACTAACATGTCCACTGTTTAAATTAATTTCATATTTTCCTATAATAATTCCCCACTAATGCTTTTTTGGGTTCTGGAAACCGTTGCAGAAAAGCGCTTCAATACCTCATCAGGTATGGCAAGTGCTATGTAAATACAAACTCTTCCAGATTTTATAGCTCCACTATCCTTTCTCAATACAAATAACAAACTTGCATGTCCACCACTCAAATGAATTTCATATTCCCCTATACTTATTCCCCACTAATCCTGTTTGGGTTCCGCAGTAGCATGCTTCCCGTCAAAAAGCGCTTCAACACCTCACCAGGGGTAGCAAGCGTTATATAAATGCAAATCCTTCCCTTTTCTATCCCTCCACTCTCCTTTTCAATCTAAATAGCAGACTAACAAGTCTACGTCTCAAATTAATTTCATGTTTCCTTTTACTAATTCACCACTAGTCCTTTTTGGGTCCCAGAGCAGCAAGCTACTCACTGAAAAAGCACTTTGATGCCTCATCAGAGGTAGTAAGCACTATATAAATGCAATTACAATTACATATACATAATGTGTCTGGCCCAAAAATAAGTAGGTGCACTTGTGTGAAGATGCATGCATGAGTATTTGCCTTTATGCTGGTATTGGCCATTTGTTTTTTTTTGCTTTTTTACTCATGTTGTTCAGCATCGGCTGAACTCATTTATTTCAAGTTTTCTTTTTGCTGATGCTCATCAGTATTGGCAACAAACACTGGCAAAGCCAAAAAGCCGGCTAACACCATCCACAGATGTGACTTAATAGTTTTGTCGAAGCTTATTATTTTAGGGCAGCCAGTAGAACTCAACTATGTTAATTTCCTATTGAATGTTTGCATTCTCCCCCAGAGCATCAATAATCATTGCATGCGAGCTCTGTAAGAAAAAGATTTGAAAAAATGATGTGAAAGGATTGGCACAGCAAACAATGAAGTGTCAAGAGGCTGAAGCCTACTACCTACACTAACAAGATGCATAGAGAAAAAGGAACGATGGCTGCTGCAAAGGCTACTTCTATTAAATGGGACAAGATGACAATGGAAGGAAAGGAAAAGGAAAAAAAAAATGAATATATTGCAAGTTCCTTTATCTACGGATTACCTGCAGCAACCTGAGCTCAGAAGCTGAAGATGAGTCAGAGATTTCGTTAGGTGGCCTGCTGAGGCAATGCAAGCTTTTGTGTGATTCCTGACAGACTTACATCAGAATTCAGGTCGAAAAGAGTAGTTATTGTGACTGAAACATATGCACAGCTTGAAAGAAGTACAATAATGAAGGCGCGGATGCTGAATATGTGGATAGGAAGGAAGAAGGAACTCGGAGCCTTCATGGTGTGGTGGCAAGAATGTCTGAGGCTCAGAGAATAGTCAAAGATTCTTCCCGCTCTGCAGATCAGCTAAAATTGCGGACTGGAAATAATGACTAAAGACTACAGAATGTCTGCAGAATCACATTAGGGTTCTAGGCTTTCATGAAGTGTCTAAAGAGATTGGTGTTCGGAAAGACATGCAGGGATTCATACACCAGTAAGTATTTGACTTACTCCTCCATTTAAAAAACTAGGGTATGTAAGAACGAGGTGGGAGGCAGGAAAAGACATTCAGGATGGAAAATGGACAGTTCAGGTGATGCTCTGAGAAAACAAGAGCAAGTGACGAGCTATTGAAGGAGACCACAGAGAAGAAGGACTGCTGTAAAAGCGGACATGTACCCAATTTAGGGGCATATTTATAAGGGCTTTATCTCCGCTTTTTTGGCTTACAAAGAGATAAAACCAGCGCCCTACTTACAAGAGGGTGCTAACATGCATAATCACATGTTAGCACCCTTTTTCCCAACGCCTCACTTTGCATCTCCAATGAGATGCAAAGTGGGCTTTACTGGGCGTACCCAAAATGGACTACCTTGCAAATATCGCTGATGTTTACATCGCGATATTTACAAGGCAGCCCACATGATTTTAGCACACATTAGATTTTGGAGAAAACAGCCGCTTTCGCCAAAACCTAACGTCTGCTAAAATCCTGACTTAGCCATCCCTAACATAGGGGGTGGATTATGCTGATACGACCCTGTGGGTCGTATCAGCAAGGTTATCGCCCTTTTGCAGGGAACATCGCTGGAAAACCAGCGATGTTCCTGGCAAAAGGGCGATAACCGCGCTATCTCTGGAATTTTTATCGCCCTGGAGTAACGCGTTGTTAATAACGCGCTACCACGGCGATAAATACCAGAGATAGCCTGCCATAATATAATTATCGCTAAGCAAGGCCAGCTATAATTATCGCTGGCCGTTGTTAATATGCCCCTTTATTCCCAAAGTTCAGCTGTGATGACTGAAAAAAGGAGGAGACCCAAGGGATCTAGAAGTGTGTATTAGCCTCGGCCATTGTGGCTTTGGTTTTGCAATGAGGTTGGTTGTGGGTTAGCCTCATGTCCATCACCACAGTGGCACTAACTTTTGACCAAACGAGGGTATGCAGTTCCTTAGATGAGTCAAGGGAAGTAAGGAGAGATACACTATCTAACGCTGTCACCAATCATGTCTGCTTATAAAACGTCTTAGAATCGCACCTTTGCAAATGCACCACCATGCACTTATTGGAAAACAGCAGCAATCGTGTGCTTTTTGCCACCTCGGGGCGAATCATACTGTAATGTGCACTTTACAAAACACATACAATGATTACTGAAAAAACATAACTTTTGCATTTCAAGAACAGTAAGCCCTGCATGGTACTGTCAGTCAGTTTACACATGAAACATGCAGTCATCATCTGCTGTCCTGTAAAATGTAAAAATTGTTACCTATTAGTCATTTCACTGATAACTTTATTTATCACGTTAACGCCGCTTTCTTACTCTATAATCCTTGCTCAAAATTGATCATTTCCAGCAAGTGTTGTTTTGCAAATTTGACAGTAATTATTTCACGGCAGATAAACGGAAGAAACAACAGAAGTCAAATACGAAAGATCCTTGGCTCTTCTCAGGGAGACTTCAATGTAAGAAAACGATTAAGTAACTGCTAATGCAGAGGGGTCGGCCCCTCCGCTCACCTTCTCCACCCCCCACAAGGGACCTTTTTAGGGTCATTGAGGAATAAAAGAGTTAGGTTCTGTTAGAAATGGGATTTCTGGTTGGCTAGGCCATGCGCCTAAGCCAGGCAGAAACCACCACTCCGGTCAGGGCAAGGGAGTTACACGCTGAAGATACCCCCTGCTCACCCCCTTGGTAGCTTGGCAGAGCAGTCAGGCTTATCCCAGAGGCAATGTGTAAAGCGTTTGGGCAACACACTCACACAGCAGCGGCACACCTCAAAAGAAACTCCAAACAAGGTTATATAAAAATAGCCTTTATATTATCCATAAAAACACAATAGAACATCATCACATATCATTGTGCCACTAGGCACTTGTCATGACTTTACCGGGATTTACATAAATCACTAGGCCAATCGGGCCACTGTCATAAACACACCATCAGGCTGACCAGTAACTACTGGTAATATTACACTAAGCACAATACATTATGCGAACCAAAATTAGCCATAGTGCCCCCTAGTAATGTAATCCACAGCCTGAGTACATCAGGGCCTAACACATTAGGGAACCACGTGATCCATAGCGTACAGGAGTGAAAACCTGAAAAATGCACACATTGGAACCACAATCCCCCTGGGAATCACCAGTACTACTACTCTTTCTCCCTTAGAGAGGAGTTGTGGCCTCTGTCAAGGTCTCGACCTGACCTAACCCCAAAAGAAATTACCCTGGTGCACAGCGCACCAAGTCTGGGACGGGGTGCAATACACACCAAGTCTCTGCCAACAAAGAGCTCCCTCAAAGATCTGGTATGGGGGCAGCTGCCCACGACCATGCAGCGCAGCTGCAACAATGTGTAGTACTCCACCACAGCGGGCCGGGTTACGAGAGCACCTGTACACATTGACCAGCCTTAGACAAGAGAGGGAGGGCGCTGCAACTCCTCTGCTCTCCTCTCCTGCTCTGGTGAGGGCTCCAGTGGTAGGATCCGGAGCAAAGTCAGTCTCCGCTGAGTCTGCTCAGCTCTGTGCTGCCCCACCCACAGCCAGGCTCAGCCTTTACATGGCTTTTGGCTTATCTCACAGCCACAGGATACGGAGCAAGTTCCCCGTTGAGTTCCTGACTCGTTTCTACTCGCTACCATTGGCCCTGCCCTCAATCAGGCTCAGACGCTGCCTGACCTCAGGCAGCTTCTTTGCCACCGCGCCCGTCACAAGTGAAGTTGGAGCGCTCTTCTCGGGCTTCTCGCAAATAAGTTAGAAGCGCCCCCTAGGTGATTCCCCGGCCAGAGCACTCCTTGCAGACCGCTCAATACAGCACGGGCCAACGAGGTGAACAACACAGCACCCACCATGCGCTGTCATAAATCTGGTAGGGCAAGCAACAAAGTCCTGGGGGACCACAGGGGCACACTAGCAAAGTGTCCCCAAGGAGGCTAGCACATGGATTCCTTTAGGCAGAGTGGCAGTCACCTCTAGCCCCAAAAAGGCATCAGGTCACTACTTTCTGCAGCCCCGTCCCATGGCGGTTCCTACAGGTCCCACGCAGTCTTCTGTTCCAAGCAAGCTAAAAAATACATGGGGTCACAGCCCAAGTACTTTTACCAGCAAGTGTGTTTGTTCTGCCTCCTGGTGCAGGGCTCTGAACCCAGTCCAAACCAGTTCTGGGGGGGCACTTTGCAAGTGCACAACAACCTCCATTGAAAGCGTAAGGCTTAGGTCTAGACACACCACAGGGGGCGGAACCATCATTGTGGAAGGCAGGCACAGCCCTATTCAGGTGCAGGTGCTACTCCTCCTACCATTCCAAATTCAGCCTAGCGTTGACTCATTCAAACTCCTTGAAGTCACTGCACCTCCCAAGCCCCTGTCACTCCAAAGCCAGACAGTCAATACACAACAGGCAGGCACAAAGACACATAGCACACACAAATGGCCAACTCTAAAAGTGAAATTTCTGAAATAGTAATAATAAATTTGCTAAACACCAATACGCAGCATTTATCACCACTATTCCAAACATTCCAAACTTGATCACGCTACCCCTCTCAGAACAGGAATTACCACTGAAGCATATATCAAGGCATCCCCATCGCATCCCTATGAGAGGGCAGCCTCACAGCAGTGAGAAACAGAATAGGCTGTTTGTCACTACCTGGACATGTCACACAGTTAAGGCCCATGTCCTACCTTTTACCTACACCGCACCCTGGCCAACGGGCTAGCTAGGGCCTACCTTAGGGGTGATTGATATGTAGTAAAAGGGGAGTCACAGACGTGGCAACCACTTTATGTGCCACATCACAGCGGCAGTAAACTGTGTGCGCAGGCCCTACAGTGGCAGAGGCCTGAGACAGGTTTGAAAGGCTACTTTGGTGGGTGGCGCAAGCAGTGCTGCGAGCCCACCAGTAGCATTTCATTTACTCGCCCTTGGTGTATGAGATACCACTGTACAAGGGACTGCCAGGTAAATTAAATATGCCAAACAGGTGCAGACCAATCTTACCAAGTTTACCATATAGAGTACATGCACTTTTGCACTGATCAGCAGTGATAAAGTGCCCAGAGGCCTAAAACCACCAACAACAGGTCAGAAAAAATATAGGAGGAAGGTAAAAAGTTCTGGGATGACCCTGCAAAAAGGGCCAAGTCAAACAGGTTCAGTTTCAATTTGCAATTACAGTGAAACCTATTTGGTCACATAATGAAGCTCAGAGTCGAGAAGTAGGATTAAGTATAGATTTATTACAAATTCAAAGCCACAGTAATATAAATCAGTGTCAGAAACATAGTATAGCAGTACAAAATTATCAAACGAAAGCCAAATGGTGTACAAAGTTCATCCTCAAAAACAAGTAATAGATGAGGACTTCAGTAGGAATTATGGCAAGTATAAGAACGACAGTCTGGTGATGAGATTGGACGTTGCGGTCCTCCTGCCTATAAAGCATGAGCAATTCTAATTTTTCGAAACTAGCCTACACTAAAGAATGCTATAGGAAGCCCTGATTAAATCTATTAAAATAGAAAGGAGTCAGCATATAATAATTTTTGTAGAAGTTCTTTAGAGCAATAGTATTGCATAGCATGAAGCCAAGCAATGAGAACAGCTCTTAGAGGGCTGTACCTCTCCTAGTCTGTAAGGAAACTGAACAAAGATGAAGAGTATTCCTTAGCTATACACCCAAAAGACACTTCTAGAACAGTATCAAAGGCCCAATTTGTGACCTCCTTCAAACAATACTTTTTGGCAAACACACTCATAATTCTTCTTCTTTGATCCACACATTTTAAACGACTTTGGATTCCATCTCCTCATTCTGCACAGACAGTAGTCCTCCCTTCTGCTCATTAATTTGAATCACTCTCGACTCCCCTCTCACTTCCCTAACTTGTTCGCACAATGTGCCTTTCTCCATTAATGAGATCATGCACCAAGCATCTGCAGAGGAAAGGCAAACACTGCAACCTAAGAAAACATTCACGTTGAAGGTTAAACATTACAGAATGCAAATGCTTAAGGCCTTTGGTCAAGTTAGCAAAAGCTAAGATTTCAATACATGTTGTAACTGCGTGAATACAGCTACATAGGCTCTCATTACGATGGCGGGTGAAACACCACCGACAGGTCGTCGCTGGCAGTCTGTGCGCCATCTAGGGCATCGATCCGACTGCGGCATTGCAAAGCAGCCGGTCAGAGCGCAGAGGTGGGGAGTACGGCCGCCGCCTCTGACAAAAGATGCTATCAGGACGGCGGACAGATTCCTAATTCCTACAATGGGGCCGGTGCCTGCACAGGCACTGCCAGAAGAATTAGGATATCCCTTTCCAACTGCCTATTTATGGTGGTCCCACAGCCATGAACTGGCAGCCAGCAAGGGACTTTGGAGGCCCCGGCAGGGCCCCTGTCCCCCGTTGGCCAGTGGAATGTGGCCAGGGAGGCACATGTGGTGCCCTACCAAAGATCTATGCACTGTGTGCCAAGCACCACCTGGTGCCTGGCACATGGTGTCTGGATGTTTAAAAACATCCTGTTTTCAATTGCTGCCTGTGCTGCAGCCAATTTCTGGACCACAGCACAAGCTGCAATTGAAAAAGGGATGTTTCCGATCACCTACACGGTGGTCACCTCGTAATCTGGCAGGAGGGACCACTGACTACTTGTTGGCCAGTCTCAATTCTGCAACGATGACGGTCAGACACACGTCCAATTGCAATTATAATGACCCCCCATAGTCATGTTGTATGTGTAAAATGCAATTCTGAGTGATACATGTTCCATTATACAGTACATGCAAGATATCTTCAAGCAAATACATGAATACATTAAGATTAATCAATATTATTGAAATGCACACATGTAAATATGTTTGAGAACTGCAATTAATTGTTACTGTAAAAGAAGCATTAGTATATACACATATATAAAAGTAAAAATTACATTATAAATGCTTACTTTATGGTTTTTAAGTGTCTTTCACTTCATTAGTCATACCATACCACACAAGTACATAAGGCTCTTAATTAACATGTATGTGGCCTGATCAATACTAATGAGGGTGAAGCCAAGATTAAGCTGCTCCACAACCATAGTCCCAAGGTAGGGCACAGTTAGGGTACCATGGCCCCCCATGAAGCAAGGTAAATGTCCGCCTCAGTTTGTTAGTAAAATTCAGCCATAACTTGGATACGACCATCCCTCACAACCTTGACCCTGGTGTCACTGCACCTTCTGCACTTCCGGTAACAACACCCATGGGAGAGGGATCAATTGAAGGGGTTAAAATCAAAGAGTGGACAAATGCATCACAAATAAGAGAATATTGATGGACTGAGTGTGGCATAAGGAGTCGACCAATGATATATGCAGGGTAAAATGATGTTATGCCCGCTACCTCTGGCACATTCCTTAATCATCATCCATGCCACATTACTTTCCACTTCATGACTGGGAATTATCTCCTCATGTGTGTCTCATCCCAATCCTTAATTTGTGAGGGGTTCTTCTTCCCTGTGACCGGTTACCCAATAGGTATAACTGGGAAGAACATTTTGTTTGCCCTATCGTCCGTTTTTATGCCAACATTTCACCCCTATCTTTTCCAAGAGAATCATCCTCAAAAAAGTTCAAAGAAATAAATCGCTGCAGCAAGAAGTTCTGGAAGGAATTAAGGGGCATATCAGCAAGGCGAGGCGATAGAATTATCGCCGCTTTTGCAGCTGTTTTCGGCCAAAAAGCGGCGATAGTTATTTCGCCTAATTAGCAAGCACACGCTAACGCGTGAAAACTTGCGTTAGCGTAGGAATTCCTAACGCCCAGCTTTGCATCTCTAATGAGATGCAAAGTGGGAGTTCCTGACCTGACATGACAGGAGAAAAGTCGCTAAGCGACATTTCTCCTATCATCAAGCCCCACGCTATGAGGCATAGCGGCAGGAAAAGTAGCGATAACCCCTGTTATCGCTACTTTCCTTACGCCTGCTTCAGGATTGACTTAGCCATGATATCCTATGGAAGGTGGATATCATGGCTAAGTTTGTGAGTCCCTATCATCAAGCTAACGCCACATTGCGTGAGATTATCGCTGGGTTTCCAGCGATAATCTCACGTTAGGCAGTTAGCGTGAGGATTTTTATCGCTTTTGCAATAAGCGTTGCTAATAGCACGCTATCTCAGCGATAAAAATCCACGCTAGCCGGCGATAATTATCCTAGCGCTAAGTGCGCTTAACGATAATTATCGCCGGTTGTTGCTGATATGCCCCTAAAGGCGGGAGGATGTTAGAGTGGAAACAGGGCTGGGACAAGGAAGACTAGAAATGATCGTAATGAAAATTACTGGTAAATAATCGGGCAGTATCAGGTAGAAGAGGTGGCAGGTGTCTGGCATATGCACTCCAGCCGCAGATGCAAGTCCAGTTCCAATACAAGGAAACATTAGGTCACCTCCAGCATATAGGTGTGGTAAACCTGGCAAGGAAA
The DNA here is from genome assembly GCF_964204655.1 of Triturus cristatus. Taxonomy (NCBI): domain Eukaryota; kingdom Metazoa; phylum Chordata; class Amphibia; order Caudata; family Salamandridae; genus Triturus; species Triturus cristatus. The sequence continues at coordinate 1,054,449,596 of NC_140590.1, forward strand.
AAATATTGCTTCTGGTCAAGAAGTTGCAAAAGGTCACTTTTCCTACAGATGGAAACATGCTTGAGCAGACCCTCAGTAGAAAAATGAAAGAAGGAAGCAGCTTAGGGAAAAGGAGACATTTTGAACAGTCAAATGTACACGCCTGTGCCATTCTATTGTTTTCTTGCACTGCTAGGCTGCGGATCCTTGTTTCGTAGCTCTGGAAATAAAGAGGAGTATTTACTAGCACTTTACCCCGGATTTGCACCAAAGTGACGTAAGTCAGTTCAAACTATAGAATTGGGATTTACTTTGCTGCGCAAAAAGTGCCAGCAGACACACACAAAAGTGTGTGTTGTATTTCCATGCACGCTTTCCATAAACATCATATTTTATTTAGGTTCAAACAGCTGTGGTGTTTGAAAGCAGATTGATTGGGACATTGTCTTAGCCACCGGTACTTATGCAGCTCTTCTTTTACTCGGGCCGTTAAAATCTAAAAGGTTTTAGTGGATGGCTGTTAAATGGCAAGAAATATATTAAACTGATCGCCTTGAACTTTAAACAGATGGGGAGATAGGCTGTGTCCTTGAAGGAGATTATGAAGACGGTATAACAGTTTACAACTTTTACAATAAAAATAATGATATTTCACATTTATGGCATCTGGAGCGGAATCAGAGTGCATGTTCCATCAGGTGTAATTTGGAGTCCATTGCTTGATAAATGATTCCTTTTCGGACTCTTAGCTACTATAAATCAGCCATTTTAAACGAGACTAGTTGCTACATACGGCTAAGTACTTAAAGTACTTCACTGCCCGGCCATAACTCTCTGTCAGCTTTGGACAAACACGTATTAGTAAAAACAGAGGGGCCCCTTGTGACACTTTTGCGCCGCCATTGCGTCACTTTTTGTTATGCAGCGGCGGCGTAAACAATGCGTCACATTGCGGCCCATTTACAACGTGACGCACCGAGGGAGATGCGTCATGTTGTAAAGCCCTGCATCAGGTTTAATGTATGCAGGGTGGGAGTTTCCACGCAAAAAGTCATGTAGAACTGACTCAGTGAAATTTACAGCATTTCACTGCGTCACTCAACGCCTTCATTGTGTCAAAATCCCTAAGCCTGCTCAGACTAGGCTTAAGAAATGACGCAAGGCTTTTTAAATGGGACTCACCTATCTGTTGTGGCGCAGTGCTGGACTTGCATCACTTTCATGAGCAACTCCAGCAATGAGTCACTTTTGGGTCAAGAGATGCGTCAGAATTTCTGTCACATCTGTCAATCCTTGCGCCATGTTGTAAATACAGCACATCCATGGTGGAGCAAGGGTTTTGTATGGAGGCGCAGGGAAACTGATGCATCTGTACAGATGCGTCAGTTTCTTGTAAATCTGCCCCCAGAGTTCTCACACCCATACAAATAGGAGGTCCTGAATATGTCACAATATCCATGCTTTGAGAAATGTCAACTAATGTTTCAACATTTCTAGACTATTGTGGTATACAAGGTGACTCCAGAATCGATGACCTTTAAGGTGCTGGACGTTGAACGGGAAGAAACTGGTGAATAGTTGGTAATGCACAAGCTAGACAAAGTTTAATTTAAGATGGCATACTGTTGTACTAATTCTGCCATTTTGCATTATGATAGTCTGGTTTAATGCACAACATTGTGCCAACATGCCACGTCACATCAATTAGACTTTGTTCAATTAAAAATCCAATTGCAGGAGCACGGGACCAATATAAACTAACCGATAGCAAGAAGCTGCTGTTTATGTCACCAGGGGCATAGCTTCAGGGGGGTGTTTGGGGTGTTACACCCCCCAATCAATGTATATTCAGATGAGTAGTTGGGTACAGATGCTTTCAGTCGTGTATGGTGAGGAGTCTCCCAGATTTCACCTGGGATTTTTGCATACACACACTGACAAAAACACATACACAATCTCTCTCATTTCTGTTTTCAAAGCCCTAAAAAAAATGTATTTTACAAAATATTGTGTTTCTCTCATTAAGCACTCCCATTAATCCTAATTCCGCTACCTTTCCACTGTCTCCTAAGCCCCGCTTATTCACCCTGCTTGTCATATGATGTATTTCAACATTATATGCCAGTGTGATGGTCGCTATTATTTTGCACTAGAATTTAGCACAAAATAACTTCTGATATCCATTTTGGGCATGAGGCACTAGACCGGCATTTCGTCAAATACGTAGTTTTTTGGCATTATGGAAATTACACAAGTTTTGCCAAGAATGACGTCTTGTCACAGAAGGCTGGATCTAAAAAGATGAGCTCTAAGATGTGTAGAAATGCATGAGATGAGAGCCTCAGGTGGAGTGTTCAATAGGCTCCATAACGCTGGAAAAAAGTGCAACACCAGTGCACCAACAATAACAATATAGCAATTAGAACTTTGGTAAGTGTGGCTAGTCATGGAGTAAAGTGTGATCTGGATGGATGGCAGGTTGCAGTCTTCCATTTCTTTAACTAACGTAAATCCATTTCTTTAATTAATGTAAGTTTATTCGGCAAAGCCAGGATTTTGAAGTAGTTAATTTACTGAACAGGGAAGTAATTTTATTACTACCGTTACTACTACTACTATTACTACTACTATTGCTAATATTTGCTAAATTTATACAGTGCCTCATACCATTAAAGGTCTCTAAGCACTAGTCACCACTCTACAACCTCACAAACCTGGCTTTCATGAGATTAGTGGAACTGAGGGAAGTGAGGCCTTCTCCTTTCTCTTCTGAATGTAATGAGGGGTTAGTAGTTATGTTAGGACCACATTTCCATAGTAACTGGATGTCTCATAACTTTGGTGCTATCTGACAACCCTTCATGAAACTTTCTAAAGAAATGTCTCATCCACCTGACGTCCTTCCTGGAAAGTTTTGGATAATCCATCAAGTAGGTGTGAGAAAAAAGTAGGGGTCTCAAAATGCATTTTCTTCATTTAGTTTAAATTTGTTCATTAGATTTTGAGAAATTAATGTTCAAAGTTTATGTATATTGCTGTTCCCATATATGTTTCCTAAAAATATTTTTCCAGGGCATGGGGACTGAGTCCCTAAGTCCTAAAATTGCTGTTGCAGCTTCTTCATTGATATTGAAGGCAGACAATCAAATGTACTCTTTTGATCTGTTGGATCCTCGTATACCCTGACCCCCTAAGCTTGCTCACGGATTTTTTTATTTTTAAGTTTACCTGATTTTAAGTGTGGTACGATGACCATTTTTTTAAAAAGGGTGTACTTCTGTCCTTTTAATTTTGAAGCACTCCCTCCTGGGGGTGGGCCACGGTACGGGTGGTCAGCACATATAATAAAAAAGGGGAAGGGAGTATGGCCTCCCTCCCTGAGCCACTTAACAGCCCCCTGCCACCAAGGCCTTTATAAGTATTTATTGTTTTTTTTTAAATAGGGAGGGTCATAGCCCCTCCCCCTTTGTGAGCTATTTCATGGCCATAACAGTGTCCCGACGAATCCATCCCCTGGAACACTGTTCTTCATTTGAGTTCCATGCCAGTGAGTGTGTGGCAAGGGCACACTTGAACTTCCTGTCCACACTCGTGTTGGCAGGGAACACACAATTACTCTAACCCATTGGAAGAAAATTAAAAGCTGCTCATACTGGGCGGGAGCAATCTAATCAAGCCGGCCCCTCCGCCAGTATGTTGGGTGCTGGCAGGGAAACCAATAAAGCTGTGGGGGCCAAGGGTCTTCCTCCCGATCAGCCTCAATGTCTTAAATAGTTGGTAGTGCCCCAGGTGAGATCACAGGACCCACCCCAAAAAAATTAAGGAAAAGCATGGCCAGCTCCTATAATTGCCCCCTACAATAGGGGCTGAGTGATGGGAGTAGGGGGGGCTGCAAGGGCTCTGGGGTTCCTACCTCAGCCCCAAACAACGAAAAGAAACTGTGGCATCCTCGGACACCAACAAAAACAAATATAAAAAAATGGGAAAGAATAATAAATGTCTGTCGGGCCCAGAAGGCATACATTTTGTGTGCATTAGAAAAGAAGGAATATTCATCACTATGTGGAAGGAAAGCCCTCCATAGGTCTCTCAGCCCCATGTCTCTTAGCCACTCATGTCCGTCCTATGACAGTGCCCCGGCTTAACCATGTCTCTGTGCCGACCTATCTAGGATGTTGTTGAATAAACAAAATGGACAAGTCCTTTTGAGGTTTTCAGGTCATAGGTCCTGACCAGAACCCTCGAAGAAAGGAGCGCAAACAACTGAAAGTTGTTTTAGGAAACACCTCACCCACCTACCTAGTAGGTGGCATGCTTCATCATCGGGGCCCAGCTGGATCACCTAGTGCAATCCAGCTGTGCTTCAGTTACAGCGGAGCAGGTTGTTTGTGTGAGAGAAGTGAAGTGCTATGTGAAGTGCAGTTATGTGTTAATAATGTCTGTAGGAATAGCCCTTAAAAAAGTTTTAATAAATGGGTCCTAGGACTTAAGTAAAAACATTGTTGGGATCTGCATGAGGTTTTAAAATGTACCTCTGTATCCCTTCCGAGATTTAGGTCTACTAGTTTCAGCCTTTATGTTAGTTCAAGAGGCTTTCGTCAGGACCAAAATAAAGTGTGTGACCAGAAAGAATGAAGGTCACAGTGGTGATAATATCAGCACACACCCTAAAGTGTGCTGTGAGTGTAGTGGATTTTGTTACTTACAAATCCTCAGTATGGAGTACTTTGACTCTGAGTGAACATTGCCTCATGGATCCAATCGATCACTGCTACTCCCCATACTGACTGTTTGTCAGGGGAAATTAAATCAATATGACCTACGCAGATGATCGGGTCCAGTTGGTTTGACAAACGGTCAGTATGGGGATTAGCAGTGATCGATCGGATCGCATGATGTACTACTCAGGGAAGAGGACAAGTTAATTTTTTCCTTACTCTCTAGTTGTTTTTGTGTGTCTATCTAGGATGTTATCAAACACCAGGATGAGGTCTCCCCCAGCATCTTCTAGCTTCTTCCTCCTCAGAATCCTGAGGAAAATTAAATTCCTTCTCCCAGAAGATAGCTTTAGGACAGCAGTCACAGCGCTTATTTTGTCACGACTGGATTACTGTGACAGTCTGTACTTGAACATCCAAAAGAAACATCTGAACAGACTCCAGCTCATGCAAAATGCTGCAGCTAGGCTGCTAACGGGCACGCCAAGGTTTGTCTCAGTGAGGAAGGGACCTCGACATCTTCACTGGCTTCCAGTAAAACAACGTGCACAATTTAAAGCGCTTTGCACGGTCTTTAAGTCCTTGAAGGGCCATGGACCTGACTACCTGAGACAACACCTACAATGGTACGTCCCCGGAAGAATACTGCGTTACTCGAAAGCAAAGCAAGTGACCATCACCCGAGTCAAAAAAGCCAACTGGGGTGGCGGGAGTTTCATCTTTTGTGCTGCAAAAGCTTGGAACAATCTACCAGTAAATCTTAGAAAATCTACCAAGCTCCTTTCCTTCAGGAAGGGGCTGAAAACCTGTCTCTTTTCTGAATAGCCACCTCTTCTTAGGCAACCATTTAGGTAGTGCTCAGTGCCAGGACACCCTTGGGTAACAGTTGCGCTTTAAAAGCTCCATTAACATTACATAACATAACATAACATAACAGAACCCTCCTTTCAGTAGTAGACATCCTCTGCTAGTGTGGTGCGTAAAAAGGCCTACTGCCCTTTGCTCAGGGTGTAACAAGAGCCCACCAGCAAAGACTGGCCCCCTATCGTGAGTCGACCCCTAAATTCAGCTTCATTTTGTCCTACCTTCCCCATGAAGGAGCACATCAACAATACTGCCATTAATGCTGTCTTCATGGAGGAAAAGAAAAAGAACTGGTGGGGAAAGGCCTGTGACCTGAGGTGGTGACAGTCCTCTTAGATAAAGTGAGTCTCCTGAGGAAGACATATATCCGCCCCAGAGTTTTCTAGATAGGAGAGTACTGCCCTGCATTTTACTGGGATATTAAGTCCTCTCACGTTGAGCGTGAGGACTGTAGGTGACTTGACCTGCATTAAGATTAACCAGATAGGGGTATGCTAAGGGATGTGGCTGTCTGCCGAGTCTGAGGGTATCGCTAGATATTATGGAGATCTCCATGAAAACCCTGTGTGCAAGTCATTGTGTCAGTTGTGTGAGTGTGTGTGTGAACTCCAATAACAAAACATTGAGAGCAATATAAGAGACAAACTGGAAAACTGGAGCATCAACTTACGTTCAGTCCCACATTCTTGCAAGTCTGTGAGTGCGACCATATGGGTTCCAAATCTTTGCCCAGAAATCCTAACTCTCCTACCCACCACCCATATCTAAATCTGCCACATGACAGGTCCTTTCATGTGTCTTCTATCTTGGACAGTACTGCAGGAATCGCCTCCAATGCTGGCTGTTGCCCCTTAGTGATCTCTGCAGGGTCTAGGCACCTCAACACTCCCCTTGCTCCGCGTCTCCAATATCTTGACCGGTATTCCCTAGAGTGGGGAAAGGTGGGGCCTATGCTTTCCCCTCCGTGGGAGGTCCAAACCCAGGATCTGATTTGTCTCTGGTCGCGAACGCAGGTGGAAAGACTTCCCCTCCCCATGGAACATGACCCGGAAAGGGTGCCCCCATGTATAGAATGGGAAACGGCCTTAATAACGAAATTCTAACGAGTGGGCTAAACAACTACTCCTAAACAACGACCTGTACCAGAACCACGACGTCCTTAACCACTACTGGACCTGAACCATGACCTCCCAAGTGGTAGTTGTTTAATCATAAATCGCAACAGACTTTCTCAATTTGTTCATCAAGTTGAACTGCTGCCTGTTTTTTTCTGTTTTTTCTACCGTTCAAAGTATTTAAACATGATGGAGTTACAATGCTATGTTATGTTATTGTTTTTTAAAAGTATATTGTTGTTTCTCGAAAATTAAAGGAGAAAAAACAAAATATGGCAGATCTAAGTAGTGCAGTACAACCTAGAAGGCACACATTGTCAAAAAGCAGTAATATGAAATAATGTTATGTTCATTTAAAAAATAAATTTAAAGTCGAAAACGGAGATAACATACTACTAAGGGCATCTATATAGAGCCTGTCGGGAGGTATGAAATAACATGCTAATTGCATGGAAAATGGACTTCTGTGCCTTTAAAGCGATGTTTGCAATTAGAGAAAAGTCATATTATTTCTTTCGGAAATGTAGTGATACCATTTGTCTGCATAGAAAAACTAAACGTGCTAGAGCTATCAATTTGCTAATGCTAGCCACGCATCTTTAAGTGTTGAAAGACAAGCAGAAACAGTGCTTCTACGTTATGTATCACTTATTTTTAAAGCTGTGTTAATATCACTATACCAATTGCGGAACACAATTACTGAATTTTGCTTCTACAACGAATAGCCTGCTGCTCTCTAATTGAGGACCTGACGTTATTTGATTAAAACGTATCCCCCTCCTATATAAAAAATGCCAGTCATAAACAGAATATAGACCAAAAGCAAAATGTAGATGAAATGGAAATGGGACATGCTTCCAAAATATATAATCCAAAACATAGCGAACAAAGCATGCAGTACGAAATATTCACGAGTTAATAGCTTTAATCCTATATGTCAATGAATGGCCATCGATTCATATAAACAATATTCTTATGCTTCATGTTGAAGTTAACGTTTTTCAAGGGCAAACAGCCTTAATTAATCATACATCCTCAAGGGGAAATGGTTTGTGGTTCAGTAAGTCGTGGTTCAATACATAGTGGTTTGGCTATAGTCGTTGGTTAACCTTCGTGGTTTAGGCACTCGTTATTTAAGTGGTAGTTGTTTAATCATACATCCGCATAGAATATCCCGTTGTCTCGCAGGAACATGGTGATGGGCTGGAACACCCTCTGTTTCTGTAACATGATGGCTGTTAGATCCTGATAAAGTGTCTGAGCCTGGTCCCCAAAAGTGAATGGGTGCTTCTCCGTAGCTTTGCATAAAATGTCCTCCTTGACCTGGTTGTCATGTATACACACCAAGATGTCAGCCGGGGGGACCATGTCTGACCGTGACCTGCCTACTCTGTGCGCACAGTCGATCTTTATGGCATTGTCAGGTGGGACTTTTAGGACATTACAAAAGAGGGTCTGGATATAGCCAAAGATGTCTTCTCCCTCCGCTTTGGCCGCGATGCCTCGTATGCGGAAGTTGTTCCTGCGAGATCTGTTTTCTACATCCTCCATGTGGGTCTGTAGGTGTACATGTTGCTTGTGGAAGCGGATGACCTTCTGTTGAAAGAATTCAAGTTCATCCTCCCTGCCCTCTCATCGCTCCTCTAGTGTTGCAACACGATTCCTCAGGGCGTCCATGTCCCTTCTGATTTCCCTAATATCTTGGGAAAGGTCCCTTTTGACCACCTGCAGGTCATCTCTCAGGGACGTGAAGAGAGACTCCAGGAAAGAGCATATCACCGGTTTCTTCACTGTGTCTTCATCTTGTCCCAGTGTGGGGAGCAATCACCCAATGCACTCCCCGTGGGCGAGTAAGCATCTCCTTCAGAGTGCGGTCCTTCTTAGTACAGTTGGACACATCACCCATAGCAGTCAGTGTTAGTCCCCCTTGGAGTCACCTGTTGTGGATGCGGACTGGCATGTCGCCTCCTGACCAGCTCCATGCCTTTGCTGCCAGAAGATGCAGGAGAGACAGAAACCAGTTGGCCTCTCCTCCCTGTGTGTCCCATAAGAAGTAATCCGCCTCTCGAGCCAGCAATTCCTTCAGATAGTGGTAGGCCCACAGTGCCCACCTCCGCGGCCGCAGCCTGCCTGCGCTGCCCACTTTCCGATGCGGATTCCACCAGCCTGCTGTGGTTTCACTGCAAACTGCTGCCGGCTCCTGCCATTGTCTCCGCTGCTACATAGGCATCAGTTGACCAGCTGCATATCATAGGCCCCACGCGGGCATCACCTGAGCCACCAGCCACTGCGATGGCCAACTCGCCGCTTGAGGTCCTGCACTTTACCCCCTGCCCTTTCTCACTGCTCTGGGCTGGGCAGGGGGCGGAAGTTTTCGCCGCCTTCTCGGGCCGGTCACAGCTACGCTGATGAACTAGGCCAGTGGCATGATGGAGAGATGGTAAAAGACGTCTTACCCTGCCCCATCTTGGCCACACCCCCTCCAGTTCGAATTAGGGCACTATCAGAAGCTGGGAGAGAACTTGAGGCGACACTCCTTGCCTTGATCTGTCTACTGCTTTTATATATTGCTCCTGATTTGCAAGCTGCAGCGCCAGAATCCTGGCTTTACACCTGCCTTGAAGAAGATATTGAGGCTCCTGTGCCTAAAGCGGTAGCAAGAGCTAGGAAAGTGAAAACATTTTTTTTCGATGTTTATGGCTGCCTGTGTGTGTTTATGGGTGAGTGTGTGAACATAGGTTTATGCATGTGTGTGTGTCATTTAGTGGGTCTCCTGTGATGTGTGATGGACATTGTAATGCTGCGCGAGAACCACCTACGGCCAGCACAACAGACTTGTGCAGCAGCCTCCCCCACAGCCCAGTGAAACCCATCTTGTCAGAGCGTCCTGGGCAGCACACACTTTCTTACAGAAGTAACAATGATGAAGAGTGGAATGGAATTCATATGCAATTGAAGGGAGGATTGTAGGTTAACTTTAATGCATCAGCATACTATTTGCTTACAGAAATACATGCTGTTATGTGCAGAAATATTCTTGGAGGAATGTAGTGTATTCCTGTACAGACCTGCATGCATTCTAATATCAAAGGTAATGCTGATGCAAATGAGAGAGCTCGTAATCCTCCTGCGGTACAGATATTATTAGAACCAGCGAGTTAATTTCTTTTGAACATCTCATCATCAGTATCAGGCAGTAATTAAGATTCTGAATACAGCAAGACATTGTGTAATTCGACTCACCGCAGGTACTAATTTTCCCGGGTTACACCAAGTCTGTAGGAGGCCTGCACGAATCACTTGAAGGAGTTAAAAAGAAGTTGAGGGTTATGTACATTCAACATTAGTTGCTCTTTCCAGCACAACTCAAAAAAATCTTCCAGAATTGCCTTTCTTCTTTGACCCTCTGCAGGGGCCCTGGAAGTGGTTAGAGAAGGCCCAGGTTTTGGGCTGTCTCACCAATCCATGAGCAAGAGAACAGATCACACATTGTTCAGTGACCTGCAAAATGCAAAAAATTCATTGAAATGCCCAAAGGGAACTTTTGGGCGGAGGGGCCTCTGAGGATGTGGTGGGTTGCATTTCTCTCAGACCTGTTCCTGAGTAGGAAAGTGGGTTTGTTGGTTTCCTTTTCTTTCCTATTCCTCTTGGAGTTTGAACAAGGTAGGAGGGAGTTATCAACTTCTGAGTGGGCTGAGTAGAAAAGGATCGGGAAACACATTTCTTGACGCCTTCCAGGGTCCCCCGTATTTACGGTTATCTTGACTGTTGGCACATGACAGATGCTTCATGTGCCGAAGTATGTGGTTGGTGGACATGAGGTTTCCTTAGTTGTAGGATTAGTGCCTGACAAACACCTAGCAAGTAGTCACACAAAACCATATATGATACTACACAGATTGGATTTCCATGGTGGGTGATCTCAGAGAGGTCAACCTTCACCCTGTCATAAAAGGCATATTGTGGAATGTTAATGGTCTTTTAGACAAGGTCAATGGAGAGGTGTCTCTTTCAGATGCCTGTCTGAGTTCCTGAGGTATGTGAGTATAGGCATCTGTTTCCTGGCATTGGACCGCATGCTTGACATGAACCCTTGTGCAAAGGTGTGGATTAGGAATGTATTGTGATTGCCATTGCCACTGAGGAGATGAGTGAAGCAGGCATGACAACTCTCTCTGTTATTCTTTGCCATAGCCATCGAACCACTGGCCCAGGCGATTAGGAAAATTGAACTGATCACAACATTGACAGCTTGGCAGATAAAGTGTCATTATATGCTGATGACCTCCACATCTTTCTTAGCCACCCGGTGATCTCAGGCTGTCATGTAATGTGGACCCTACAGGAGTTCTGGCAGCTTTTATGGCTGGTAAATAATAGGAGCACGACCAGGCTCTTCCCTCTTTTTGACCGATGACTATGCACCATGGTCTGAGTCTTCAGGGATTCTTCCTAATACATGCAGCCTCAAATATCTAGAGATGCAAAGTTCCCAATCAGAAGCAGTCACACAGCAATTCAACTCATCCTAGTTGATAGAGAATATCCGTACTGATACCTATAGCTGGCTGCCATGGCCGCTATCTATGAAGGGCATGATTACTTTGATCATACTTCCCAAACTCCTGTATACTCTACAAAATTAACTATTTGTCCTCCCTCGGATTTTCTTACCTACACTGACCTGCTTATTTATGTCCTTTATGTGGGATGAGGGTCACTTTCTGTTCTACTATGCCAAATATTGTAAGTCGAATTATGATGGCGGCTTAGTAGAAACAGGCCTTGGATCATCAGAGCAGCACAACTTCTAGTTATAAATGACATGATCTATTCCTTACATTTGAAAGACTACCTGGACCAAGGTCGAGCTGTGGACAATTCCTGAAACAGTTCCTATGCGGGGCAAATCTTCCAAAGAGGATACCACAGGCTGCCTGGAAAGCTGCAAATAGACAGACAGGTTGGACTGGAAAACGGACCCATCAAACCATCTTTCATAGGGCACTGTGCTTTTCAGGGTTGCATATTAGAGGGATTAGATGGCTGGGAGCAGCTCAGTGTCTCAGCACTAAGAGATATAGTAAAATATGGAAATGCTAGTATATTCTTCAATCTCAAAGACGAGCTTGAAGAATGCAAACACAGTATTTTATATACATTCTACTCGAGTATACTGTCATTCTGTACCTGAGGGACATCGAGGAGATGTCAACGTTTCGTTCAATAGAAGTGGAGGTGAACATGTCTTGGCTTCCTGCACAGGGGACGATGCATGCCAGGGAAGGGGATGTTGGGCAGATAGGACGTAGGATTGAACATTTGCTCTGGTGGTCCACCTGAGGGCGACAATTATAAACAGACTCCATCTCATCCAATCTAGATATTTACACACGATTTATCAGACTCCTAACAAAGATGGAGGTTTGACAGTGGCCCTGGTCCCGAATGCTTGTGTTGCGTGGAAATGATAGAGGATCTCTACCACATACTGCGGAAATATCCATTCCTAATGCCCCTATGGGAGGATATGTTTTAGAACGTCTGCAGGGAGTACTGAAGAGACCACTAGAGTTATGTCCTAAGAAAGCCCTTCTGAAAATCTTGGAAGGTGGGAGCTTCATTGGGGCAGTAAGGAGTAAAGTAAATACAGTTTTTTGCACGAAGTGCACAAATGCACAGTACAGGATAATGTGATTCTTGATTTGCAATGTGACCAATGGTTCTTTACATGCCATCTTTGTAATTGGGTTATGGGTTTATGTGGGTCATTGCAGGGATGTGTATATAAGTGTGATTTGTGATATCATTTCACTCTGGGACATTTAAAGAATCCATATTTTTTGGCGCCAGGCTGCATTTTATCCTATTTTTGATCTAGGCATATGAATTACCCTGAGAAGACGGTAGAACTGCTTAAGGTTGACATATAATGCAATAAGATTGTGACCAACCAGTTCCAGATACATACAACAATTTATTTTTCTGGATTAGCATTCCACACAGGCTTGTCTAGAGCTAACAGTTCATTGGCTAGAAGCTGTGTGGGCTGAATTCCACCTCTAAGCAAATGTGTTTTTCCATCTCGCTCATGATGCCCAGTAACACAACTTTCTAATATTAAAGTTCCATTAACGAAGGACATGCTTGGTATAACCCAGTCCCTTCAGCCTAGTGATGGATTTTAAAACTATGCTGCACCACACGATCTCTGCTTCAACTCGACATATCGGTTAAAGTGCATGAGCAGGTACATAACTTTCGTACATTTTATTGTGGTGTGGGTTGACTTGGAAGCTGATAAACTGCTTAAACGTTTTCTAAAATCACAACAGGACCTTATTGTCACCCCTTAAGAGCTTGATTGTATACCTATAATTCTTGAAGTAATTTCTTTAGGCAAGGCGGTGTACCTGTAAACTGCGCCTTCATGTCCGACAGCTATTTAAATGGCAGAGCCCGGCTGAGCCTCATAACACTATAATTTATCATCCACATCAAATGAAATTAGATGCACATTTATTAATGTGTTCTTGTAAAACCGAATGGAAATTTAAATCAGAATAAGCAGGGGCAAGAGCAACGTTGGAATGAGTAACGTGAAGTCACCAACTGCTTAGCATTTCAGGAAAAGTCCAATTTTTAGGCACTAGAATGAGTATCACAGCTAACAATGGTGGTTACACAAGAATGACCATTCAGAAAGAGGCCTGATGAATCGAGAAAAGAAATTCAGTGCTTCCGAACGGTTCTAAACGAAAGACACGCTCTTTCATGTTTTTATAATAAAAAAAGATACTTTTTCAAAATTAGAAGAGAATAAAATTTGATATGGTGTGCTATATATATATACATTACTGAAGACTGAAATTGTGCCCTTAAGAATTATATAGCATAAAGGAAATCCTAGCAACACATTATGAATTAGACACATAATTATAATAATGTACTCTATACTTGGATGGGAGCAGAATGTATTGCTTTGTTACCAGAGGAAGATTTCAAACCGTTTGCTAATGATGACTTAATACGGAGACCTCTGACCAGAAATCCCTCTTTTGCAAAGATACATTGAATGCTGTTTGCAGACATTTTACAGCTGCAAGATTGAAAACTTATTACAGTCGTTACAGCTACAGTTCTTTATTTTTAATGTGTCTGTGTACCTTCTAGGTACATGTTGATTTAAATATTCATGCGCCTCATGAAAGGTAAGGGGAAACGTGTAATGCATTGAGATACCATCATTTACTGAGGATGAATCATAGATATACAGAAGCTGGAGACCTAGATAATCTATGTTAACCTACATCGTGAGTGAAAAATCTGGAATCGAGCAACTAAGTATTAGAATCGCAAGCAAAACATTTTGATCAGTGAGCAAATGACTGAAATTCGAGTAGACCTTTTTGGTCATTTTGACATCAATCATCTGGAGTACAAATTCTCACACAAAAAACTTTCAAATATCCACAATTGAAAAACATTGCAAAAGCTCATGGTATGTATTTTGTTACCAATCCCTGTGTAGCTCACACTTACGTTGGAATAAGAACCCCACAAAACCCACTTATATCTGCTTCAGCTTCAACCACCATGTTGTACTTGGATGGCAGAGTCTTCATGCAAGAGTCTGGAGCCACTCAGGTAGGAGGCATGATCTTTATTCTATTTTAGGGCCTGATTACAATCTTGGTGGATGGGATAGTGCTTCACAAACGTGACGGATATTCCGTCCACCGTAGTACAAGTTCCATAGGATATAATTAAATTGCAATTTGGCAGACGGGATATCTGACACGTTTGTGACAGAGTAACCCTATCTGCCAAGATCATAATCACGCCCTCAGTTACTTAAGTTACAGACACAGCATCTCTCCAACTGCACTTAACTGCCGCACTTCACCCAGCGCACATACACCAACATTTCATTCATCATCACATTCTCACAGCTCAACACTCAACATTGAGGTTGTGGCCTAACAGCTAGAGCGGTCGTTGTGGAACAGGGTTCAAGTCTCAGCAGGTATGCTCAACATCCTGTGATTCTGAGCAAATCACAATTTCCCCATGCCTAACAAAATGAGGGGCATATCATCAAGGGCATTATCGCCGCTTTAGCGGCACTTTTTGCCGCTAAAGCGGCGATAATCTTAACGCCCTATCAGCATGGACACGTTAGCGCGTGTTTCCATGCATTTTCACCCTTTCCCTGAACGCCCAGCTGTGCATCTCTAATGAGATGGAAAGTGGGCGTTCCTCCCCCAGATAGCGGGAGAAATGTCGCTAACCGACATTTCTCCTATTATCAAACCTCCGGCTAACTGGCACGGCGATAAGAAAAGTAGCGCTTACCGCGCTTATTGCTACTTTTCTTACACCTGCTTTTAATCTGACTTAGGCATTATATCCAATGGAAGGTGGATATAATGGTTAAGTCTGCTCTCCCCTATCACCAATGTTTCGCAGATCGTTGTACGATTATCGCTGGATTTCCAGCGATAATCGCACAATATGTAGCTATCGCTGGTTTTTCTATCGCTTTTGAGATAAGCATTGCTGATCTCAGCGATAGAAACCAGCGATAGCCGTCAATAATTATCCTAGGGCTAAGTGCGCTTAGCGATAATTATCGCCGGTTGTTGGTGATATGCCCCTGAATGTCTCAATCTGTAAGGAAACTGGTGCTCATGTGAAGTGCTCTTATACCTTAGGGTTGACTTCCCGCTATATAAGACTAAAAAAACATGCAGTCGCAGCACATGCATCACATATATCTCATTTCATTTATAAACAGGAAACACCATCCCATTCCTTACACTCAGAACAACACAGTCACGCCAAGGCACTACATCATTACTTTTTCATATAAATAGTGCAGTGTCAAACAGATGCAATAATTATTCAGAAACAAGATATCCACCCTTATCTTCTTCATCTTCTTTAACTAAGGCTTACATGCCCACAAAGACAGAACACTTCATCGCACTCTCTTGTACACGCAAGAGTGAAGCGCAGCACTTGACTACACCCAGCACTCTGCCACACTAACTGGAAAAACCATCATGAGCAAATGCCAGATAGAAGGAGGCACTTGCATTCCGATCCTCTAGATGCTCCACCAACCTCAGATGAAATGTCTCAATGCTGGCAGCTTCAGTCTGCGCAGACAGACAAAATCTGCTTTCACCTTGCCTTTATGAGACGTTTGCTGAACACAAACCACTCATTGTACCGCTGAAGACTACAAAAAATTCATGGATTTTTGTCTGAACTGCTGCATACAGAGTCTTAGCTCCACTGCTCATGTCTGTCGCAGAAAAATTACACAATGTGCTTCTTCTGTCCTTACTCTTGTTCCACCAGTCTGGGTGACTTTGCCGGTGGCCCATTGAAAGACTGGCTTGACTGTCACAAGGCATTATGTGTTCAACCTAAAAAAGAGTTTTCAGGCGTTCTAGAGAGAGGAGCTTTGACTTCGCCCACTTGCTGGTAGTGATGTTTACACAATTTGATTGAGAAAAAATGGTGTTCTTCTGAAAAAGTGCTTGTATTGCACCATGGCTACAGAGAAATAAACCATGTTCTTGGACTACAGCAATCAAGTTCAGCACTTGGTATCTATTAAAGTTTCTGCTCATGTTGAACGGACTGAGATCATCTGCCCACTCTCCTCATTTTTGCTCATTCTGCTCAGTAGTACATTCCAATGCCCCTTTCTAGTGGGTTTGAAGGTAGCCAGTCCCAAGTTAGACCTTCCTCTCAGTGTCTCTCTCAAGATTAACACACAGGCATCATTTTTGTCTGGTACAGTGTGCCAATGCCTGCAGAATTCTTCAGTATCTCTGCCCAGGTATGTTTAACACCTCATTGCCAAAATGTTGTTGCTGGAGAGCAGAGTACTCATGCACAGCACAGAGCCTCTCAGGTAAAATATATGTTGTTTATTTAATCTCTTACGTCTTTAGATTATAGCCACAGCCTGTTAGTTCCTGTTAGAGCTCCATCCTGCCTTTAACCATACGTAATCCAGCATATACCCTCAGCCTATGCATCACAGGTATATCATGTCACTACTTCAATAACCCCTTTTCAGTGCACAAAGGACAACATGGTCACACCATATCACTACATCATCCCATTTCCTCCCACACAGGACAATACAGTGCCATCATGTCAGTACAGGTAGGCAGCTGGCGGGAGAATACATCCTTCACTACAGCTATGTACCTGACATTGTATCCAAGGGTCTAAGATGTAAATAAGGAAGATAGCCTCCTCTACCTGATTGGCTCTTCATTGATCTGTGAAAAACCGCCCTCAAGACATAATACACTACCCAAACACATCCTATAATTTCTGTCATATGTCACTCATGTTGTGGCCATGGCTAGCAATATCTTTCATTTCTAAAGTGACCTATTTAATGCATTGTGAGCATGTGTTCTCTCTGCTGGCTGTAAGCAGAAGGTGATACACTACTGTTTTGGCAATGAGCCACATGTCCACATGTCCATGTGTCTTGGCCAAGGTGAGCTTCCCCCTACAGATCATTTAATGGCACCCTAACCACGATATAACTGGGTTTTACAACCTAATGGCCCTGATGAGCAGGAAAGTTTCTCCTTACCAGTTAGGACTATTCTACTTTTTCCCAGTCCGTTATCTCACATGTCTGATCGGTGTGGGGAACTAAATCAAGGAAAAACAGTGATGGCCATCCCATCCTAAATAGGGTTAGCATATTATTTTATAAAATTTGGAGTATATTTACAAAACAAAGTTGGAGCACAAAGCTGCACCAAATCTGGCCGTGCTGTGCTTGCCATTTTGAAAACGCAGGGATGCGCCATATTCACATGAATATGGTACACCCCTGTGTTTCCCCTAGTGCTGGCACAAAAAAAGCTGTCTAGCACCAGTGCAAGCACCCTGCCGCCATGCAGCAAGGGTGCCTGCGCTGCACAGATGATTATTTCTTCCTGCATATAACAATCAATAATGGTGAATTGAATAAATAAAGAGCAAAAAATTAAAAGAAATTCATAATTTCTCCTCGTATTGTCATTCTAACGCCTGGTATTCCATGAAGGTAATTTTTCGGTGCTGCTTTAGCTTTGTAAATCAGGGGCCGCATCAAAAAGCAATGGTTGTTGTGGTGGCACGCCCACAGCAACACCCATTGCATGCCTCTTTGCCGCAAAGGACCGTGGCAGAAAGGGGCATATTTACAAATTGGCGTTAAATCACACTAAGTGGCTTGGCACCACCTTGTAAATGTGGAAAATGACTCTATGTCACCAAAACAGTGACTCTCCGGTGCGAATAGGGTCCTGTAAATATGCCCCTATATGTTCGCAAGTTCGTCTACCATAACAACATTGTTTTTGTGGTTTATTATTGGATTTCATTGAAATTCCTCTGCGAACTATCTATAGCATGATGAGCATGTTGCAATGGTAACATATTTATTCCGAACGCAAGTATCTAATTAAGATGTTACACTCCACCCCTGGAGTTGACATCACTTGCGCGCGCACACATACGCGCGCCAGTGGAAGGGTGCACCCTTGAGTACACAAATTGATTCCCAAGTACTAAGCTTTCACTGCCTGAGGACACCATCTGCAAGGCCATCAATACACAGATTGTTAACCTGCCCTTAGTTTGAAGAAAAGACTAAAAGCCAATCTTTTATCACAGACCTTCCTTCCACCCGGGGGACAACATGCCGCCTCTTTAGGAAGACAACTCCGAATTGGTACATTCCTTCCTACAGTCTTTATTCTTTTCCTTGTACTCTTCTGCAATGAAATAAAGATAAGCCAGAACAACAGTCAAACAATTACACATGAGAGCTTCCGAGGTGCACTTGGCCATATACATTGATTTTCACAGAGGAAGAAATGACCTTGACAGCAATTTTTGCACACTAAAGGAAATGGTTCACTTTTCACCTGTTCAGACCCCAGAAACTTGAATCGATACAGGCTGCTACATAAAATACAAAGTGCAGCTGCATTTTCATTTCATTTTACTACATTTCAAAGGACATTTGAGCTTTTTACAGCATTGATCCAATCTTTTCTTTGGCCCCCTTCACCTCGCTGTCATTATGGATCCCTGCTGCAATTTCAGTGCACTAATTCACTGTTATTATGATTATTATGTATTTTTGTAAGAACAGGCAGCGTTCGAAAGTTTAAATGGCTCTTTTATAATAACCGTGTTTAGTTATTGCAAAAAAAGAATCACGTAGGAGCTACAAAACCCAAGGACTGGAACGGGGAAAACAGGAGGTTTGAAAATGTTTAAAATAAAGGCAACAATACAGCCGTGTAGTGTTTGAATAAACACGCATCATGGCCTGAACTCAATTACGGCAAGTAAGGATATCTTGGTAAATGCAATGATGTAAATATTAAAAACAGCATGGCCAAAACTCTCATAAATTCAAATTAAAGCGCCTAAAACGGAGGCATGACATATCGAGATATGGCAAAAGCAGGACCGAGACAAGACAACAACAAAATCATTGGATGCGGTAGAAACATAGCCCCTCAAATTAACCGCAATGCGTAAATAATAAAGGTAACCAGCCCTCCTGACGTCACCATACATGATGAGCATCAGCTCAACGTCATGACGTCATCCATTTTATTCCATAGAACACCGCCTCGAACGTGACACTACTATCTCTAAAAAGAAGTGTTTATTGGGAAATTTGGATTCATATCCGTTTGTGATAAAGCATTATGTAATTTCTCAGAAAATGTATAAGGGTACAACCGAGAACCCCATAACATTGTTGTGATGCTGTGTTCAATAAAACACCTTACTTTTACATAAAACAGTTGGGTTTCCCTGACCCCTCATCCTCGAGAACTCTCAAGCTTCTTCACATTTATAGATACTTTCTTCTTTGTCTCCATGCTCTACTGGGATAGCGAGAAATAGTCTCTATGGGACTCATCAGTCACCGACACTATAGCTTCCCTTGCCATGCAGTCTCATTTTCTTAAGAAAGAGCAATAACTAATGCCCGATAGTCCACTCTATGAAGGTTTTAAGAACACAGACTGTGGGGCATATCTGTGAAATAGTGGCACAGTGCAGAGCAGCAAGTCACCCTGCTGTGCCACACTGCGTCACTGTGAAAGGGTAGGAATGCGCCATATTTGAGGCATACGGCGCATTCCTGACATTTCCCCCTGCGCTGGTGCACAATGGGCAGCCTATCACCAACACAGGCACCATTGCACCATGATGCAAGAGGGCCTGCGTTGCATGCAGGATTGTTTTTGCGCAGGAAGGGACAACTTCCTGCAAAAAAAAATCCTTAGAGGAAATTTCCTCTATCAGTGTCTGCTGCAGAATGAGGAAGAAACGAGGAGAAATACAAATATTTCTCCTCATTACACCTCTCCTGGGGAGGTATATCTTTTTGGCGCGTTCAAAAGTTTACAAGGTCTTGTAAATCTGGGAATGCGTCAAAAACCATGGTAATTGTGTGGGAACAATCACGCAACGCTAATGGAGCGCCTTCCCAGGGCAGAGTAACGCAACTCAGAGATTTGCGCTGTGTTGCGTTACCCACGATTTTGGCACCACTCACAGCCTCTCAAAGTGGTTTTGCATGGCTCAATAAATCTGACTTAAGGTTTGCGTCGCTCTTCCACCACGTTGCATGGTGCAAGAGTGACATAAACCAGCTCGTAAATATGGCCCTGTGTCTCTGGTTCTGTTGTTGAGTTCTCACAGTTCTGGGTGTACTCTTCTCTGGGGCTTAGCACCCACCTACATTTTTGTACCAGCATTTAGCCTCAGTAAAGCCAATTTTATCCCACTATTATGTAAAACCTCAGTGATGTGCTCTCTGGGCTGGCCATGGTCATGCAAATCGATGCATGTCACACAGAATCACGTTAGCAAGAAAGGTCAACTTCTATTTATCCAACCCTAACCTTTTCCAACCAGACATAGGCACCACACAACCACTGCTTTCTCAAATCAGTAATTGCCTGTCTATGTGGTAAGGATGCTGGGTTCATCCACAAACAGAACTCAAAAAGCAGCGATCTGAGGAAAGCACAAGCAGGTTCATAAAAGCATAGTTTATGTGTGTTCCATAGTTTAGTGCTGTATAGTGCCACAGTGAGGGAGGGCCCCTCTAACTACCATCGCCCCATAATTCCCTTTAGCGTGAATGACCCAAGCTACATGAACCTATACAACCATACTTTTCTCAACCTAGGCCTTCTTCTTGCTACTTGCAGCAAGTGATATTTATAGATACTTGTAGCATTGCACAGTCTTTAACAGCTACCATCTCAGCTTTGAGGAGACCCACGTTTCTAAAATCATTAACTTCGAGGTGCAATGCAACTCATGCAGGAACAGCCTGTGCAGGTAAGAGCGGTGGGGTAGGGTGGAGGGGCGTTGACAGATGAGGATAAGAGAAAATAAAATAATTTAAAAAGAAAACAACTTACCTTATGCTCGCCGCATTGCTGATTCGGTGATGCGGCGAGCGCAAGGTAAGTGATTTTTTATTTTATTTTCCTTCTTTGTCTATTGACTCCCCCACACCCCACCCCACTGCTCCACCGCTCTTACCTGAACAGGCCCTCCTGACCTCATGGCTACCCAGTAAGGACTTCAGTGCCTGAGTAAGGCCTGCAGTGCCTACTTTGTCCCAGCCATGGTGATGTTGTTGTCACCACTCAACACCAAAACTCCACCTGCTGCTTTTTTCAGGCTCTCATTGACACTGTGCATGCATACAATGTGGCAGTGAAGTCACAACCTTGGCTCACCCCACACTGAAGGAAATACTTTGTATCCATTGAAAAAGCCTTTCAAACCTTACTCTAGCCTCCAATGACAAAAGTAGGGAGGACTCTCACCTAATAATCACCAGCATCCCCCACATTAAAAGGGTTCAAAGTTTTGTTTGCAGTTCAACAGAATTAGGTATACCCTATTCGTCTAATGTAACAGGCAGCCCTTTTCCATCATTCAGTACCCCTCATTAAACACACCTTAAACTTGCATTATCAACTTGTCTCTCCGCACACACTTACAGTCAAAATAGAAAGCCCTAGCAAGTCCTCATGAAGCCTGCATTAAGAAGGAAGATGTGACAATAGGATGCAGGTTCCACCCAAGACCCTTTTTTAAATAAAGGTAAATAGGCTACTAATGGTTCCAACCATGTTTTAGGGAATATCCCACCCTCCATGATAACATTAGAGGCCTGGAAAATGGCAATGGCCCACGGGTCTGAGGGATGCTTGAGGAGTTAAAAAAGGGCACTACTCAATCTTGGTGGTGCCTTGAAAGCCCTGATCAATTTTTTTTTTTTGCAGAGTTTTATATAGCACGAACTTGACCCGAATCCAATCAGGTATCAGAGTGCTTTACATAGCACCAGTTATGTTACATTAGGACACACATTCATTTTTTGTTAGGCACGGGGAGATTAAGTGATTTGCCCAGAATCACAGGATGTTCAGCGTCATTACCGAGAGTCGAACCTAGTTCCCCGGGTCCGAGGTCCGAGCGCCCTAGGCCAACTCCTCTCCACATAGATGTGGGTGAGCTGTACCCCAAAAATCTTCACCTCTTTGGTTTGCCAAGAAGTTGGGTGAATCAGGGACAATATTAACCTCGACTCAAAACATGAGTTCTAGAGTGGAAATTAGAAAATCAATGAAGGTTTACTCCAAAGTTCAAAGAGGGTAGCATACAGAAATAGTAAAGTGCAGATGCAGCAAATCTCATTTAAATGCTTAAGATCATTGCCATGAAAGCTTTCAGCAATACGGAAAAGAAGCAAAATCAATAACAGCCTGAGTCTCAAGTGTGCAACAAAATCATTCAGGAACTGAGCCAGTAGTCAGGAAAATCTTCTGACTCATCCCCGATTTCAAGGGTTTATGCAGCTATTTCCTCTATAGCAAAGATATTAGATCTCAAACGTATCATTGTGTGATTAAAGAATTACATTTTCAATTAATCAAATCGTGATTTATAAATTGTCATATAACCCTACAAACTAGCACCAACCCACTACATGAATATTGATTCAGACTCTCTGACAATGTTCGACTGAGGTGTTGGAACAAACTAGTTAAATAAACTACAGTGTACAATTTTGAATGAATGTAATACAAAGTCCAGGCAGAACATTCTTAGAAACTGTTACAGTAGGCCCTCTTTGAGATCAGTGTCATTTGAAAATAAATATATCCACATCTTGTTGAATTATGTGCAACAGTATTACAAACAAAGAGCAAGCGTTTAACAAGATAGCGTCAAGGCTTAACTGAGGCCTAGTTTATCGTAAACCAAGAAAACACACTTTACAATGTCGAAGCAAATTAATTTTAACTGCAGTAGTTCCATGCCAGTATATGTATGTGCATTCAAGTGTAGACTAATTGCTCTGAACACCATTAATTTATTTTTTATCTTTTTAAATATCTTTATTGTTTTGCAGGTTTTACAGTTTGACTTTCAGCAGTTAAAACATTCTGCTACATCATGTAGCAACAGTCTTTATCTCTTTCTGTTTTTATCTTACATATATGATGTATCATACATATGTTTCCGCAGTGGACAGGATGGCGTGTCAGCACATACATGGTACAATTGTCTGGCCACATCGCATACATCATATAACATTACTCACTGTGTAGATGTATTACATAGTACGCATCACATCAATTCCTGCTTAGCTTAGGTACATCTGACATATTGTTCATTCAATAAAGAAAGGGGGGAAAATAAAACATGGGGAGGCTGGTTACAGAACTTGGAAAAGAGCTGGGACAGCGTTCTGTAGCTGTCAGTTTTTGTGCGTGCTTTTCACACCATTAATAATGCACATTTTGATTTAAACACTCAAAAGCATTCTCGTAGATAAACATAAGGGTCCATGTCTGAAAGGTCTAAAGTATGCATCTTACATACCAATGTCCTTTGATTCTATGGAAGGGTGTATAATACTGAGAAATTGGCCCTCCACTCTTCTTACAAGACAATTGAGTCAGATAACTACACCCATAACTTGTGCCAAGTATTATGTCACTCTTCTTACTTCTTCCAGCATTCTGTCATGTCACCTCTGCTGACACAGTAGTTTGCCCTCTTTCATTGGTTTTGCCAAGTCTGTGATTGATATAATTATTATAAATTAGGCCTGGATGATTTATTTCAGAAAGACAGATGTACTCTGGGAACAAGATTACTACCAGTTCACCCATGCCAAACCTGAAAATCCTACTTGTTACCTCCATCTTGAAGGTATTCCTAATAGAGGTAAACAACAGGTTTGATCTGTGTTAGAAATGGGGGTCTCTAGTTGACAGAGGTAGGTACCTTTGCTTCTAGTCAGCATAAGGGGGATACACTTCAAAAATAATCCCTGCTCACCCCCCTGGTAGCTTGGCAAGAGCAGACAGGCTTGTCTCAGAGGCAGTGTCTAAAGCATTTGTGAACACATACAGTAATACAGAGAAAACACTACAAATGGACACCACACCAGTTTAGCAAAACAAGTAATCTTTTTCTAAACCAAACAAGACCAAATGACAAAAATCCACAATACAGTAATAAAAAATATGACTTTCAAATGGTAGAAATAGTTCAGTTCCAACAAAATGTGAGATGCAATACTTTTACACAAAGTACCTTGGATGAGTCGAAAAATGCAAGCAAAAAAAGAGGGAAAGGAAAGTTGATGTGTTGGTTCCTTACACTCAGGGAAGGTGATGCGTCCGCTCCTTTTTCCGGGGAAGGTGATGCGTCCGTTCCTGACTGCTGCGCAGGGCAGGTGATGTGTCGATTCCTTACCGGAGAGGAGGAGATGCATCGGTTTCTTACTGCATGGGGAGGTGATGCGTTGGTTTCTTACTGCGTCCTCCAACGATGCGACAGACTTGGCGCTTCGATGCAATGTGTGGTGTTCCTGTACGATGCGTCAGGTATTCTCTAACCAGACCAGCATTAGAATCGGTGTGGTCATCTTGGACGTCTGAGATCGATGCACAGGATTAATCACACGGCAGACACTTCAACCGCGAGCAGGCACTGCATCAATTATTCAGCAGTGGCGATGCATCGGTAATTTTCTCTTGCACCACTGCAATGCGTCGGAAACAGGCGATACGTCAATTTTTACAGTTCTTGCAGTTTCCAGTCCCAAAACAACCTCCAGAGGCCCAGAACACTGGCAGGCACCTCACAGCAGGTTAGATCTCCCAGCAAAGGAGTTCAGGGGATACTGAGGGTGAAATATTTGGGTTCCTGGGACTTCAGAACAGGAGGCAAGCTCAATTCAAGCCCTTGCAGATCTTCCTCAAGCAGGCGACACAGCAAACAGCTAAGTCCTTTTCTCCTTTCCTTGGCAGCAAGTAGCCACTGCAGGCCCTCCCCAGACAGCATACAGCAAAGGGCAGTATTCCTCTTCAGCTTCTATGGCTCTTCTCCTTGGCAAAGGTTCCTTTTGATTCCCAGAAGTGAACTTCAAAGTATTTTCTATCCCTGAGACTTCCAACAGGAGGCAAGCTCTACTTCAAGCCCTTGGAGAAAACTCCAACAGCAGGATGATGGAAGCACATTCCTGTCCTTTCCCTGCCCAAGAGAGAAGCAAACACTGCAGGCCAACCCCAACAGCACACAGCACAGAGGCAGCACTCCTCCTCCAGCTTTCTCGGTTCTTCTTCCTGGCAGGTTCCTTAGTTCAGCAGTGAACTAAAGTTCTGGGGTCTGGGCCCCTCTTTTTATACAGTAAATCTTTTTGTTCCCTCCTGGCCCAGGGCTCTGAGTCCATCCCAAAACAGTTCTGGGGACACTTTGCAAGTGCACAACAACCTCCATTGTCAGTGTGAGCCCTGGCACCAGACGCACCACAGGGGTTGTGAAAGGCGGGCACAGCCCTATTCAGGTGCAGGTGCTACTCCTCCCACCACTCCAAATGCAGACGAGGCCTATTCAGCTTAGCGCTGACTCATCCAGACTCTCTGGAGCCACTGCAAATCCCCAGCGCCTGTCACTCCAAAGCCAGACAGTCAATACATATCCTAGCCGAGGCACACTAGGTGGCTAAGCAAGAAAATACCTACTTTTTAAAGGTGGTATTTTCAAACACAGAATGCAAAAATCATCCTCATTAAAGATGAATTTTAACATTCTGAGTTCAGGCATACTAAACTTTCTTTTCCCACCTTGTTCCCAGGGGTAGTTAGGCTTATAAGATGCTATAAGCAAACTTCCCATTCTATCCCATAGGAACAGATAACCTTGCAATACTGAAAAACGAAATTGGCAGTATTTCACTATCAGGACATGCCACACACACCAGGGCATGTCCTCCCTTTCACATACACTGCACCCTGCCCACAGGGGTACCTTGGGCCTACCTTAGGGGTGACTAACATGTAAGAAAAGAGAAGGTTGGGGTCTGGCAAGTGGGTGCATTTGCCAAGTCGACATGGCAGAATTAGACTGCACACAAGCACAGCAATGACAGGCCTGAGTTACATTTACAGGCTGCGTATGTGGGTGGCACAACCAGTGCTGTAGGCCCACAAGCAGCATTTGATTTACAAGCCCCGGGCACACACAGTTCACTATACCAGGGACTGACTAGTAAATCAAATAAGCCAATTATGGAAACACCAATCCATAACAACAATTTACAGGGAGAGCATATGCACATGGCATTTCTACGCATTTTTCTACATCGTATGCTTTTACTTTGCATCTGCTTGAAAATCGGTTCAAAATGCAATTAATTCGACTGAAATTACTTCGCATATCACTACATTGTAAAATAAGTTATTTTTAGATTAATTCCTAACAAAAAGTTACCTAAAACCTGGAGCGGGATGCCAGGAAATCAGAGGTTTTGGGTGGGGAAGTAATTTAAAAATTGATTAATTAATAAATTCCCATGTACTAATAGAGTATGTGGTCCTTCGGCTTAAACTTCCGACTTTGGTGCACGCATCTTGGGTTCGATCCTCGTGGTCACGTCCACATCCTGTGAATCTGGGCAAATCACTTAATCTCTCCGTGCCTGAATATTTTAAGTAAATACGTTGCTCATTTACAGCGCTCCAATACCTTCGGATCGAGTTCGCGCTATTTAAAAGATGCCAATTATAAAATAAAACAAAGGCTCAAAATATGGGCTAATAAATGTGCGTCATGTTATGCTCAAGATAGGGATTAAACGTTGTGCCATGTGGGATTCTTTAATTTTTTTTATTTTTATCTATTTCGTCTTACCTGTACATACTTTATCCATTCTTCGCTTTCAATGTGTGTGGTTCATTAAAATCACGTTCCTACGTTATCACGTCTACTTTCTTGTATTTCCTAAAAATAGAAAACGGACTATTTTACTATGTATCATTTGCCAACCACGATAATTTGCCAACCACGAAATACAGTTAAACATGATATGCTGTCAGACGCTTTTCTAATACGGAATAAACGATTTGCCACATTGGATGCTTTTTTTTTTTTACTTTTCTTTTTTTTATATCTTTTTCTTCTTACCTGTACATCGTATCTACATTCTTCACTTCCAATGTGTGTGGTTTAGTAAAATTACGTTCCTACGTTATTACGTCTCCTTTCTTATATTTCCTAAAAATAGAAAACGGACTATGATACTATTTTTTAATTTGCCAACCACGATCATTTCCCCACCACGAAATACATGTGAATAAGATATGATGTCAATCGCTTTGGTAAGTTTTTAATAGATTTGCGTAATAATAGCATGCGTACTAAAACCATGCTAAGTAAAAGTTACTACGATGTGAAAAACGCGTAGTAACGGTAGATGCGTAATAATAGCATGCATACTAAAAAATGCGTAGTAACGGTAGTTTGAAGAAGTACCCGCGAAGTAATGGTAGTTTACCGTGGTAAAGTGCTAAGAGTCATAAAACCAACAAAAACAGGTCAGAAACAGAAGGTCAAAGAGCAAAAAGTCTAGGGATAAACATGCTGAAAAAGCCAGGTCAAACAATCTACTTCTGCCACACTATTTAGTAGATATAATATTATGATAAGATTCGTCTAGCAGAAAAATCTGACTTGATGTTGTCAAAAACCTCCCTGTTTTCTTTCGACTGACAAAAATAATCTCTTATGGAAGTGTTGATGTTCATTATAGAAGCAGAGCTCAATGATATGTCTCCCTCAAGCCTGACAGTCAATATTATTAGACTAAACTGGGTAATCATGTACAATATCTTTCTCCCACTCATGCCTACTGAGGGATTTGCCATTTCCATTGGCTATCATCTAGAAATTCCCTCCTTGAGCTCCTCCTCCTCTCTCTAAATTGTTTTTCTCCACCTTTGAGTTAAAGTCCCCCTTGATAATATTTTGGAAGTCTATGTTGCTTGCCTCAGTCTCCCATACATAGCAAAGATATTTGGTGACATGATCTCGCATCTAGGGGGCAGGGTGGATGCTGGAAGTTTAAGGTGACCTCAGACACATCCATTCTGTTGAACAATGTGTTGGTTCTGTGCTGGTGCTCTCCAGGTGGATGCAGTATGTAATACCTTATGAACCAGGTAAAGAATGAGTTACAAACATGGACTGAATATACTAATGATTGCTGCAATGTGTTTATCTATTGCCTTGTTATGTTTTTAAGTTGACGGGTGTTTACATAACATATGTTTCATATTATATGAATAGTTTATGTATAGTGCATATGATTTGCACAAACCGTAACAATTTTTTACAGCATTAAATATACTGCTGTAGTAGGTATATTAAAGGGAGGTCCCTTTCATGGACATCGTTTGAGGCTAGTTAGGGGTCGCAGCTGCCCCCTCTGAGGCCAGATGCCACAAAGGAAGTGCCAGGAGTAGCAGGGAGCACGTTAAAGCCCGCAGCTGTGACCCCTATCTAGCCTCAAATTACGTCCATAGTCTCTGTGGGGTATTCCCATTGTAATTACAGGTAATGAATGTGCTTAATGTTTGCCCTGCCTGACAATAAAGAGGTCTCAGCAAGCACAGGGCTTCCTTTTCACTTTTAAAAGTATCTGTGTCACTTTCTAAGTGCCTCTAGAAAGACTGTGTAAGCTACATTTCTTGAGAGCAGAATTTAAAAGGTTTTCTTTCAACAGGTTTACATCAACAAATTGCATGCAAAAATTCTCCACCTGCTATATTCCTTAAAGCCCTGCATGAAAATCAACATTCTATCAAACTTTCACTTACTTCCATCCCATATTTTGTTTAAGTGCACCACTGTTTCCCTTCTTCTTTGTGTCTGCCTCATCTGTATACAAATTACTCTAAATGTGATGGCTGTCTTGCACTCTGTTTGAAAACCATAATGTTTGAAATTAATAATACAATATTAATTCAAGCAAGCAATTGCTTCCCACATAGTCCCCTCTAATGATCACATCTGTGTCAATAATGTACCATGAAGAAACATGAGTTAATGCATGGAATCAGCCTGCAAAACTAACCCCAATAATTAATGGACTAAACACCAACCTTGGGCTCCTGGGTAGAGTAAGCGCTTCAACACCTCGTCAGCGGTGGCAAGTGCTATATAAATGCAATTTAAACACATTTAAGTATCTCACATGCACCATCTACCTGTTCACACAGCATTTGCCAGGTCTGGTGGCTTAGTGGACTAATGTGTCCACTGTAAGGGCCTGTGATTGACCTCATGATCAGAGGTTCAATTCCTGGTGGGTCCACTCAGCCTTTCATCCTTCTAATGTCGTTAAAATAAGTGCAGATGGGCAACAATCATCTGTTATTCAGCGCATGAGACCCTGCTAGGCGAATGTGCGCTTTACAAATATACGTTCTGTTATTTGTAACATTTTAGAATTAAAAAATCTGGAAGCCCCCTCTAAGGTCAATCTTTTGAAGCTTTCTCAGTGGCTTATGAAAAGCTTTATATTCTTATTTGGCCGTGGCTATTCTAGAAAACACACATCAAATCTTCCACAGAGTCTTGCTGGTTTTCATTTTGGATTCCTCACACAGTCCCCCACGTTCCGTTAATCGTTGCTCATTCCTGTTTGTTATACAGCAGTCAAACAGGTTGTCTCATGGGAAATTTCGGGCCTGTGAGACACGATTCATACATAAATGTCTTGCATGTCTTGACTCTGAAAGATGTTCCCTGTGGAAACGGGTAAACCACAGGATTTCATGTCAGCTTCTTTCGTGTGCAGAGGCTACCATTAACATTAAGCAATGCATTGCTTTTATTATTTTCTAAATGAATTAATAATCCAATGTAATAATCCAACTAATCCGTTGCTAAATGGATAATTACTTAATCTGAATGACAGCAGTGCATTGAGGAACATGGTGGTCAATTACACTTCCTTTGGTTTTGTATTTCATTGTCATTGCTCTGACTAGTATTGTGTACGAACAACTTTATTAAAAATACTATCATTTTTTTTGCCACTATTAGATTCACTTATTAAATATTTGTGTTACATTGCATTACGATTTATTCATATGTTCAATAAATCCTAGATTGCCTTTTAAAATTATTTAAAAATATACATGAGGAAATTAAGAATGTGTACGCAAGTAAGAGTGTGGACTCTCTGAGGTCATTGACATAACAGTGATCGTCATTATTTGTTTCAGAAGATCAATGAACCAATTGCATTTTGTCAGGCATGGGCTACTGCAACCCAACTGTGGTGTTTAAGGTCTTTTGCACTGGTGTCCTGGGGTCAGCCCCACTCTGGCTCTGGAAACTCAGCCAAGAGCAACCCTTTCAGCTCTCAAGGTGCAAGGGTAAGCAGTCAAAGGCTCAACAGTCACCCAAAAGCACAATAAAATATTGTCCAGCCCAGTTCTTTATCTTTTAATTGAAATACCATATTTAATTTCACAACAAAACCAAATAATACACAGTTCAATAGGCATGCAATTGTAGGGTTGTAATCTCAGTTATGACTATCAGTAAGACACTACGCCCCTGTATTTCCTCACCCTGTTATAGTACATATAACTATGATTAAGCTGTGACCATATTGCATTTACAAATCAGAGGTGCAGATTACTTCAAATACCCCACTAATCAACTGTGCAACTCAGTTCAATGTCTTTTTATCCGTGCATTTACTTGGCAAAACCACTTAGGACCACACAGCAGACTCATCTATGTTGTAATCTCTCATTCCAGTTGCATGCTAAGCTTGGCATATTTCTGCTAGTTGGCATAGCAGTTCGAGCAGTGTGGTGGGTTGAATTCACATACCTGACTTCACTTCTGCAGAAGTCATGGCGGTGGCCTCATGTTGAAACAGGCATCTCTGGTTTAGAAAAAGTGGCAGACTTGTACAGCAGCAGCAGTGATGGCCTCCTCAGTCGGTGCAGGTAGGTGCTCAAGAGCAGCAGCTGCACCCTCCAGGCCAAGGCGTCTGTGATGCTGTGGCTTTAGCCCATGATGCCTCCAGGCCAACATGGCTTTCCACATTAGTAGTGACATAGCTCTTGTCACTAATGTCAGCAGCTCATGTCGGATTGCCAGTCAATAGCACAAATGTTTGTTTTTGCAAACGTCTTGGTACAGTTCACATGAGAACTGCTCAGAGACACCCAGGGATCCTCTCACATCACTAGTCACTCTTGTCTTTACTTTCTGTGGTAGTCAGCATTCACTGGGTGGTTCCCATAAAAGGAACACGTTGGGCTTCTTTTCCTCGATAGTCTCTCTTTCTGGAGGACCTGGCACACTTCAGCAGGAAGGAATCCTTCTAGGCACTTTAGAAATGTCTGCAAATCCTCCAGCAGAGAGTGGAGATTTCAGGTGTCGTCCATTCACCTCTGGGAGACAGGCAGTCATGCACACACCAGCCGGATCCCAGAACTGCTCTTCAAGTACTTAGAGGCACACTTACATCCTTGGTCAAGAAGAACTTGGAACTAGAACAAAGTGGGATGGTTTGAATCTTACTTTAATACTCTTTTTCCAGCACTGTCTATGGCTTCATAATCGTTTAGGTTGGGTTGGTCTCTTTCCAAATACTGGCAGTTTCTCAGACACATCCTTTGTTCAAATTGATGGTTGTAACAGCAGGTGGGAGTGGGGCTGCCTCCAAGCAGAAGTAGCCACAACACAGACACAATAAAGTTTGAGATCTCTGCACCTGGCTGTCATCAGTCTTCCCAAAGCACAATTACAGACAGACAAGAGGAGAGGCCCTGCCCAAAAATGTCCTAATCTTGAAAACCAGAAACTGCAACCCTACTCAGGAAGAATTAATCTTGCTAGCAAGGGCTCCATTGAATTTCCAAATTCTCTGTGTCCATCCTCCTTTCCACAGTCAATGCACCCCCCACTTTCTGAGGCAGCTGTTCTCATCCTGCATCTTATGCCATGCTAACCAGAGTCATCCCACATACAGAGTCCTCCAAGACACAGATACGTGCACACACACACACACTCACACATGTGCACACACACACGCGTACACCGGCACACACACACATGCACAGGATCTGGGTACTGCCATAACAACTGACCGTTATACGAGGGATGTTAGAAGACTGCATTCTGTCTGACACAGAAAAAGGCCTGGTCACACTAAAGATTCACGAAACACAGTATACTGCCACTTTATGTCCCAGTGTATAGGTAGTTCTATGCCCACTGTGAAGGAATTCCTTTGTGCACCCTTCACAGAACAGGTTCTGGACCTCATATTATGAAGGACAGGCCTAGGCCTCTTCATACATGCAAGATTAGTGCCACACAAAAAGTCACTATACCAGTTTCACATGCGATCATGCACTCATGGCATGGGTACATGCCCCAATATCATTATTCAGGTGACATCCCTGTATCAATATTTTTTTGTATGAAGCCTCCTCTTTGTCTTTAATACTAGTGAGGAAATGCAAGTGTGATGGAATTGTGATTGTAAATTTTATTTATATAGCTCTAACTACCCCTGACGAGGCATTAAATTGCTCTTTGGCGAGTATCAAGCTACTCTGGAACCCAAAGTGGATTAGTAGAGGGAAATGTAAATTTCTACTGGGTGTGGTGGGCATGTGAACCAGTTAGTTGTATGGACAGGATAAAGGATGGAAGAGTTTGGAAAAAGGTTATTTGGGCGTCTATAGTGATATGAGAGGTTTAGGATGAGTGATATAGTATTGTTTTGGGGAGAGTTGTAAAGTTTGTTTTCTTGTTTCTTATTTTGTTTTCATCTGCAATAGGTGGAAAATATGTAAATATATAGATACATACCCACAAATAAAAGATATACATTCTTAGAGATGTTACTAAAGTACACATATGCATGATAATCTGGAAGTATACAATTGTACTACATAAAGACCCATATGAACATGCAAGGATAAATAAATTACAAACTCAGGCATTCCTTTATTTGCTGCTGATAAATAAGTTTACAACCCCCCCCAATATTTCAATTGTGAAGATACTATAGATACATTTCTTTAACCATATTCACACATTGTGACAGATATATGTTATTATAGAAAAATACACCCATAATGTTATTAATAGACTGCTATACTTATATACGGATATAGGGAAAAAGATCAAGTATCTTGAGCTAACTATAACTTATGCCCCCGAAAATGCACTGCTTCTGACCTCACATATGGCTGCCATTTTGTATATCTGGAATCGGTCCTCAGGGCTGAAAAGAAGCATGTTAACTAAATGAAGGGGTCAGGTTAGAGCTTTTCTGACCCCATGTGTGTGTTATAAATGTTGGAAAAGCATATACAATGGGTAGCAAAATGCCAGAAAATGTGTTTTGTTTGCCACGAGAGAGATCCGCAGATCAGCCACGGGGCTCAGCGCGGCCCCCTGTGTAAATCTGCAACGGTTCTGTGTATTCGGCCGTGAATCAGAAAAAAATGTACATACTCACACACACCCACTCTGACACCCATACAGACACTCTCACACCCACCGTGACACACACAGGCACTCTCACACCAAGTCGCACACCCAGACAGATGCTCTTACACCCAATGTAACACCCAGTCACTCTAACACCCATGCTCCAAGTGAAGTGCGGAGTGGGCAAAACTCTACGAACTCCACCAGTGGAGCTGAAATTTTTACCCACCCCTACTTATCTCCTTACATATTACTTCCTGAAAAGCTCCACCAACCGCTGCATGGTAGAGTTTTTACTCATGTGCAGCTCACCAACAATAAGTTGGCGAGCGTGAGCAAAACTTTGTGTACCGCCATGCGCAATTTTCAAGCACTTGAACGTCTCCCAGTGAGATTTTTCAATACGGGTGGTCAAAGAAGGCCACTACCATTTGCATTGAGAAAGCTGCCACTCAAGTAGAAAAACTACTGGAGCTGCAGAAAGAAGCAGCACCCTCAGGCTTTCCTTTCACTCCGCAGAATTTCATAGAGTGAAACTCCACTAGTTTCACCCACCCCCGGTCATAAGCAGTGCACTGTGGAGGCGTAAGTCATAGTTAGCCCAGGTAACAATACCTGCTGAATTTCTATGGTTTGTGCAAGTCAAATCTGTGCTTATCTATAACTTTCTTGTTACCTTTGTTTTTTTCCTGTGAATTTCTAAGGTTTTCTTAATTCTGTTTCCTAACTATAATGTCCCTGTAATCCTTTTTTCACTGAATATGTATGCATAGACATTTATACATTGAAATTTGATTGTACAGAAAATGTTAAACTGTTCACTACAGTTATTATTTCAAATGCATCCTAAAATAAATAAATAACTGATTAAATTTGTTTTATTTTATCTATGTATGTGTATGCATATTTATATGTATAAATACGCACACACATATTTATTTCTGTTTTTATATCTTATCCCTATCATATATATGCAGATCAAGATATACATAGCATATAAGTAGCTGAGCTTAAGCTTGTACATTTGTTTTCAAAAGGAAAATCCATTCTATAAGGAACATAAGTAAATGCTTAACATATATAATAAAAACAAAATGAATGCCTCAGCTTGTAAATAACAACACCTGCATGAACATATGGGTATTTATAATGTACAACTGTCCTAATTAGTACATACAATGAAATAAGCATTATGTTTGCGTTAAGGTGTCAAACTATATATATATACATTTTGCCTATATGTTATAATGTGGGTATTTCTATATATATATATATATATATATATATATATCCACCACTTGCTGTCGCGCAGAAACCCCAGCCGGTTTGCAGTGGCGGGCCTTGACGGGGTCGCGAGTCCCAAATAATCCAATACAACCGTTATCCATGTATCAAAAAAACAATGTCAAGGCCACTTTCTCCATTTCAGCGTAATTTTATTTTCTTAAATGCCCAGTCACTCGACGCGTTTTGGAGGGAAACCTCCTTGCTCACGAGTACGAGTGCGAGTAAATTCACCGTGTTTATACATAATCATGTGACACACCTCAGAGTAATGAACAGTGAAAACAGACTCCTTGTGTTAGTGAACATTTCACGGAGCTAGAAAGCAGACTTAATATTCAAAGCCTCGGTCATACATTGTACGCAGTGAGTTTTAAATAAAGCATCATCATTGCATTTTGTTTTAAATAAACCATAATCATAGTATTGAATTCATACAATTGCATAAAGTGTACTGTTAACTGGCAGCACTCAAATACATCGGCTGATTAAAACCCACGCTCTCACACTAATATGTGCCTGTTGTGTGTCATCACTAGTTGTGTTTTTAAGCAATAGCTAGTAGTTACTTCGGCTTCAATAAAGACCCAGTGCGCTGCTGCAAGCTATATCAAGCCCTAGTGGGCATTCTTCTCGACATTGCATTATTATAGAGCAATCAGTCTGATGCCCAGTGGGCAATCAAGTCTAACCCCAGTGGGTAAAGTCCACATTCAAACTATGATGCCTTGTTAACTCACTCATATCTCCACCATTGGTGATCAAGCTATTAAGTCTTGCATTAAACTCTCCTTTTGAGACTCACCATATATGTATATATATATATATTTATATATATTCACTGAAAAAACCATAGGTTTCAGGGGTGTTATAGTTAGCTGGACATTTCCCTCGTACAAAACCCTAGAAATGAGTGATGTAATATGTGACGTCATCAGCAGTGAATTGCGGGGGCGCGAGTTATAGTTAGCTGAACTATCTATAACAGGGGAATTTCTAGGGTTTTGTTCGAGGGAAATGTCCAGCTAACTATAACACCCCTTAAACCTATGTTTTTTTCAGTGAATTTCTAAGGTTTTTTAAATGCCAATTCCTAACTATAACGCCCCTGAAACCTTTGTTTTTTTCAGTGAATTTCAAAGGTTTTTTAAATGCCAATTCCTAACTATAACATGCATGAAACCTATGGCTTTTTCAGTGAATTACAAAGGTTATTTAAATGCTAATTTCTTTCTATAACTTATCTCTGAAGATATCATGAAAAGCATTCTTTTTTAAAAGTAGGGTACACATTAGTTTTGTGGAAAAGCATCTTTGTGATTGGTTAAGAAAAAGCAGTTTCAACGTGGAGTACATATCATAGGATAAAATTTGCTCAGCTCAACCACACCTGCTACTTGCATTTGGAAGGCACTGTTCGAACTTAAAACAATCGTCAACTTTTAACCTGCACGTGTCGTTAAATGTTCAAGAAAATGTTACAAAAAAATATCGTAAAGTTTTAAAAAAAGGATGAACTTTTAACCTGCACGTATTGTAGAATGTTCTAGAAAGTGTGTTGATAGAATACGTTGCACTTCTGACTTCTATGTGTTGTTGAATATTAAAAAAAACGGTTCATATGGAAAATTAAAAAGAAACCAATAGAGAAGTTTTGAAACCTAAAAGAATCAAGGAACTAATCTAATTTATTCTTTAGATGTATTTATGTGTGCAGCAACAAAATTATAGACACAACAGCACTAGGAAGAGGAAGAAGCAGGGAGTGGGGGGATGGGCAGAATGGCATACATGCACAATTAAGTACAACACACATATAGACTAACAATAGCCAAAATGAAACACACCAACAAGGAGCACAAGTCACACAACCTGCCAACATCACACCACTGAACGAGCATAGAAGTGAAAACCACACTGCATTCATACAGGATGTGTACAAAGGCCAGTCGTTGGTGTTGTGGGAATTCTGCGACCGTGGTCATCATGGATGAGATGCCCAGCATGTGGCACATGGTCGAGTTCACTGTGTGTTATGTTGCCAAACGGCTGCTCCTCCCTACCACGAGCCCCCACACTTTTGTACGGTGAGCTGTTGTATCTCGGGCACTCGTACGGCACGCCATTGTAATGCCTATTTGTGCATGTCCTGCTACATTCCAACTACAACATCACAGTGTCGTTTGGAGGTGGTGCATGCCACTTTACAACATCGACTGCTGCAGCTCTTGTAACAGGCCACGCCAGAACACAGAGACACACTTACCGCACTTCCTGTACACGGACATGTCCGAGACACCCTGTTCCCCTTGCCGGATAGGCACACCCCTGCACTGACCTGTGAACGACAGACCAGCACACGCCAGTTGTGCATACAGGAGGATGCGTACGTAGCTACACATCCAGGCTCACTGCCAACGCTGAGGTGACAGCACACTGTGATGTTGCAGGGCTCGTGCCTAACATGCTAAGACAATGACCACAGGGACACACTTACTAAGATGTGGGTTTGAGGGGCATTGGTGGTCCTGGAGTTGTTGAGATGAGTCTTCTGGCCCTCATGGGTATCCCTGTATCATGCTCATTGACTCCATGGCACCTGTGGGTGTTCTGGTGTGGCTCTTGGCTCTGTTCCCTTTCATGGTGCAGGTAGTTGTCCTGCTTAACACCAGCAGAAAGCAGGTGTAGAATCCCTGGTGCTAACGTGTCTTATCACCAGAATTCGTTTCGCATTGCAATTGGTGTGAAAGTTGTGATGTGATTTTTTTCGTGTGCACAACAATATACGAACTGAGCAGTGTATCTCGTCAAGATCCAGCACCTGATGCACTATTCCCAATCAATATAAATACAATGAGATTTCTTAATAGATTTTGTGTGTACACTGTAAGTGCAGCCAATACCTCAGTGCAATACAATACAGGATTTTAGTATTTAGAATAAATCGCAAAGGTGCACCTCGTGTCTTTTTGCACGGGAACGGCTACTCTCCATTTCATTATCAACACTTTAACGGAAGTAAAGTTGAGATAAATCTAACACACTATTCAGAAGTTGGTGCAAACTGCAGATATCACCAGAATTCCAGCGATAAGTGCCCCAAAATTTAACACCATGGTGGACTCCATCAAATAACAGTAATAAGAACAAGAAAGAGTCACACAGCAGTTAAGAGAACTACCAAAAACATTATTAATTTTTTATTCAAACTTCTTTTTATAATAATAAATATATAAACGATAAACTATTTTCAAACTTTATTTTTTTATTAACATAAATATAAACAATAAACTAATAAACAAAATGTAACAACAATAATACAAAACAACAAGGTGGAACACTCCTGTGGGAACCACGGATGTGGACGACAGACCTGGAAAATCAGAAAGATTGTTAAAAAAAAACCAACATGGTATTCTCAGCAAAATACCACAAGAAACAAATCACAGATATACAAAATGCATACAGCTAACAAAATTTTATAAGTTTAACTTACAAAAACTGTAAATGTTGCCGCTTTAAAATATTTACCGAATCTAAGGAATTTTTTTTGCAGAAGGCACCACGCCCACAACGTTTTTCTTCAGTGGTGAAGAAATGTTTAACTTTTTCCAAGGGGCAAACAAAGACCAATGCCACCTTCTTCATTCGCAAGATTTGCCAAAGAGTTCGGTTACGAGGGGATCCTAACAAAAAATACTCGTGCGGCACAGCAAGTATGATGAAACACCTAAGGACCCTTCATCCAAACAATCTTGCACGAGAAGAGTGCAAACAGATGAGAAACACTCCTGTTCTGTATCTGTAAAAAAGAATCACAAATAAATGTATATTAATAACTTTAGTACAGAAAGGAGAGTGCCTAGGTGAATTTATAAGTGCTAGGCTTTTCACACAGGGAATGGATTAGTACTTGGTACTGAATGGGTCACTAGAGGAGTGCAAAGGCAGTGACAAGTGCTGGACTATATGGATACTGACTAGGAAATTGAAAGTGTGAAAGACAAGTGTTTAGGTGGTTAGAAGACTGCATGCATAGTGCATAGGGGTTTGAAGCAGTCCTTTTGCTAAGGACTAGCTCAGTGTATGAATACTTAGGCACTGACTGAATGATTAGAATACTGCAAAGATAGTATCTTGGTGAATTTATAAGTGTTTGGATTTTAGCACAGTGAATGGATTAGTACATGGTGCTGAATGGATCACTAGAGGACTGCAAAGGGAGTGGCAGGGTATTTCCTGGAAGTGTATGGATACTGACTAGGGAATTGAAGGTGAGAAAGACAATTGTGTAGGTGGTTAGAGGACTGCATGCATAGTGGATAAGGGTTTGAAGCAGTCCATATACTAAGGCCTGGGTCACTGGATGAGTTCTTGGGTACTGACTGAATGATTAGAGTACTGCAAGGAGAGTGCCTGGGTGAAATTATTAGGGTTTGGCGCAGTGAATGGATTAGTATATGATGCTGAATGGGTCACTAGAGGAGTGCAAATGGAGTGACAGGGTGTTTGCTGGAAGTGAACGGATACTGACTGGGGAATTGAAAGGGGTGAAAGACAAGTGTGTAGGTGCTTAGAGGACTGCATGCATAGTGGATAGGGGTTTGAAGAAGTCCATGTGCTAAGACCTGGCTCAGTGCATGAATACTTAGGCAGTGACTGAATCATTAGAGTACTGGAAAGAGAGTGTCTTGGTGAATTTATAAGTGTGTGGGTTTTGGCACAGTGAATGGATTAGTACATGCTGTTGAATGGGTCTCTAGAGGACTGCAAAGGAAGTGACAGGATGTTTCCTGGAAGTGTATGGATACTGACTGGGGAATTGAAGGTGTAAAAGACAAGTGTATAGTATGTTAGAACACTACATGCAAACTGCATAGACATTTGAAGCAGTCTATTTGGTACTTAGAAACTGACTAAATAATCAGACTACTTCTAGGACAGTGCTTAGGTAAAACTTTTAAATTTTCAGTTCTGCCACAGTGAACAGAATAGTACATGGTACTGCACCTTAGTGTCAAACCCTGACTCATTTTATCAATTCATAAGCAAAGACTAGCTTCTAATGCTACTAAAACTTGACAACATGAGAGGTTTTAAATTAGTTATCTGTCAGCAAATACATGATGTTACCAAATGCTTCTCACAGTGGTTCTCAAATGCACACAGACTCACAGTGTGATTCTAGACAACAACCACTATACCTAGGAGTTTACCAAAAATCATTCACTAATGTGGAAGTGGTAAGCGAACTGCACACAATCTTCATATTTCAGGACTGTACTTTTATGTCAAAGCCTGACTCATATAATCAAAGCATAAGCAAAGACTGGCTTCTAATGTTCATAAAACTTCACAGCATGACCGGTTTTAAAACAGGTATATGTCAGCAAATACACGCTTCTCTCACAATCCTTACCCAAATGCACACAGACTCACAGTGTGATTTTAGACAAGCAACACTATCCTAGGAGATTACCAAAACACATTCCCTACTCTGGAAGAGTTAATGGTACTGCACACAATCTACATATTTAAGTACACCACATCAGTGTCAAAGCATGACTCATTTAATCAATGCATAAGCAAAGACTGGATTCTAATCCTACTAAAACTTCACAACATGACAGGTTTTAAAACAGTTATCTGTCAGCAAATACATGATTTTACCAAATGCTTCTCTCACAGTGATCCCAAATACACACTAACTCACAGTGTGATTCTAGACAAGCACCACTATCCCTATGAGTTTACCAAAACTCATTCACTACAGTGCAAGTGGTAAGGGAACTGCACACAATCGACATATTTCACAACTGCAATTTACTGTCAATGCCTGACTCATATAATGAAAGCATAAGCCATAACTGTCTTCTAATGCTACTAAAACTTGACAACATGACATGTTTTACAACACTTATCTGTCAGCAAATACACGATGTTACCAAACACTTCTCTCACAGTGGTTCCCAAATGCACACAGACTCACAGTGTGATTCTAGACAAACAACACTATCCCTAGGAGTTTACCAAAACTCATTCACTACAGTTGAAGTGGTTAAGGAACTGCACACAATCTACATATTTCACGACTAAACTTTAATGTCAATGCCTGACTAATTTAATCAACGCATAAGCAAAGACTGGCTTCTAATGCTACTAAAACTTGACAACATGACAGGTTTTAAAACAGTTAACTGTCAGAAAATACAAGATGTTACCAAATGCTTCTCTCACAATCCTTACCCAAATGCACACAGACTCACAGTGTGATTTTAGACAATCAACACTATCCTAGGACTTTACCAAAACTCATTCACTACTGTGGAAGGGGTAAGGGGACTGCACACAATCTCCATATTTAAGTACAGCACATCAGTGTCAAAGCATGACTCATTTAATCAACATATAAGCAAAGACTGTCTTCTAATGCTACTAAAACTTGACAACCTGACTGGTTTTAAAACAGTTATCTGTCAGCAAATACATGATGTTACCAAATGATTCTCTCACAATCCTTACCCAAATGCACACAGACTCACAGTGTGATTTTAAACAATCAACACTATCCTAGGAGTTTACCAAAACTCATTCACTAGTCTGGAAGAGTTAATGGTACTGAACACACTCTACATATTTAAGTACAGCACATCAGTGTCAAAGCATGACTCATTTAATCAACGCATAAGCAAAGACTGGATTCTAATGCTACTAAAACTTCACAACATGACAGGTTTTAAAAAAGTTATCTGTAAGCAAATACATGATATCACCAAATGCTTCTCTCACACTGATCCCAAATACACACTAACTCACACTGTGATTCTAGACATGCACCACTATCCCTAGGAGTTTACCAAAACTCATTCACTACAGTGCAACTGGTAAGGGAACT
Source organism: Triturus cristatus (assembly GCF_964204655.1). NCBI lineage: Eukaryota > Metazoa > Chordata > Amphibia > Caudata > Salamandridae > Triturus > Triturus cristatus. The sequence continues at coordinate 1,054,491,367 of NC_140590.1, forward strand.
GCACACACTCTACATATTTCAGGACTGCACTTTTCTGCCAAAGCCTGACTCATTTAATCAAATCATAAGCCATAACTGTCTTCTAATGCTACTAAAACTTCACAACATGACAAGTTAAAACAGTTATCTGTCAGCAAATACACAATGTTACCAAATGCTTCTCTCACAGTGGTTCCCAAATGCACACAGACTCACTGTGTGATTCTAGACAAACAACACGATCCCTTGCACTATACCAAAACACATTTCTTCATCTAGAAGTAGTACTACATTTTAGTATAGAAACATAACATAACTCATTGCACAAATTCATAAACAATGACTGGTTTCTAATTCTACCAAAATATAAAAACAGCACAGTTATCTATCTACAAACACATGAAAAACACAAATGCTTATCACAGAATGGTTTCTACATGCACACACATTGTAGAGAAAAAAAGTACTCCCTACACTTTAGCAGGAAAAATACATTAGTCTGATTAAAATCAAAATAGTCTACATACATCCCCTCACAATTAAATAACTCATCTTTCAAGTTCTTTTGTAGATCAAGAAGTATATCGATCACTCACCATATTTTCTTTTACAGAATCTCTGCACTGTGCACCTCTCAGCAAAAGCAAAGAATGAAAAAGTTTCCCTTTCATTTTCCACACATATACATGTAAACATCAAATCACAATCCTTCGCACATAAACTCAAAAGCAAACACACATTTCTATTGGTTAAACATTTCAACCCTTTCCAACTGAAATACATTTCAACCCTTCCCCCAATCTGCCTTCTGCCTGTTACCATTGAAACAGGTCATGGAACACTGCACTGAGCTCACAGGTCACAAGTTCAGCACACAATGTTCCTACACAAGACAGGAAGTGTACTTGACTTTTCAACATATCAGCTTATCATATATAATGTTCCTTGCAATCTGTTTTTGTTAACCAATAACAATCATACCTTTAAAAAACAGAAATATACACCCTACCTTTCAGTGTAGAAAGTTGTCATACAACCAATGATTTCTTGTTGTTTTTCAAAAAACGTTGCCGTGGATCCGCGCAACCACCGCGAGAGAGTCCGTGCATCCAATGTGATAGGATGCGCGCATCGTGCGCGCATTTACCCGTGTTTTTGTTTTTAAAAAGGGGGCCCCAGGGGGTCCTTCTGGGACCCCCTAAGCACCTCTAGAGGGTCAGAGTATTTCCACTCTGCCCCCTTTATATGTTTTACACACTTATTCCCCTTGCATCTTCAGCCTCGCTTCTACCGAGGCAGAAAATGGCCACCAACAGTTCCTGGTTTCGAATGTAGAGAGACACTTGACAGCCAATTAGCATCCAGCGTGCGATCGGGAGGGTGCGCGCTCGGTTCGGGGAGGGTTCGCTTACGGTGCGGGTAGGATGCGCGGATCCTCCCCGGCCATAGATATCACTAACTTTTTTACCCTAATTTTCTCAGGAACTACTGAACAGATTCACACCATATATGCAAAAGGCATGAGTCCGAACTTAGGACTACCTCTTGGCCAAATTTGGTGTCATTCCGTTCAGCGGTTCGGGCTGTAGCTGCAACAACAGATCCTAAGGGTAATTGCATGGGGAAAACGCGTTTTGGGACCCCCCTTTTTTCTCGGCCCCCGCTTGACGGATCACCGCAAAACTTTCAGGGTAGGAGTGGAGCGGAGCTGGCCAAAAGTTTGGAAAATTTCGCGAGGATTCGTCAACCGGCGCCAACGTTATCCCAAATAGAATGTTGCGGATTTCCTATGGAAAATAGGTCCTAACTATAACTATCTACTGGCGACCGCCAGTAGATAATATATATTCCAGGCCGCAGAGGGATCGCACCATCCTAAGAAGTTTGTGGATGCGGGCAGGGGGCGTCTTCCCCCTGTAAACAGTACTGCGATGTGTAATTTTAAACAGGCATAGTCCGATTCGGGAAGCCTAATGGAGGGCTTTAAAAACATTTATCCTGCAAGCAATCGTGGGCATGTAACCCACTGGAGGGGATAAATGTTGCTTAAATAGACTACGCTGCCCAGAATGCAACAATATCAGCACACCGGAGGCCAATTAAGGTACTGTGTACTTAAGAATGCGAGGGGCTGCGAGTCATGCACGTAACTTTTTCCTGCTCACGAGGCCTCTGAAGAGATGGTGAAAGTCCATCGAAACGCGTCAGGCCACAGGATGTATTACAGAATCGGAAGCTGCCTGTTTCCCATATATAAGGATGTTTCCTTCTTCGCAGTATTGTGCGGCCTCAATTGCTGGGCAATTTTTGGGATATATATATATATATATCAGTAGCGGTCCGTGGAGGGGGTTCCGTGGGGCGATGAGGCGGGGTGGGGAAATGTAAACACCGGAATATGGATGAACGGAGGTAAGTACACATTTAAATATTTAAAACGAATTTCATTGCGCGTGCTGCATCGCATTTTCGATGCAGCGCGCGCAAATGAATTCGTTTTATTTATTTAAAAGTGTACTTACCTCTGTTGATCCTTATTCCGGTGATTACATTTCCCCGCCCCGCCCCGCCTCACCGCCCCACGGATCTCCCTCCACGGACCGCTACTGATATATATATATAGATATATAGATTATCTACTGGCGGTCGCCAGTAGATAGTTATAGTTAGGACCGTGTTTCCATTGGAATAACTTTGGCGCCGGTAGACAAATCCTCGCAAACTTTTCAAAATAGGTGGGGCGCTCCGCTCCGCTCCTACCCTGAAAGTCTCGGGGTGATTCGTCAAGCTGGGGCCGAGAAAAAAGGGGGGGTCCCAAAACGCATTTTCCCCATGCATTTTTCCATGGGGACCTTTAGTCCAAGGTACAGCCCGAATGGCTGAACAGAATTACTTGAAGTTTGGCAGAGAGGTAGTCCTAAGGTCAGGGAAGTGCCTTTTGCAGGTCTGGTGTCAATCTGTTCAGTAGTTCCTGAGAAAATCAAAAGTAAAATCATATATATATGTGGGCGGAGCCTAACCACACATCTCATCCTGAGATCTGATTGGCTGTCAGCACTTCATCCAAGAAGTGTTGGCAGCCATCTTGGGACCAATATACATGATAGCACCTCATTAAAAAGCATTGCAGTTAATAGAAGGTTTTAAGACTTTAGTTACATTATAAATCATTTGTTGATGGTACCATACTCATTTTAGGAATTGTGGTATGTTCTAAGGTGATTTCACCATGTGAAAAAGCCTTCTGCTGGGATATCATGATTGAGAGAAAAATATTTTCTCATGCTTTTCCCACAGAGGTTTGGAAGGTGATCTATAAGCTAAACTGAGAGCTTATTTTCTGTAAATTCACATTATCTTTCTAAGTCATGTGAGAATGAAGTCTGACATTCTCAGTAAAACATGTACATCCAACAAGGGCAGAGACTGTCAGTTGATTCCTTTGTGTTCTACTGCAGCTTCCCAGAGTGTTCCAAAGAACAACTAGAGCGCTAACAGTCCACTTATGATAAACGTATGGCACACCTGAAGCCATCTTGCTTGGATTAAAGTGGTAAATCTTAAAACATTTAATTTAAAAAGGAACAAAATGAGGGGGTTCATTTTTCCATAAAAAGTATGATTAGTGCTGCAGAAAGCAAAATTAGGGCACATTTTGAGTGATTTCTCAAATCCTCTTCTATTCCATAAAAACATTCTGACATGCAGACTGAAACATGCACTTTCAATACCAGCAGCAGTTTTCCCTGGTGAGCAGTAGCTTTACTACAGTGATCTAATGAGCAAAAAGAGTGCTAACATTCTGAATTTATGGCAAATGTGTGACACATCTGAATGCCTTCTTGATGGAATCAAAGTAAAAAACTGAAAGTATTTCCTACTGAGGAGACTGCAGTAAATGAGGAAATTAGGAAACTTCCTAACAAATAAGTCTCCCAAGATGGCCACCAGAGACAAAAGAGCCCAAATGTAGCCCAAATATCACCCAGATGTAGCCCAAGTATAGCCCAATGACAGAATGTCCCAGAGTGTTCTTAAAAACAACTAGAGCGCTTACTGTCTTCATTATGACAAAAGTATGGCACACCTGAAGCCATCTTGATTGGAATAAACTGGTAACACTTAAAACATTTAATTACAAAGGAACACAATGAGGGGGTTCATTTTGCCATAGAAATTATGATTAATGCTGAAGAAAGAAAATGAGGGCACATTTTGAGTGACTTCTCAAATCCTCTCCTATTTCATTAGAAAATTCTGACATGCAGACTGAAACATGCACTTTTAATACCAGGAGCAGACTTCCATGGTGAACAGTAGTTTTACTACAGTGATCTAATAAGCAACTAGAGTGTTAACATTCAGAATTTATGGCAAATGTGTGACATATCTGAATACCTTCATGATGGAATCAAAGTAAAAAACTGAAAGCATTTCCTACTGAGGAGACTGCAGTACATGAGGAAATTAGGAAACTTCATAACAAATAAATCTCCCAAGATGGCCACCGGAGACAAAAGACCCCAAATGTAGCCCAAAATCAGCCAGATGTAGCCCAAATATAGCCCAATGACAGAAGTGTGCAAAACACTTTTTATTTTGTGTTTTTGCAGTGTTATATAGTGCAGACTTGTCAGGTATTGGAGTGCTTTACATGAGCATTGGTTACATCACACAAGAACAAATTCATTTTGGTTGTAGACATGGGGAGACTAAGTAATTTGACCAGAATCACAGCATGTCGAGCTGAAGCAGAAACTCCAACCTGGTTCCCCAGTTGCAAATTCTGCAGTTGTGGAAGTAACACCACATCCTCTCCCCTAAGTGCAACATTTAATCAAGTGGTCAACTGGATAAAAAAACATAAAGATAACAAATAATTTAAAAGTGCTTTGTCGCTATTTGAAAACTCAGAAAATATGTCCTTATTTTAGTCTTTTAGAGCACTAACCATAATTTTGATGCCAATAAGACCCTCTCATATATGTAATTTCTACAGGAAATGCTCTAGGTATTACAGTTTTGATTACATCAAGATGACGTCAGGCGTTCCACACTTTTGTAATAAATATAGAATGTTAGCAATCTAGTTGTTCATTAGGATACTGTTGAGAGGCAGAGGCCAGGGCCACGGACTCTGAAAGTTGAAGGCAGGTAGGAGGGTGCAAAGGCAACAATTTAACCACACTGAGCAGGCAGGAAGGGCCGTGGCAGCACAACAGACTATGGAGGGCAGTGGAAAGGGGGGCAGGGGCAACAAATACAGGACTTGCAACAATACAGGACTTGCAAGAGAGGCTGTGGCAATGTAATAGACCATTTTGGGCAGAAGGAGGAGGCAATGGTAGTACAACCATACATGCCAACAGACCCGATTCAGCCAGGAAACGTCCAATGTTTTTAAGCTCAAATGGGCTTTATTTGATCTGTCTCCTTTCTACAATCTCCTCTTTTTCAATGTAACTCAAAGGGGAAAATCAATACCCCAGTTTTTTTTCAAAATCTCCCTCTTACCAAGTTCAAAATGTTCGCAAGTATGGTACATTGGATCATGGAAGGAAATGGGGTAGGGACATGGACTTGGATAACAGAGGACAGGAGGGACATGGAGAGGTGCACCAAACTGACCCTGCAGGGCAGGCATCAGGGTTTGCAGCAGCACAATACACCACACAGGGCATGCGGAAAGGGAGTGCAGCACAACAATCCATAGAAAGCAAGAGGGAGGGGACAGGACCATGCACATGGACAACAGAGAACAGAGGGGCAAGAGGCAATGGTAGCTAGCTGACCATAATGGACAGACAGGAGAGAAAGCTGCAGCATAACAGACCATAAAGGGCAGGAGAGACGGATCAGGGGCGTTACAATGGAACAGACAAGCCAGGAGGGAGGGAGTAGGGGTCTGCACATGTAAACAGAGGGCTGAGGGCAAGGGGGCAGGGCAGGAGCAGCAAGATAGCCATGGAGGTCAGGCAGGATGGGCACTAGAAGCAAGACACACCATGAAGAGCAACAGTGAGACTGTGATGGCATACACACAGACCATGGAAGGAAGGTGGGAGGGGGTCAGGGGCAGCTAACTGACCACACAGGGAAGGTGGGAGGGGCCATGGCAGCACAGAAGACCATGCATGGCAAGCGGGAGGGTTAGTGGCAGCACAATGGCTATGATGGGCAAGAAGGAGGGTGCAGGGGCATGCACAAAGGACCATGGAGGATAGAAGGGAGGGTCAGGACCTGGGCACAGACAAGAAATTTCAGGGGAAGGGGCCTCACAACAGACCGCACGGGGCAGGCAGGAGGAGCAGTTGCAGCACAACAGACCAGGGAGGGCAGAAGGGTGTGGCAGTACAATGGACCATGTAGGACAGGAGGAAGAGGATAGGGGCATGGCATGTGGACAGGCAGGGTGGAGGTAGCAGGGACAGGTTACAGTCATCTGACAATGCTAGGCAGGTGGGAGGGGAGTGGCAGCTCAACAGAACACTCAGAGTAGATAGGAGTGGCAGGTCCATGGAACATGGTGGGCAAAAAGGATGGAGCAGGGGCATGCACAAAGACATCGGAGGGCAGGGGGAAGGAGAATAGGGGCAGCAAGCTAAGCACAGAGTTTAAGCAGGAGGTCAATGATGGGGCATAAAATTGGGCAATGGAGGGCAGGAGGAGTGGACTGGTACATCATACTAAATTGAGGGCAGTGGCAGCACATCAGACCATGCATGGCAGGAGGGAGGAGGCTAGTCCATGGATTCACACAACAGAGGATAGGGAGGAGGGGGATGGGGCAGCAAGCTAACTGTTCAGAGAAGGCGGGTATTAGGAGCTTTATTGTTTTTAAAACGTGTGTCTGTGCGAACTACTTAAAATATGAACAAGTATGCTGCATAATCTCACTTTCATTCAGGAAGAAGAGGACGTTTGTGACTGTGACTCCGGGCTCACTTGGCAGAAACACCCCCTGACCCTCCACCCCCTATTGCAAAATGTAATGCCCGTGAAAAGGGTAGGTGAACACAGTGTTATATAGAACATAGTCCTGAGAGCACGATTGACAATGAAAACTAGATATAGTGTATGGTATAAACTATGCACCAAAAAGTGTGATAGAAGATGAACCGGGCGTGAAATATAATATGCAATACATTGTGCGCAATGACAGATTCATTGGAGAGCGCGAGATAGCACAGGCACTAGCGCGTGTTATGCGATATGCGCCTTGAAGTGTAATATGCACAGGGCAGTGTTGTGTAACCTAACTAGTCTCTAAAGTTGTAATATAAAATATGTGCTGGGGAGTGTAACGTTGCATATGCACTGTGACAAAGATATGGATCCCAGATTGTAATATGTATGGCATAGCACTGTGCGTTATAACATAGGCATCGAGGAAAGCATGTTAGATGGGGCAATATAACCCGTGCGAAGACAAGTGTGGCATGACATATTCACGGGGTGGTGTTACAGTGCACATGGGCTAGAGAGTGTCATAGCATATGCACTAGCTAGTGGAATACAACACAGAGGTGTGTGGCACTCAGCAGACAATGGTGGGCGTAACACAGCATTGGGCTCTGCCAGGAGCGCGCTGTGACTATCAAGTGATGTTCGTCCCCTTTCCAGAGAGTAAAATAAAAAGTATTACACATCCGGCAGTGGATGTGTGTTTTATTAACCGTGAGGGGGGTTTCTTGCATAGTTTTGGTCGAATTTTTGTCGAATCCCCTTTGAATGGCTTGGTGTGCATGTGTATTAAAGGTGCCCGTCAATAGCTACCCACGTTTGTATAAATAAACGACAAGGGTGTCTACCGGGATTAGGCACGGTAGGGCATCAGACATGTCAGAGCTTCACTAGTGGTGTAAATACATTCCACGTGGATTCATTGTATGCATAGTCGCCTTTTAATGAATATCACGCAAATCGTCATGGTGATAGGTACGTACGGTTTGTCCAGCATGTCCTAGGTGTGTCTATAAATATATATTTTTTTAAAATAATAAAAAACAGTGGCCGGCCCTGGGGATTGGGGTCAAAAAATATAATTAGGAGACAGGCCCTGGGGGATGGGGTCATCAGGGCCAATGAATTAGAATAAGAAGGGGAACCACACAGCCCCCTTCTTAAAAAATTTAAATTAATAAAAGACTGGCATCGTGCCCGAGGCCACGCCCCCTCCTTGCAGCACTCTGCAAACGCGCCCCCTGGCGAGTTGTAAGTTGGGGAATTAATTCCTCTTCAATACTGAGGGTCCCTGAGGACCAACTAGCCCAACAGGCATCTCCAGTATGCGCCAGGGAGCTGCGCTGCAGACAGGTGTTCTGAGGCCAAGCCCCTTTTTACATCTCTCTGCAACGCAGCTCTGTGGCGCTTACTGGAGGTACCTAGTGGTCTAGTTTGACCCTAGGGACCCTTAGGATTCAAAGGGACTTAATCTCTCAACTTAGAACTGCCACAGGGCGCGTTTACACAGTGGTGAAGGGAGGGGACGGGGCCTGAGGTGACGTGTGCAAACACGCACTGTGGCACGTTTTAAATTGGGGATACAAGTGCTTCCAGTAAGCGCCACTGAGCTGCATTGCAAGGAGGTGGTCCAGGCCGTGCCACTTTTTACACCTCTATGCAACGCAGCTCTGTGGCACTTACTGGAGGTACCTAGTGGGCTAGTTGGCCCCTAGGGACCCTCAGGATTCAAATGAACTTAATCTCCCAACTAAAAACGGACACAGCGCGTGTTTACACAGTGGTGAAGGGAGGGGACGGGGCCTGAGTTAACATGTGCAAAAACACCCTGTGGCCTGTTTTAAGAGGTAGTTATAATCCCCCTGCCCTATTATATACTAGGGGCTTACAGAGGAGGTCATGCTAATCACAGGGGGACCCAAACGCATAATGTTCCCTAGTGTATGTAGGTGTTTTCACTGTATTCTAAGTGTCTTTTAACATAGCACTGGCTCTAGGACTGGTTAGTCAGACTCAGTTACCACCAGTATCCGTCTGAAAAAGTTGAGGGTACAGGATGATTTTGCAACAAGGCTTCTTTCTGCTCTTCTTTTTGTTCTTTCTGCACGTTATCCTTCTTCCTGCACTTTTCTTCGTCTTTGAGGACTTCTGTTGCTTCTTTCTGCACTTCTTTTTTTTCTGTCTGTGCATTTTTTCTTCTTTCTTCACATGTCCTATCTCTGTAGGCATAGTTAGAAATTAGCATTTAAAAAACCTTTGAAATTCACAGAAAAAACCATAGGTTTCAGGCACGTTATAGTTAGGAATTAGCATTTAAAAAACCTCAGAAATTCACTGAAAAAACCATAGGTTTCAGGGGTGTTATAGTTAGCTGGACTTTTCACTTGTACAAAACCATTGAAATTCCCCCGTTATAGTTACGCGCACGGTGAAAACCAAAAAAAAAAAAAAAAAAAATTTTTAATACGTAGTTCATTGTAAAATTAATATATATAAAAAAAAATAATACATAAATAAATTAGCATTTAAAAAACCGTACAAATTCACTGAAAAAACCATAGGTTTCACACACGTTATAGTTAGGAATTAGCATTTAAAAAACCTTGCAAATTCACTTAAAAAACCATAGGTTTCACACATGTTATATCATTTTTGATGATCTCACACACACACACACACACACACACATATATATATATATACACATATATATGTATATATATATATATTTGTGTGCGTGTAAATTATGTTTTTAAATTTGACATATATATAAGTATATAAATGTGTGTGTAAAAGTTTAAAAAATAAGTTTTCATTTTTTTAAGGAATTTGTTTTGCTTTTCCAGTAAGTATAAATCTATACATATAGATACATAAATACAATTTAATTATTTATGATATCTTTTTAAATATTTAACTGTAATGAATAGTTGAACATTTTCTGAATTATCAAGTTTAAATGTTGTGATATATGTTATCATAATAAAATCGAAACCCTTAAGCATATAGTCAGCTACTTATATTTTATCTATGCAATGAACGATATACAATTTAAGCAAAAATATAAGAATATATATTTTTTAACTATAAGTAATATATGCATTTGTACAAAGAAATGCACATATCTAAATATTTATGTATAATAATAATTATGCATGTTTACATAAACATGTATAGGCACTACTGTAGCTTCTACATACTATTGCTAAATATTTTTGTTTTTAGTAGAGCAGTCATGTTGCGAAGAGCCACCTCTTGAGTAATCTTCTGAAGGTAAGATGGTTGTCCATGGATCTTATATTTGGGAATAATGAAATCCATACTTTTGCTGCTTGCACGGAGAAATATGGTGTACCCATGGTTGTTTTCTTGTGTGCTGGGATTTTGAGGAGGGATGCCAGTCTGCGGCAAAGGTTCCCTTGCTGCATTATTTATTTGGTAATTTTATTCCTTGATAAACAGTAGTACTTTGCCATGTATCGCTTTGTGGGTGATACTAAGCAGCTTGAATGTGGATCTTCTGGCAACCGGAAACCAATGTAGGGCCCTCAAGGGAGAAGAGATGTAGGCTTGAGGTATTACACGTAGGAGCAGTCTAGCAGCACAGCTCTGAATTTGCTGTAGTATTTTCATAGTTGATCTGTGGTAAAGGCCATTGGCATAATCAAGTTTAGATAGTACAAGAGAGATACTTGCTTGGATCTTGCGTTGAGCTGCTAGGTGAGTGAAGATGAGTCGCTGAGTTCTCATAGTAATAAAGTTTGATATTTCTAACTTATCCACTTGGACATTCATTGATAGCTTAGAGTTCACTGTAATTCTAAGGTCTCTTACCTCCTTGATACTTTAGGAGGTGGTCCCAGATCATCAGGCCAGGCACAGAGTGGGCTATCATTATTCTAATCGCCACAGGTGAGTATTTCAGTTTTGGATGCATTCATTGTGAGTTAGCTCCATGTCATCCATTGATCAAGGACTCAAAGGCAATTGAAGATTTCCATGACTTCAGGGCTTTACAGTTTAAGAAGTATGTGCGTGTCATCTGCGTAGTTATAGCACGCATATTGAAAATCATTCATCATTGCCAGTAATGACTTCATGTAGATGTTGAAAAGCATGTGTGAGATGATAGATATTTGAGGGACTCCTGCTTTTATGATGTAGAGTTTGGCTGAGAAAGGAGGCATATGGATGACGTTTGTTCTATTTTGTAGGTGCAGTGTGATCCAATTGAGAGCAGTTCCATCTATGCCGGCTTTATGGAGTCTTTGGATTGGATTCTCATGATCAACTGTGTAGAAGGTAGCTGAAAGGTCCAAGAGAAGTAATGTTCAACACCATTGTGGTCTACTGTTTTTTTAAGATCATCCTAGATGGAGATTCAAGCAGATTTGGAACTCAGAAAGTATGGAGATATCTTCAAAGAATAATGACATTTGAGTGAAGCCTGCTCTTTCTATCAGTTTGCCCTGGAATGGTCAATTTGCAATAGGTCTGCAGTTGTTGCCGTCTTGAGGGTCCAGGTTTGTTTTATTTAATAATCGATGAATGTATGCCTCTTTTAAGTATTATGGAAAAACGCCTGTTAAGGAGTTATTGATTAGTGTTCTGACTGGGGTGGCAGCTGACATTATTAAAAGGATGTTCTTTAAGATTTGTGGTATACAAGAGTTAGAGGGGCAGCCAACTGGCCTGCTTGTATTGACAAGATCCATAAGTTTAGTTTCTGGTAATTGTTTGCTGGAATGTAGAGGCAGTGTTAACCTACATTTGGAGGGCATTGTTGGGAAAGGATTGACGCAGGTGTTTTTTTTTGGTTTAAATAGGAATCCAACATTTATGCTTTGATGGTGTAATGGTTTGCCAGTTTGTCCGAACATTACTGAGAAATGGGATGGGTTTCTTCTGTACATTTAGTTTAGGAGGATTTTTATAAAAATTCTTTAGTTGCTCATTTCACATTGTAAATTCTGTTTGAATAGAAGATTCTTTTTGGCTTTTTCGATAGTTGACTTGTATATTTTGTTACGTTTGGGTCGGCAAAGTTTGTCTTGAGCATTGTTTGTTCCGAGCTATGTGTGTTGCAGCTTTGTCATTAGTTGTTTTATCTTTTTTTGTTCTGCATTCATCCAAAGTCTTGTTTTGTTGATTTTATTTGTATTTGCTGGACTTGGCTCTATCTTCAGGATCATCTACAAACTTTTTGCCTTCACCCTTTCTGTTTTGTGAACTCATTTTTGTTGGCCTTTAGGACTCTGTGCACTTTACTAGTGCTAACCAGTGCTAAAGTGTTTACCATCTCTCCTTTAAACATGGTAAGATTGATTGGCTTACACCCAATTGACACATTTAATTTACTTTTGACTCCCTAGTAAAGTGATACTCCCAGTATCCATGGCCTGTAAATTAAATGTAACTTGTGAACTTGCAGCACTGATGGCGCCATTCACTTAAGTAGCCTTTTTTAATATATCTCAAGACTACCATTGCAACCTGTGTATGCAGTCTTAAACTGCATTTTTCACCTGGTGGCAAAATAAACTTTTTGCGAGGCCTAAATCTTCCTTTTTATATACATATATCACCCCTTGAGTGTGCCCTACCCAGCCCATAGGAGGGGGTGAAGTGTATTTAAAAAAGTAGTACATGTACTTTTGAGTTTTACGTGTCCTGGTAGTGAAAAACTCCTAAATTCATTTTTCACTTCTGTGAGGCCTACCTCTTTAATACATTTAATAAGTAATAACGTCCAATTGGGAGCGGGTAGGAAAGTTGATTTTCATCCCTAAAGAATTGTAATTTAAAACCCTCTTTAATGTTAAAGTTGGATTTTAAGTCACAATTTTTAAAATGCCACTTTTTAGAATGTTGACTTCTCAAAGCTCTGTAACCAGGATTTGTGATACTTTGTTCAGTGGGCCTAAGTTTGTTCATGCATCCATTGCGGTAGGCTTGAACTTGGGAATTTGTTCCAGTCTGATGTGACCCGAGACCCACAGTTGGTGCTTTTTGTTGTTAAATACTATTTTTATCGAAACCTTTAAATTTACATCTCTCCGGTTCACCAAATTGGAATTTTGTTGATTTGGTATCAAATCATTTATTAAAACATAATCTATTTTTCTAAATCGATGTGACATTTTTCTTGTTTTGTGTTTTTGTTATTACTGTTTGAAATGCTGTATAAATACGTCATACATTTCCCCTAAGTTTTGTGCCAAGCTACCAGAATGTGGTTACTGCTTGAGTAGGGTGCCATCCCCTCACCCAGTAACCCAATTTCCTACAGTATAATGATATCAAAAACTTGCTGGAGCTGCTCATAGCTTTTTTTTAACTGAATGTATTGTGTCCAGATCTGTGTTTCTAAGTCCCCAAAATTCAGTTTGTTCCCAGGTCAATATGTAGTAATATGTAGGTAAGGCAGGCTTAGTTGTGGTGAGCTGTGATGTATTGTGCTGGAAAACTACCAGGTGGTGGTCTGACCATGTGACTGGAGAAATCCTTTGGAGCATAACTAGTTATGGATTTGCAACAATTACATCTTAGATGTATCCAGCAATGAGTATGAGTTTGAGAACAATCTGATGTAGGTTCAGTATATCTAGGCCAGTGAGGATAGTTTGAGGATGGGGCACAGTAGGTTTGTCACACCATATTGTTAGGCCACCAAGGATGCATAGGCCTAAATATATTATAATATTTGAAACTGTGTCTAGAAATGCCCCAATGAAAGGTGGTGTTCTGTAAAGAAGGAGGATGCACCAGGATAAAACTGGTGTAGGGTTGCATCCAGCAATGTGGACCTCACAACCTTGTTTCAAAACATCCTCAGCTTTGGTGAGAAATGTTGTTGTCTTATAAATTACAGCGGTCCACATCCTATTTTGCCTATGCAATTTTGTGTAACAGGTTGACGATAGCCTGGAGGAACAGCTTCATACAACACTGGAGTAATGTCATCCGTGAACCATGATTCAGGTATGAAGAGTAAAGGCCCAAAATATATTTTGGCGTGGTGATGGAGTAAGCTTACACCCAACATAATGGTCCGCCCTGCTGAATTTAGATGCCGGGAGACCTTTGATCTAATCATGGCAGAGACTACTCCATAAAGATATTTAGAGATTGTGTTTTGGAAGTGGTGTAAGTTTGTTTTCCGGCAGAGTGAGTAGCGTCCTGTGAACTTGTAGTAGGCGTACTATTGTACTATTGGTGATTACTGTATCAGGACAGCAATAGTGTTGTTTGTCTATATCATTATTCCTGTTCAACAGGCTTATAAGGCATTTTGTTGGATTGGTGCGTACAGGAGGTGGAGGTACTGGCTGAGAGTTTGGTGGTGGACTATGAAGTTGTTTTTGTAATGCAGTCTTGTTGTGTAATTAAACAAGGAGATGCAAAGTTATAATGAGTAGTGCATTGTTTATGATTTTTGTGTATGCTGAGGGAGGAAAGTGTTTGGTTTAGGGGTGGAGGTGGAGCCTGTGGGTCATATTATAGTGCTACAAATTATGCAATAAATGAAAGGTGGGAAAGTTAGTGTTTGCGCGTATTAGAGGAGTTTGTAGTTGGTGTTCATATTAAATGAAAACTGTGGGGTAAAGTTTTGATTAGGATGTGCATTATTTGAGTTGGTATGAGTGTCAGAGTGGGTGTGTGTTTGTATTTTGTAATGCAATGTGACAGAGTGTGCTAGTAAATTGAGAGTGAGTGAGATTTTGATGTGCTTGTGGATTTGTGATAGTGGTGTAGTGAGTTCATATGTAGGATCTGAATGTGAAGTGCTAGTGAGGAAAGGATGTTGAAAGGGAAAAGGGGTGGTGATGTGTGTTGCAGGAGAGTGTATATGGCATGTGAGAGGGGATGAATAGAGATTATGAGGATTAGTAGTAGACTTGGTAGGGGGAAGAGGTAGTTTTTCTGGTTAAATGGAGCATAGGGAGTGGTGCTGTGGTAGGATGATATGAGAGAGGGTTGAGTAAAGGGGTGATGGGACTGGAATAAGCTCTGTTAGAAGTGCATAGAGGGTGGAGCTGTTTTTAGTATGAAAAGGGAAGATGTATTTGAGGAGATTAAGGGTGTGTGCAATGTGTGTTGGTGGTGTATTGGTGATGCGTGGGTTTGATAGTTGTACAATGGAGTTGTGGTTTGTGTGGAGTGAAGTGCCAGTGTGTGGAAATTGAGTTAAAAGGGTATACAGACTATTTCTGCGGAGTATTGCAGTGTTTGGTGAGTGAGTGGTGTGAAATTAGTTTGTTTGTTGCAATTACTTAGGGTGTATTTGTATTGTGTGTGTGTGTGCGTGTGTGTGTGTGTGTGTGTGTGTGTTTGTGTGTTTGTGTGTTTGTGGTTCTGGGTGGGATATGTAATGGTTGTTGATTTGAAAAAAGGGGAGCATTTCTGGCCCTAGGCCTAACCTGGCCAGAACAGGCCCAAACAAGCTCACCTGCAGGCCCAACCAAGTTGTTGTCCAGCAACAGCCCAATGAGTGTACTTGGCGGAGGGGTTTATGCAACTTTCTAATCCACAAGCTGGGTCTGGAGAGCGAGTAATTAGAGGGAAAAGGGGGAGGCAGAAAAAACTGGGGTTTTCAAGCAGTAAAGTTATGTTAATGGCAGACAAAATTTCACAAAGATCACAAACATTTACAATGTCATTTTTAGAAATAAATCGAAGCACAGTTTAAGACTAAAACTGTTAACTCTGAGCTCTAAAAAAGAAAACCACTTTGATTATAATCAAGGAGCTCATAATTTTCTTAGACAACATCTTTGTAAAAAGAACATGGACCCTCCTCTTCTGTATATGACTTGTGTGCCATCTTTGGGAGGATTTACAAAAATGCTACAACACTGAGAATCAGAAAATAATTTTAGGGAGAGTTTAATTTTATTCATGAGGAACAGTAATACGTTCAAAGGCTAATGGCAATACATTACTTGGAGGGGTGTGTGTTAAATACTTCATCAACAAATCTTTCTGCAACTTCCATTCATCTGTGGTCACTGACACCTTCATGATAGTTGTATTGTGGTATTCCAATAATACCTATTTGTGTTACAATGTTTGCTACCTCATTTCCTAAAGAGCGTTTGAGGATCACCAGGATTAAGAGCTATGTCCTAATGGCCATGATGTGCAATAAATTGCATGTGGCATAACTGCAGCATGCCTTCACTTTCTATACTTGGTTTCTGCAGTTTAATTAATGAAGGCTCATTGAGATCACTGTGAGGATGTTTATCTCTCTCCAGGTGGTCTGTTGTTTACAGCTTTGGCTCTGCAATATGGAGTCAAACATATTGAGCATAACGTCACAGGCATTCACTCTCAATGAGGCGAGGCAAGAGAGTAATGTGTTAGGTCCTGTGTGACACCATCTCAATTGCAATATTAATTTCCACAAATGTGCCTTTGTACTTTTCCTGATTGTACACAGTGTATATTCATGTCATCACATCAGTGTGAAAACACAAAATTACATTCAAGATGGCTTTATCATGCCATGAGCCAAAGAGGCGCTTGGAATAACCATAAAAACTAAGATTCAAATGACATACTAGCTCTATGCCTAAGTCTATGTGAGGTATGCAAAGGCTAGATGGGCGTCTTCTTTATGGCAAGGTGTACAATGGAGATGTTCCTTCTGGTGAGCAGGGAGCTAGAGATGTCAGGTGTGAGTGTTTGACATGGTAATTAGCTATGTTACATTGTATCAGAGTATACGTATGACTTGTCACATGGGACACTTATGATAACTGATTGTATCTGACATCACTCTATGAAAGAAGCATTTAGTATTGTATCAGAATGCACAAAGTAGGTTAGTATAGATCAATTTGTATGGTTTAACATACTTTCTTGTTTGTTTATTTGTTGGGCATTTGTGATAGATCTGTTATGAGTTCCTTACATAAGACTAACTAAGTACACACACACAGTTCTGGATACCACAGTGTCAAATTCTACAAAAGGTAAAACAAAAATCCATTAAGGCCTACTACTAATATTTTGCACACATCTAACTTGTTTTGTATTTCACACAAAAATATCAGTAGTACTTCTGGGAGCTTGCAATAATCACAGAGTTCAAAGAGTACTCACATATATCAATATTTGGTCGGATGGAGTTGCAAAAAGTCCACATTTCCCCGTGTGGAAATGTCACATTGAAGTAAATGTATGCTTGCTACCATTTTTTTGTTTTTCATTTGGTAAAATATTGTCCCTAGCATAGAAACTCCTCCCCGTTTACCTATGCAAATATATGGGGAGTTACCTCTCCATTATCACAACAAAACTTTTTCTGCTTGACAAGAGTAGATCTGACCACGTAAAGGGTGGAAATATGATTGTCAAAGATTTATAGTGTGTTTACAGCATATAATCTATAGAATCACAAGGCAACAGGCCTTCTCCATCTATGGACCCAAGCTCTGGAACAACATCCCCTTGTCCATGAGGACTGCTCCAGCTCAGCTCCAATTTAGGAAAAAGCTTAAGAGAACAATACTTCACGTTGCAGTACCAGTCCACTTTTGTTCTTATAAACTAGCAGCCGACCAATTAAACATCGGCTGTGACGTTGCCTTCAACCATGTACAGAATATATGCATACATACATGTTTGATGTATCATTATCATCTATGCCCAGGCTCAATGAGCATGCTTGCCATCTATATTTGCTTATATATTTTTGGGGTAATCATCTGCAAAATATGCTTCTTAGGTAGGTTCTTTTTTGTTCACTCTTTTGTGTTCATTGCATTTGCGTGAAAGTTGGGGCTGTAGGTGATGCGTCTAATTTTAAGTCAGGTTTGCTGTGTATGGAAGAATGTGCCATAGTACTCTCTAGACTAGGCTTGGTATAAGTGTTCTTTTCAGGTGCAATAATACCAGTTTCATTGTTTTTCTTGTGTGATGCACACTTCTTTCACAAGGAGCAGTTATGTAGTTGTCCATCTGAACCAATTATGTTGCTGGTATTGAATCTACAGTCATGTGAAACCAGTCTTCTTTGTTTCGTACAGTTTTTAATCATTCATGGGTTGTTTTGTTGCTTTTGGAGTTATTAAACTTGTTTTTGACTTAGTTAAAGTGTTGTCCTTTTGCTTCCAATGTCCTCATTTAAAAGTTAGGTGACTGTGCAGGTATCAGATTACCACACCATGTTCCCATTGTGAACATTGCAGTTCATGGGGTATTGCTGCTTCACGAAAATGCAGTTAACCTTTATTACAACCTGCAATATGCTGGTGGTAACTACTGAGCATTATATTGTGGAAAATGTAGAAAATATGATTACTGTGAAACCACAAATTATCATGTATTCAATAACACAATTCTTACATCAAAGATTCACGCCTGACTTAGCATGCAGTGAGTGCCTGTTTGCATTGAAGCACCTAATGTGTTTGTGTACATGTAAGTTGTTTTTGTGTTTTCATGTAAATGAAATACCAATTGTTTAGATCATCATCCCATTTTAGCGATTGTGTTGTAATTGCATTCTCTCACATTATTTTTTTCATTGTGATGATCTTATTGATTTAAATATTAAGCTATTTGTTTGGTGTTAATTGTGATAATTAGTTTTTAAACCTATTTTGCATGCAGTTAGTAATGTCTTCTAATTCCATTAAATAAAACACACTTCAGATTTTTCATATTTTGTCATGCACCAACTTTGTAATTACTGGTGTGAAACTGTAGGTCTATTAGCTATTGTTTGTTCAGGAATGCACAAGCCCAATTTTGCACATGGGCATCATAAGCAAACCTTCTCAAAATCAAAACATAATTCATTCACTAGATGTTAGGTTCAACAAGGGTGACCAATATGCAATTATTATGTGTAAACTTATAAGTGCATATAATCATCTTTCTTGAGAGAAAATACAATCTGAAATGTATTTTGAAATACGTAGGATATTGGGGTACGTAGTATGTAATAATTAGTGTTGTACACTAGGGAATTGTAAATAGTATGTTGTTAGATAACGATGCATTTAGTGATTTATGTTTCTCTGTCCTGATGAAGGGGGTGTGAACCATTCTGATTTTCACCGAAATACTGTGTTAACATTGGGCCTGGGCTAAAATTCCATTCCGCTCGTGGAAATTGCGATAATTTGACATTTTCGCGTTCCGCCGATAGCGCGAAAATGTCAAAATTTCCACACTCCGCATTTTACCGTAAATTTTTTGCTTGCTCGCGCTGTAAAATAATACATTCTCGCGTGCGCGCGATCGCCTTATCTGAATCCCTGCGTTCGCCGACAAGGTTTCCCGATCCGGTCGCGCTCTCCACAAGATGTTGGATTGTTGGTAGCCATTTGCGCTGTCTCGTGACAGTTCGTGCCTGCAGTAACGTCATTCGTCGCGCGATCACGTCTTTCTTCTCGCGATCATGCACCGCGAGACAAGTGAAAACAAGATGGCCGCGCCCGTGAGCAACCACATGGGTAAGTTGGCGAGCCGCGACCACGCAGAAAATACCACGAACGGGCGGGAAAAAAACGTCCACATCTTCGCGATATTTCCGCGTGTTTGCGGAGATTTTTTACATTTTCGCGATAATTTACGAAAGTGAATTTCGCAAATTCCGCCCACCTCTAGTTAACATTTTCTTTTAAAATGACAATGGATTATTTAGTATTGTTATAAAAATGAAATGATTTATGTACTTGGATATTGTGTATATGAGTGACATTCTTTTTAGTTAATTAATGTTTTTTTAATATTAATATGTGGTCTAGTTATATATCACTATACAATAAATGAAAATTCACAAGTGGCTCAGCTGCCACTGATGTCTTCTTCTACGTCATCTACTCCCCCTGGAACTTCTTCAGGCTCTCCTGGCTCTCCAGGGTCCTCTCCAGAAACAGAGATTGGTGGGAAAGGTCCTAGTCCTAGCTCTAGCAGAGTGGAGGCGGCAGGCGCTGACCGGTCACAGGTGGCAACGGAGGGAGGCCTAGTTAAATTGCTAGATGAGATAAACCCACGGTATTCCAGCACTCAGCAGTCTCAGCAGCTGGTTAATGTGGACACTAATGAGATTGGATGGTCGAGCCGGGCAGTAGGAGCCTAGAGACAGATACTCTTCTCAAAGAATACCCTCTATTCTTTGAAAATCAAAAGTTCAACCAAACAGTCAACAAGGCGCCTTCAGCAGAAGTGACACTGCTCTAGGAAGCTGCTCCTGTTACTCTGGATGCAATCACTGCTGCTCTCTCGAGGGAGAAAGGAGAGATTGCCCTTGAAAAAGGGCTAGAGGGCCGAGCACAATCTATGCAGTCGTGGGGTTTACTCAAGCGGCAGGTCAGGATATATCGAGGCATAATTCTAATTCTAAGACTCTAGAGGGCTTAAGATATCTATCTCCTTTATCACAGCACAATCCTCCATTGAAAATTAGGCCTGAAGAGATGATCTTGCCCTTTCAGCGGGAAGTGGAAGGCAGAGATGTTAGCGCTAGGGCGGTCGCCACCACGGCCCAGTCTTCATTCATCCCGATGGACCAAATGCAACAGCTCTTTGAGACCATCCTGGGGTAAATTCGGGACTGTAAGACCTCACAAGCTCAGGAGCTCTCTTTATTGCACCATAGACCAGACGAAATTGAAACTATGGTTCAGCAAACATCCGAGCGATTTAAAGAATTGGGGCAAAGGGTATCCAATATTGAGGATCGCTCTGCATTATATGATTCCGGTATTGCCTCTCTTCAGAAGAAGCTTCAGGCCTCTCAGCTAAAGATGGATTAGATGGAAAACTATGCTAGACGGATGAATGTACGCTTTACAGGGATTCCGGAAGAAAGCGCAAGCATTGAGTGCCAGCCTAATCCAGTGGCTTATATAGAGTCGATGATCAGAAATCATATTCTTGAGGAGGCCCCTTAAGATATCACTGTAGTGCGGGCCCATAGAGTCCCCTTCCAGAAAATTTCAGGGGCTAAGTATCCCAGGACATTGATTGTGAACTTTTCAGATTACCGTATCAGAGAGGCTGACTAAAGCGATCCAAAAGAGGGAGATTGTTTTATCTAATGGGGCTAAAGTGCGAGTATTCTCCGATATGTCGGCAGCAGCAACTCGAAGACGGAAGGACTTTGTGGGGATGATGAACCAATTTAAGAGTGCAGGAGCACATGTCTCCATTGCCCAACAGTCCAAACTGAGAGTTTTATGGAAAGGAAAGCTCCATTTGTGTATCATGCTTGAAGAGGCACAAGATTTATTGCAAAATATTGTTCAAGCAAATATAAAATAATGGAAGTATGGGTGATGGAGTGGTGACCCTTGTTCACAACAACTGGTCCTTAGTTAGAAATGAATATTTAAGTCTCTTGTTTTTGTTTTTTAATCTCTTTGCACTTAGGCACTTTAACTATTTAGACACTAAGGGACCCATTAAGATAACGGGCGGATGGCCGCCACCGGGCCGGCGGTGGCAACCGCCGTGCTGGCGGCGGCCATCCGTCCGCAACCCGGAAAACCGCCGGTCACATTAGTATGGCGGTGTTGACAGTAGCGGTGAGAAATTCCGCCCGCCACTTTTCCGCCGGTAGAAGTCAGCACACTTGTCTGGCATGCGGAACTCGACTGCTAAAATGGGGCGGTTGCAGTGCCAGGCTCCGCGGGCACGATTATGATGCTGGCTGAAGCCAGCCTTTCCGCTGCAGTGGAACCTCCATTGAAAGGCATGCGGTGGAACTGCCATTGAAAGGCATGTGGTGAATGTCATAAAGGGCCCGTTGTGGGCCCCCCTTCTGTTGGGGGGTGTGGGTGCACTGGGGGGGTACCCATGCTACCCCTCTACATGTCCATATACCAGGTAGCAGGCACTGTGCAGTGCCTGCCACGCAGTGCAGGGAAATGCAGGACATGCTCCTTTTGACATCGTGGCAGTGCTGCTGACAGCAGCAACCGCCCCAATGTTAATGGCCGCGATCATACCGCCGCGGTCGGATTTCGACTGCGGAGCATACTAATTGGTCCGGCGGTTATGCCGCGGTCCTGGTGGGAGGTCTTTTCCCGCTACCATGGCGGTCGGGGTGAATTTCCGACCGCCATCCTAATAGACCCCAATGTTGTTCACTTTAAACTTTTGCCACTTTGCACTTTTCTCTCCTTTTGGGGGGGAGAGATGTATTGGACTGAGTTATTGTTTCTCTGTCTGCTTGTATAGAAATTACTCTTGCATGGGTATTCTCTACTGTTTTTAGAATGCTGAAATGCTCTTTGTACTCTGCACTTTTTTTGCAAAATGTTCATAATTGAAAAGTGAACTTTGGCACCATTACACTTTACCTTTTTTTCCTTTATAAGAGGGGGAATGCTGCTGCGTCACAGACACCGCTCCACTGAGACTTTGGCGGGCTCGTCATTACCATTGGCCCAGGCAGACTCGGACCTTTCCCGCACCCCCACCCTTTAAAAGACAATGGGGTCTGACTCTACAGTACGCCCACCATCGAAGGGGAGCGCCTCGCCGGGGGAGGGCTCGGACTGCTGGCATGTTCTTATGGTCACTCAGACTGTTTAATGCCGATGTACTGCACATCCGTTCTTCTGGAGGGGTCCCCCACGCAACCAGCCTGAGCGTTCTAGTTTGGTTCAGTTAAAATGGGGGGTCGACAGATGCTTCCGTTCTCGAAGTATAGGGTGGGGGGAAGTGGAGGGGGGTGGGTTTGGGACTGGGTTTCCCCATTGTTGTTGTTTGGGGATGTGTTTGTTTGCTCACAGGGTTCCTTGTGGTTTTTGTTTGTTTTGCTGCACCATCATCCATACGGCACTTGAGCCTGCCCCTACAGGGGTCTGACACATGCGGTCCTTCCCGCCAGCACGTCGCCACAGTCGCCCCAGGCCTTACATTTGCTGATGACTCTCCAGAGTCCGGTGAATTTCGTTAACGACTCCCTGCCTCCATGACTAATGCATCGACTCCGAAGGCAGCCTTGCATATTTTATCCTGGAACGTTAATGACCTACTAGACCGCCATAAACGGACGGCCGTTTTGCGCTATGCTCAGCGCCTCAACATAGAAGTGCTCCTGCTTCAGGAGACGCATCTGCTGGGTAACCACTGTCCCTTTCTTGCTTGTTATGGATACGATAGGGTCTGGCACTCGGGCTTCGCTCGGGTGATCCCGCGGTGTGGCCGTAATATTGAAGCGCACCCTTCCATTTGTGCTGACACAAGTTTTCCATGACCCACAGGGTATGACCTTGGTGGTTTGTGGTACACTCGGGGGCACTCCCATTAACTTAACCACCAGGAGATCCAGGAGGAAAGTCCATGTCCAAAGCCATTGCAAAAAGTACACACAGTCAGAAAACTTAGTAATCAACATTTCGGGTTACACTCTCACACAATTTCAAATACAAACTTTGCAAAAAGGTACCTCATTCGTACCCACCTACCATTCTAACCAGTTGGAAACAGAAATCAGTCTTTTTAAATTCATGAGATCTCTAAGATTAAAACACTTTTTTCACAATATCATCCAAACACCGGATACACCTCGTGAGAATACGTTACTTGGTTTAAGGAACAAGAGTACTTTCATGGCTCCATCCAGCCACAAGGCACTAGATGCTTTTGAAACAATTGTCAAAAAAGATCTCTCGAAGATTACTTATCACACTAAAAGTACTTTTGCTAATTTGACACGTAAAGAATACGATACTCTTAAATACCTGGCTAACAAACCTGAAATTACCTTCAAAGAAGCTGATAAAGGGGGCGCCCTAGTTATCATGGACTCCACCTTTTACCACGACAACGTCAACGAACACGTTCAGAATTCTGACATTTACATGCCAATATCATCGGATCCTACCAAGGAATTTACAAACATTCTCAAGATTATTGTGAACAATGCTCATGAAAAGGGCACCATTAAAGACGAAGACAAGAGATATTTAATCAAGGAAGATCCGGCAATTCCATATATATACATGTTACCTAAAATCCACAAACACGCAACCAAACCTCCGTTCAGACCCATTGTATCGACAGTCAACTCAATTCATGAACCAGTGGGAAGATACTTGGACAAACATTTGCAACCATTAGTCCAATCGATGTCAACATACATTAAGGACACCACCGATTTTCTGAATATCTTACAGTCAATACAGAATCAAATCACCCCTGAAATTACACTGGTTACAATTGATGTAAAGTCATTATACACATCAATTCCGCATGACAAAGGACTTGAAGCCATTGAATCATTTCTACTCCAGACTGACAAACCCAACAACTTGAATATATTTCTCATGGAACTTATTCACTTTTCACTCTACCACAGTTACTTTGAATGGTCCGGAACGTACTATATGCAATGCTCAGGTACATCTATGGGCAATTGTGCAGCACCAACGTACGCCAATCTCTACATGTATCGTTTTGAACTGGACCACATTCTCTGTAATAATGATTGGACAAACAATTTGATTCTTTACAAAAGGTACATAGATGATATCTTTATCATTTGGAAAGGACCGACTACCCTTCTGGTTCAACTGATCGAAATTCTTAACACAGTGGATCATCGAATCGAATTCACTCACAACATCAGTCATGAGTCAGTAACTTTTTTGGATACTCTTGTCACCAACACTGGAAATCAACTTATCACACAAGTATATACTAAACCTACTGACAGGAACAACCTATTACATTATGACAGTTTCCATCAGCCTTCCCTAAAAAAACACCTACCGTACTCACAACTGTTACGACTCAAAAGAATTGCCAGCTCTGATGAACTTTACGAATCCAGTAAAACCTCTTGTATAGACAAATTCAAACAACGTAATTATCCTCTTACAATCTTGGATAACGCTATTACCAAAGCTAATATTCCTACCAGACAGGATTTACTTCAACCTAAACCACAGGTCCAACAAGAAACTAGATCAGTGTTTATCTCCAAATATTCGACGAGAAGTTATCAAATCAAGAAAATTGTGCTAAGGTATTGGCCGATATTGAGCAACGAACCAGATTTCCAACATATTTTTGATTCACAACCGAGATTTGCATACCAAAGATCTCAAAATTTGAAACAACTTTTATCCATGCCCAAAAAAGTCCATACCAGCGATTTCAAAGGTACCATCCCCTGCTTGAACTGCGGAAACTGCAATTCTATCATCAAGGGTAATAAGATTGCACACCCCCATAAAGGTTTTCCTATAAACTTATCTGTAACAGCCACGTGTAACACACAAAATGTCATTTACTTACTCAAATGCCCCTGCTGGCTTGTTTACGTTGGCAAGACAGAAAGAAAAATACGTATCCGTCTGAACGAACACAAGAGTAACATACGTACTCACCAGTCAAAATCTCCTATTGCCAATCATTTTGATCGTTTACAACACAACATTTGCCAACTACGTTTCTTGATTCTTGAACAAGTACCGATTATAAAAGGACGAAACAACACCCAACATCTATTACAACGTGAAGTTTTTTGGATCAACAAACTTGATTCGATTCATCCCAAAGGACTCAATGATCGCTTTGATCTAGGTTGCTTTTTGTAATGTTCTTTGATTCCGAACTGTATTCCAGTTTTCAGAATATACCTTGATATGAATCATTGGGGACACACCCATGAGACCCGGAACCCTACAACCTTGCATTCCCTGATGTTTTACCTCATTTGCTTATTTTTGTCAACTACTTGTAGTACTAGCAATTATTATTTACTAGCATTGTATGCCAGCACTTTACAGTTTACTGCGCGTTTGCAACTACCATTGAATCATGTGCCACACTTTGTATTTTTATTTTCACATTTAACCTTACATACACTCTCACAAATTCACTTGACATTTCTTTGCCATCAACTGGATTAAGACATTAACACCCACGCTTTCGTTACACGGCACGTTCTTTTTGTATACCTGCATCTGTGCACTCTCCCTTTCTTATATACATTCCTTTATATATCTCTTTTTATTCATTTTGACTTTTTTTACCATTGCGTCTTGAATTGAGACACAGTATTTACCTTCCACGTAACTTTTTACACGCAGCCACGTAGTCGTTTGCACTACGTAAACAGGCTTACATTCTCCTGTTTCGATTGGTCTCTTCCTTCTACTATCAACCTATCGGTTTTACACACGTTAGATGACACATTAACGAGTAGCGATGCATATGATTGGCTATGAAGCCTTACACACCTGATTAGTGATAATTATCACCTGACACTCTTTCTTTAAAAACCGCGCGCTATTCACAGTCTACTAACTCGTTGAGAAGCCGGCCCTTTTGACCGTTTTGCTCGAATCGACTATCATCATGTAAGTAGTGCACGCCATTTGATACTCTGTTACGCTCCCAGATATTCGTGCTGTTCTGCGCTCACTTTCTCTACTCATACACTTTTGGTGTTCTTTCTCACTTGGCACCTCTATTTTATAATCACTTTTTTATCCTTGGACTCTCGCGCTACTCTTGTATAGTTTACTGTTCTTATACCCGTCACAACCAGATCTTGTACACTCGTGACATTTAACGTACGTTGTTCGACTTTCTTCACATGGTTTCTTGTTTAATATTCTTTCTATTCGCACGTAATCCAGTTCAAATATTTGACAGTTTTCACACGATTCACCACCCACGCTGGTGCTTCCAGCCAATCCAGCTCATTCATCACAATTCTTTTACATAATACAATGCATGTGTTCACGCACCTACCGTTTTAATTTATTTTACATTTCTTATATTTAGCTGACACCCCTGCTTGCTGGTTTCACAGTCAAACTTAATTTTTTTGAAATGTGAATTGATGTTTCCTGTACCTTGCTTTTTCCAATGATTATATTATCATATTGAGTAATAGCTGTTCCCTTGTATCCTCCCTTTTAGTGCTGCCCCTGACGAAGGGCCACATAGGCCCGAAATGCATTGGGCTACATCGAGTTATGAA
Source organism: Triturus cristatus (assembly GCF_964204655.1). Taxonomy (NCBI): domain Eukaryota; kingdom Metazoa; phylum Chordata; class Amphibia; order Caudata; family Salamandridae; genus Triturus; species Triturus cristatus. The sequence goes on from NC_140590.1 coordinate 1,054,518,272, forward strand.
TTCTAATATACTCGTTTGTGATGTACAATCTTCAGTGATAACCACATATCTTTCAAAGGAATGATTAATTTCATGTGAACTGAATAAATTTATGAATCACAGAATATAACCCTCGCCTGATTAATTTCTTTACCGGAGTGCAACTCGAGCGACACGCTTCCCACCAGAACGTGCTTTCACACTCGGGGGCACTCCCATTAACTTTGTGTCCATGTACTCTCCCCCTCTGATGCTCGCCACAGCTTTAAACCAGTCCACTGCTTTGCTGTCTACTCTCCACCTAAGGCCCACCATTATTGGGGGCGACTTTAACGCAGTCTCCACCCTGCTCCTAGACACAACGGGCCCTCCTTCAACCTCCAGACTGGCGCAAGCCAAGCAGTTAACAAACTGGGCTGAATCTCTTGGCCTCTGTGATGCATGGTGAATCTGGCACCCACACACCAAGCAGTTCACTCACACCTCTGCCGCACACCACACCAAGGCCCGTATAGACGCAATTTTTCTTCCGTCTACTGACTGCTCTACTATCCAGGATGTCCGCATATTCCCGAGAGGTATCTCGGACCATTCCCCGCTGCTCCTTAGCATTTGGGCTCCCCCCCCCACTCATGTCCAGTATGGCAGTTAAATGCCTGGTTTCTTCAGGACAAGAGCTTCAAGAAGGCGGTGGGACAGGAATGGAAGCAATATTTCATCACCAACATGGGATCGGTCCCCTCTCCGGGTACCTGGTGGGAGGTGGATAAGGCCATCATTCGTGGGTTCATCAAAGGTCACGTCCAGTGGCAGCGACAGGCCCAGCTGTTACAGGTTACCTCCTTAGAAGCGCAGGCCTTACGCCTTGAGTGTTCCCACTCCGCGGAGGACAGTGCTGCCCACGAGCGGCACCTTGCCAACATTCGCAACGAAATCAGGCATCTCTCCTTAGGCGATCGTCCGTGGCTAGAGTTTATGGATGGGGGGACAAAAACGGTGTTCTCTTTCATAGGCTTGCCATGTACCCCAGAGCGAACCCCATCATTCCGGAGATACTGGACCAGGAGGGGATGGCACATCGCTCCCGGTTGGCCATGGCCAGCACATTTGCCGCCTTCTATCGTCAGCTCTACGCCAAGCGGCCTCCGACACAGTCGCTCTGGGAGCTATTAGAGGCGAAGGGTGCTTGCCTCCCTCAGCTGGACGCTCTTGCTCTGACTGACCTCGACCGTCCACTCTCGCAGGACGAGATTCACGAGGCGATCGCCCACATTTCATCGGGTAAGACTCCTGGCCCGGTTGGCCTACCCCAGGAATACTACGCAGAGTATCGCGAGGTCCTCGTGCCTTGCTTGGCGGATCTGTATGCGGAGGCCTTTGATAAAGGTTCATTCCCGTCCGAGACAGACATGGCTACCATCGTGGTCCTCCCGAAGTCCCAGCCGCCATCTCCCCATTGACTATTTCCCCATCTCCCCTATTAACACGGGCGTTAAAATATTTACCGCGATTCTTGCTCAACCGCTGAAGCCCCATCTTACCACGTTGGTCCACCCGGACCAATGTGGTTTCATGCCCCAGCAAGGTACCAGACACTGTCTCCGGCAGCTGCACATGGCCCTGGCGCATCACCAGGTGCTCTCCCCCTACATGAGCTCCTTCTTATTGATTTTGAGAAGGCGTTTGATACCGTGGATTGGACATACTTAGAGGATGTACTGGTGGCGATGGGCTTTGGACCCATTTCTGGCGGCGGATTGGGGTTCTCTATACCCGGCCTTATGCCCGCATCCTGGTTAATGGGGCTCTTTCAGATGCCTTCCCTATTCAGAGGGGAACGAGACAGGGCTGACCCCTCTCCCCTCTTCTCTTTGCCTTGGCGATGGAGCCCCTAGCGACCTTGATCCGGTCCACGAGTCTGGTTTGGGGTTGGGAGTGGCCCAATTCTGCAGTGGACAAAATCACACTTTTTACGCGGATGATGTCCTGCTTTTCCTCTCTGATCCCGCCCAGTCAGGCCCCCGTTGCCTCCAGATCCTGAGTTCCTTTGGGCAGGCCTCTGGCCTCCGAATGAACCCTAGCAAATCGGTCCTGGTCCCGCTCCATCTATCCAGAGAGTGTTATGACTGGCAGTCCACAATACCGCTCCGGCGTCAGTCCTTTAAGTATCTTGGGATTTGGGTTGCTCTCCTCCCGGAACTGGGGTGGTCCCTTAATGTTGCCCCGCTCGTGAAGAAAGCTAGGGCGGATCTCCACAGGTGGCAGATGCTGCCCTTGAATCCCTTGGGGAGGGTCGCCCTCTTTAAAATGATGATTCTCCCCAGATTCCTCTATGTTCTCCAGAATACCCCCTATTGTTTTCCACGGACGTGGTTTCGGGAGTTAGGCACGATGGCCGCTAAGTTTCTCTGAGGAGGAGGGAGGACCCGGTTGGCACTAAAGACCTGCCAGATCCCATCCTTCGATGGGGGCATGGGGACGACACACTTATATCTCTATTACCTGGCGACCCGTCTATTGAGTATACATGACTGGTTTAACGGGGGCTGGTCCGATCCGGTCTACTGGCTGGAACTTAGCGTGATTGGATTGCCCAAGATCCAATCCCTAATGTACGGGAAATCCATTCCGTCTTCCCTGCCCGATGTCTCACGCTCTGTGCTCCTAGCTTGGAGGGCGACCTTACGACACACCAAATGGACACCCAGACTCACTCAGCACACGCCCCTATGGCACGGTACGTGGCTCGGGGAGGTTAGTGGGTTACAGGGGTTCCACAAATGGGATCTTATTGGGTTCTCCCAACTCGGCGATGTGTGGGCAAGCGGCCACATGGGCTCCTTTCAAGACCTCCAGTCCCGATACTCCCTGCACCCGTCACAATTTTATAAATATTTACAATTACGTCATGCCCTCCACATACATATTCAAGACGATACCAGGGTCCCCGAGTACAGCCCCCCAGAGGCACAGATCATGCTGGTTGACCTGGGGAGGGGGGGCATCTCCCGCATTTATAAGACGCTGGTCAACAACACCCCAACCTCTCTTGACCGTCTCAGGGGCCAATGGGAAGAGTGGGTTGGTCCACTGGATGAGGAAGATTGGCGTGATGTGCTCATTTCACCCAAAATGGTCAACACATCCGCTAAACTCCGCCTGGTCCAATTATATTACATTCACGTGGCTTACCTGACCCCGCAGCGCCTATATCGGTCCGGCTTTTCCCCGTCCGCCGCATGTGCAAGATGCGGCCAAGACCCGGCCAACTTCTACCACATGGTATGGGCATGCCCTCGATTGGTTCGGTTTTGGGGAGAGATCGAATGTGAGCTGTCCGAGGTCCTGGGGTGGGAGGTTCCCCATGTCCGCGTCACTTCCTTCTCGGAATTACAGACGGACTAGATGGGTCACGGAATGAGAAGTTACTGTATAGTACAGCCATGGTTGTAGCCAAGAGGGACATTGCTGCCTCCTGGAAACTTCCCACGCTGCCTAGTGTAGAGAAATGGCGGAAAGGGATGGACTGGTGCGTGGCTCAAGAAAAACCTATGTATGAAGCATGAGGGTGTCCGAAGAAATACCAGAGGGTGTGGGGCAAGTGACTGGAAGCCGTGGAATAACTTGCTCAGTATGTATATACTATGTATTTCCTGCTGGGGGGTGGGGCGGATTGGCGACGTCTGTACTTCTTGTACTGTATTGTATCAATAGTATACTGGTGCTATCCACAGCCTGTTTTCTAAGAAATTCAATATTTTTGTTTATCAAAAAAAGAGGGGGGAATAATAGCATTGCGGTCGATCCGTGTAAAGGTTTTGCGGCAGTCCCCCACCACCTTCTTTTTTTTTTCCTTCTTTTCTTTTAGTTAAGGCTCAAATATTTAGAGGATGGTGTACTGGATTTGGGCTAGTGCCCCTCTTTCTTTTTCTTTTTTTTCCCCCCTTTCGGCTAAAAATTGTACTACTGCACTATTGTACTTTATTCTTTCTCCCTATATGGGAGCACTTTCTATCGTCTCGAAGACTGGAATACATTTTGCATTTCTGTAACGTTTAAAAATTGCACTGTTGCACTTTACTTTATTTCCCCTTATGTAAGGGGACAATACTGTTTTTGCCGATTAGTGCAAAGCTCAATGCATCAGGGTTTATTTTTTTATTTTTTTAGATAGGTCTATTCTCAAGGCTCCGTTATTTACTGCACAAGCACTTTTTTTGGATGCACTTTGTACTAGAGATACCTCGGGGCTAAACTAGCTAGATGGTATCGTTCATAGTGGTGGAAGGGGGGCAAATGCTCCCAGGTGCCAAGTCAAGGCGCCTTATTGATTGAGGGAGGCTCTGGAGGCACAGCAAGGACTACCTCTCTCCACAGGCAGTGTGGGGTGGGTAGGGGTGGTAGGGAAGTGGGGGTGTAGCATTAGAAAAATTAGCAGGAATAGAGTGAATTACACAGGATGTGCTTTCAAGCTAGCCGGATACCTTACACCCTGGTTTTGGTGGGAGATGACTGTAAAAGGAGGGTTAAAAATGTGGAGGGAATGCTCAGAGGTGACAAAGTTGAGACAGGTTTATTAGGATGGCTCGGATGACGCAAAATATAAAAGTGATCACTTGCAACATCAATGGATTGTTGAATCCGTTTAAAAGCTGTGCTCTTTTAAATTGGTTAACATCTCTTTCTCCTGAAATTTTATTTCAACAAGAAACGCATTTCAGGACCGACACCTCCAAAATGTCACTACCTAAGAAATATGCACTGGTGTATTTTTCATCTGCTAACTGTACAGTGCGCGGGGTTGAGATTTTACAATCTAATCCGTTGGACTGGCATATTAAAGAGGTCCGGCGAGATGGGAAAGGTAGATGGTTATGGGTAAAAGTAAAACTTCAGGGAACAGTGCTAAATTTAGTAAATGATTACGGCCCCATAGATGACGAAACAAAGCACTTGAGGAAATTTATCAATTAGTAGCGAACATGGAAGGTATATTGGTGTTCGGTGGTGATTTAAACTATATTCAGAACCTTGCGCTGGATACCTCGAATAAAGCAAAACGACAATTAAAACATAAAACTGCAAAGTTAATAAAAAATCTGTGAATAGATTTTGCTTTAACAGACCTTTGGAGACAAGGGCATCCTGGCTCTTCTCAATTTACTTGTTACTCCTAAAGATGCAAAACAGCATCCCGTTTGGATTTGTTTTGGTAGATAAGATACTAGCCAATGGTAAAACAGAGATATTGGACAACTCTTTTTCTGATCACTCTGTAGTTTCTTTTATCTTAATGCTGGGGATTACCACGAAAATGAAACCAAAGTGGCAGCTCGATAAATCTTTACCTGAAGACCCTATTTGGGTGGCAGAAACTAAAAGTTTTATAAGGGAATTTTTTTAGTTTAATGCAAATACTGCCTCAATCTTTATGGTTTGGGAGGCATTTAAAGCTACTTTTAGAGGTAAGGTGATATCCTATAAGGCTAGGTTAAGAAAGCAACGTAAATAAAAGATTCTCGAGCTACAGACCGCTGTGGAGAGAGCCAGCCAAAAAGTAAATCCAACAGCGACAGCTGAGCACATTGTTAAAGCACAACGGCAAGAATGATTAAAATCCAATGAGCAATTAAAGGATTTTTTTTATGTTGGAGGAAATTTCGGGGAGCAGGGCTTACCAACAACAGCTCTTTGAGGAAAGCCAGCATATCTGCAGATTTTTGGCTTGGACTCCGAATAGTCAGAAAGTAATTAGTCAGGTTAAAAATCCCTCTACCGGCTTGTAGGAAGAAGACAAGCAGGCAATTTCTGAGGTTCTGAGGTTTTTCTTTCTTATTTCCAACAAATTTATAGGGAAGTACAGATGGTAGAAGAGCTAGAATTGACGTCCTATTTTGAATTACTGGAGCTACCACAGATATCTCTGCAATTTATTGAGACGTTTAATGGTACAATAGGAATCTCAGAAATTCGGACAGTACAGAAAAGCATGGCTAATGCCAAGGCTAGTGGGTCAGATGGGATCCCGGTAGAGGTATATAAAATATTCCAAGAGGAACTTCTTCCTTTTGTAATGGAACTGTTTAATCAAATAAAGGATGGGATAGATACCCCCAAAAGTTTTAAGGAGTCAGTTCTGGTAGTCTTTCTGAAAAAGGATAAAGATTCTCTTGACCCAAATTCTTATCGCCCTATCAGTTTGTTAAATACTGATTATAAACTGTTTATGAAGATCTGGGCCAGGGGGATTGCTCCATGCACCCAACAGGTGGTCCATACTGATCAAAATGGTTTTATTCCAGGACGGTAAATGGCCGCCAACACATATTTTTTAACGCAAGCTATTGATTATTTTTCAGCCAATAAGATCAAGGCAGCCATTCTGATGATGGAGGCCGAGAAGGCTTTTGATTTGGTAGACTGGTGTTCTTTATTTTTTATTTTAGAGACGTTTGGTTTTTTGCCACAATCGATACATATGTTAAAAGAAGTATATAGCCAGGCGGAGGCCCAAATCATCATCAATGGAACAGAGGACGGGAGGGTAAATATTGAAAGTTGCACACAACAGGGCTGTCCGTTATCTCCCCTTTTTTTTCTCTATTTATTGAACCCCTTGCTGGTAAAATTCGTAATAATTTATTGATTTTGCACACCCTGGAGGGGATGGTAAAAAGTAAGCTATATGCAGACGATATAATTTTATATCTTGAAGCAGACCGGTCTAATACACAAAATTCAGAAATTTACACAGATAGGGGGATATAAAGTGAACCAAGCTAAAACAGAAGTCCTCACATTTATTGCCGCGCCTTCTGACGTCCCGGTTTCCTTACATTTAAGACTACCACATCCAGTCAGATACCTAGGTATCTTTGTCACAAATGACAATGGCAAATTATTTTCCTTGAATTACAGCAGCACATTTGCAAAAGTGAAAATATTATTAGATAAGTGGTCTTTGCTCCATCTATCAATGATAGGACACATCGCTATGGTTAAAATGTCGGTGCTCCCACTGTTTTTGTTTCTTTTTTGTAATCTTCCCTTAAAAATCCCCAGGTCTTATTTTAAAGAACTGGATGAAATGATTCGGAAGATTTTGTGGAACAATAAACACCCCCGGGTTAAGCTAACCACACTACAACTAGATGTAGCACGGGGGGGTTAGCACTCCCACATTTTGCAACTTATGATCAGACTTCCTTTTGCAATTTGTTATCACATTTAGGAGAGGTAAATTCCGTTTTTGAGAACTTTTTTTTAACACATATGGTGAAGGAAAGTGCATAAAACTTCCCACTTTCGTACGAACTGCAAAACTTCCTAAAAAGACCAGATATAAGGTGATATTGGCATTAGCAGCAAGAATCCAGCTTTTTTATAAATCGCAAAATATTCCTGCATATCATGCTTATACCTCCATTCAAGATTGTGCAGCAGGAGGTGTGACGTTGTCTGGGGGCTTTACCAAGTATGGCACGAACCTGGTTTCGGTCAGTTTGGGGATTTTTATAATCATGAGACATTAATTTCCTGGGAACTGGTTCAATTGCAGCGTAGCAATCTAAATACCACTTTCTCTATGAGTTTTCTTCAGCTCGTGAGTTTTCTCAAAAATAATTATACCATGCTGAGTGAGGTTGCAAGTCAAATTGCCAGACAGATGTCAAATAAAGTTTGCGGGTTTGGACTTTGGCATCAGCTATTGCATCAGACGGCTCATAGCGAAGAGAATATTATGAAAGAGCTTCAGAAAATTCATTCAGAAACAGGCTGCAAGGTTAATATGAAAGAGTGGCAGCAGCTTAGTGAGATATCGAATAAAGCACCGCGAGGCGCTAACTTTAAGAGGATGAATTTTTTATCCAGATGGTTGGCATATTACACCCCTCGGAGACTGCATAAGATGTTTCCAACTAATCTGAACCATTGTTTTAGATTTAATAAACAGGATGACGGGGGGTGGGTGCACATATTTTATGAGTGTAGCAGTCTACAGCAATTTTGGAAGGACGTTTTTACTTTGATTTCTCAAATTTTGTCCTTAACAATTGCTCCCTTGTGTATGTTGGTGCTGTTTGGTTCGTCGGAGGAGGTAAAATGTTTAACGAAATATCAGCAGCATTTTATAGTAATTTCTATAGCGGTCACTAGGTCACTTGTCCCTCAAAATTAGAAGACTAATAAGCAACCTAGGATTGAACATTGGGTTAATAAAATGTGCAGGACTTATAGATTTGCGGAGGCCTATGCGAAACGTGTCAGAGCTGCTGTAAGATTTAGAGCTATATGGGCAAATCTTTCTATCCATTACATATCTGAGTAAAAGTATAATTTTAGAGCCCTGTGCTTATAGGAGTAACATTTCTGCACTTTATTAAAACAACTGCTGCTAGTTGCACATGTAGTTTAATAGTGTTTTGATATTCGTACATCAGTTCAAAGTAGCCATTGTATAGATTAGTAATAGTTATTAATGAAGATATGGATTGGTGTTTCTGGGGAATCATCTGGAGGTAAGATGATAGGATCATGGTTTAGCACGGGTTATTGTGCAATATATTCACTTTCCTAATTGCTGATTCTTTTAAAACTGTGTTTTTATAAAATAGTGGTCTAACTAATGTTAATTCCTATCTATTGTATGCAATTTAATGAAAATGTATTTTCGCTGCTAGCTATTTGATATTAGTTATTTCCATCCTATTTATTCGTCCTGTGATGCCATGCTTCCTTGGTTTTTTATTCCTGCTCTAATAAAAATACTTTAAAAAAAAAAAAAGAAAATTCTTTGTGCTATAGCGAGACAGAGACTGTTTTTTTTTTTATATTGTTGCATATTGCCCTAGATGTGCACTCTTTCAAATATCGGGTTGATGTGTCTAATGGTGGTGTAAAGACACAAGCAAAGAATGAAAGGGGAATCATTTTTTGTTCAGTTGATGACCATAAGCAAGTAAGCACATGATAACAGGCTGTACAAGTATGGACATCCCTTGGCAATTATAGGATGTCACGCAACTGCAAAAATTTGGTCCATGTCTTCCCCATAAGTTGAAGCAAGCAGTGGTAAAGTCAAGAGGTCTTGGCGCTAAAGGACAACCTATTGGTTTTGCCAGTGCTTTTTTCCAATTTCACATAGGTGCTTGCATCAAGAAGCATTGGCACAAAAGGCTGGCATTTGGACATCAAATAGCTTTTCTAAAAAAGAAAACCTGTTTGAAGATGGCCGCCAATGCATGCACATGTGCTGTGACGCAGTTGCCTATTTTTTATTTACCGATCTAACATGGTGGATGGCTGAATAAAGTGCAGACGTAGTGATACAGGAAACAAGTGTGTGGTAGCACGTTGCAGCTGCTGGACCCTCATTAAAATAAATGAGTGAAATACAATTTAAAACAGAGAGAGGGAAACCTGTGGAAGGCAGAGAAAGGAAATGTGCAGAATGCTCAATCTGGAAAGCCAGTGGCCCTGCAGCACTTTGCAGTTGCAGAGCCCTTATAAACAAAAATCAGTAAATAATTTTTTTTTTTACCTTAAGTGAATAGTGGAAGGATACAACTCGTTCAATTAAAACACCTAATATGACTGAAATGCCTACTTGTAAGACAAACCTAACAATAAGGAGGAAAGCTATCAAACTATGAGCAGACAATTAAGATAGCCAACAAAGCCATCCAATCATGAGAAAGGAGATGCGCCAAAGCCCACTTTAAGAATATGTTATTCATATGGTATTTTGCAGCACTCACCTCCAGATGGCATGGGAACACTGGTGAATGAGATAAGATGTTCTCTTTCTGACATTTGCTGGTAACTCTCAAGGTTGCAGCTGCAGTGGGAAGAGTTTGCTGTTTAACAAAATGCTATCAATGTACTAGGAATAAGTTGCTACACCCATACAGAATGACCATCGGTTTGTGATACCTGAGAAGAGAAGTGAACCGTTGAGTAAATTTCCATTGCTGAACAAGGGTGAGATATTTTGCTGGAGCTCCTAGAGCTCCCCCGTCATTCAGTTGTATAAAATCTCTCTCTCAAAGAACGATACTGCTTATGAATTTTATTTAAGATACGGGCGCTGGCACACGTTATGCCCAGTCAGAGGAATTTGGACTTTTCTGCTCTGATGTGTCTTTCCTTTCAAAACTAATAATGATTATACCATTTGGAATTGATTTCCATGTATCATTTTCCAATTATATTAGGATTATCATGTTCAACTGATACAATCCAAGAGCAGACTTGAATACCCCTGTTTCTGCATCTGAGTCTTTGCAAAGAGCCCTATTCCAATACAAATATTTGAGACACCACTGTATCCACATTTTCATCCATGGCTATGAATTTAGTGGTAGCCACACTGGTATTTAAGAACCACCGTTCACCAAGTCTACAGTAGCATACAAGCCAAGGGAATAGCTCTACATTAGCTGAATGGCTGCTTGATTGATAGGCTTCCCCTTGCTCCTTTACTAAACAGAAAGGTATATTTCCTGTCTATAATAGAAAATAAAGTGTTGAAGGAATACATGCCAAACAGGCATTGTAAAGGTTTCATTCATTATTTTACCTCCCATGCTTGTGTTTTTGCGAAGGCAGGAGACTTCTATTCCTGGGGTGATTATTCTAATATCAATTACATTACCTTAAAAAGTGTCCTCAATCATTCATGTTGCCAATCAGGTGCATGTGATACATGTGTTCCTGGATTGCTCCTAATGGGTGCATGTACCAGATTTTAAATTTAGGTTTCTATGGCCTGTGTGGCTACCTATAAGTCAGAAAATATTACGTATGCAACCAGAAACTTGTACATTTCTGAAGTACACATTTGTCATCTGTCTTCTGCATCCCATAGGGATGATAAACAGGCTGGGAAAGAGTATGTGCCACAGGCTAAAAAAGCCTATGAAGAAATGATGTTGAATTTTCACCACAATGTAACCTACCCTGCTCAGTGGTCTGGTTGGCAAGCAAAATATCAAGTGCATAATTTGCCCTCACCATTTGAGACCCTACTTGTGAATAAAGAAAAGGTGATATCTTGAGAAGAAGGATTGTGGGCAGAAATGTGTGTTGGGAGCAAAATCCAGCATTTCGACACGTGTATCTGGGCCAAAGGGATCATGGATAAGAACGCATTGGGACAAGGTAAAGGGGAAGTATTCAAATTAACTACGATAATGATCTGGGGTTTCCCACTGTCCAGGCTGTGGTGCTGACAAAGAGAATGACTGTCATATCTTATTCTTCTGCCCTTTGTACAGCAGAGCCCGGAAGTACTGGATAGCACCAATTTGTAGAAATCTGGGCTTCCGGAATTACGCAGATGCACTTAGAATTTTTAAATCTGACACTGCAGGTCATATTGTGTTTGCCCTCTCTAGGTATCTTCATGCTTTTTGGATCAAAAGGAGCTTTATAATCTCAAATAGTGCTTAGAAACACTGGTTTTTATTAGTCTTTGAAACCGCAGTTACTGTTTTAACGATGTAATGTTTTTATGTAATGATGGATTTATATGCAGCTTTTATGGCTGAAATATTGCCGAAATAAAGTACTATTGATTGATTGATTTGGATAATATGCACCTAGAGCGCAAGGTGGAGCACTTTTGTAGCTAACTGGTTGGAACATGCTTAATTAAACATTAGGTTACTCAAGAATATTTATAAACTATTGACCAAGGATGAAGCTGAGGCATGTCAAGTGAGCACTCTCTACTTTTAAGCTGCCTAATCATTATTACCTTGAAAAGAGTGGAAGGGTTAAGCAGCCCTGTTAATTCAGATTCAGAAAACCCAATTATCTAAACATAAAGTGTAATCATGTGGCATTGGGCAAGTACAGCGACAGCTTTCATCTGGTGTTCCAGATTTACTTTCCCAATATGTAGAGAATATCTTTCCTAATTGAAAGGGGTTGATGATTCTAAACTGTGCTGGCAAAGGAATGCTCTTGCAAGATCCTGCCAACCCTGAGCATCAAATGAATGCAAATTGTGTAAGAGGCCAACCACTTCGTTCTGTGGCCTTATCTGCCTTCCTGCTGGCACAGATAACAATAGCAGACGCTGTTACTGTGCTGAACATTGTTTCTATTGCTCAGAAGAGTTAATGGGGTTTGAACCATTTTTGAAACTCAAAGTAAGCATCTTTTTGATGCTAAAGCTTAGCTTAGTTATCCAAGAGAAATGTAGGTAGGTTTAGATATTAATGTAATGAAGGCTTTTTGATATCACCACAATGTGACCCTTTTTTGCTATTCACACTTTTGATAAACACAGTTGCCACTATTTTCTTGATTTCCATAATAAGTATGGAAATCAAGAAAATAGTGGATCATAATAAGTATGATTCCTATTGTATGTAGTAGGATGTGTTTTGACTTTAAAATATATTTTTTATATATAGCCATGATATCCTAGTGTTGTGCGTCTTTTGATGATGAAAGAGGATTTGGATTCCACTAACTGTTCCTTTGATCTCTCACAGGATTGATCATTACCTAGAGTGCATCTCACTGAAGTAGTGCTTAGTGGGTTGTGGGGTGGTTACAGTCCAACCAGCTCTCTATCTTGATTTGGCACATTAATATACTCCTTGATGGTGCCATTGCTTCCAGAAAGCCTATTATCTGACCATGTTCTGCAAAGAAAATCTAGAAAGTGTATCAATACAAAATCAACAGTGCCATCAAAGGAAACAAACGAGACTCGCCTCTCCTTCTACAATGTCTCCGGTGGACACTATTGTAGTCTTGGTTAAGATCAAAGCAAAAGATAAATGGTTAAAACTCATAGCAAGTACTCAACAAATGTCTAAGTGATGTTGTTAATTAAGTTGACATTGTTAAACAACCAATTTGAGATTTGGATACATCTTTAGGATCACTAGTTTGAAAAACAAGGTTTTCCTTGGCTGGGGAAATTAAAGGCTGCTTGGAAAATATAAGTTTTCTGAAAATAAACTCATATTTAAGAATTCCAGAAGTGTTTAAAGGGCACCTGGGAGAGTTTTCTTGTGAAGAGGCTAGTACAAATGCTGAAATAAAATCTGAAGTATACATGTTTGTAATAATGGGACTTATATCAAGGATAACGCACAACCATCATAATCACCATGTGTTGTGTTGTATATAATTGTTATGCTATGTATATAATCTATAAAAATACAATTTAGACTCTTGGGTTTCATGGCACTAAATCATTATGGAGCCATAACATGAGAGGAGAAAAATCACTTTAAAAAAAAACAAATTACTTTTTTTTCTGATATGTAGATAAGAGGATATTGCTTTCAGATCAGAAAAGATATTGTCCAAAAGCAGGGATGCTAGTGCAGAGAATTATTTTCAACAACAAGTGGACTTTGTGAAGTGGAGAACAACCAAAGAATTCACTGACAAGGACCATAATATACAGGAGTACAAATGTTCACTAGTTTTATATCTGAGAAATTGAGAAACTGATCAACTTAGACATTTGTAGATAATACACATTCCTTCAAAATAAATCCTTTTTGGATGGGTAATCAATGTAATTTATTGAATTGTAAACTGTAAATGTATTTATATAGATCATACAACCGCTGGCTAGGCGTTGAAGTGCTTTTTCGGTGACTAGCATGCTAATCCAGAGCGTAAAATTAGTAGGTAGAAGGTTAGTACAATTTAGTTTCTTGTGCATTAGTTGTGTTAGGTTTGTATTCTTGATTTCAAGCGTGTTCAGTAGAGGTTGGAGTAGAAATAGCATGACAGCAATGGATTTGAAAATGGGAATTAGTTCGTTTTTCATGAGTAATGGTCATGTATGTTTGTTGGTTAGTGGCATGGCTAAAAAGGACGGGTGAAAGTTTGGGAAGGATGTTTTGGAGTTCATAGTAATCACAAAAGTTTGGGATGAGACGACAGAGGAGGGATGCGAATAACTGAAGGTTTTTATTTTGAATTGCAAAATGTAAATATTTTAAACATATATATATGGTGGTTGGTAAAGATATGTTTGTTTGATATATATTAATATCCATATTTACAATGAAGCGGCAATATTTACATGGTTTGCTGTCTACATTTATTCTGTGCTACATTTTTTATTTTTTTAAATAACTAATTGACTGGTATATACATAGATATGCACATGACACTCATTATAGGTATTAGTAGAAGGCATAACACTTTCTAGATGCACTTATATGTGCATAGAAGCAGCACTATTGACATGGTCTGAAATACACACATACACAGGTATCTTGTGGTGTAGTATATAGTTTCACACTTATATAAATGTGTCTACTTCTAACAGGAGGCATAGTTCAAAGTAAGCTGCTGCTGTTATTGAATAATGACAGCTCTTTTCCATTCTGTGAGAAGTATTGTGTAGTATTCTAATGTTATGGTTTTTCACCTATGTTATCTTGTCTCTAGCTGCTCAGCCTGTGTGAGTGTTCTTAGTGGAATGTTTGGTGTGTGGGTATGAGTGGAATGCTGGAGTGTCTGGATGAGTGGAAAGTTGATGGATGGTGCTGAGCAGCTATCAGGCTGCTCCTGGTGGGGCTGTTGATGAGGACTCACTGATGATTTATACTACCTGTTTACTTACCTGAATAAACCTACTTGAATCACATCATACCAGCGTGGACTAAGTTACCACATACATTTTGGCGACGAGTTGAAGACCTCCCCATGCACTACAGTTGGAACAAGTAGCCTGAAGAGATTTAAAGATGCCTTCTACAACATGTTGGAAAAAACCTGCTTCAGGGAGAAAACAACAGGTGCAGACAACAGGAATAAGATGCAACAAGCATGAGCCACAAGATTAAACACTGAAACCTAACGAACAACAAAGGGAACATAAACAGCAGACTGCGCAGCCCCACCAGTGTCCAGTACATCAGACAGCCCCAGGCCAAGCGTGCTGTACTCTGTGTTTGTGGCCACAGCTACAAGATCTGCGACATCATGGAACGTTTACCTCTTGATTCTGACTTTCTACATGTGGACACATTCTGTTTGGATGTAGCACATGTTAGCAGTTACATGGATATTTGACCTGCACATAATGAGACTACATACGGATGTGGGCGCTATTTGGGAGGTGTCTGCATAATGTTTCTAGGTGCTCCCTGCATCCACAAGATGATCAGTACCTTCACTAGAGCAGAGTTATACATACATTTGGTCGTGCTCATAAACAGGCACGTGAAATCACAAGGACAGATGTGGTCATTGTTAACTTTTGAACTTCTGGTGTTTGGTTTGAATGTGGTCCCTGGCCGCCCCTTGATCTTTTGACAGTTCAACCGCTCATCTGCCATTTAAAATTAGGGCACAAGCTATGCACAGCGCGTACACACCTGGCGCGTGCACCTTCTTCAAATGATGCTTCAATCAAGCAACTGCGTGTGCAGCCCTACCTTATTCTCATCAAGCCTTCTTGGATACATTGTGACATTGTCCATTTATGGATTCTTCGTGGTGTCAGAAGTGGGATCGCCTCGACGCGGAGAAGTCTTCGCGACTTGCAGCTTCTGTGTGACGTTTTGGTGTTCAAACGCCCTGCGAGCCATCCAGCGCGACGTACACAACGTGCCTCCATCTTGGGGTTAGTTGCTGCCGGCAATCAAGTTAGCATGGAAATGTCCCGAATAGTTCATTTTACTGACTACCGCATAAGCGGTGTGTGTCATTAAAGTTATTTAAAAACTGAAGTTTACCGCAGAGTGATGATCGGTACTATTTCATTCGTTCTTGCTGGCATGAGGTTGGCCTATGCTGCACAGTGAAGCTTCAGGTACTCAATCTCTTATCTGCTTGGCTGTTTACAAAGCGCAGTCTTGGTTTGACTATTACTTCTTTGTGTTGACTAGCGCATCTGTATCTGGGAAAGTCAGTCTTTTTGTATTTTATATTGCTTGAAATATTCTTTGACCATCAGTTTTTTTTTAGAACCGTAAAGGATACACTCTTTAACCCCTTCGCTGCTGCGGACATTCCGCTGCAGCGCTGGGGGGGGCAGGGGGGCAGCGCGGTGGGCCTGTGCTCATGACGGAGCCGCTCCGTCATGAGCCACAGTTGAGCTGTGCTCATGACGGAACGGTTCCGTCATGACTCCGCCCATTTGCGTTGTCGCCCCGCACAGGCGGGGAAACAGCGCCGCGCAGGCGGAGCGGCCGCCGACAGGATTGTCATGACGGAACCGTTCCGTCATGAGCACACGGCAACCGTGGCTCATGACGGAACGGTTCCGTCATGAGCAGGGAAGGGGTTAAAAGAACTTGATCGTGGGAGCATAGTTGAATGTTGAGGAAGTTTATGATGAAGATTACGTTGGACAGTGGACTTCACTTTGTTATATGCTACAGTAAATACCTTGCTGTCATTTGAATGGTTATCGTGACACTACTCGGGTGAGTTGTCGCTCACCGGCGAAGTAATTGTTCTGATGCTATGCTCGTCAATAGAGCCTTTTTGGTTATGGTCTTTCCAATGTATGTAGAGTGTGCATTGTTTATTGTCTATGTTGGACAGATTTAATGTTTACAGCTTACCTCTTTCAGATTCTCATTTTAGGTTCCCTTACGTAAGGAACGTTCTAATCCTTTAGTGGGTGGCTGTCACTACTAATTCCCTTACATGAGGGATGGGCCTATCAGAGACTCATAGGTTTCATACTTGACAGCAGCGCGGGTGGTGGGACGGGGGAGTTAATTGAGAGTTGGGGGGCAGTTTTTAAATAGAATTCGAGTAGATAACAGTATCAGGAATTGGTTCCTTAGAAATGACTAATGCTAAGAAGCGGCTGATAACGGCAACCTGAACGACTGTAACATAAGTAATGAACATGTTATGGAATCACTGTGGTTTTTTCAATTGATGGTTAAACATGTGTATATGGACCAATGGTGAAAAATGAAAATGCTAATAAAATCTGTTTAAAAAAATATGAGGCCTTTCTCCCTCACATGAGGGATGGGTGTCAGTTTAGTCTCATTTTTATACAGTTCACTTCCTTACATGAGGGATGGGCATACACTAGTTCGCTTTGGTAACCCTTACACTGTGTACCTGTTGCAAGGAGACACTTTCCTTAAGTGCGTAAGACACCTTGTGCCGCTCGATCAATTTTGATGCAGGGGTGGGTTCACTGTGTGCATAAGACACCTTGTGCCGCAAGTTATTTGTTTATTGCAGGGTTGTGTCCCCGGTGTGCGTAAGACACCTTGTGCCGCATGTTTTGTTTTTGTTGGATGGTTTTGTCTTTGTGTTCCTCCTCACATGGAGAGCATATACATTTTTTTACAGGTTGTCCCTTGTTAATGGTGGGTTTCAGTCCCTTTAGTCCACACGACTTGTCTCCTTACATGGAGACCAGATACATAACATTGTTGTCCCTTGTTATGAGGGGGCAGGATATTGGGTTTCAGTCCCTTTGGTCCACATTACTAGTCTCCTTACAAGGAGAACTTACATCTTGACGTTTATTTTTCTTTATTAGAGGAGGGGGATGGGTATTCTTATCCATCTTTCCTTCTTGTCTTTAGTTCCTTACTCTCTCGTGATGCGGTGTTCCCGTCATCCCTGGGTCTGGGCGTTTGACTCATCTTGTTCTAGTTCCTATCACATTGGTGATGCAGTGTTTTCCTCATCCCTGGGTTGTGAACTATTTACTATTGCTGTACTTTTATGTTTATAGTCTAATCCATTGGTTTTGTTATTCTTCCGTTCAATAGGGAAGATGTAATATAGTATTCTGATGTTATGGTTTTTCTCCTATGTTATCTTGTCCCTAGCTGCTCAGCCTGTGTGAGTGTTCTGAGTGGAATGTTTGGTGTGTGGGCTATGAGTGGAATGCTTGAGAGTCTGGATGAGTGGACAGTTGATGGATGGGGCTGAGCAGCTAGAAGGCTGCTCCTGGTGGGGCTATTGATGAGGACTTACTGATGATTTATACTACCTGTTTACTTACTTGAATAAACCTACTTGGATCACATCATACCAGCGTGGACTACGTTATTACACATTGTTTGTCATGTTTGAGTATACAATTTCTGTATTTTCTTGAGTTGTGGGTATAGTCCTGGTAGTTGGACAAAATGTCGAGTTAAAAATATCAAGACCTAAATTTCGGCTCTTAAATATCATGATGCGGGAATATCGTTGACAAAAATATTGATTTTCTATGGTAATTAATATTGATGTAAAAAATATCTATGTTGTTAATATCATTTAAAAAATTATAGTCATTTATGTATTTTAGTATATATTTTAATTGTATATGTTATAAATTGTTTAACCCCTTCCCCGCTCATGACGGAACCGTTCCGTCATGAGCCACGGTTGAGCTGTGCTCATGACGGAACGGTTCCGTCATGACACGCCCGTTGGCGGCCGCTCCGCCTGCGCGGCGCTGTTTCCCCGCCTGTGCGGGGGGACAACGCAAATGGGCGGAGTCATGACGGAACCGTTCCGTCATGAGCACAGCTCAACTGTGGCTCATGACGGAGCGGCTCCGTCATGAGCACAGGCCCACCGCGCTGCCCCCCTGCCCCCCCCAGCGCTGCAGCGGAATGTCCGCAGCAGCGAAGGGGTTAAGTGTTGATAATGTTTTTTAATACAGATTGCAATTTTTTTTGCTGTTTTTAAATGTAATTTAAATGCCAATTGGGATTTTTAGTGTTGTAGCAGGTTGTGGGGTTTGTAGGGGTACAGGGTGGGAAGTAAATTAATTATAGTTAATTAATAATTAATTCTAATTCAAATTAATTGCTTCATTGATAATTAATTATGCACATTGTGTAACGTTTGTAAGATATTTTTAGGTGCTCGTTGTTGGGTTTTTAGGGGTACAGGGTGGAAAGCTAATTAATTTATAATTAATTTATAATTAATTATTATTTTATTATTAATAATGTAATTGATACTTATGTCAATTGTGGAATAATTATATGTGTTAAATTATATTTTAGGTGTGTGTTGATTAGTTTGTAGAGGAATAGGGTGGGAAACACTGGAAAGCAGCATCCAGATTGCAGGTCTTGTGCCAGAGCCATCTGTATCATTGACAAAGGTTGCTAAAGGACCCTCTCTAACTGATGAGGTACTTGACATCCTCCTTTAAGCTGTGTGACATTTTGTCAACAAGGCAGTTGTTCACAAGTTCCTCAATGAGACTTGGCTGATAGAAGAGGTACTGGTAGACAAGGTGGATGAACCAGTTGATAACCCTGTGGTCAACAAATGGCGTATTTGTCCACCTTGAGGACGCATTTCTCTCACACCCCTATTTAAATATGGCGGTCTCCTCCTCATTATCAGCCTAGTAACTCACTTACCTCTGCCCTTGCCTCTATTTCCAGTGTTGGAGTCCATCTGCACGAGACACACCTGAAAGAGGCATGCCAATACCGATAAATGTATAGATTTGTGGCTGTTACTATAGACAGACACACCCAGGGTCACCCGCAAACCTGTCCTTAAACCTTTAACTTTAAACGCAGAAATTCCACCATAGTTGTATTGTGTAGAATTATCTGCTAATTTTGATCCTTTACAACAGGATTGGTGATTTACCGCGAAAATCGTGTTTTGGTGCACGTATCATGATCGCAGATAAATAAAAGACTTTGGAAAAGGACCTTTTACTCTGTAGAGCTCCGTTGATCCCAATCGGGCGATATTTTGTTGCACAGATTGTAAGGCTGCCCGGGGGGGGGCTGCGTAGCGGCCCGCCCCTTGGAGGGCGGCCGCCTTAGTGCCACAGGAAGGCACAGGGGTGGGAGGTCGAGTCCCTGGGCTAGTCCGGGGGAGACCCCAACAGGTAGCTGTTTCCGGCGAGGGGGGGGGAGGAGACAAGGGTACATATACTGTCTCCACCCCCTCCTCTTCCTCTTGTCCGCTCGTTCGCCTTGCAGCTCGGTCCTCGCGTGCCCAGCAGCCTCGGAGCCCCTCGCTCGCGGTGAGTTTGCCTGTCTCCCCTCCCCTGTCCCTGGGCAGCACCAGGTGACGGGGCCCTGTGGTCGGAATACCACGGGCGGGGGGGTTGCGGGCACAAAGCCAGGCCCAAGCGCCGGCTAGAGAGGCTGCGGGTGCTGCGGGGTTGGGGCGCGCGTGTGTTAGTATCGGTCGGGCATCGGCAAGCCATCGTGTAAGGATTTAGCGTTGCGGCTAGAGCGGTGGACTTCCAACCTGGGGAACCAGGTTCGAGCCTGGGCAACGGCGCTTAGCATCCTGCGAGTTCGGGAGATCGCTTAATCTCCCTGTGCCCAACAAAAATGAATGTTTTCATTGGTAATGGTGCGCATGAGCGCCCTGATACAGATTTCTCCCCGTGTAGGAATCGTAATGTGATACAAACGTCGCTGCGGCTGCAGCGCAATGTCTCTGCCGGGCACGGAGCTCTCTTACTGTATGTCAATTTGCGAAAGTATTGGTAATGTAACGTTTACCTCCCCGTGTAGGAATTGTAATGTAAACGCGGTGCTATGGTAAGCGCCCATTACCTTCGGGTCGAGTTGCTGTCCCTGCCGAGCCCATCTGCTATCTCCTGCTCCGGGACCCCTGGGCGCGCCCCCCCCCCCCGCCATCACCTCCCAGCACTGGGCGGCAGCTTTGGGTCGTGGCTCGGTGGCTAAGTAGCAGGCGTCGAACTCGCCACCTGGGGAGGAGAGGGGGCCCGCGCTGCTGACCTTGGTGAAAGCAACCAAGGTTCGAGCCTCGAGGTCGCGTCCACATTCTGGGATCCTTTGGCATATCGCTCTGTCTCCCTGTACCTGATGGTGTGATGTAGTGTAGTTTATTATGCTTTTGAAGCACCTTATGCTGCGTTTCGCTCCGCGGCAATTACCAGGCCTCACTTATATTCAAGATATCTCGTGTGATTATTTTTCTTCCTGGGAGAGAGATCAGCATGTGGTACAGTTGAGGTATTGACTCCGGTGAAGTTAGTGCAGAGGGTCAATGCGCCTGCTGCAAAGAACGTGTGCCAAGTGGATTTCTGAGTGCGTAGGATGTAAACAGGTCTGCAGGTTACTGTTTCAAAAGAGGCATCCTTTTGTTACTTGCAATTTATAACCTAACGTCCGAATATTCAACAAGGAGTTATAAACGTTCATCCTAGAACTCTAGAACGGCATTCACACTGCAAAGCATACATTGTTAGAACAATGATAAATGTTGCAAAAAAAAAAAAAAAAAGGGTTTCATTCGGCTAGAAACCGACTCTGAGCTTGTAGTTCTCCCGCACCAAGCAACCTTAAACCACACTGCCTACCAGTAGGGACGACATGAGACTCCTACTCTTTGCGTCCTTTGGGCTTAGGTAACATCTCCTATACACGGAGTCACACGCGCATGATTGATTGTCTGCGTAAGTTGTGTGAGATGCAAAGTGCTCGGACACTCAACACTGGTAGGAGTGGCGCTATATAACTGATTCAATGCATCTGTGAGTGTGGTTATGGAGACTTGGTCACTGTATAGGGAGGCTAGTGAGAGTATCCGTGATGGGGGTGGCATTTGGGGGGTGCCAACAAACATTGTTGCACAGGGTACCACCAACTAAGGCCGGCCCCAGGCTTTACCCCCGGCATCTCCAGTTGGTTTTTATTCGGTTGAGGGGAGGGTGCATCTTCCAGGGGGAGGGGGGGGGGGTGATTCGAGTCCGGAGGCGTGGTAAATGGCCCTAGGTCGCCTGCTCTCATGCGCGCTGCGGCCTCTTCACCCCCCCGGCTCATACGGCATCCCCAGGCATCGCCTAGGGGGCCTGCCAGCAGCCCCCACCCCACGGGATCAGTCAGCTCTGGTTTCTTCTCCCACTGTGCAGCGCCTGCACTTAACCCCCCCCTCAGGCTTCGGGATCGGACCCGAGGTTACCGAGGTACTTGCTACAATTGGGCAACGGTCTGCGGGTTCACGGCCTAGCCACGCTGACCCCTTTCCCGCTGGTGCATGGATCGGGCCTGGTCCATGGCCAGCGTGGCTCGCTGCGGGTGCCACTGTCTGTACCGAAAGTGCCGGATGAAAAGGGAGGGGCCACGGGTGCTAAGCCAGAGAGTGTTAGGGCCCATCACCCGGCTGGAGTTGCGCTTTGTGTCGTCAATTTTAATATGCTGGGCCGGCACATGAGGCCCAACAGGGGGCGCACGGGTGACGCGAGGGGGCACAGGTAACCCCACCTTCCTCCTTGAATTCAGTCTGGGCGGCCACCCCCACAGCAAATAGGCAACGCTGGGGCGACGGATTAATTTTGACCGCTCGTTCGCCTTGGCCGGTCGTTTGAGTCTCTCGCCGCTGGCTGTGTTGGGGACAGCAAGTTTGGTTTTAACTGTATCGCGACGAGCGCCTGGCTGACGGACTCCGGCGCTGTGCTGTGGGGCCGGGCTGCACTCGTGGAGGTGGCACGTCAGCTTGGCCTGCCGATTTCGGTGCGGGAAACCTAGTGTTTGAGCCTAGGGGGCGCATCCCATCTGGTGAGTCGATTTGCGCAGGTTAAACGCGGGGCTCTGGTGCAGCGCTCCGATTTCTGGGGGCATATATTACTGGTCATGTTGGTGCTCTGAGCCTTGTGCGCGGGGCTCGGGTAAACAGTTGCTGGCGTGGGTTCTCCAACCTCCCCCTCCCCTTGTTGCGGAGCTGGCTCAGGGGCCTGGGCCAGATGTGAGTGTGGGGCGGGGGCAGTGAGCGTCGCGAGGTGCCCCACTCCGCTGCTTTCTCTACGGCGGGGCCGTCAAGCCCCCGGCCAGATGGGTCATGTTGTGGATGGTGGGGGCAACGATTGTCACGGGGTTCCCAAATAACTCTTGGGGTGTGGGGGGGAGCATGGTCAGGACGCTCCTCCCTCCGCTTAGATGCACTATGGAGTGCCGGTTCAGGGCCCCTGCCCGCGGGGGCTTGATGATGCGTGTTGCGGGGGAGGGGGCGCAGAGTGAGCAGAGTTGCGCAGTCCGGTATCGACTGCAGGCCACGGGTCCGGGCCTGGGGGTTGCGTCCACATCATGTGATTTTAGGCTAATCACATAATCTCCCTTGCCCAAATGTGTAATGCTAGTCGGTACTCCGGCACAGCGCTCCAATACCTTCGGGTCGACGTGGCGCCCACGTGGGGGGCACCCAACAGCCCCGGGCTGGGGAAGGCTTAACTGCCAACTGTGGAGCAGGAAACCAGGGTTCGTGCCTGGGGGTCGCGTTCTCATGTGGTTTGGGTCCATCACGTATTCTCCCCGTGCCTGAATGTGTCATGTTTATCGGTGCTCCGGCGCAGCGCTTCAATACTTTCAGGGCCGCGTTCGCGCTATAGATATGATGGTGCCGACTCCTGTCCCGCATGTCGCACCGGCCGGGTGCAGCGTGGTGAGAGTCAGCGGGGTTGGATTGTGCTGGCTCGCGGTTGGTGGGCGGGTGGATTGGCTGGCTGGCAGACCGGGCTTTGGCCTTGGAGGCCCAAATCTGTTTAACGCAACCCCCGCCCCCCGCATCCCCCCCCTCCCCCAGCCTTGCAGGGGCATCACTTTCTTTGCAGCACGATCTGGTTCCTGCGAGTGTGAGTTATGGCGCAGTCAGTCATTGTTTTGTTTTAATGTTATCCCGTAAGGGGATGGTTTCAGTTAGGGAACAGCTGCGCCGTTTTTCAGGCCGCAGAAATGCAAAGGGGACACTACTAGTACCCCATCCAGAAAGTGTATTCAAAGCCGAGAGAAGCATGCATCTCCTCTTGGGTATCCACAACTTTCTCCTCTGCACATGTTCGTTTTTTTTTCAAATATATAATTTCATTCTCCGTCCTGGTTCGGTGCAGGTGCAAGCAATTTCGACAATTTAGGGGAGGTTCTCCCCCATTCCCGTTTTCAGCTTTAGGTGAATTGGGATGCAACTGCGGGTACAAAACTATTGTATTGAGACTATTTGAACCGTTTTAAGTTAATGCCAGAAACGCATCAGCATAGGAAGTATGGTTTTATGGAGTCTCCGCATACTCATGCGTGTAGTATTACTACGGTGCTATGGCAATCGCGGGACATGCCTTGGGCAAATCACCAACCATTGCAGTGCCTTAGGTGCAATGTACACATGGTTCTCTATCGAGGGGTCTGGTGCGCTGCCCCGGCGGGCGCGGGTCACTCAGCCTGCCTCACCGGGTATTGTTCTGAGTGCAGGTTCTCCGGTGCAGGTCTGCTGTGTTGTGCGTTGTTCAGAGAGAAGGAGAAATGGTTAGGAAGATTGGCCCAGCAGACCGGGCAGCTGAAAAGCAGGAGGTGCTGGTAATTGCGAAGATAAGGCGTCATTATGTATCACCTGGGGCAGAGACTTTAGACCACGGACTCGGGGGAGCAGTTTCGAATAACGGGCAGGGCCTCCAGCCCATGTGCGGCGCGAACTTCGTCGCAGATGGTGTTTTTTGGGCAGCCACGTGGTGGGTCTTTCTGTGTCTGACTGGGGATAGCCTTCCTTTTTTTTTTTTTCTCCCTGTTTGTCCACACGGTTGTAAGACGGGGGGCACCTAGCCCTGTGCTGATTGAGTTGTCACTACTGTTAATAGTATTAAACACATCAGGTACTCGTGGTACTGTTATTTGCACCAAACAACAGGTACTCTAGGGCGCATGTCCTCCATTACACACATCTCCAGCCAGGACTGCCCCTCACCCCCCCCCCCCCCCCCTCCAATTCTTGGAGCAATAGGGGTCCAAATACTTTGGGGCTGGTAGGCTGGGACAGAGGTGGTGGCGAGCTCCCACACCATTCGTTATGAGAATTTCATAGAGCCTTGGGGCAGGTCACAGGCCGCTTCCTCTCGCTGTGTTTGTTCGTCAAGGTGTGGTCGGGTCAAGTGACTGAGGAGAGCAATAATCGCATGGTATATCTGGGCAGGAAGGAAGGGCAGGCAAGAGGGTAACGTAGGCGGATAGTGGTACTTATCGGGGACTGGAGGATGGTGTCAATGGCATGCCGCCATGCAAGGGGACCATGTACCTAGGTCACGTACATCAGGCAGTGACAGGTGAACTGGGACCAATTGTCCTAGAATATACAGGAGTGTTTCCCACCACGGTTGGTCAGTTGGGAAGCTGTCATCTTGATGCTCACTGGATACCCTTACTCCATCACGCATATTGTAAGCTGAAGATGCCTTTTGACGCTGTTAGACCTGCTATTTGTTAGTACACTCACTGTTGTGCCTTGGCTCGGTTTGGCTCGCATCAGGGCCAGTTTGGGGTTACTGGCGAATTGTTTGCTCTATGGCTGAAGCGGGCGCTTCTAGAACAGGGCAAGATTGATTAGGCCAGGTAGCATGACAAAGGTCTCTTCGGCACTGGCAGAATGGTGCAGGCTGCGAAGTAGAGCCATTGCAGAACATAGATTTGTCAACATTCGGCTAGGAAATGATTAACAGCAGGAAGGTATTGAACCATGGTGAGCAATTGGTTTTGGGTTCGTGCTCAACAGGAGCAAGGGAATTGCATTCTGTTCCATCAGGGTACGGGGACCGTCTAGAGCACCAGATACTGTAAAGCTGCCAATTTTCGCCCTGGGCTGGGGTGTCAACATCATCCAACTTTGCAGCCAGACTCTGAGCAGGCAAAGGCATACTTGCGATGGTGCAACGGGCACTCAGCAGTAGAGTTAGATGTGTCATTATACCCCCGATATAACGTCAGTGATGAAATATAGGTTGTGGCTACACACGACCAGGCACTCTAGGGCAGCTGGGGCGGGGTGTGCCAGTGCCAAGAGGGTGCGGGTTGCCTGGGTAGGGCGGCTGGCTTGGAGGGAGCACTACTCGGACCGCCACAAGGGCACGCTTTGTTTCATAGAAGGCTGAATTGATACTTTTATGGCATGGTGCCAGTTGCTTTAGTTATGCGCATGTTTCTTGGCAGTGTTAGAAACATTCAGAACGCAATGCTGGTGGTTAGCCTGTTGGCATGCTGTTCAGAGGTATTTTAGCTCAGGCATGGCCAAGCATGGGGTATAGGCTGGTGGTCTGCCCTGGGATTCGTGTTAACAGGCAGGTGAAGCAGCAGAACTTGGAGGGGCTTGGGTTTGACCTCTGGATACTAGGGCGGAGCCTGGTTGCTCACTTAGTAGCCCGCCCTTGAGTTCGACGAAACAGGTACTTTCGATGTGAGTATGGGTACCGGGTAACTTTCCCCGCCCTCCAGCACTGGCTGGCAGCTATGCAGGTTGTGGAAGTCGGCCATCCAATGGGGGCTTATGGTCCAGATGATTAAGGGAAACACCGGGGTAACACTTTTTGGGCTACAAATCAGCAGGAGAACAATCGGCTTTCCCAGTATTTAAATAGAGAAGAATTTTTACACGTTGTTCTCCTCTGTGGTGACTCTGTCCTGTCTCTCCCTGGTATACTAGCAGAATTTTGGGAGGGCAAGGCTTTACATTTGGTGGTGACTGATGGAATACGATGGGCGTACTCCAACGGAGTGAAAGAGGAAGTAAGGTGGGCTTGTCTACTCTTACCTCCCGCATTGGCACCGCCAGGCAGGAGTGTCTAGTCAAAGGGATTGTTCTTCAGCCATGCAAAGGCAACATTGGACCAACGCCTTGTTTTAGGTTTAAGGTCATCTCAGTCAAAAATCGACGGGGGAGTTTAGGAAGGATGGGGGCACATGTCCTGATGGTCATGCTGGCCGCCGGTCCGGTTGAGCGTAGACTTGTTTTAGCTGGACCTGGGAGAAGCCCGGTATCAGTATGCTGTAGGTAAAAAGCCCTACCTGGAGCCATGCGCAGTTGCGCAGACCAAAGAGGTCTTGGCTTCATCAGGCATGGTCTTATCACGCCGAGTCCACAGGGTGCCTGGAGGGAGATGGGGTGCACCTCCCTAGTTTAGGCATGGACCTTTTCCTACTGGACCTAGGGGAAGCTTGGGCTGCAGCAGGTTGTAAGTAAACAGGTCTACCTTGGTGGGGGGCCCTGGTAGTGATGGTGGCCACTCCCAAGGCTGTGGAGGAGTTACAGGGCGATCCAGGGTCTGCACATACCAAGGGGTACAGCATGCAGCAGCACCGCAGGGTGCTAAGCCAGGATACCCAGGGATGTTTAGCGGGTCCCCTGGAAGAACGACGGCGCCCCGTTAACCGAAAGGCGGTTGTGGGTCTGAGCAACCGGGGGCTGCCATGTATGCTCCGCCCACCCATCACGGGGGGGCGTGTGAAGCATGTGGACTGGTGGTCCACGGATGGGAGGGGTGGACCCTCCCAATATTTGGTATACACCAGTTGGCGTTGCCATGGTGACTCTAGGCTTATCAGACGGGCAGGCGGCATAGGGCTGGCCTGCCCTGGGATCGCCCGTAAGATAACCCACCTTGTTTGCATATTGGTTATGCTAATAAACCTGCAGCAATATTTCTCCACTTACATTACAGTGTCGTGTGTTTTATTTATGTACTTATGTACTTATGTGCTTTGTGATAACTGTTGCCGATATTGGCACTATGTAAGGCTGCCCGGGGGGGGGCTCCGTAGCGGCCCGCCCAGTGGAGGGCGGCCGCCTTAGTGCCACAGGAAGGCACAGGGGTGGGAGGTCGAGTCCCTGGGCTAGTCCGGGGGAGACCCCAACAGGTAGCTGTTTCCGGCGGGGGGGGGGAGGAGACAAGGGTACATATACTGTCTCCACCCCCTCCTCTTCCTCTTGTCCGCTTGTTCGCCTTGCCCGCCCCTCCGCTTACCCGGCGTCCGGAGGGACAAAGGGGGGGTAGGTTTCTCTAACAATTTTACTTTGTGTTGCAGGAGGAGTTACAGGGCGATCCAGGGTCTGCACATACCAAGGGGTACAGCATGCAGCAGCACCGCGGGGTGCTAAGCCAGGATACCCAGGGATGTTTAGCGGGTCCCCTGGAAGAACGACGGCGCCCCGTTAACCGAAAGGCGGTTGTGGGTCTGAGCAACCGGGGGCTGCCATGTATGCTCCGCCCACCCATCACGGGGGGGCGTGTGAAGCATGTGGACTGGTGGTCCACGGATGGGAGGGGTGGACCCTCCCAATATTTGGTATACACCAGTTGGCGTTGCCATGGTGACTCTAGGCTTATCAGACGGGCAGGCGGCATAGGGCTGGCCTGCCCTGGGATCGCCCGTAAGATAACCCACCTTGTTTGCATATTGGTTATGCTAATAAACCTGCAGCAATATTTCTCCACTTACATTACAGTGTCGTGTGTTTTATTTATGTACTTATGTACTTATGTGCTTTGTGATAACTGTTGCCGATATTGGCACTAAGGCTCTTGACACAAAACGTAACATGTGCTAGCCTGCAAATCTCACATAATTTATAGACTACAACCGATAGTTTAAACTCAAATGTATGCGTGATACTGCGTGCATGAAAACGGGCGCGATGTGCTGAGTGGTTTCGAATGTGCTCACCGTTTGTTAATAGAAGGGAAAACATCGGCATGTTCTTTAGGGTCCTCTGTGAATGGCAATAAATTAAGACCACAGCCCGGAGCCGGTGCAGAGAGCTAGTTGAATCATAAGAAATGGAAGCTGTTTGTGATGTAGCCAAGCATGCAAGTGCCCACCTATGCATAGTAATTATTGCAAAGGGTTGTTACTGCACATACCTCCTCGCACAACCCCATCAAAGGCCTTTATTTCTTCCCAGTGGAGTGATCACGAGTGGATCCTCTCTCATTCAGTGTTTATGCTCAGACAATACTGGTCTGTCTGTCAGAAGCAGCGAAGAGCTGCATGAAAGTCACTTTTCGTCGCATCTTTTAGCATCCGGGAATGCGCATGGATGGATAAACCATTAGGGTACAAATGGCTTCAGGGGAATTGGACAGCTCGGCCTGACAGTGAGCGAGAGAGCTATTCATCTCTGTCTCCCGGGTAAACCAGCCCCAGCGCCATCACTGTCAAATGTCACTTTTGCCTCTGAGTGATGCAGGTTATCTGGACAATGATCACATGGGCCGTGTTTGTGGAATTCTTGCGCCAGAGAGTACTTGTTTCAAAGGGCTGGGCCCTGGAATTGACGTCACTTCCTGCATGGACAAAATGGAGGTGGCCGCTTTCTATTTACAGTAATTGAGCCAATATACTGGAGGGACGTTATATCTTTTCATTGAGGGATGTGGTCTGAGGGCTAGACTGCTGACTTTGGAGCTGGGAAACCAACGTTCGAGCCTCCCGGTCATGTCCACATCCTGTGATTCCGGGCAAATTACTTAATCTCCCCATGCTTACCAAAAAAAAAATGAATGTGTTCTTGTGTAGCGTAACCGGTGCTCATGTAAAGCGCTCCAATACCTTCGGGTCGAGTCGCGTTATATAAAACTTCATACAATTATTATTTTTTTTTTAAATTCTAAATTATCGGTTCACGGTCTTTAAACATCTTCCACCTTTGCCGAGTAATTATTGGCTGTCTGTCCGTGAAATGTGAGCATATTTTATTCTCCTGAAAGCCAGGCACAAATACACGCAATTCTAGACCCTTAGATAGGGCACATCATCATATGAATCTTTTGACCTCTAATGAAAAGGTCCCTATCAAACAAGGAAACATTGGACTTTCACATCCAATGGGTGACAGAGTAATAATGTGTTGTCACATGTGGGATCTTTTCAGGCCTGGCAAATGTTTCACTTCTTTCTTGATGCATCCTTAGCCTAAGAGATATAAATATTAAGGATGGAAAAAGGGTAAAAAATATCCGTAACACTCCAGTAAAAATAAAAGGGCAGGACAGTAAATACAGGGTTTTCTAAAGAAGTCCACTTCATCATAGTGTTGTATACAAATGTTCAGAAAAAGTCTGAAGCTCAGTTCAGAGTTGTGGTTGCAGAATTTCTGCCCTCCAGTGTGGCTGATGCATGTCTTCAGAATTTCACTGAGCAACTGGATATTAGGTGTGACTGTAAATAAATTCTATTCTATTCGATTCTATGATTCTTGTAAAGTGCATTGCTACCCGTAGGCATCCCAGCGCTAGAATAGTCATCATAATAGCACGCACGCCACCAGGAGGGAGACTGGTTACAGTAAAGCCAGGTTTTCAAGGCCTTACAAAAAGCAAATTAGTTGGTCAGCGGAAGTAGTTCAAGTGGGAGGGTATTCCAGAGTTTGGGGGCCAAATGGGAGCATGAGCAGCCTCCCCAATGAGATTTCTTGATCTTAGGAACCTGGAACAAATGAGCTGAAGGGGACCCAAGCTCCCTCCAAGGAATGCATGGGGTTGCTAATGATCTTAGCAAAAAGGGGGGCTCTCTTATGAAGTGATCTCTGCAAATTGCATAAGGCCTTAAGTTGCACTCACTGCTTCACTGGGAGCCAGAGTAGCTCTTTCAAGACCTTTCTTGCCGATTGGTGCCTTGGAAGGTTCATAAGGAGTTGAGCAGCAGTATACTGAGTGACCCACAGCTTTTTGATCATGTGTTGGGGTTAACCAAGGTATAGGGCATTTCCATAGTCAATGTGTGAAATGATAAGAGCTTGTATGAATAATCTTCTGGCTGAAAAAGGAAGAAGATTAAGGACCTTTCTAACAGTCTCAAGACACCAAAGCAATTAGCAGCAAGCTTCTTGGCCGGGTGATCCATTATGAGGCTGGAATCCAACCACATTCCAAGACTCTTTATCACACATTTGGGGCTGGAAAGCCTCTCCAGGGAGTCCAGCACAGGAGTATGGATTATCTTGTTGAGATTGGTGTGCAAAAGCATAACCTCAGTTTTGTCTTCATTAAGCTTCAGTGTACAGTTGGCCCTCCAGCTGGCTACTTCCTGAAGACATGGGTCCAGACTGAGGTGACTGGAGCTAGATTCGGGGAAAATTGAGATCACTGAGTGTCATCAGTATAGGAAACCAGTGATAGCCCATGGGAATGCACAATTTCAGCTAGGAGGTACATACAAAGATTAAAAAGGAGGTGCCTCGGGGAAGGCCCCTGTGGCACTCTACAGCTCAAAGGAAGAATGTCGGAGTAACTGAGTGATCTAAAATCTGGAATGTTCTGATCTTCAAAAAGGAGCATAGCCATTTCAGTGCACAGCTATTGATACCCACTTTTGAAATCCGACGGATCAGTGTGGCATGATCTACCGTATCATAGGCCACACGAGGTCTAAAAGGATAATGGCTGCCAAGCCTCCTTGGTCCAACAGACATCTTGGTTCCTCAACCACTGCCAGCAAAGCTGTTTCTTTGTTGTGCTGTGGTCTGAACCCTATTTGAGTGGGCTGGAGGTTTTTGTTGAACTCAAGAAAGGACAAAAGATGTTTGTTAACATGTTTCTCCAGGAGCCTCGAGGCTCCTAGTAACAGGGAGATCGACCTATAATTACTCAGGTATAGGGGATCAAGACTGGGATCTTTTTAAAGTGGTTTGACCACTGCATGGTTCTTCTGTTGTAGGGAACCTGCCCACCATACAGGGAATGATTGAGCAGATCCACCAAGGGGGGGGGGCACTACTATCAGACCCTTGCCTGAGAATGTGAAGGGGAGCAGGGTCAAGAGAAGAACCTCGCTTTATTCCCCTTAGGAGATCTGTGGGAATGCTCACAGGGAGGTCAGGAAACACAGTGAGAGTCTCCTCTAACTGCACTAGAGTGCTACCTGTGAAACCTACAAACGGATGAGCACTCTGCTATAGAATAACGAAGAAGGATGGAGAATCCAGAGGACAGATTTGAAGGAGTCGGTATGTGTTAGTTTAATTAAGATGCAGCTATCCTGCCCAGTTGAGACTTTGAAAGAAACACCTGGTTGGTTATTTCAATATACGTACCCCACCATAAAGGTCATAGGATTTGAGTTCTTTGATATGCCACTGTCGTTTTTTATTTAGATGGCAGTCTCTGACTTATAAGAAATACCTTTTGGTAGACATTTCACCAATATGACTGAAGAATGGCAGCCATCTAATGGAAGCAACTATAATTCCACCCTTAAATTTAGGATACACTGTCAGTGCCCACATATGCTGTCTTCTTCTGAAGCGTGGGATGATCCTCAGCATAATCAGGACACAATGCTCACCTTTTTTTGAAAGACTGACACCTTTTTCATGGCGGTGTTTTATAAGTCTACATTTGTCATGCGTGGTGGCGGGCCACCACTCTTGTTCAGGTAGCTCATCTGCTACTTTCGTAGTGTTATCATCCCAGTTAGGCCCATGTAGCGAAGTAGCTTCTTTCTTAAATTGTCCAATTTTTCAGCAGTGACCTTTTGCCCATATTTGCGTGTGCGACAATGTTGGATTCGTTTCTCTGAAACTAATCTTGTTTATACATTGAACTTTGCACAGCATTATCACAATGCCCTGAACATCATGTACAAGGTCTCTTTTCACACTATGTACAAATGTCATCTCTATCTTCATCCATGGGGTGACAGAGCTATCTACATATCCATAGCATCACTAATCTATACGCACATCGTAAGGCTGCTTTCTATCTTAAAAGATGAGCATCCCTTTAGATTAGCAGAGAAGGCACTCCAGCTAACACCAGGGGTCCTTGCATGCTGAGAATTCACCACACAGCGGTCTGACATCTCGTGAAGGGTGTCCAGTTCATGACCAGCACAGGGTCCTTCATTCTCTCCCACCAGGTAATGGGGTTGGATAGGCCTTTGGAGGGATTATTGGCTCTACACCTACACACATTCTAGGCACATTTAGAGTAGGGTTCGCATTGTAGAAGTACATTTGATTACTGCTTTGTTTTATATGCCTGCATATATACATTGTTTTAGCTTGT
The DNA here is from genome assembly GCF_964204655.1 of Triturus cristatus. Taxonomy (NCBI): domain Eukaryota; kingdom Metazoa; phylum Chordata; class Amphibia; order Caudata; family Salamandridae; genus Triturus; species Triturus cristatus. The sequence continues at coordinate 1,054,550,985 of NC_140590.1, forward strand.
TCATGCTTTTTGTCTTTGTAACCACTTTTATCTGTTTCTGTCTATTAATCATTGCAGCACATGTATTCTATACAAGAAGAATGTTGGTTCAATAAATATATTGAAAATGTCCCACTGTGTATTCTCTTTATAGTTCTCTGAAAATAAGTGAGCACGAGTGACTGATCAAAATGTTCTGCACTGTTTCCACAATCCCTGCGGGGTCACAGTTGTCATGTTTAGTGGTTGCCAGAAACCATTTGCTCCCTGGTAGGTTAGGGGGGGCTTATGGTGGCACTGTGAGTTAGTTGGTCTATAGGTCAACATATCCTATGGGGGTGTTCGGAATCAGTTTTGGCACCAAGCCCCTAGTTTATGTTGTCCAAAAAATGTGAAGATCTTATGGATTAGTAGGAACTACAAGACAGTAGGCGGAGTTAACACCACATCTTGGAAAGCACAACGGTAGAGACAATGAGCCTATGCCAATAGGGAATCTGCCATTCTCAGACGATCATAATTGGGTCTAAAGGCAGCGGGAGAATGGATGAAGAATGTGCTATTTGTGGGCTGATGCTCCGTTATTTTTTCTCTAAATAAGGTTGACTATGCTGCCTTTTGTGCATTTAGTGTGATGGAAATCAAGCACCACACAAGGTCAGGAGGGCAAAAGACAATTTTTGGAGATAGAGTCCAATGAAGAAAGTTGCATTTGCCCATAGAAACTCTTATGGAGCGCACTTCACAGAAGTGGAACCTGGTCACAGATTGTGCCCAATGACTTTTGCATGACTTTAAATTGAGATACTCAAGTAACAAGTGCATTGTGTACACACACTGAGTTTTGCACTCAGGATACACATGCCTCTCCAGTGGCTAGAGGAGCACCCTGTAATAGCACCCCCCCAAGAAGTACATTGATACTCAGGAATCCATGGTACATTATTCTTGGAGAGGGGGAGCATTACCTTGGGGTGGGGGGTTCTGGGCGATACATTGAAGATAGCTGTGCACAACGATTTTTGATATTAACAGTGAGTACACAAAGTAACACACATTGGGCACTGAGATTATGCAGGGACATTAATAACTAGATAGGTTTGAAGTGCTTCTCCTGACCCTAGTGTACATAGTACTTAACATAATTGCTTGTCCTAGCCAGACTAAAGGTACAACATTTTGCAGCAAAATGAAAGTGAATTACCTTGGGACAGTGGAAAGCAGGATTCATTACGACTAATCTTAACAGTGTTCAATTCATCGACTTTGTAAGTATGAATTTCTGTGTGGACCCCTCTGTGAGCTATGAACTTACAGACTATGCAGACAAGTGCATCAAATGTGTCAATCCACTGAATTACCTTATCAGAAAAAGAAAATTGCTTCAAATCCAAAATGGAATGCAGCAAGCCAAATTATGTTTTCAGCATGCTATGAGTTTGTAAGTACTAAGACTGCAACACTCTGCAAGTTATAGCTTTGTAAATTTGTGCGTACGTTCACAGAGAGGCATTAAGTGCCATTTTCGATAGAGGTGCAATGCAAGAGCTCTGCAGTTGTCTCTGTATGCATATAGGAGATGAAATTACTCTACTAGATTCTTATAAATGTCTCAGTGCTGCTAGATCATGTGCACATATAGGCAGGGGGGCCATATGAGAGCTCCTTGGATACATCTTTACAGCTTCACAAATACAGACTATGGAGTACTTGGTGACTGCTGTGTGATACATAGTAGCAAAGGTTTATTGTCGAAGTTCTGCATAGATCCAGGGCCGGACAGGCCGCAGCGGGACCTGTGTATTTTCATGGCAGGGCGGAAGGATGGGGGCCGGTTTTTGACCCGTGGGGGTCGGTTTTGTTATTGGGGCGGTTTTGCAGCATTACCAAGGCTGGTTTCTGTTCCCAGTCTGGCCATGCATAGATCTCAGGTCCAGTACTCTGGTGCATGTAAGACAGGATCGAGGGAGATTTTTGCAACTCTCCTGATGCTCTTGTGGAATAGCTGTACATTTCAGGTCAGAACAGATGTATATGGAAGGGGCAGTACTGAGACAGTGGGGCATGGCACGTCTATCTCTCCAGCCTGGCCTTATGAAGGGTTACTTAGAGGATGAAAGAGGTAATATGTCACTGCCAGGCCCATCACAACTTAAGCAATCTAAGGAGCCTGGGATTATGTGATGACATTGTCCATGAGGACATTATCATGCTAATTCACATTTTTAAACCTTCATGTATAACACCCTGGTTTATGTATATTGCTTCCAGCTGTCATTTCAAAATGTGTTGTGCTGTAAATCAGTACATCTCAAGTAGCAGAATGGCTTATTCAGGGGTCAATAAGATACGATCAAGGTCAATGATGCTGCAAAGGTTCGCAGTGTGAATGAAAATGAAAATTGGAATTTTTTATGGATAGGTAGCAAGTGGCAGGTTGTGTCAAACAGTTTCAGGAATGTGGCATGGATATAGGTCTGCAGAGAATTCACTGAGTGATTTTATCAGTGTCAGAGAGTACCAAGGAATACATACAAACTAGATTCACTGCGTCTCCCCAGTGCCCAACCACAATACCACAATGCAAAGACAATGGAAATAGGGGAAACAAAGGGAATACAACAAAAGCATGTAAGGGAAATCTGTTGTGGGTACTTCTCTGTCACTAAAATGCTGATTTAAGAAAAAAAAGAATATGGTTATGGTAAGTAAAGTAGTTAACCACTTACTTACCAGTAAACGTCATTCCTCCGCATATGCTTTTCTATTACCAATTCTTACTTTCTGAGCCCCCCCACTCTACAATTTATAAAGCTCACAGATGCTACCAAACAGTATCCCAGTGCTTGCGGCACGTAACTTATCTGATAAAAAGTCAGAAGAGCCAATTCAAAAAACTAAGGAAATCAAGAAGTAACAAAGATTAAAAAAGGATAGTGTTATTCTTTTCAAAAATGCCTTCAGAAGGGGTTAACGAAGACTAAGTGGGAGAGAATTCCAAAGTTTGTATGCGAGGTAGACAAATGATCTCCCACCTCTCCTTGCTTTTTAAACCCGGGGAACTTGAAGAAGTTTGAACTTGTTGAATCCTAGAGTTCTAACCTGATGAGAAAGTTTGCATCTCTTCCTTCAGTAGAGGGGTCCTCTCTACTCGATTGCGCCTTACGTTGAATATATATATATATTTTTTTTTTTTAAATGTATTTTCTATTTTATCAATACAGAGTAAAAATAAAATTACATACAAAGAAAAATGATAAGACATAAAGAAAAATATACACATGAAATTGTTGTCATGAAATTGTCCAAAAGATAGAAATCAAAAAGCAAACACAAATGCTACATTGAATATATTTAATTACAGGCAGCTAGCGCAATTGTCGCTGATAAGGTGTCACTGATATTTGAAGAGGAATTTTCATATTGAGCGAGCAGCTGCATTTGACTAATATGAAGGCGTTGAATCAGATAAGCTGGCAGGCCCAAATACAAACTGCTGGCATAATCAAATCTAGAGGTTAACATAGTGTATACACTGATTTTACGAGTATGTTATGGAACCAAATGCAACATCCTTTTTAGAAAGGAGGAAACTTCCTCAATTTGGGGTTCAAAAGAAAGGTTGGTATCAAATTTGACCCGTACATTTCTTGCTATTAAAGTGAGGCTAAGAGGAGACCCACCGATTACCAGAATTCAGGGAATGTTTGGTACCACAAAAAAAATGGATCTTTATTTTGTCAGGATTTAACTTGAGACAATAGCTGTTCAACGACTCCACTACTGACTTATGACACCGTTTAAAAAAAAAAGACCTTCCACATCATTCGCCTGAAAAGATAGGAGAAGTTGTCAGTATATGAAATCACACACAGGCCCCACAATTCAACAAGGCTTACCAGTGGCTCCAGATAGATATTAAAAAGAGTACGACTCAGAGCTGAGCCCTGTGGAACTCCCTATTCAAGAGGCTTTGAGGTAGATGCATAAGGTGGAAAAAAACAGTCTGCATCCTGTTATAAAGAAAGGATTTAAATCACACCCTTGGATTACAATTTTTCTGAGCCTATTTCAATAGAATTGGATGAGACACTGTGTCAAACACCAAAGATAGATCAAGTAGGACCACCATCCCAGAGGAATTCTGGTTAAAATTGTCCTTATGAAACTTTGTATCTTTGAGCAAGGCAGATTTGATACTAAAACCTGAACGGAATCCAGATCGCAAGGCATGCAGAAAATTACCAGATTTCAGGTAATGGGTGAGTTGTCTGTTGACAAGTTTCTCCAGCATTTTCACCATGGCCGGCAAAAGTGAATAGATCTAAAATTACTTAAGATATTAGGATCATCAGTTGGTTTCTTTAAAAGTGGAAACAAAAGAGCCTGTTTCCAGCTCTTTGGAACTGATGCAGACTCCAAGAAAGTGTTAATGATCTCCTTCAAAATAGAATCTCAATGTGGAAACCAATTTTAAAACGTCAGAGGGACATTGATCTAAAGGAGACCGGAAGACAGGCTAAAGTCATTGAAATTACCAATCGGGGAATTAATTGAAAAGTGAGCATAGATGTTCTGGATTTTCTTAAAAAATAAAGCCGAAAGGTTATCAAATAGTTTGCCGAAAGGAATCCATTTATTCTCAACGGCAGTGGAAAAAAGAAAAGAAATGGTGATTTTAAAGAGTTCCCGGGGCATACTAGATGTGAAGCAAATGTAGTTCCTGTGCGCCTTATGACCGGATTTCCATAACTTTTTGAAAGCATTTTCATAAGCAATATTGGCCTCATTGTCCTATGATGTCCACCATTTTCTTTAAAAGAAATTGCAATGATGTTTTTCCTCTTTCAAAGCAGACAAGAACCACAGCGCAGAAGGCTTAAATCTTCTAGAAGTGACTGATTTTTTTAGAACAACAAGATCCAAAGCCTCAGATAGCCAGCCATTAAAGCTTTCAATGTAAGTCTCTAGAGAGCCCAATAGACTTACTGGGATGGATTGCAGGGCCTCAGCCAAGAGAGGTTCTGAAATGTTGTGCCAAGCTCTTGAGACCTTTTGTATTGCTTCCTGTCACCTATGAATTTAGGGAACAGGGAACACATAAGCTACCGAAAAAATGGTCAGACCAGATTCACTTAAGGTCAGGTTTAACCTGTACATTGGAAAGACTGGAAAAGATGAGATCCAAAGTGTGACCTGCCATATGTGCAGGGCCTTTCACTAATTGTTTTGAATTAAAACTATCAAACATGGTCAAAAATAGCTTGGCTGCTGTACAGTTTAGATCATTTACATGTAGATTTAAATTCCCTATTACTATAAAATTAGAGTAGAGAAGCAACAGTCGCTCAATCATGTAAAATTGATATAGGGAATCAGTATGGCAATCTCGCAGTCTATAAATTAAGGTCCCAAATAAAGAATAAGGTGTCAAAGTAATTGAAAAGCACAATCCTTAAGTGTTTCCAAAATCAGGCAGTTTTGAAATTGAACATAAAAAGATTGATCAATATACTATTGCTACACCGCCACCTTTTTTACCCACACAGGTAATCAGCGGGATTAGAAACTCCGGGTGAGAGCCAACGCAATATCAGCTGGCAAGGTGTCCTTCAACCAATTTTCTGTGAAAAACTTAAGGTCCCATTTATCTTCTGACATTAGGTTGAAAATGTCAAAGATACGTTTAGGTAGAGATCTACAATTAATGAGACAAGCATAGCAAGAAATAGCCTTGGGAACGTCGTGATGAGCAGCATTCATAGGTGGAGAGTTAGCATTGACTAGAGTGTTACAAGACCGATACTGACTTTGGTCAGAAAAATCAAATGAGAAATTACACAGAAAACACCTGAGCATGTGACAATTACTAAAGTCCGGATTGAGCTTTAATTGAGAATTACAGAGTGGGCTTTGAAGTGTAATCAATTCTTCCTTAGAATACACATGAGGACAGGGGCTTTGCTCTACCTTACTTTGTCTGCACTGCTTATTAAAAAGGTATTTACAATCATAGCCTGCACAAAATCACAAAACCACGGCACACATTGATGGGTTAGGCTGACCCTTTTGGTACTGTCAGATTGGCCTATGGGTCAGTCCAATGCTATCACTTACATAGGGTGCTGGCTGAAGTAGTGTTGAGACAGAATATCGAGTTGGAAATATTGACTTAACCAAATATCGAGTTGGAAATATTGCGATTCAAAAATATCGACAGCAAGAATATTGTGGTCATGAATATCGAATTTCAGCTAAGAAAGATTGTTTAAAAAAATATATGTTGTTCATATTCTTTTTAAAATTATAGTTGTTTAAAATATCAATTTTTTAATTATTGTTATGTGTTTTAGTTTATATTTTAAATGTATGTGATGTATGTTTTTTGTGTAAGTATTGTTTATGTCTTTTAATATATGTGTTACATTTTTAGTGGTTATCAATTTTATTTTAATTATTGGGTTGTGGCTTTATAGGGGAATAGGGTGGGAAGTAATTTAATTATAATAAATTAATGATTCATTTTTATTTATTTAATTTAGATTTTATAGTGATAATTGTGGGAAGTAATTTATTTGTAATTAATTATTAATTGGTTGTTAATTAATATTCATTAATTAATTGATAATTAATTATGGTAAATGTGTAAACAAATAGGTGTGTGTTGTGGGGTTTATAGAGGTAAAGGGCGGGAAGTAATGTTTGTTAAATTAATTAATAATTAGTTGTTAATTTATATTAACTAATTGATTGAAAATTTGTTATGAAAATTATGTAATTAATTTTAGTTGCAGGTTGTGGGTTTATAGGGGTAAAGGGTGGGAAGCAATTTATGTTTAATGAATTGATAATTAGCTGTTAATTTATACTAACTACTTAATTGATAATTAACTATGATAATTGGGTGATTTTGTTTTAGGTGGGGGTTGTGGGGTTTGTGGGGTAAAGGGTGGGAAGTAATTTATTTTTAATTAGTTAATAATTAGTTCTTAATTAGTATTGATTAATTAATTGAAAATTAAATATGGAATTTGTGTATTTAGTTTTAGGGGTGGGGGTATGGGGCTTACAGGGGTAAAGTGTGGGAAGTAATTTATGTTTAATTAATTAACAATTAGTTGATCATTAATGTTAATTAATTGCTTGATATATATATACTAAACGTTTTCTAATTAAAAATAAGTTTTAATTGTGTGATTACTTGTTTTACAGTTTAATTTTACTAGTGGTTTGTGGGGATTATAGGGGTAAAGTGTGGGAAGTTTATTAATGTTTATGATTTTTTTAATAAATATTAATATTTCTTTAACTGGTTATTAATTATTTTAGTTATGTAAGTAAATTTCTATAAAATTTACATGTGGGTTGTGAATTGTGCTGTGTTATAGAGTGGGAAATAAAAAAAGTATATATATGTAATAATTAATGTTTTTCGTTCTAAATAATTTCTAATTAAAAATATGTCTTTTTTTAAGATATTTTTCATTTAATATAATATTTATAGGTATTTGTTATATATATTTAACATTATAATATTTTTTAAAGTGTAATATTAAATATGTTTGTATTTTAATGTTTAATATATTTATATATGTTTTTATTTATTTTGTTTCTTAAATTTTTTTTGTTAAGATTTTGTTGGTTTTTACTTTTGAACTGACTGGAGTGAGAATATTAATTAATTGTTACCCCTTTGCAATCCAACATTTTCCCTACTGTTGCACTGATTGGAGTGGGAATAGTAAATTTCCTCTTGCAACTATCCAACACTTTCCCCACTGTTCCATTCACTGGAGTAGGAATAGTAAGTTTTAGCCGTCCGCTATCTTCCACTTTCCTTACTGTTGCACTGATTGGATTGGGAATAGTAAATTTTATCCTGCCACTTCCCAACATTTTCCCTACTGTTGCACTCACTGGAGTGGGAATAGTAAGTTTTAGCCGTCCGCTATCTGACACTTTCCCTACTGTTGCACTCACTGGAGTGGGAATAGTAAGTTTTATCCCTCCGTTGTCGAACACTTTTCCTACTGTTGTACTCACTGGAGTGGGAATAGTACGTTTTACCCCTCCGCTATCCAACACTCTCCCTACTGTTGCACTCATTGGAGTGGGAATAGTAATTTTTACCCCTACGCAATCCAACACTTTCAATACTTTTGTACTCACTGGAGTGGGAATAGTAAGTTTTACCCCTCTGCTATCCATTACTTCCCCTACTGTTACACTCACTGGAGTGGAACATTTAAGTTTAAAGATTTTTAAATAGTTTAATGTTTTAATTTATAATAGAATGGGTTTTAAAAAAAATTGATTTTATGTTATTGGCGTATAGGTGCCAAACATCACTTGTCCCAGTTTGCTGAATATTTTGCCGCAATTTCCATACACGTTTCGAGTCTCTTAATCCCTTTTTCACTGGTTTGGCACAGGAAACAGTGGGGAACAGCAGTACACACATGCATTGCATTTGCAATTGATTTATACAGTCCCGCCCCAATGGGCATGTGCGGGCAAAGCACCTTGGTTATAGTAGTTTCTAGCCACTGTTGGTGGTTGCTTAATTTCCCGAAAGAGTTATTTTACCTACATAAACCACTGTCCAGCAATGTTGGGAGCCTGCTTAATTTATGTCACGTCAATCCGGGAACGTTGTTCCTTCCGCTTAACATTTTCAAAAGCGCTGGACGTCATGTTTTGCAGCGGGGCGCCTTCCGAGCCAGAGCAGGCCATTACAAATACCAGATGAGTCGCTCGAGAAGCGAAGGAGCCTCACACAACGTGAAATATATCCTTTTAATCAGCAGACAGCAAGGTGCCAAACATCACTTCTCCCAGTTTGTTGAATATTTTGCCATAATTTCCGTATGCTTTTCAGGTCTCTTAATCCCTTTTTCACTGGTTTGGCAAAGGAGACAGTGGGGAACAGTAGTAAACATATATATATATATTCACTGAAAAAACCATAGGTTTCAGGCACGTTATAGTTAGGAATTAGCATTTAAAAAACCTTAGAAATTAATTGAAAAAACCATAGGTTTCATGGGCGTTATAGTTAGCTGGACTTTTCACTCGTACAAAACCATTGAAATTCCCCCGTTATAGTTAGTTCAGCTAACTATAACTCGCGCGCCCGCAATGCACTGCTGATGACGTCACATATTACATCACTCATGAGATGGTCAGTGACATCACTCATGACATCACTGATGACATCTCAAATGACATCACTGATGACATCACTGATGACATCATCCAGTGTGTTTTTCTGAAAATTACATATGTTTTATATATGTATATCTCAAGGTCGATGGAAGAATAAATGGGTATATAAGTGTCTAAATGGATGATTTGTTTTTGAAAAATTGATTGTATAACTGACTGATTAAATGTATCTTAGTAAATACATGGCTTAGTGAGTAATGTTTAAATATGTAAATATCTGTAGCAGTCTCTCACTTTGTGTATAAGTGGCTGCATGGGTTGGTGAGTAGCTACATGTGTGTCTATATAGGTTATTAGTTGGTTTTTTGAGTATCAGAATGAGTGTCTGAGTGTCTGTATGGTTCGGTGGGGGGTATTACGTAGTGCATAGGTGCATGAATGAGTGACTCACTGTTTGTATGTGTTGAAGACAGCATGTGTGCAGGACTGTATAGGTGGGTGAGTGTGTGCATGGGTGTGTTAGTGAGTGAATGACTGTCTCAATAGTGTCTTTATGAGTAACTACATATGTTTTAAACTAGTATATGTGACTATTGGTGTATATAAGTGAGTATATGTGAGAGTGAGAGATTGAAAGAGTTCCTGTATAAATAAGTATGTGTTTCTATAAGTGATTGTTTAAAAGACTATGGTGCCGATTACGATCCTGTAAAAAATTTCCCCGTACGACTCGTATCCGGTCTTTTTACCGTACGAATCGTACAAGTGCCGTACAAACTGGCAATCACGATTCGCATGGGAAAAAGTCCATACACGAATCGCATTGGGAATCATTCCCCACACGTCCTCGGGTCGGAAAATGTGTCCGACACGTCCCCAGCCGATTTACCGTACAAATGTGAAAAGTGAAGTCCGACCGCGGAATTACGATCCATCCCGTGCGTCCGATGTTACAACCATATGGAAAAAACACCGTCCGCACCGAACTCCCATAGCAACCATGGAGACATGTGCCCGCATACGCGCCAAACACCCCCCAGCCCTCCTATGTACGAGTCGAATCCCCACCCGTGTATGTACACCTGTGTTTGTACGAGACATACCCCCACCAGTGAATGTATGGAGCGTACCCCCACCCCAACCGTGAATGTACGACCCGTACCCCCACCCGCGTATGCATGGAGCATACCCCCACCCCAACCGTGTATGTACGACCCGTACCCTCACCCGCGTACGTATGGAGCGCACCCCCACCCCAACAGTGTATGTACGACACGTACCCCCACCCGCGTATGCATGGAGCGTACCCCCACCCCAACCGTGTATGTACAGACCGTACCCCCACCCCAACCGTGTATGTACGGACCGTACCCCCACCCCAACCGTGAATGTACGACACGTACCCCCACCCGCATATGCATGGAGCATACCCCCACCCCAACCGTGTATGTACGGACCGTACCCCCACCCCAACTGTGTATGTACGACCCGTACCCTCACCCGCATACGTATAGAGCGCACCCCCACCCCAACAGTGTATGTATGACACGTACCCCCACCCACCTATGCATGGAGTGTACCCCCACCCCAACAGTGTATGTACGACCCGTACCCCCACCCGCGTATGCATGGAGCGCACCCCCACCCAAACCGTGTATGTACGGACCGTACCCCCACCCCAACCGTGTATGTACGACCCGTACCCTCACTCACGTACGTATGGAGCGTACCCCCACCCCAACAGTGTATGTACGACCCATACCCTCACCCGCGTACGTATGGAGCGTACCCCCAACCCAACCGTGAATGTACGACACGTACCCCCACCCGCGTATGCATGGAGCGTACCCCACCCCAACTGTGTATGTACGGACCGTACCCCCACCCCAACCGTGTATGTATGACCCGTACCCTCACCCGCGTACGTATGGAGCGCACCCCCACCCCAACAGTGTATGTACGACCCGTACCCCCACCCGCATATGCATGGAGCGCACCCCCACCCCAACCGTGTATGTACGGACCGTACCCCCACCCCACCCGTGTATGAACGACCCGTACCCTCACCCGCGTACGTATGGGGCGTACCCCCACCCCAACAGTGTATGTACGACCCGTACCCTCACCCGCGTACGTATGGAGCGTACCCCCACCCCAAACGTGAATGTGCGAGACGTACCCCCACCTGCGTATGCATGGAGCATACCCCCACCCCAACCATGTATGTACAGACCATACCCCCACCCCAACCATGTATGTACGACCCGTACCCTGACCCGCGTACGTATGGAGTGCACCCCCACCCCAACAGTGTATGTACGACACGTACCCCCACCCGTGTATGCATGGAGCGTACCCCCACCCCAACAGTGTATGTACGACCCGTACCCCCACCCGCGTATGCATGGAGCGCACCCCCACCCCAACCGTGTATGTACGGACTGTACCCCCACCCCAACCGTGTATGTACGACCCATACCCTCACCCGCGTACATATGGAGCATACCCCCACCCCATCATTGTAAGTACGGATCGCACCCCAGGCCCCAACACCAGCACCGTCACACAACATCGCGCATGTACGAGTCGTACCAAGCCAGACACAAGGACAGCACTGTACAACAAAATTCCCGAAGTTCACACCGTACACACACTAAAAACGCACGTACACAACCAGGACAAAGCAAAACAACACAAGAATACACCATTCGAATGGCACAAAGCCACAAAACATGTCCAACAAGCACAAAAACAACACATTCACTGACCTGCAACTGCCAAAATCCAAAACAGAGGCCCAAAACACAACCACTCCTTATAACACACCCACCCAAACTTCAAACACAGCCACACCCACCAATGGGCCAATAAAAAGGGCCCACACACACAAACCATGAGCCTTTGCAACAGACTCACTGCTGCCAGACCCCACAGACAACCTACAGCACCATACTAGAACCTTTACTACACCTTACACTTGCACACCTTCACACACACACACTCACAAACACCCCCTCATCACATTCACACACACACCTGCACAACCACACACACACACCCACAACCATCCACACCCCCCCATCCACACCCCTCACCATGCCCACTAACAAGAATCCAAAGTTCACTAGCCGAGAGTTGGAGGTCCTTGTCGACGAAATCCTCAGAGTCGAGCCACACCTCTTTGAAACATTGGTCAGACAGACCTGCATGACCGAAAAAACAGCCATGTGGCAGAGGATGGTTGATGCTGTGAATGCTGTTGCGGCCACCAGAAGGACCAGGCATGAATGCCAAGCCAGGTGGTACGATCTGCGGAGGAGGGTCCGAGCCAAAATGACCGACGACCACAACCAGGCCAACGTCACTGGAGGAGGGCCGCCCCGCCCTGCCGGTGGTGTCAGTGGACGGATTATACGGACTCCGAGACCCGGGTGAGTACACAAACAACTCACCTCACATGGGGGGAACGTCATCCACAACCAAACTCCACAACCAAACTCACAAACAGGCACGCAACCACCCCAAGCTATCGCATGACTCAACCACACTCCATGAACACGCACATGCCACTGGCGCCACCATGCCCCATGCACCCAGCTGGACAATGCAAAGTCACAGGCCACAGAAAACACCAACACAAGACACGGTAAGCCGGATGGCGGGAGTGTGGGCCACAAAAATCACATAGTGCAACTCAGAAGCAGACAACACTGCCCCCTGCCCATATGGCCTAGGTCACAGCCAGACAAACAGTGTGTCCCCACACAGGAAAGACTTGCCAGCAAATGGCGGACGCCTTGCATTAACACATGGGGGTGACGGCACGTTTTTGCACATGACAGCAGCTAATGAACAGCCAACACTGTGAAAGAGTGGCAGCACACACCACCACAGCAGCAGCGCAGATACAGACCCTACACCCAATGGGTGCCTGCTGATCAGAAACAAACTCACATCAACAAGCCAAGGGCCAGTCAAAGATCTGCAAAAAGTGTGTGCCTAGGAAGCTGGGCTGAGGTGACAGAGGGTGACGCACAGAGGGAGGGAGAGGGGGAGAGAGAGGGAGGGAGACACAGGGAGACGGACAGAGGGAGGAGGCTGACACACAGAGGGAGGGAGAGGGGGACAGAGAGGGAGTGAGAAAGGGAAACACAGGGAGACCAATTCAGCCGTGGGGGGTGTGGGAATGTCTGCTCGTCAGCAGGTGAACTGCGTGCATGTAGACAAGGGTGGCCAGTGCCTGAATCCCCCCTCTTCTCCATGGCAAAACACTGGGCCATGTGTCAACCTGTGCACGAGCACAACGCCAGCTACCTGCATTATCTAAGTGTGTGGAACAACTCCATGTGCCCACGTACAGTGCAACACGGAAGGCGCCAATGCATGGCTCGCCACACCTGCTCATTCCACTGCTGACTGCAGTCACAATTGACGCAGCAAGTAAGACTGTGCCACACATAGGTAAAGTCGCAAAAGCTGTGGCCAAGGGACATACCCATGCACAAGTGCACTGTGAGTGGAATGCAAGACATATCCAAATTCCCAGAGGAAATGTGCCAACTTAGAAACGAATGAAACATGGATGTTGCATGGAACAAAATTAACATTGTCTCTCTCACACACAGGTCAACGTCGTGGATCACCCCCCAACACTGGGGGGAAGACTCACAGGACCCGGCTCGGCGGGATGACGGACCCACCGGCAGCGACGACTCTCACCACTCTGTGGACGAACCCGACCCCGACCAACCTGGCCCCTCTGGTGTCCAACCACCTGCAGCACCTGCGTCAGGTACAACTGGGCCAACCACCACCCCCACTCCTGCCACATCCCAGGAGACACCCAGGATCCCTGCCCCACCACCACAATGCAGCCAGGCTGGCCAGGAGGGACACGGTGCACCGGGCACCCAGGAGGAGGCAGGCGACAACGCCAATGCCACCCCTCACGGGTCCCGGAGACCCGATGTGCCCACAAGGGCAGGCCAGGTGCAAGTGGGCAGGGGTGGTGGGAGTGGAGGACGGCGGAGGCGCGAGCCTGACCTGTTGGCTGGGGAACCGGTATATTCCCATGTCCGAAACATCCTGGACACATACCGGCAGGACACCACGGCCATGGCCCAGGTTGTGTCCATCCTCGAGGAGATCAAGACCCAGCAGGCCCAGCAACATGCGGAGCAACATGCCTGTCTACTGCGACACCAAGGGCGAATGGAGGACAGACAGGCTGAGCTCGTGACGGTGTTCAGGGGAATTCACAGTACACTCCGTCGGATAGCCGACAACATGGGCAACCCTCCCTGTGCCATCAGGCGTAGAACATCACCACCCACAGGGAGGGATCAGGAGGAGGAGGAGGAGACATCCGACGGAGCATCCCAAACATCGTCACGGCCTGCTTCTGAGGGTCCCCGCAGGAGGGCGGGTCGTCCACGGAAAAGACCGTGAGGGTCAGCGCAACAGCACCATCTCCCAGGACACCTGGCCTGGCACCTGGCCCACTGGACCAACAGCAGCACAGCAGCAAAAGACATTCTCTGCCACATGGACTTGCTGGTCACTGTCTGACCAATGTTGACAAAGACTGTGGCATGGACTCTGAGGATTTCAAATGGCAAGGACACCAACTCCCCTAGTGAACTTTGGATTCCACACACCCGGAAAGCCCCTCATGTCATACCCCCCCCCGTACCCCAACCAAAATAAAAAGTTACACCATAAAGAGAAGATGCCGACATATTGCATTATTACCTTACATGTGTCTTGTAAAGTCTAACCATGCCTGAGTTCTCATTTGACTTCAACCATCCACACCCTGGGGCCTGAGTCTGGCAGAGGACACACATGGGTCACATTGTATTAGGCAAGACAGACATGGAGCACCATACACACCCGTGATGGGCCCAACCAGCTGAGGGGGTGGCCGCACAACCGTGCCGACAGACATATTGAGTACAGCGACAGCCATGCGCAGAGGTCAGGGATCATGTGGAGTGTCCTGTGGGGCACCCAGGTATGTGTGGACAGGTGGCAGAACCATGTCCTGCAAGCTTGAGTCAGGTGGATGCTGAGAATGGTGGGCTGGCCAACGTTGGATGCATGGGGATGGCACATGTCACAATACCCACACAGTCATGGACATCATGCACAATACACAGTTTAATCCCACACAAACAGCTTGCATCTTGCTACTCTACACATAGACACATAGCCACTATCATGGAAAACCATGCCAGACATGCCGGATGCACCGTGGCAACACACCAGCATTGACTGAGAAGAGGCACCTTTGATGCATAGGGACACCTTTATTAGTCATGTATTCTGGATTGCAGAGGCAACTCGGAGTACACATGAACGGGTCATGTGGAGTAACATGTGGGTCCAACACTGGAACCCCCCTTCTGCAGCACAAATGCGTGATAGCCATGGAACTGGCACACAAGTGTTGGCTAACAGCTAAACACCCCGTGCTGTTCACGGAGAGGCTGCCATACACCATTGATCCGCTGATGTGGAAGTCCCACACCATGTCAAGCCAATGCAAACCGTATGTGTCCGAGGGCAGTGTAACACACATTGATGCCATCATCACAATCCACAATCCCATCACTGATGACTGTCAACAAGTCTGACCATCTATTCAGGTGTACCCAGCTGCATGTCATGTGTCCCATGGTGATGCGACATGTCTGCAGAGGAACCAAACATCGGCAGGGGCAGTGTGCACACATCGTAAACAACTGCCACACCCAATACACCCCTGATGCATCCCTTACCCTAAGGAGACTTCCAAACTTGTCCGTGCGTGTAACGCTGAGTCAGCACACGATGACGTGTCCATGAGGAATAGCAGTGCCACAACAATGCAACCAGCAGACGGCATGCGCAAGTACCTGGGGATGAGAGACACACAAGAAGTCAGCCACAAAAAGCACAGCCACTTGCATGTGCATGTACTCGACACATGTAAGGATGACAACATGCTAGGTCACAATTATGACTGGGGAAATACACCCATCACTGGCACCATCACTCCAGTGACACATCCACACACACCTCTGACTCACGTGCCATACATGCAGATGGACACACACATGGCAACACATGCCACACGGGGACCAATGCGTGCACACACAGACACTGGTACTCACCACTAAGCAAAGAAGTCGCGTATGAGCCGACTCCGGATGTCCTCTTGCGGAACCACATCCTCCACATCACTAGCCCCATTGCCAAGACCTTGGTCCTCCACAGGTGGATGGTCCTGATCATCTTGATCCAGGATGAGTGGCACAGCTTTCTCAACTGCCATGTTGTGCAGCATGCAGCACACCATGAAGATTTTGCAGACCTTCGCCGGGGCATATGGGAGGGCGCCGCCGGTCTTGTGGAGGCATCTGAATCGGCTCTTCAGGAGGCCAAATGTTCTCTCTATCACTCGCCTTGTCCGGCCATGGGCGGTGTTGTAGCGGAGCTGGGCCGACGTGATGGGGTTGCAGAGAGGTGTGATCAGCCATGGCATGTTGGGATAGCCAGCGTCCCCTACATGGAAAGCACATGGACATAAGTAGGACAGGAGAAGCGGTCGTGCTGGAAGTCTACGCAAAATACAGGACAGACAGAGTGTACCCACCAACAACACATGCTCGTTCGTTGCGCAGCTGCGTCATCATCTCAGGCACCCTGCTATGCCTCATGATGTAGGCATCGTGTGCTGATCCTGGAAAACGAGCACAGACATGTGAAATCACCATGTTGGACAGACACACCACAAGGTAGTGCTTGCGATTCCTGTACGCTACCTCCTGTGCCTGTGTTGGTACCAAAGCCACATGTGTCCCATCTATGGACCCGATGACATGGGGCATCCCTCCCAGGTCATAGAATCCACGCTTGACCCCAGTCAACATTTCAGGGGTTGGGAAATGGATGAACTCATCCAGGTGAAGCAACATGGCCTCTAAGAAATCATGCAGCACACGGCAGAACATGTTCTGGGACATGCCACCAACATGAGCTATGGTATTTTGAAAGGTACCCGTGGCAAGAAAATGTAGGGCTGCCATTACCTTCAGCTTGGGTGTCAGTGCCGTAGGATACCTGTGCAGCGGTTGCAGGTGTGGTGCCAGCCTCGCCGTCAACTCCTCAATCAACGGTTGGGGGAAGCGGTAGCACCGGATACAGTCATTCTCCCGCATGTCAGCCAAGTCCGGAATTGCTCGGGGAAGAGGCGGCGCTCTGCAGTAATTTGGAAGTGACAAGGAAGAGTGAGTGCACTACAACAACAATTATTTTTTGCTGAGCACATGTTAATCTGTCAATACACATATGCGACATACGTAGTCAGGTATGTGCCACATGCCCTTGACACGTATGGCTGCCAGGTGACACTCCTACCAAGACCCAGCTACACACGGAGATTGTGAACCTCCACATGCCATGGCATGGGATTAGCTGTGTCCCAGTGTAAGTGAACAGCCAGACGCAACACAGGAGTGACATACATCAACACATCATCAGAAGTAGGCTGTCGATTTCAGAGACTGGTAGCGGAACACTAGAGCCACAGGTCACATGACATGACACTAGGACAGCCCACACACCTTGCCAATAAGGTGTACATGTAATGACTCACCACACATTCATAGAGAGGATGCAGACATGTCCTTGTTATGCTACTCCGTGTCCCATGCATACATACGCACCTCACATCCGATACCACATGTGGCCTGGTGTGCGTAACAGTGTGCCATGGCCATCTACACACAGACACATGTTGGTTGCTGCAACAGCTGATGCTTTTGAGGGAGCACCAACATCAAGCTAATGGGGACACCCCACACATACATGACATAGTCACATCGTGCACCGTGGGTACTAACATGTCTGGTGTGGTAACCCCTGTAGCAGGCATCAGGGGACACTTGCGTGTGTTGTTGACTGTGCCATGCCAGTGACGCTCATCCCAAGTGTGCAGTACGACATGCACACATGTCAAAGGAGTTAAGGGCATGCCTGGCACACATTGCACCGTCACACATAACATCTGTACACATCTCATCATACATCTGGTGCCTTCTCGACTCAGGAGTAATGTGCCACATCACAGCCTTTCACACCTGTGCCCCACACATGTAGTACTGCCCAGACAATGCCTTGATGTCCATCCATGGACAAGTATGTCAGCCCTATTCCTTCCGGTGTGCTGCCTGTCGCCACTGTGATGTGTGAAAGGCACCGTACATTCGCTCAGAGGGCCTATGTACGTTCCCTATCACTATGGGAGTGCTGCCGTATGTGTACTCATAGTGATAGTGAGCGTACGCACGCGTGTACGGTCCGTACCACTATGAGTACGCATACGCGAGAACACCCATAGTGATATGGACCGTACACACGCCTGTACGCTCACTTTCACTATGGGTGTTCTCGCGTATGCGTACTCATAGTGGTACGGACCGTACACGCGTGCGTACGCTCACTATCACTATGGGTGTTCTCGCGTATGCGTACCCATAATGATAGTGAGCGTACGCACGCATGTACGGTCCGTACCACTATGAGTACGCATACGCGAGAACACCCATAGTGAAAGTGAGCGTACAGGCGTGTGTACGGTCCGTATCACTATGGGTACGCATACGCGAGAACACCTATAGTGATACGGACCGTACACACGCCTGTACGCTCACTTTCACTATGGGTGTTCTCGCGTATGCGTACTCATAGTGGTACGGACCGTACACGCGTGCGTATGCTCACTATCACTATGGGTACGCATACGCAAGCACACCCATAGTGATACGGACCGTACACACGCCTGTACGGGCCGTTGCTATGCATTTGTGGTGCCCTAGGGCCCCGGTACGCACCGTACCTGTGTGTGAAACTCCAAATTACATAGGGGACACATGAGGGACAAGTATAAAGGCCTACATGCATGCTGGTTGTCATGGAGACCAAGTTTAAAGTTTGAATTTTTTTCAGCAGGTGCACAGCAGAAGTCAGTTTGAATGAATCTACTTTGTTGCAATGTGGTTCTGGAGTTGACATCATGCTCAAGAAAAAAACACAATAAGAACCCACTGACTGTGCTGGGTTTGAAGGGATTGGAGGAAACATAGGATGCAAATGTGAGTGACCAATCACTCTGTACTCCTGTGCATGAAACAGGCCAGCAAGGCAGATATGAGGCAGCCAGGTCCCATGAGGGAGCACTTGCCTGCACATCTTTGGATTCGACGACCCAGCTGCTGCTACTGATTCCCTGGAACCATGTCAAGGTCTGTGGAGAGGTCACAGCCTTTCACCCTGGAGGAGAACCTGGCTTTGCTGGATGTGATCCTCCCACAGTACCCCCTGCTGTATGGGCGACCAGGGTATCAGGTGAGTGCAGAGTCTACTAGCACAGACTGTGTCCCTTGTTTGTGACTGTGACTTCTGGCATTTTGTCCAGGTGTGACACACATGCTATGTACTGTAGGGGGGGGTCCCGGGGGGAATGCCTGATGTCTCCCAGCCAGTGCATGCTGTGGTGCATGTCTGCTGTCCTCACTTGCATTGTGTTTACTGTGACAATCACTGCATGGTGCATGCCACATTCTGCCTGTCTTGTCCTCCTGGGAATGTAGCCTCTACAGTCCTCAATTTATTATGTGGTCAGCCCAGTGTGACAGGTGACTGTACCCACAGATGTGTGTTAGTTCTGTGTACCTGTGCTGAGAGTGTCCACATGATGTGTTCGTACCCTGGACATCGGTGTGTGTGAAAGTCCCCTGTCATGTGGGTGGGTGCATATGTGGAGTGTGGCACCCGGGCTGCATGAGGGATGGATATACCGTGCCCATGTGATGTGAGCAGGGAGCAGTGCTGTGTGTCTGACGTGCAGATCCAGCCGCACACCTGTGAGCCCCCCCCCCATCTAGTGGCACATGTGCAGAGTGAGGTTTGTCGCTGCATTTGGCAATGGCAGGTGAATGTCCTGTGCCTGTGTGTGTCTGTGTACTCTGCTGCGGTAGCGTCAGTGGCCTGTGGCATGTGACTGCTTAGAGGTGCTGCACATTATCCTGGTGTACCTTCTGATGCACAGTGTGAGCCTGGATCATTGATTGTGTCATTGCCCTCATTCCACCTGTGTACTTTCAATGGCACGTACTGCTTTTGCCCTTCCCCAGAAGATCATGTCCCTATGACAACGGTGCAATGCGTTGGATGCATACTATGCCTTGTTGTAAACAGCAAATTTGTTCTAATATGTCTCTCTGTGACATGTGCCTGGTGTATTGATGTAGTGTCACTTGTTCATCCTCACAGGTAGGCGCCTCTGCCAAGAAGCAGATATGGATGACCGCCGTCAGTGCCGTGAGGAGTGCGGAGGGTCGCAAGCGGCGCCTGGCCCAGGTGAGGAAACGCTGGCAGGATATCCGGTGCTGGACGCGGAGGATCGCACGGGTCCTGCTGGGGGACTCACATGAGACCCATAAGAACCGCGGGTGCCGCCGTCTGACCCACATCCACAAGCGTGTGCTGGCGGTGGTATTTCCAGACTTGGACAGGCGCTTACAGGAGAAGCAGCAGCAGGAAGGGGGTAGGTACATGTGTGTTTGTTGTGTGTCACCAGCATTTGTAAGTGCACAGTTGCATGGATACACTGCCAGGGTTTAAAGGTGCTGTGCAGATCCAGTTACCCACAGTATAGCGGTGCTCTCCTGCCTCCCTTCCCCTCCTTGCAATGTGTTCCCTGGTCTGTGTGTAGTCACTCCTTCACAAGGTAATGTAGGCTGGCGCTTTCTCCACGTGAACTATGCCTGTAGCATCATGTATGGGGGTGGTGTGTAACAGGTTTTGGGACCTTGCCTGTGCCCTGTCCAGTTCAGTACATGTGGGTTCCATGTCAGTTGGCACTGATGCTGAGTCCAGACATGGGAGTTAGTCTCTCAAGTGTCATGCCTTACAGCACGCATGTCCTATGTTGTGGCCTGTGACATGATGTGCATGAGTGTGCGATACGCATAGTGCAGGGATGGTGGCGTGTGTTGCAGTCATTCCCATTCAGGACCATGGAGTTGTGTGGCCACTACTGTCCCCTGGGGCATATTTTCCTAGGTGTCATGTGTGTCATCACAAAACGTGGACACTTTCAGTGTCTACAGCATAGGTTGTGCTCTGTGCCATTGTCCCCTGGCACCATGTATATTGACGTAATATGTAGTACAAGTTTCAACTGTACAGCCTGACCTGATTTTCCTTGTTCATACTCACGGTGGCCAGTGCCTGTGTGTCTTGTTACAATCATCTGATGATGACCATTTGTACATGATTATTTGGACAGGCGCACCTTGGGTATTTGGCGTCCACTCTTGCATTTATGCAGCCCCTGTGTATTTCACCCAGACTACGAGATGTAAGTGCTTCCTGTGTCTCAACACATTGTCTCATGTAGGGGGTGGTTGGTGCGGGCAAAGCCTACATGTCAAAACCTGATATCTCCTTGCTAGGTCTGGCCAGTGTGTGATGTTTGTTTGCACATACACTCAAGGTGCAGTGAGCCAGTCATGGTGGGCATGTTTTCAGTATTACCTATGCAGCATGTGCCTCAAGTTCATGGATATGGTCCCTGCTCATCCCTATTTTCGGCAACGCTGTGTGGTGCAGATGCAGTGCTGGATTGTCCCCAGGGCCTGGCTCCTATGTCAAACTCCATTTCATGTCATTTGCTATTGTGTCATGCTCTCCATGGTTTTTCAGTGGCATGGTGGGTCAACCAACTGTGTGTTGCATGCCCTACATCTGTACCTTGTTTTGTAGATGTTACTGATCTTTCTTTTCAGGCTATGCACTGTAACCTATGTAGATTGGACTCATGTGACATATGTATACGGGTGTGTGATTAATTGCTGTCTCTTCACCTTGCCCACAGCATCGTCGGGGGACACGGAGGGAGACATGAGCACAGACGGAGCGGAGCGACCGAGCACCAGTGCCAGCGTTGACATCGTGACTGGCACATTGAGTGGAACTGAGGCGGAGGAGAGTGAGGCCGAGGACCTGTCCACTGGCACGACAGAATATGAAGCTGACGGGTCCGAGGATGATCTCTCCGAGTGGGCGGAGGCTGCACCAGCAGCCGACAGCGGCACAACATCTCACCCCGCCCCCTCCATTGCCATCAGCTGCCTCCCACTTGCTCGTGTCCCTTCCCAGCGTGCCCGGTCACCACATGTCTCCTTCCCGCCAGGCACCGCACCCCCTGCCCCTGTCTCCACTGCTGCCGCCAATGCCGAGTCTGTGGAAATCCAGCGGCAGTTGCAGGTTGGTCAGGCTGCGATGCTTAATGTCCTCCATGGCCACAGCCAAGTGCTGAACAACATGGAGGAATACTTGGAGGGCATTTTTTCATCGCAGGCTGACCAACGCAACTTGCTGAGGTCCATTGACTCGACACTGACTGCAGCAGTGGGTCTCCTGCAGCGCTACGTCCAACCCCCTACCCCTGACCCATCCACACTTCCCACTCCCATGCCTGTCCCACATACACCCAGACGTCAGCATGCACCCACCACAACAGACACAGGCACCACACCAGCAGGGAAGGTCATACGCACACCTCCTGGCACGCACACACAAGGTGAAGTAGGCACACCCACTGGGTCGGGGGGCAAACGTAAGTCACGCAGCCAGAGTGGGAGTCCGCATTCCACCAAATCCACTCCCTCCAAATCACCTCCCCTCAGCTCTCCTGGCCACATATCCGGCAAAGACTCCTTCATGGCCGCTCTGTCCCTGAGCCCCAATGTGACACCACCCCGAAAGCGGTCAAGGGAGTCCCCGGTCAGGGTGGTTGAGTCCCCCCCCCTGTCCACACCCTCCCCCAGTGGCGCTGCGACCCATCCCTCCGCCCCCCCCCTCCTTGGGGCCTGTGGTTCCTTCGGGTGCAGGGGAGTCGCTGGAGGACCTTGCTAAGGTGTGCAGCGACATCCTGGCCTCCGCCTTTGGCCCTGCCCCACCCCCTGTGGTGAGTCCTCCATCCCTGCACCCACGACGCCTACTCTTCGCCCTCATGTCCCTGCGGTGCCTGGTCCTTCCCCCCCACATGATGCCCTCCCCACTGTGGAAGACGAAGGAGTCTGACTGTGCAGGCAAGCTAGGGGACACGCGCCCCAATGTGTCCCCCACCTGGATTGGAACTTTGGATTGCCCTATGGGCATTGTACTTTTTGAACTGTCAAGGGACAAACATATTTTTGGATGCTGATTAAAGCAATTTATTTTTCCTTAGTACACTACTGTCTGTCTGGTATTGCTGTTGGTCGACCTGCCCCATTATTTTGGGTGGTGATTATGTGTTGGGTGTGTGGGAATTGTCGTCTTGTGCTGGTCATAGGGTGGATCCTGGTATCTGTGTGCCAGCACAAGCTGTTGCCTACATAACTTTGTTCATGTAAGCAGTTACTGCATGGTGACATCGTCCCAAGGTGTGTTCCTTCCTCTGTGTAACCTGACTTCTTCCCTGCAGGGTATTTCCAATCTGTGGTGCTGAGCTGTGTCTACATTGGCTGGGTGTGTGACGGACTCGTTAGACTTGGGCCATGCATGCTGAGCGATGTCTCCACCTGCATCATTCGTGGCGTCCTTG
Organism: Triturus cristatus; assembly: GCF_964204655.1. Lineage (NCBI taxonomy): Eukaryota > Metazoa > Chordata > Amphibia > Caudata > Salamandridae > Triturus > Triturus cristatus. The sequence goes on from NC_140590.1 coordinate 1,054,574,767, forward strand.
GTGGTCACTGTACTTGTGTATGTTGACTGTTGCCATGGCTTCATGTGTACATGTATTATTTTAGGCGCTATGCATATGTATACTTCCAGCCTCGCACACATGTGGTACATGTACTGCAGGATCTTTGTGCACCTGACTGACATTTGTGGGCGTTGGATCTGTGGGTACTCCACCCTTTTCTTTGCAGGGGCACTGCTGTGAGTGTTAGGCACCCACCCCTCCTGTGTCTGGGCACTGCTGGGAGTGATAGGCACACACCCCTCCTGTGTCTGGGCACTGCTGGGAGGACTCTACACCCACCCCTCCTGTCTCTGGGCACTGCTGGGAGGACTCTGCACACACCCCTCCTGTCTCTGGGCACTGCTGGGAGGACTCTGCACACACCACTCTTGTGACTGGGCACTGCTGGGAGGACTCTACACCCACCCCTCCTGTCTCTGGGCACTGCTGGGAGGACTCTACACCCACCCCTCCTGTCTCTGGGCACTGCTGGGAGGACTCTGCACACACCCCTCCTGTCTCTGGGCACTGCTGGGAGGACTCTGCACACACCACTCTTGTGACTGGGCACTGCTGGGAGGACTCTACACCCACCCCTCCTGTCTCTGGGCACTGCTGGGAGGACTCTACACCCACCCCTCCTGTCTCTGGGCACTGATGGGAGGACTCTGCACACACCCCTCCTGTCTCTGGGCACTGCTGGGAGGACTCTGCACACACCACTCTTGTGACTGGGCACTGCTGGGAGGACTCTACACCCACCCCTCCTGTCTCTGGGCACTGCTGGGAGGACTCTACACCCACCCCTCCTGTCTCTGGGCACTGATGGGAGGACTCTGCACACACCCCTCCTGTCTCTGGGCACTGCTGGGAGTGATAGGCACCCACCCCTCCTGTGTCTGGGCACTGCTGGGAGTGATAGGCACACACCCCTCCAGTGTCTGGGCACTGCTGGGAGTGATAGGCACCCACTCCTCCTGTGTCTGGGCACTGCTGGGAGTGATAAGCACACACCCCTCCTGTCTCTGGGCACTGCTGGGAGTGATAGGCACACACCCCTCCTGTGTCTGGGCACTGCTGGGAGGACTCTGCACCCACCCCTCCTGTCTCTGGGCACTGCTGGGAGGACTCTGCACACACCCCTCTTGTCTCTGGGCACTGCTGGGAGGACTCTGCACCCACCCCTCCTGTCTCTGGGCACTGCTGGGAGGACTCTGCACACACTCCTCCTGTCTCTGGGCACTGCTGGGAGGACTCTGCACACACCCCTCCTATTTCAGGATATGTACGCTTAGAACATACACGGGTGTGGGTTCGCTCCATGCATACGAGGTGGGGGTAGGGTCCATACATACACGGTTGGGGTGGGGGGTACGCTCCATACGTACGCGGATGAGGGTACGGGTCGTACTTACACTGTTGGGGTGGGGTGTACGCTCCATACGTACGCGGGTGAGGGTACGGGTCATACTTACACTGTTGGGGTGGGGGTACGCTCCATACGTACGCGGGTGAGGGTACGGGTCGTACTTACACTGTTGGGGTGGGGGGTACGCTCCATACGTATGCGGGTGAGGGTACGGGTCGTACTTACACTGTTGGGGTGGGGGTACGCTCCATACGTACGCGGGTGAGGGTACGGGTCGTACTTACACTGTTGGGGTGGGGGGTACGCTCCATACGTACGCGGCTGAGGGTACGGGTCGTACTTACACTGTTGGGGTGGGGGGTACGCTCCATACGTACACGGGTGAGGGTACGGGTCGTACTTACACTGTTGGGGTGGGGGGTACGCTCCATACGTACGCGGGTGAGGGTACGGGTCGTACTTACACTGTTGGGGTGGGGGTACGCTCCATACGTACGCGGGTGAGGGTACGGGTCGTACTTACACTGTTGGGGTGGGGGGTACACTCCATACGTATGCGGGTGAGGGTACGGGTCGTACTTACACGGTTGGGGTGGGGGTACGGTCCGTACATACACTGTTGGGGTGGGGGTACGCTCCATGCATACGCGGGTGGGGGTACGTGTCGTACATACACTGTTGGGGTTGGGGGTACGCTCCATACGTACGCGGGTGTGGGTACGGGTCGTACTTACACTGTTGGGGTGGGGGGTACGCTCCATATGTACGCGGGTGTGGGTACAGGTCGTACTTACACTGTTGGGGTGGGGGGTACGCTCCATACATACGCGGGTGTGAGTACGGGTCGTACTTACACTGTTGGGGTTGGGGGTACGCTCCATGCATACGGGGTGGGGGTTCGGTCCGTACATATCCGTCCCCACGCTATGTGATGCTTGTGCAGGCCGTACCCAGGCCTTTGCCACGTGGGTACAGCCGTCCTGCCATTGTTGGGATTACGCAGGTGTGGGCGTGGTACGACTCGTACCCACGCTCTTAAGGCGTGGGTACGGGACGTACCTGTATTGTTTTGTTGCCGGTTCGCGTCGTCAAGCACTTCCGTTGTGGCGGACGCTGGCTTTGCTGGACATGCCCCCACCCCCTCGTAGTGACCAGGGCCTGGGGGTCAGGTATGTCCAGGGCATGTGTGCTGTGTGACTTTGGTGGGGGTTTTGTGGCCTGCCCCTGGTCCTGCCCCCCCCCTTTCCCCACTCCCTTTGTTGTTCTGACCTTCTGCGGCGTCTGCATCGTAACCTGTAGAGGAGGTCGACTGCTATGAGGCCCGGGATGACACATAGGTTCGGGTCCATGTCTGTCCGTCGCGTGCAGGTACTCCTTGTTCGCGTCGTCCTGATTTCCCGGCAGTTTTTGGCTGCTGGAAAATATTCACCGTGCGGGATGACGTCGGTGCGATCGTAATTCCTGATTCGTAAATGGCAGGCTGCGTGCGTCCCGACGTGACGTCGGCGCTTTCCCGGATAACATTTGTATGTTTATTTTCGTCGGTCGGGGTTTTGTACGATTCGTACGGAAATGGTATTTCCGTGCAAATCGTAATTCCATGTTTGTATATTTTTTCGACCGGGTACGCGTCGGATGGAGAATATGCTCCGTCCGACGGTTCGTACCCGGTTTTTACCGGATCGTGATCGGCACCCAAGTATGTGTAAGTTTCTGTAGAAGTAAGTGTGGTGGTGTGTGTATAACTGTATATGGAAGTAAATGGATGTTTGATTCTTTATTAGCATGAGTGACTATGTGTGTGAGTAACTCTATGGGTGAGTGGCGTTGTGTAACAGGATGTATAGGTGTATGAGTACATATGATGAGTGAGTACATGTATGAGTGACTGTATAGGACTGTTGGTGAATGAGTGGATGTGTATGTGGATCTTAGAATTACTGAATAGGTTGTAGTAACTGATATTGGTATGTCCATTGTTTTGAAAATTTTAGTTTCTATTTTTGAATGTGTGTATCAAAGGTTATATTAGGGGGAGAGGAGGTCTGCCACTCTATCACAAGGATGATGTTATCAGTGATGTCATTTGAGATGTCATCAGTGATGTCATGAGTGATGTCACTGACCATGTCATGAGTGATGTAATATGTGACGTCATCAGCAGTGCATTGCGGGCGCTCGAGTTATAGTTAGCTGAACTAACTATATCGGGGGAATTTCAATGGTTTTGTACGAGTGAAAAGTCCAGCTAACTATACGCCCTTGAAACCTATGTTTTTTTCAATTAATTTCTAAGGTTTTTTAAATGCTAATTCCTAACTATAACGTGCCTGAAACCTATGTTTTTTTTTCAGTGAATTTCAAAGGTTTTTTTAATGCTAATTTCTAACTATGCCTACAGAGATAGGACATGTGAAGAAAGAAGAAAAAAGGAAAGAAAGAAAAAAAAGAAATGCAGAAAGAAGCAACAGAAGTCCTCAAAGACGAAAAAAAGTGCAGGAAGAAGGATAACGTGCAGAAAGAACAAACAGAAGAGCAGAAAGAAGCCTTGTTTCAAATTCATCCTGTACCCTGAACTTTTTCAGACGGATACTGCTGGTAACTGAGTCTGACTAACCAGTCCTAGAGCCAGTGCTATGTTAAAAGACACTCAGAATACAGTGAAAACACCTACATACACTAGGGAACACTATGCGTTGGGGTTCCCCTGTGATCAACATGACCTCCTCTGTAAGCCCCTAGTAGATAATAGGGCAGGGGATTAAAACTACCTCTTAAAACGCGCCTCAGGGCGTGTTTGCACACGTCACCTCAGGCCCCGTCCCCTCACTTCCCCACTGTGTAAACACGCCCTGTGGCCATTTTAAGTTGGGAGATTAAGTCCCCTTGAATCCTGAGGGTCCCTAGGGTCCAAATAGACCACTAGGTACCTCCAGTAAGCGCCACAGAGCTGCGTTGCAAAGAGATGTAAAAAGGGACACGGCCTAGACCACCTCTCTGCAACGCAGCGCAGTGGCGCTTACTGGAAGCACTTGGTGGGCTAGTTGGCCCCCAGGGTCCCTCAGGATTGAAGGGGAATTATTTCCCCAACTTAAAACGCACCACAGGGCTTGTTTGCACACGTTAACTCAGGCCCCGTCCCCTCCCTTCACCCCTGTGTAAACACGCCCTGTGGCCGTTTTTACTTGGGAGATTAAGTTCATTTGAATCCTGAGGGTCCCTAGGGTCCAACTAGCCCACTAGGTACCTCCAGTAAGCGCCACAGAGCTGCGTTGCAGAGAGGTGTAAAAAGTGGCACGGCCTGGACCACCTCTCTGCAACGCAGTTCAGTGGCGCTTACTGGATGCACCTGGTGGGTTAGTTAGCCCCCAGGGGCCCTCAGGATTGAAAGGGAATTATTTCCCCAACTTAAAACGCGCCATAGGGCGTGTTTGCACACGTCACCTCAGGCCCCATCCCCTCCCTTCCCCACTGTGTAAACACGCCCTGTGGCCATTTTTTAAGTTGGGAGATTAAGTCCCCTTGAATCCTGAGGATCCCTAGGGGCAAAATAGCCCACTAGGTACGTCCAGTAAGCGCCATTGCAGAGAGGTGTAAAAAGGGGCACGGCCTGCACCACCTCTCTGCAACGCAGAGCAGTGGCGCTTACTGGAAGCACCTGGTGGGCTAGTTGGCCCCCAGGGTCCCTCAGGATTGAAAGGGAATTATTTCCCCTACTTAAAATACGCCACAGGGCGTGTTTGCACACGTCACCTCAGGCCCCGTCCCCTCCCTTCACCACTGTGTAAACGCGCCCTGTGGCCATTCTAAGTTGAGAGATTAAGTCCCCTTGAATCCTAAGGGTCCCTAGGGTCAAACTAGCCCACTAGGTACCTCCAGTCAGCGCCACAGAGCTGCATTGCATAGAGGCGTAAAAAGGGGCGTGGCCTCAGAACACCTGTCTGCAACGCAGCTCCCTGGCGCATACTGGAGATACCTTTTGGGCTAGTTGGCCCTCAGGGACCCTCAGTATTGAAGGGGAATTAATTCCCCAACTTACAACTGGCCAGGGGGCGCGTTTGCAGAGTGCTGCAAGGAGGGGGCGTGGCCTCCAGCGCGATGCCGGTCTTTTATTTATTTTATTTTTTTAAGAAGGAGGGGTGTGTGGCCCCCCTTCTTTTTCTAATTTACTGGTCCTGGGGACCCCATCCCCCAGGGCCTGCACCCTAATTGTTTTAGTTGAAAAAAAAAAATTTGGCCCTCCCAAGGCCTTAATCGGCCCGGGGACCCCAACCCCCGGGTCATGGCCTTTTTAAAAAAAAAATCTTTAGGAGGGGGCTGCGTTGCCCCCCTCCTCAGGCCACTTATGGCCCCGGGGACCCCATCCCCCGGGGACGGCCTTTGTTTCTTATTATTTTTAAAAAATATATATTTATAGAAACACCTAGGACATGCTGGACAAACCGTATGTACCTATCACCATGACGATTTGCGTGACATTCATTAAAAGGCGACTATGCATAGAATGAATCCACATGGAATGTATTTACACCGCTAGTGAAGCTTTGACGTGTCTGACGCCCTACCGTGCCTAATCCCGGCGCCCCCGCCGGTGGGTACTCTCCAAGTAGACACCCTTGTCGTTTATTTATACAAACATGGGTAGCTATTGACGGGCACATTTAATATACATGCACACCAAGCCATTCAAAGGGGATTCGAAAAAAAATTCGACCAAACTATGCAAGAAACCCCCCTCACGGTTAATAAAACACACATCCACCGCTGGATGTGTAATACTTTTTATTTTACTCTCTGGAAAGGAGACGAACCTCACTTGAGAGTCACAGCGTGCACCTGGCTGAGCCCAATGCTGTGTTACACCCACCAGTGCCCGCCGAGTGCCTCACACCTCAGTGTTGTATTCCACCAGCTAGTGCGTATGCTATGACACTCTCTAGCTCATGTGCACTGTAACACCACCCCGTGAATATGTCATGCCACACTTGCCTTCGCACGGGGTATATTGCCCCATCTAACGGGCCTTCCTCGATGCCTATGTTATAACGCACAGCGCTATGCCATACATATTACAATCTGGGATCCATATCTTTGTCACAGTGCATATGCAACGCTACACTCCCCAGCACATATTTTATATTACAACTTTAGAGACTAGTTAGGTTACACAACACTGCCCTGTGCATATTACACTCCAAGGCGCATATCGCATAGCACGCGCTAGTGCCTGTGCTATCTCGCGCTCTCCAATGAATCTGTCATTGCGCACAATGTATTGCATATTATATTTCACGCCCCGGTTCATCTTATATCACACTTTTTGGTGCATAGTTTATACCATATACTATATCTAGTTTTCATTTTCAATCGTGCTCTCAGGACTATGTGCTATATAACACTGCATCCACCTACCCTTTTCACGGGCATTACATTTTGCGATGGGGGTGGATGGTCAGGGGGTGTTTCTGCCAAGTGAGCCCGGAGTCACAGTCATAAACGTCCTCTTCTTCCTGAATAAAAGTGAGATTATGCTGCATACTTGTTCATATTTTAAGTAGTTCGCACAGACACACATTTTAAAAACAATAACGTTCCTAATACCCACCTTCTCTGAACAGTTAGCTTGCTGCCCCATCCACCTCCTCCCTATCCTCTGTTGTGTGAATCCATGGACTAGCCTCCTCCCTCCTGCCATGCATGGTCTGATGTGCTGCCACTGCCCTCCATTTAGCATGATGTACCAGTCCACTCCTCCTGCCCTCCATTGCCCAATTCTATGGCCCATCATTGACCTCCTGCTTAGCCTCTGTGCTTAGCTTGCTGCCCCTATTCTCCTTCCCCCTACCCTCCAAAGTCTTTGTGCATGCCCCTGCTCCATCCTTTTTGCCCACCATGTTCCATGGACCTGCCACTCCTATCTACTCTGAGTGTTCTGTTGAGCTGCCACTCCCCTCCCACCTGCCAAGCATTGTCAGATGACTGTAACCTGTCCCTGCCACTTCCACCCTGCCTGTCCACATGCCATGCCCCTATCCCCTTCCTCCTGTCCTCCATGGTCCATTTTACTGCCACACCCTTCTCCCCTCCCTGGTCTGTTGTGCTGCAACTGTTCCTCCTGCCTGCCCCGCTCGGTCTGTTGTGACGCCCCTTCCCCTGAACTTTCTTGTCTGTGCCCAGGTCCTGACCCTCCCTTCTATCATCCATGGTCCTTTGTGCATACCCCTGCACCCTCCTTCTTGCCCATCATAGCCATTGTGCTGCCACTAACCCTCCCGCTTGCCATGCATGGTCTTCTGTGCTGCCATGTCCCCTCCCACCTTCCCTGTGTGGTCAGCTAGCTGCCCCTGAACCCCTCCCACCTTCCCTCCATGGTCTGTGTGTATGCCACCATAGTCTCATTGTTGCTCTCCATGGTGTGTCTTGTTTCTAGTGCCCATCCTGCCTGACCTCCATGGTCATCTTGCTGCTCCTGCCCTGCCTCCTTGCCCCCAGCCCTCTGTTTCCATGTGCAGACCCCTATTCCCTCCCTACTGGCTTTTCTGTTCCATTGTAATGCTCCTGATCCGTCCCTCCTGCCCTTTATGGTCTGTTATGCTGCAGCTTTCTCTCCGGTCTGTCCATTATGGTCAGCTAGTTACCATTGCCTCTCTCCCCCCTGTTCTCTGTCGTCCATGTGCATGGTCCTGTCCCCTCCCTATTGCTTTCTATGGATTGTTGTGCTGCACTCCCGTCCTGCATGCGCTGTGTGGTGTATTGTGCTGCTGCAAACCCTGATGCCTGCCCTGTAGGGTCAGTTTGGTGCACCTCTCCATGTCCCTCCTGTCCTCTGTTATCCGAGTCCATGTCCCTACCCCAATTCCTCCTGCCTACCATGATCCAATGTACCATACTTGCAAACATTTTGAACTTGGTAAGAGGGAGATTTTGAAAAAAAACTGGGGTATTGATTTTCCCCTTTGAGTTACATTGAAAAAGAGGAGATTGTAGACAGGAGACAGATCAAATAAAGCCCATTTTAGCTTAAAAACATTGGACGTTTCCTGGCTGAAACGGGTCTGTTGGCATGTATGGTTGTGCTACCACTGCCTCTTCCTTCTGCCCACAATGGTCTATTATATTGCCACAGCCTCTCTTGCCAGTCCTGTATTGTTGGTTTGTTGCCCCTGCCCCCCTTTCCACTGCCCTCCATAGTCTGTTGTGCTGCCACTGCCCTTCCTGCCTGCCCAGTGTGGTCAAATTGTTGCCTCTGCACTCTCCTACCTGCCTTAAATTTTCAGAGTCCGTGCCCCTGGCCTCTGCCTCTCAACAGTATCCCAATGAACAACTAGATTGCGAACATTCTATATTTATTACAAAAGTGTGGAACGCCTGACGTCATCTTGATGTAATCAAAACTGTAATACCTAGAGCCTTTCCTTTAGAAATTACATATATGAGAGGGTCTTATTTGCATCAAAATTATGGTTAGTGCTCTAAAAAACTAAAAGGAGGACATATTTTCTGAGTTTTCAAATAGCGACAAAGAACTTTTAAATTATTTGTAATCTTTATGTTTTTTTATCCAGTTGACCACTTGATTAAATGTTGCACTTAGGGGAGATGATGTGGTGTTACTTCCAGAGCTGAAGACTTTGCAACTGGGGAACCAGGTTGGAGTTTCTGCTTCAGCTCAACATTCTGTGATTCTGGTCAAATCACTTAATCTCCCCATGTCTACAACCAAAATGAATTTGATCTTGTGTGATGTAACCAATGCTCATGTAAAGCACTCCAATACCTGACAAGTCTGCACTATATAAAACTGCAAATACACAAAAACAAGTGTTTTGAAAACTTCTGTCATTGGGTTACATGTGGGCTACATCTGGGTAATATTTGTGCTGCATTTGGGCTCTTTTGTCTCTGGTGGCCATCTTGGGAGATTTATTTGTTATGAAGTTTTCTAATTTCCTCATTTACTGCAGTCTCCTCAGTTGGAAATGCTTTCAGTTTTTTACTTTGATTCCATCAAGAAGGTATTCAGATATGTCACAAATTTGCCATAAATTCAGAATGTTAGCACTCTAGTTGCTTATTAGATCACTGTAGTAAAGCTACTGCTCACCAGGGAAGTCTGCTGCTGGTATTGAAAGTGCATGTTTCAGTCTGCATGTCAGAATTTTTTAATGAAATAGAATTGAGAAGTCACTCAAAATGTGCCCTAATTTTTCTTTCTGCAGCACTAATCATAATTTCTATGGCAAAATGAACCTCCTCATTGTGTTCCTTTTAAAATTAAATGTTTTAAGTGTTACCAGTTTATTCCAATCAAGAGGGCTTCAGGTGTGCCATACTTTTGTCATAAGTAAGACAGTAAGCGCTCTAGTTGTTCTTAAGAATACTCTGGGACATTCTGTCATTGGGCTATACTTGGGCTACATCTGGGTGATATTTGGGCTACATTTGGGCTCTTTTGTCTCTGGTGGCCATCTTGGGAGATTTATTTGTTATGAAGTTTCCTAATTTCCTCATTTACTGCAGTCTCCTCAGTAGGAAATACTTTCAGTTTTTTACTTTGGTTCCATCAAGAAGGCATTTAGATGTGTCACACATTTGCCATAAATTCTGAATGTTAGCACTCTAGTTGCTCATTAGATCACTGTAGTAAAGCTACTGCTCACCAGGGAAGTCTGCTGCTGGTATTCAAAGTGCATGTTTCAGTCTACATGTCAGAATTGTTTTATGAAATAGAAGAGGGTTTGAGAAGTCAAAATGTGCCCTAATTTTTCTTTCTGCAGCACTAATCATAATTTCTATGGCAAAATGAGCCCCCTCATTTTGTTCCTTTGTATTTTAAATGTTTTAAGTGTTACCACTTTATTCCAATCAAGATGGCTTCAGGTGTGCCATACTTTTGTCATATGTAAGACAGTAAGCGCTCTAGTTGTTCTTTAGAACACTCTGGGAAGCTGCAGTAGAACACAAAGGAATCAACTGACAGTCTCTGCCCTTGTTGGATGTACATGTTTTACTGAGAATGTCAGACTTCTTTCTCACATGACTGAGAAAGATAATGTGAATTTACTGAAAATATGCTCTTAGTTTAGCTTATAGATCTCCTTCCAAACCTCTGTGGGAAAAGCATGAGAAAATAGTTTTCTCTCAAACATGATTCATGATATCACAGCAGAAGGCTTTTTCACATGGTAAAATCACCTTAGAACACACCACAATTCCTAAAATGAGTATGGTACCATCAACAAATGATTTATGATGTAAATAAAGTCTTAAAACCTTCCATTAACTGCAATGCTTTTTAATGAGGTGCTATCATGTATATTGGTCCCAAGATGGCTGCCAACACTTCTTGGATGAAGTACTGACAGCCAATCAGATCTCACGATGAGATGTGTGGTTAGGCTCCGCCCAGTTATATCTATCTTTTTAACTCTAATTTTCTCAGGAACTACTGAATGGATTTACACCATTTAAGCAAAAGGCACAAGTCTGAACTGAGGACTACCTCTTTGCCAAATTTGGTGTAATTCCTTTCAGCAGTTCGGGCTGTAGCTGCGTCAACAGGTCATTTTGGAAAATGCATGGGGACCCCCCTTTTTTCTCGGCACCCGCTTGATGAATCACCTTGAAAGTTTCAGGATAGGAGTGGACCGGAGCTGGCCAAAAGTGTGGAAAACTTTGCGAAGATTAGTCAATCGGCACCAACGTTATTCCAAATAGAATGTTGCGGATTTCCTATGGAAAATAGGTCCTAACTGTAACTACCTACTGGCGTCTGCGATATTAATCGATATTTTGTACAACTATATTTTTAACATCAATATTTTTGTACTTACCTGTTTAAGTATAGGGAGTTGATATTCTGTCAGTGAACCTGCTGGAGTGACGCTCCACCAGCCAAAATAGACATTAATGCGAATTTGGATTTGCAGCTGGAGCAGCAGAAATTAAAACAAATGAACTGACAGATATGTCACTTTGAGTGCTTTCATTTCTGTTGTCTGTGTTGATAGTGCAAAGTGGGCATGGCAGCAGCAAATGAAAGGCGACATTGTTAGGTTCTGTGGATTGCTCATGTCTGAGGGGCACTTTACATTTAAGTTCCCTTCACACATTTAGGCCCAGAAACATGTCTGAAGATACTAACCTGCTCACGCAGTGACATTATTTTAGCCAACCAGAGCTCAGGTTAGAGAAAAGAGCAATGCAGGATCAGTCCCAGCCCTATACTGGCTTCTCATAGGGTTTTCAACAGGCCTGCTGCGAGTAGAATAGGTGCGCAATGCCTGATGGACACCTAGAAGTAATATCCGTGGAGTTTACCAATAAAGGTAAATAGGACAATATACCTGTTAGCAGTGCCATAAAACCTAGAACAATATCTGTAAAGGAATGGCAAACACAGTAGCAGACAAATTCTACTAGTGTTTTAGGTGATTTCATTTTCTCCTAGTGAATGATTCTTCCTTGCTGCACTTGTGTGTTTACAAACTTCATTACCATAAAAAAATGTTATCAAGTGTTAAAGCTCAGCGGCCAGAATGCTTAGAGCAGAGGGGAAGCAATCCTGCTAAAAGTAATCCACCCTTCACCAAACTGTTGATTGTAGCAAAACGTATATAAGACGTCATATCCCAAATGGGCTATGAAGCACTCCTTGAGTAGATGTCACCAGGGTCGGACAGGCCTATCGGGCAGTCAGACAGTGCTTGACAAGCTGGTCTGACAGGTCAGTGTAAGAGCCGGTTTTCGTGGGCCTGTTTTATAGTATGCAGTTTCAGTTTTAACTGCTGATTTCCCTGACATTAAAACAAACATTGCCTGTAGCAAGCTCAACTCCATCCAGTCTTCAATACCTTTCATACAACAGGTTGTCTGTACAAGTTCAAAATTGCAGTAGTTTTTGCAAACATGGGTCACTTTTTTAGCTATCTAAATTATTAGTGGAGGCCACTTTCTTTTTGAGGTCTGGGCCTATTTTTTCTTCCAGTCGACCCTAGGTGTCACTGTGATATTTCAGGGCATGTTTCTGGCTGGTGGGTGACCACAGTAAGCAGCAGGACCCCTAAAATAGATGGGCCTGATTTTATAAAATATATTTCAGACGGAGGACACCCTTAAAGGACGTGGGGTATGTTGACTCCACTCAATACCAAGGCAGGTGCTTTCACTATTGGCGGCTCGCCAAGGGAATGCTGCGGGCGGTGAGGCGGGGGAGGGGAAAGGTGGGGGTAGTGGAGTCCGGCATACGATGGATAGGAGTAAAGTAAGTGATTAAATAAATAAAACAATTTACCTTGTGCACGCTGCATCGGACTCCACTACCCCCCCACCCTGCCCCTCCCCCGCCCTGCCCCAGCACTCCCTCGGCAAGTTGCCACTGGCTTTCACCTCACCAAACATCAAAGTTCGCCAGCCACTCTGCACGTATATAGGCTTTATCCTGTCCAGCTTAGATTTTTCCAAGCTCTTGTTTGAATATGTTTTTGTTTGTTAGAAATATGGGCTCATTTTGAAGCAAGCCTAGTGGTCCTGGGTTGATAACATAAATCTGGAATGGGTTCTTAAAAGTATGATGGACATTACAAAATCTAGGAGCCAAAGGTGATCAAACAAAATTTTAGATTGAAAATGCCAGCCTAATCAACTTTATTAAATGTAAGCAAAAAAACACACGTGTTAGCTTTGTACAGCAGATGGACACAGTATGTATCATGTATTTTAACTTTTATTGGAAGAAAGAAACATTTTAAAATGCTGTGTCATTACTGAAAAAAACAAGTTGGTTGAAATATTACATGTCACTTTTACTGACTCTGCTTTTCTTTTCTGAAAGAAATACGGAATATGTGGTTGGGCAATGAGATGTAGCAAATTGTGCAACGTGCTCCCCGAGAAGGCGGAGGCAGCTGGGAGGAGGCAGCTACTAAATAAAGTGCATACTTAAAGAACCACTTTAACAGGACTTAGATGTTGCCCCAATCGTCAGTGGTGTAGCAAGGGGAGCACGTGTTTTGGGGGTGGCGGTCTCCCGCAGCTCTTACCTGCTGTCTAAAGGAGGAAATCGCCAGCACCCCTCCCCACCACTAATCCCTCCGCTCTTCAATGCGGCCGCTGCAGGGTGGCAAACGCAGGGCCCGCCCCAGGCAGCCAATGGTCTAGCTACGCCACTGCCCATCCTTCCCACAGCACAAGGTCGGACTGGCCTTTTGGGCAATCAGGCAGTGTGCAAGGTCTGGTGTGACAGGTCAGTGTGTGGATCGATTTTTGGGCTGTGTGTGGCACTGTTATATGATTTGGTGGGCCAGTTTTTACACTATATTTTCCTGATATTAAAGCAAGCATTGCCTGAAGAAAGCTCAGATCCATGCATTCTTCATACCTCACACCAAACACTTACACAGCAACTCTGTATAAGTTCATAGCTGCCCCAATTTGCAAACACAAGACACCTTTTCAGCTTTCTAATTTACTAACTGGGGGCCACTTTTATTTTGGTGACAGGGCCTATTTTCTGTCCCAGTCTGAGCCTGCGTCAGCAAGTGACTCCCAAGCAGGCTTAGATATAGAAACTATTGAAGAATCAAGACACTCCTCTGGATTCCTAGCATGCATCTTACTTTTCTCTGTTTCTCACAATTTATGTCACACTGTTATTAGACAACAAGAAATAAGAATGTATAATGGGCCGGTTTTGCTTCCCAAGCCCGGCTAGTGACTCACAGGTCAGAAAGTAAGGGGCAGAAACATGTTGATCACTATTCAAAATAACACAATTTTGAGCCACTCATACCTCATATATAGTAAGTACATTGGCCAAACATCAATAAATAGACAATAATGGCTTCACATGCACCAAAAAAGGCTCGCAAAAAAAGAACTCTTGGGGTGCCCTCCTACCAACAACAATCATTTGTAAGAGAGGAGTGACTACAATGCGGACACATGCTACCTAGTGTGGATGAGGGGTCCTTTTTTTAAAAAAATCCCCCCAGAGATTTGCAAAAAAATAAGCCAAGCATGGCATTTGAGTAGCTGTCCTGTGTTAGTGAGTGGTGCAGTACAATTTGTGGTAGTAGGGTGGACCAACTGTGTCACCATAAATAATCCCTGTCATTCATCCTTGGTGTTATTAAACCAGTTATTATAGAACAGCTTAATGTACATATTGGAAACTTCGATATTTGCTTCGCAATTGTCTTTTTAATAATTCTGGTTTGCATCATTCTTAACTCTGTTATATCTTTTATGCTCGTATAACTAAAATTCAATGTCTCTTTTATTTTTATATTTGATGAATGTAAAACAGATGTTCTTTGTTACCCTTTTGTCTTTCTTTTTAGGAGGTACTAATTCGGTCAAGATCCGCCTCGACGGAGGCCAGCATGGGTCCCTAGCAGAGATACCAAAACCTGTATCTTTTATGATTAAAACTAGAAAAGAAATCTGTCAGCATGTCATGGTGGAGCTTTTCTGATGTTGAAAAAAACGATTGAATTTCCATTAACAACCAAAAGCCCATCCCGGGGGTTATTGCAGGACATATGCATCATGACAGGTCACCTCTAGTGCAGGTAAATTGGTATTTCACACCCACTGACAGCTACAAACCTCTCATTTGATGTAACATGGAATCGTAGGCTCATACATTTTACTCACCGAGCTTTGTTCACTTTTTCCAACTGTGAGAAGAAGGAAATATTTCCGAAGCCGCTGGGAGAAGTCAGCTAGGAACAGTCCACAGGAACACAGCATCAATCAAAGCAGAAAAACCTGATTACCTTCCATTCTTTTTTTTTTTTTTTTAAAGCTGCTTTCTTTTGGAAAAAGAAACCTTCATCTGCTACAAAGCGCAAAAAATCTTTCACGAGGTGAAGAAGTGGTAGGGATTCTGTATCAGTGAAAGATGTTGGGGTATATTTACTGAGGTTTAGTGATGTGTTTGAGTCACAAAAGTGATGAAAACGAAGCTTATTCTTTCTCACCTATTTAGGGGCATATTATCAAGGACGGCGTTAAAATTATCGCAGTTTCCTGCCACTAAAGCGGCGATAATGGGCTTGATAATATGCCGCAGAGAATTCCAATAGAAGCCCATGTTCACACCAGAATATGGGCTTCTTTTGGAATTCTCCAGGGCATATTATCAAGCCCATTATCGCCGCTTTTAGCGGCAGTTTCCTGCCGCTAAAGCGGCGATTTTTTAACGCCGTCCTTGATAATATGCCCCTTAATTTCCAGCGTAAAACTGTTTTACAGTGGAAAATCACCTGAATGTAACGCAAAGTGGAGCATAGCACTGCTTTGCATTACTTAGCACCAAAAGGGCGTACCATGGGTGGTGCATGGGTCTTCCCATTCAACCACCCAAGGTTTCTGGTGCCAAGCCCTACTTACTTATAACAGTAGACAAGGTTTAGGGTCAGAAAATTGCGCCCATTTTAGATAGGCGCTAAGAAGGAGAAATGCTTTTTTTCTCTTTTATTTTCCTCCTTTGCTTGTGTGCTGCAATGTACAGCATACATGCAAAGAAGGAAAATGTGTAAAGTTAGTCTAAGCATAGAATTTTGTACTGTAAGAGTATCCTTCCAGTACTAGACTCACGGAGACACCTTTGCACTATGGTGCAAAGGTTTGTCTGTGGTGCATGGTCACACATTTCTGTTCAGGCTTTAGGGAGAGGGGAGGAGAGTGCCATATTTCAGAAAATGTAGCACTCTCCTGCTCTCTCCTTCTCATGTAGCGCAGCACTGCGTTTGCGGCTGCTGCACTGCACTGCGTGAGAAACTGGTCAATCTAGCCCATTGTGCCTATAATTCCTCAAATGTATGCACTAGTTGTATAATCATAAAGGTCTGAAATTTGAATTGTTTAGCTCCACGTTGCAGCACATTTTTATTAATCATATGACGGACAGGGGCATAAAACAAGCCACCGCAGCCCCTGCATCGCAGAGGACACCTCAACCGTTCAGGGAATCCAAACACTTCAGAGGGGTCCCATTCTGCCCAAGGCCAATTATTATTTTGTGAGATATGGGGGATAGAAGGACCCTTCTTCACATTCTGCAGGAGTGGCCCACCATTTTATGTTATGTCACTGATGATGGATGCTTTCACAATAGAGCTCTGGATACAGCAAAGATCGATTTAAAATTCAAACTACTTTATTTACAAAGAGAAATAAAATTTGGGTAGAAGTTACAATATGTGCATTTAATGAAAGACAAGTTGGCACCAGGTATGCAAAGAGAATTAGTGAGTGCGTACATTGCAAGCACATCTTCTATCTTGGCCTTTACTTTCCGTGTCACAGAAGGACATACAAATGGTTAGGAGCAGGCAACACAATCAACCAGTCTCCAGGAGATTCCTGAATAGCAATGAATAGAGCAATATAGAGAGATCAGGCCAGTGTCATCTGAAGGATTTTGAGGGCCTTAGATAAGAAATATTTTGGTGCTCCATGTATTGGACTAACTTTACATTTTATTACTCAAGTCATATCCTTTATTTATAAGAAATACATTCTTTAAGAAATATTCCATAAACTTCATTGACGTACACAATAACAAACAACTTAAAATCAATGCATGACACAATTTGAATGATACATCAAAACCAAGGGCCTCATTTTGATGTCGGCACAGTTGTGGTCTTGGGTCCGACGCCACTATTACAATATGACCACACATGCTTCAGTCCCATACTCCCATTTCACTATGGAATCTTTTGCTGTGGTCAAAACAGGCCACAGCACAAGCTCCCATTGAGAAATAGGAGTTTCTGTTAATCCTTGCACCTTGTGGCCGACACCTCACCTCACGGTACCTGTGCAATGGTGTAGGGATTAACAGGGGGGCATGGCCCCCAACTGGATGCTGCAGGGAGAAGAGGTACAAAAGGGGGTGGTGATGGACGGAGCATCAGAACCAATCAAACACTCACACCCAGTCAAGGTGAGTCCCTTGCTCACTTTGCCACTGGATTCAAGCAAGCCTTGCTGAAGACGGCTGAAATGCCAGAAACCGGTCCTAGGAAGCTTGTTTCCGGTCCAGGGAAGGCATGGCTTGGCAGTTCGGGCTAACTGTTCCCATGAGGCACAGGGTCAGACTGATTTGCATATGGCCATGTCTGAACTGGGGTGGCAGAGTGGGCTAAAGAACGGTGATGGATTAAACCCAGACCTCTTGACTGGGTGTGAGTGTTTGATTGGTTCTGATGCTCCGTCCATCACCACCCCATTTTGTACCGCTTTGTTCGCCATAAATTGGTAGGGTATGCTAAGACGTTGAGTCCCTTGCTCACTTTGCCACTGGATTCAAACAAGCCTGGCTGAAGACGGCTGAAATGCCAGCAACCGGTCCTAGGAAGCTTGTTTCCGGTCCCGGGAAGGCATGGCTTGGCAGTTCGGGCTGGACTGTTCCCATGAGGCACAGGGTCAGACTGATTTGCATATGGCCATGTCTGAACTGGGGTGGCAGAGTGGGCTAAAGAACGGTGGTGGATTAAACCCAGATCTCTTGACTGGGTGTGAGTGTTTGATTGGTTCTGATGCTCCGTCCATCACCACCCCATTTTGTACCGCTTTGTTCGCCATAAGTTGGCAGGGTATGCTCAGACGTTGAGTCCCTTGTTCACTTTGCCACTGGATTCAAGCAAGCCTGGCTGAAGACGGCTGAAATGACAGAAACCGGTCCTAGGAAGCTTGTTTCCAGTCCAGGGAAGTCATGGCTTGGCAGTTCGGGCTGGACTGTTCCCATGAGGCACAGGGTCAGACTGATTTGCATATGGCCATGTCTGAACTGGGGTGGCATAGTGGGCTAAAGAACGGTGATGGATTAAACCCAGATCTCTTGACTGGGTGTGAGTGTTTGATTGGTTCTGATGCTACGTCCATCACCACCCCATTTTGTACTGCTTTGTTCGCCATAAGTTGGCAGGGTATGCTCAGACATTGAGTCCCTTGCTCACTTTGCCACTGGATTCAAGCAAGCCTGGCTGGAGACGGCTGAAATGCCAGAAACTGGTCCTAGGAAGCTTGTTTCCGGTCCAGGGAAGGCATGGCTTGGCAGTTCGGGCTGGACTGTTCCCATGAGGCACAGGGTCAGACTGATTTGCATATGGCCATGTCTGAACTGGGGTGGTAGAGTGGGCTAAAGAACGGTGGTGGATTAAACCCAGATCTCTTGACCGGGTGTGAGTGTTTGATTGGTTCTGATGCTCCGTCCATCACCACCCCATTTTGTACCGCTTTGTTCGCCATAAGTTGGCAGGGTATGCTCAGACGTTGAGTCCCTTGCTCACTTTGCCACTGGATTCAAGCAAGCCTGGCTGAAGACGGCTGAAATGCCAGAAACCGGTCCTAGGAAGCTTGTTTCCGGTCCAGGGAAGGCATGGCTTGGCAGTTCGGGCTAACTGTTCCCATGAGGCACAGGGTCAGACTGATTTGCATATGGCCATGTCTGAACTGGGGTGGCAGAGTGGGCTAAAGAACGGTGATGGATTAAACCCAGATCTCTTGACTGGGTGTGAGTGTTTGATTGGTTCTGTTGCTCCGTCCATCACCACCCCATTTTGTACCGCTTTGTTCGCCATAAGTTGACAGGGTATGCTCAGACGTTGAGTCCCTTGCTCACTTTGCCACTGGATTCAAGCAAGCCTGGCTGAAGATGGCTGAAATGACAGAAACCGGTCTTAGGAAGCTTGTTTCCGGTCCAGGGAAGTCATGGCTTGGCAGTTCGGGCTGGACTGTTCCCATGAGGCACAGGGTCAGACTGATTTGCATATGGCCATGTCTGAACTGGGGTGGCAGAGTGGGCTAAAGAACGGTGATGGATTAAACCCAGATCTCTTGACTGGGTGTGAGTGTTTGATTGGTTCTGATGCTACGTCCATCACCACCCCATTTTGTACCGCTTTGTTCGCCATAAGTTGGCAGGGTATGCACAGACGTTGAGTCCCTTGCTCACTTTGCCACTGGATTCAAGCAAGCCTAGCTGAAGACGGCTGAAATGCCAGAAACCGGTCCTAGGAAGCTTGTTTCCGGTCCAGGGAAGGCATGGCTTGGCAGTTCGGGATGGACTGTTCCCATGAGGCACAGGGTCAGACTGATTTGCATATGGCCATGTCTGAACTGGGGTGGCAGAGTGGGCTAAAGAACGGTGATGGATTAAACCCAGATCTCTTGACTGGGTGTGAGTGTTTGATTGGTTCTGATGCTCCGTCCATCACCACCCCATTTTGTACCGCTTTGTTCGCCATAAGTTGGTAGGGTATGCTCAGACGTTGAGTCCCTTGCTCACTTTGCCACTGGATTCAAACAAGCCTGGCTGAAGACGGCTGAAATGCCAGAAATCGGTCTTAGGAAGCTTGTTTCCGGTCCAGGGAAGGCATGGCTTGGCAGTTTGGGCTGGACTGTTCCCATGAGGCACAGGGTCAGACTGATTTGCATATGGCCATGTCTGAACTGGGGTGGCAGATTGGGCTAAAGAACGGTGATGGATTAAACCCAGATCTCTTGACTGGGTGTGAGTGTTTGATTGGTTCTGATGCTCCGTCCATCACCACCCCATTTTGTACCGCTTTGTTCGCCATAAGTTGGCAGGGTATGCTCAGACATTGAGTCCCTTGCTCACTTTGCCACTGGATTCAAGCAAGCCTGGCTGAAGATGGCTGAAATGCCAGAAACCGGTCCTAGGAAGCTTGTTTCCGGTCCAGGGAAGGCATGGCTTGGCAGTTCGGGCTGGACTGTTCCCATGAGGCACAGGGCCAGACTGATTTGCATATGGCCATGTCTGAACTGGGGTGGCAGAGTGGGCTACAGAACGGTGCTGGATTAAACCCAGATCTCTTGACTGGGTGTGAGTGTTTGATTGGTTCTGATGCTCCGTCCATCACCACCCCATTTTGTACCGCTTTGTTCGCCATAAGTTGGCAGGGTATGCTCAGACGTTGAGTCCCTTGCTCACTTTGCCACTGGATTCAAGCAAGCCTGGCTGAAGACGGCTGAAATGCCAGAAACCAGCCCTAGGAAGCTTGTTTCCGGTCCAGGGAAGGCATGGCTTGGCAGTTCGGGCTGGACTGTTCCCATGAGGCACAGGGTCAGACTGATTTGCATATGGCCATGTCTGAAGTGGGGTGGCAGAGTGGGCTAAATAACGGTGATGGATTAAACCCAGATCTCTTGACTGGGTGTGAGTGTTTGATTGGTTCTGATGCTACGTCCATCACCACCCCATTTTGTACCGCTTTGTTCGCCATAAGTTGGCAGGGTATGCTCAGACGTTGAGTCCCTTGCTCACTTTGCCACTGGATTCAAGCAAGCCTGGCTGAAGACGGCTGAAATGCCAGAAACCGGTCCTAGGAAGCTTGTTTCCGGTCCAGGGAAGGCATGGCTTGGCAGTTCGGGCTGGACTGTTCCCATGAGGCACAGGGTCAGACTGATTTGTATATGGCCATGTCTGAACTGGGGTGGCAGAGTGGGCTAAAGAACGGTGATGGATTAAACCCAGATCTCTTGACTGGGTGTGAGTGTTTGATTGGTTCTGATGCTACGTCCATCACCACCCCATTTTGTACCGCTTTGTTCGCCATAAGTTGGCAGGGTATGCACAGACGTTGAGTCCCTTGCTCACTTTGCCACTGGATTCAAGCAAGCCTAGCTGAAGACGGCTGAAATGCCAGAAACCGGTCCTAGGAAGCTTGTTTCCGGTCCAGGGAAGGCATGGCTTGGCAGTTCGGGATGGACTGTTCCCATGAGGCACAGGGTCAGACTGATTTGCATATGGCCATGTCTGAACTGGGGTGGCAGAGTGGGCTAAAGAACGGTGATGGATTAAACCCAGATCTCTTGACTGGGTGTGAGTGTTTGATTGGTTCTGATGCTCCGTCCATCACCACCCCATTTTGTACCGCTTTGTTCGCCATAAGTTGGTAGGGTATGCTCAGACGTTGAGTCCCTTGCTCACTTTGCCACTGGATTCAAACAAGCCTGGCTGAAGACGGCTGAAATGCCAGAAATCGGTCCTAGGAAGCTTGTTTCCGGTCCAGGGAAGGCATGGCTTGGCAGTTCGGGCTGGACTGTTCCCATGAGGCACAGGGTCAGACTGATTTGCATATGGCCATGTCTGAACTGGGGTGGCAGAGTGGGCTAAAGAACGGTGATGGATTAAACCCAGATTTCTTGACTGGGTGTGAGTGTTTGATTGGTTCTGATGCTCCGTCCATCACCACCCCATTTTGTACCGCTTTGTTCGCCATAAGTTGGCAGGGTATGCTCAGACGTTGAGTCCCTTGCTCACTTTGCCACTGGATTCAAGCAAGCCTGGCTGAAGACGGCTGAAATGCCAGAAACCGGTCCTAGGAAGCTTGTTTCCGGTCCAGGGAAGGCATGGCTTGGCAGTTCGGGCTGGACTGTTCCCATGAGGCACAGGGTCAGACTGATTTGTATATGGCCATGTCTGAACTGGGGTGGCAGAGTGGGCTAAAGAACGGTGATGGATTAAACCCAGATCTCTTGACTGGGTGTGAGTGTTTGATTGGTTCTGATGCTACGTCCATCACCACCCCATTTTGTACCGCTTTGTTCGCCATAAGTTGGCAGGGTATGCACAGACGTTGAGTCCCTTGCTCACTTTGCCACTGGATTCAAGCAAGCCTAGCTGAAGACGGCTGAAATGCCAGAAACCGGTCCTAGGAAGCTTGTTTCCGGTCCAGGGAAGGCATGGCTTGGCAGTTCGGGATGGACTGTTCCCATGAGGCACAGGGTCAGACTGATTTGCATATGGCCATGTCTGAACTGGGGTGGCAGAGTGGGCTAAAGAACGGTGATGGATTAAACCCAGATCTCTTGACTGGGTGTGAGTGTTTGATTGGTTCTGATGCTCCGTCCATCACCACCCCATTTTGTACCGCTTTGTTCGCCATAAGTTGGTAGGGTATGCTCAGACGTTGAGTCCCTTGCTCACTTTGCCACTGGATTCAAACAAGCCTGGCTGAAGACGGCTGAAATGCCAGAAATCGGTCCTAGGAAGCTTGTTTCCGGTCCAGGGAAGGCATGGCTTGGCAGTTCGGGCTGGACTGTTCCCATGAGGCACAGGGTCAGACTGATTTGCATATGGCCATGTCTGAACTGGGGTGGCAGAGTGGGCTAAAGAACGGTGATGGATTAAACCCAGATTTCTTGACTGGGTGTGAGTGTTTGATTGGTTCTGATGCTCCGTCCATCACCATCCCATTTTGTACAGCTTTGTTCGCCATAAGTTGGCAGGGTATGCTCAGACGTTGAGTCCCTTGCTCACTTTGCCACTGGATTCAAGCAAGCCTGGCTGAAGATGGCTGAAATGCCAGAAACCGGTCCTAGGAAGCTTGTTTCCGGTCCAGGGAAGGCATGGCTTGGCAGTTCGGGCTGGACTGTTCCCATGAGGCACAGGGCCAGACTGATTTGCATATGGCCATGTCTGAACTGGGGTGGCAGAGTGGGCTAAAGAACGGTGCTGGATTAAACCCAGATCTCTTGACTGGGTGTGAGTGTTTGATTGGTTCTGGTGCTCCGTCCATCACCACCCCATTTTGTACCGCTTTGTTCGCCATAAGTTGGCAGGGTATGCTCAGACGTTGAGTCCCTTGCTCACTTTGCCACTGGATTCAAGCAAGCCTGGCTGAAGACGGCTGAAATGCCTGAAACCAGCCCTAGGAAGCTTGTTTCCGGTCCAGGGAAGGCATGGCTTGGCAGTTCGGGCTGGACTGTTCCCATGAGGCACAGGGTCAGACTGATTTGCATATGGCCATGTCTGAAGTGGGGTGGCAGAGTGGGCTAAATAACGGTGATGGATTAAACCCAGATCTCTTGACTGGGTGTGAGTGTTTGATTGGTTCTGATGCTACGTCCATCACCACCCCATTTTGTACCGCTTTGTTCACCATAAGTTGGCAGGGTATGCTCAGACGTTGAGTCCCTTGCTCACTTTGCCACTGGATTCAAGCAAGCCTGGCTGAAGACGGCTGAAATGCCAGAAACCGGTCCTAGGAAGCTTGTTTCCGGTCCAGGGAAGGCATGGCTTGGCAGTTCGGGCTGGACTGTTCCCATGAGGCACAGGGTCAGACTGATTTGTATATGGCCATGTCTGAACTGGGGTGGCAGAGTGGGCTAAAGAACGGTGATGGATTAAACCCAGATCTCTTGACTGGGTGTGAGTGTTTGATTGGTTCTGATCCTCCGTCCATCACCACCCCATTTTGTACCGCAGGGAGAAGAGGGCCCTGCTTGATGCCCCCAATTCACTTTTAGACGGGCTTTCCATGTCGAACATCACAACATGGAAAGCCTGTGGGACAACATCATAAACCCGACGGCGGAAATGACGTCTTTAAGGGTTTACGTGCCGGTTCCGACTGGTCGACGGGCTCCTTGACACCAGTTTCTCTTCCAACGGCCGTCATTCTAATACGAATAAAGTCTCGAATAAAAGAACATATAATATCAAACTTTAAATTTCTTCACATTAAAACTCAATCACGGGGTCATAACATTTACACATACCAATTAGGAATATTTAAAGTAGGCTTAATAACCGAAGACTCATAGTTCATTTAAGCAGGTGGAAGATTGTAAAATGCAAGGTGCAGAGACATACTTTCTTAGGAGGGGGAAATAAATGGCCCTAGGTCAGCAGCACATTTAAACAACTAGAGCAATTTAAAGTGCAGTCCACAACCCAATTTTGCACACGTAGTTGCAGCATTCAGAAAACTTGCCAATGGGCCGAAGCATATATCTCCTTTTGCCAATCAACATTATAAAGTGCAGTATGTAGAACAAATTTCACAACCCCAGGCCTCCCCTTCAAGCAGCATCCTAACATATTTAGGCTCAGTCAATCAAATAATAAAGAAGGCCCCTACCAAAACAGGGAGTAAAAATTCTACGCTCAGTCTGTCTCAACTGACAAGTGAAGGCCTTGGGTAGGAAGAATTGTATTACTCATTTTTTGCAAATTCAAGTTCTATGTTGCCTAAGAATATTGAATTATGTCTTAAGATACAAAACTACACAGAAGTGAACTAAAGAGAAAGCTAATTTTCCTGGGGGCCCTTTGGAAGGTGGAGGCCAAAGGCAATTGCCCAGTTTGCCCATGCCTTAAATATCTCTGTCTCGAGCTGCCCAACATATGGTGAAGGTTAAAGCACACCACAAGAGTGAGCCTCTGTCTCATTCATGTACAGATTTAAGATTGTAAACTAGTGAATTCAGTTCAGCAGATCTCATTATCTGGTGTGGCATATGATAGCTGGGAAGCTTGACTGGAATGAGGAATGATTGTTTATTTAGCCCATTCTGTTGTGATTAAATTAAAGGATGCTTTTCAGTGCCAGGACTTCAGTCACAATATGGGGAAGCCCAATAGGTACACACCTAAGTTTTAAAAGTAGCATTATGTTCATATTTGTCATCTAAGACCTTGCAATGTCAGAAGCTAGGAAAATGCTCAGTATTTGAATTGGTGAAGATGCTGTGACTGATACAAAATAAGCAATAGTGAATAGTTTATGTAGTTGAGTTGCTAGTCTGAGTGATAATTAAAAGGTTGTTAAACCTCACTAACTTGGCACATGTAACTGAATTGATTACCAAACGAATGGAATAGAAAGATGCTTGATCCTGGAATAGAGGGAACTAGAGAAATCGATTATGTTGATAGGATTATATATGAGAAAGGCCACTAGAATTATGCATTTGTGTGGCTGCTGTGTTTTTCACATACTTATGGATTTGTGGCATTTGCCACATAATCCATCATCTGCTGCATAATCTGCAGATTTCAACATTAAAAATATGTTTCTGACGTAAATGGTTCAAAAGTTCCTAAAACAAACAGCAACATGTGTTGCCAAGCAGTGGAACGCCCTTTGCAAATGTTGACTGGTCACTTTTCTGGTGTTTGGACAAAATATTGAAAAAAATATTGTGATGCAAAAGAATATTGTGTCAAGAATATTAGGATGCCAAAAATATCATCAACAGGAATATTGATGGTAAAAATATAGTTTTAAGTGTTGTTTTTAATATCGCTGTAAAAAATATCATTGTATTTAATATAATTTTAAAGTATTATTTTGTATGTCATTTATTGTAGTGTGTTTCACTGTATGGGGCTGATGACTATGTGGCCCAGAAAGGCTCTGAGAGGGCGGCATCTAAATCGACTGCTCAGTTTATTTTCCAACCACGGCATTACAATGCTGGTGGTCGGAAACTAAACTGGCTGGTCATTCCAGCTGGCTTCTGACGGGCTCAAGGAGCCCGTTGGTCAGTCAGAACTGTCTCGTAATCCCAAAGGGTGGGCCTTTCCACCCTTGAAATTACGAGGCATGGTTTCTGGCATTGTTCCCTTGTTTGTTTGGGGGCCCCCAGCAGGGCCCCCTTGTGTGTGTGGCCTCCGGTTGGGGGCTGAGGGGGCACCTATGGCGTCTTAATGTTGGATCCTGCACCCAGTGGCAGGCACCTTAAGGACCTCTGGTCGGGAACCGCTGACCAGAGGTTGTTTGGTCCCCGGGCCGGGATGGTGTCGGGCAGACTTAAGTCAGCCCGACTTAGTAATTAGCCCCTAAATATTTATTCATTTTTAAAATGTATGTTTTTAATAAACAAATGTATTAATTATGTAATTGTTGACTTTAACATTTTTAATTGTATTAATGTATAATGGATTCATATTTTGTTTTAGCAGCCCCCAGCAGGGCCCCCTTGTGTGTGCGGCCTCCGGTTGGGGGCAGAAGGGGCACCTATGGTGCCTTAATGTTGGATCCTGCACCCAGTGGCAGGAACCTTAAGGACCTCTGGTCGGGACCGCCGACCAGAGGTTGGTTGGTCCCCGGGCCGAGATGGTGTGGGGCAGACTTAAGTCAGCCTGACTTCGTAATTAGCCCCTAAATATTTATTCATTTTTAAAATGTATGTTTTTAATAAACAAATGTATTAATTATGAAATTGTTGACTTTTGTATTTTTAATTGTATTTATGTATAATGGATTCATATATTTTTTTAGCAGCAGGGAATTGGGCTTTTAGGGTATAAGGATGTGGAGATGTTTTTTTAAGTGGATATTTTACATGTAAATGTAATTTTAATTATTTTTATGACAAGCAAATTAACATTGCAAAATGTATATATTTATTTAGTTACAATGATATTTTTTGTAATTTATTATAGCCTTATAGCTTGAAGGCCAGCTCCAGCGTTAAAGGCCCGAGCCAAAGGCGAGTGACTTTAAAAAGGGAGCAGGGCTTTAATAGCCGGTATAGCCCAGCTACGAAGGGCTATAAGGCTAGTAGAACATTCTGCCACTAGAGGGCAGAATGTTCTAACAAATTAAACAAAGGCTTTAGGGAGCGCGAGGGGATTGAAATGTAATTTATGCTTTTCACGTTTTTTACATTTTTATAACAATGTTTGGTTCATTTAGCAGCCATTTTTACAGCTATCTTCTATTTTGTATTCTATTTGTCTCATTATCGGTCTATTTTCCGGAACTGAGGTTAGGGAAAGGTACTGCTGTTCATCCGAACAGGTAAGTCTTTTTAAAGATATTTTTAAGGATTTTGAGGGTAGAGGGATATAGGGTGGCGGTCTAGAGGTTACTTATAGTGCTGCGTGTGGGTTTGTAGAAAGAAGAGAAATGTTGTTGTATTAATAGTAGTGTTTTTTTTGTTTTTTACTACTTTGTAATTTGGTGGTTTTGCACACTGTTTTACTAATGTATCATTATGATATATGAGGTTATGTTACATATTTCATGATGATTAATTGTGATGTATATATATCTTTGGGAATCTTATGTGTTTTGTGGGTGGCTTTCATTGTTTGCTTTACAGGTTTTTATCAACCAGAGTTATATTTTATTTTAAAGAAAATCACATTTTGTTTATTCTAAACCAACATTTTTAACTTTGGTTGTCTTTTTGTTTGGGTTTCAAGCAGCATTTATTTTTTTAAACACTTTTTTGGGTTTTTAATGTTTCCTACATACTTTGGATTGCTTCATGGGATGTCTATTTGATTCATTTCGTTTTTCCACTTTTTGAGGGACTTTTTGGAATATATTGTTCTCCTTTTTGGTGATTATTATTTTGACTGCATGAATACAGTAGAAGATCTGCAGCCACTGAACAATGTTATATATATTTTATTCTTTGGGAGGGAAATGTTACATGTAAATATTGTGTGATTCTTATTTGGAAATTTATTGTTTATGGGTTGCAGTTATTTTATATGATAGATTGAATTTATTCTTTGAGCTTTCTGGTTGGTCAGGTTTACATTTTTTATGTAAATAATTTATATATTCTTATCCCAGTTTTATTTAAAATTGTAGTTTTATTTAATTTTTAGACTGATATAATAAAATATTATGTATATTATTTATATCAAAAATGATTTGTCATCACTCGATAGCCCAAGTGCTGCACATCTTTGAACTGTTTGCCAGCTACTCTGGCTATACTATTAATTGGTCGAAGTCTGTGATCTTTCCCCTGTTGGGTCCCCCCCCTCGGACTCCATCTAGGCTCTCGGCCCCAGTAGTCATTGAGGGGTTAAAGTTCTTGGGGGTTTATGTCACGTCAGACAAGAAGGTGTTCCTGGACAGGAATCTCGAGCCCCAGCTGAGTCGTCTGGGAGCGGATGTGAGTCACTGGCGTACCCTCCCACTTTCACTTATGGGCAGGGCGGCTTTATTCAAAATGCTTACTCTACCGAGGCTCCTCTACATTCTGCAGACAACACCATATTCTGTCCCCCCCCCTGGTGCTTTCAAACGGATAGCGCAGGTGGTGCCAACTTTGTTGTCGGAGGGAGGGTCCCCGAGAATAGCATTGCATAAGCTTCAAAGGGGAGTGTACGATGGAGGTCTGGTGATACCAGATGTCAAGTTATACTATTGGGCCTCACAGCTCCAGATGATTAATGACTGGGTTTATACACACAGTAGTGAACCTGCCTTCAGGGTAGATAGGATGGTTATGCCTGGGGGCAATTTTGAGCCTCTCCTTTATGCCCGGAAGATGCAGGCGGGTGGCCTGACCACACCAGGGTTGTAATACAGTGCTGGAAAGAGGCTAATACACTACTCTGGTGGGCGGGTAAACTGATCGGGAGAACCCCACTGTGGTTGGGTGACCAATTGCGAGAGGTGACTGCCTTAGCGGGTTTGAAGGGGTGGAGGCTGATAGGGATCGAATACTTAGGTGATGTATGGAAAGGGGATTCCCCCGCTCATTCGAGTACCTCCAAAAAGAATATGCCTCACACCAGTCCCAGAGGTACTAGTATATCCGCCTTTTGCATGCCCTATGAGTGTATGTGCAGAGTGGTATGTCGGTTTCAGAATACTCTGCGATGGAGGATAGGCTGTTGCTTGACCCCATCGCGGAGAAACCCACATCCACGATCTATCGCAAGTTAATAAACAATACACCTGACCTTTTAATCACTCTCAGAGCAGCATGGACCATCGACCTTGGTAGCCTGGACGATGAGGACTGGCAGGATGTGGTACAGAGTCCTAAAGAGATCCCAATTCGCTCCAGATTCAGACTGGTGCAGCTAAAAATCCTACACCGTACCTACCATCCCTCACACACCTATACAAATGGGGCAGAATCCAGTCAGCGCTCTGCGTGAGGGGGTGCCAGCAGGAGGGCACCTTCTTTCATATTTGGTGGGAGTGCCTTGAGATCATTCTCTTCTGGGTGAAGGATACTGAAATCATGTCCAGGGTTCTGGGGCAGGCAGTTCCGATGGATCCGAAGTGGCTCTTATTGATGGTCAAGGGTGACACTGCATGGTCTAGGTATGTGGAAATATAGTTGGTCCTGGCTGCGGGAGTGGCAAAACGCAATATTGCTAGGTCCTGGGGGGCACAGTTACCCCCACAATTGGAGTACTGGAAGCGAGACCTTGACTGGTGCCAAAGGGCCGAAGAAACAGTGTACAAAAGTAGGGGGTGTGCTAAAAAATGGAAGAAAGTGTGGGCACTCAGGCGGAAGTACAGAGATTCTGGGACACTCATGGAGGGGTGAGGGTGATGGAAATTGCTAATTGTCATTGTTGTTCCCTTATGATTATCTTCCTGCTGTTTTTTGCAATATCTCCAAATGTAGATTGTTGGTACTACTTTGTACTGTATAGTCTTCTGAGCATAGTTAATAAAAAAAAAAGGAAGATTAAAAAATAAAAAAATGATTTGTCATCTCGGTTTAGATTTTGTCACAGGTTGTTGGGACTTCTGTAGGTTACTGTTTATTTTAGAATAGGCTTTTGGCTTTAAATTCTAATTAATCTGCTCCTTTGTTGTTTATGAAGAGTCTGACCTTAAATGACAGCATTTTGTGCATTCAATTGACTTGTTTGCTAAGTTTAGGTACAATTTGGCTAACAGATTGCTCCATACATAGTTGCTAGTATCTTTCCTGTTTTGGTTTTGTAATATAGATGTATGGAGTGTAGGCTGGGTCCTGCCTAATGTGGATTGGAAGGCATTGTGTCATCTTTCCACTGCGTTGTTTGTTTTGACTTCCTGTGGCAAGATGCTGTAATAGACATTCCATAACGGTATTTGGAATTTGGGTTGGCATCTTTATCCAGAGCGATGCTGTCTTCGAACCCAAGTACCTTCAAAAGAATCCATTAGGGAGCTTATTTTGTCTTTGTTTTGTTGTTAGAAAGGGCTTTTTATTAGTAAATTGTAGTGGTTAGCTAACTCTGTACCAGGGACATATGCTAGTGCTTTCATTTGTTTATGTTAAGGGTGCATTGAATGTTTATAGAATATTCTGCCCTTAATGCAGATTGTCTCCATAAGCTTTGTCTTAAATGATAGAAACAACCTTGTATGGCTGTGTGTTGGGACATTTTTTTAAATTGTCTGAATCATGGCTTGTTCAAAGTCTATAATAATCTATTGTAGGAAGTAGTCATTTGTTTTATGTGTAGTGTGGTTTAATGGTGCATAGTAAGTGCTGCTTTTTTATTTGATAGTAGTGCATCTATAAAAGGGGTATTTGTGTTTTGATATTCACCATGTATAGTGTGTATTTGGGTGAATAGCTTGGGACACATTTAAAAGGTCCCATCCATCATCCAGGTTTGACAATGGCTTAATTTTAGTAAGTTGTTTAGTGTAGAGAATATTAGGATTCATTTTTCACTGTTTAGGTTGTCATATAAAAGGAAAGGTTCCTCATTATTTGTCATTGTAAAATCTCCAGGCATTAAAAAGAAAAAAAAATTAAGCTCACCGAATATCAAGGCAGCACAGTCTTCAGTCGTCCAGCTCTTGCCTCTTTATTCCACTATCAGACACTCCCTGCCACTTTATTACACTCATGGAGGATTCTGCTTTCTACTTTTGAGACTTTTTTCCATCTCCCTCTTCTTTTTTCTTTCTAGTTGGTGAGTTTTCCCCCTTTTGCTATCAGGAAATGTCTGATGCAGTACAATAAGTGCCAGTCCACAAAATTGAGTGCCAGTGGCCCCCACCAGCAACCACTGACTTAAATTAAGCATTGGCAGTATATCTCTTAGGATTTTGAATGTGGGTTCTTGCGAGCTAGTACTTGTCTCTCTTATATCCTACAATTTCTCCCTTACTTCTATTTCTGTCACAATTGGGGGGTGGTTGCGCTCTCTTATATGAATTACAACATCATATTTTGTAGTGGCCTTCTCATAGCATGCATTAGAATAATGATTGGTACTTTTCCAATTCACATTTTCTATTGATGCACTTTCTTGGTTGTAGGTGTAACCCATGTGACTTAGGGCCTGATTATGAGTTTGGCTGCGTGAGGGGTGGCGGGCGGTACGCCTCCGCCCCACTCCCACACCACTAAACTCTACCACTGACTGCCTGTCGGAGTACAAGTTACAATCCGGGCAGGAGGTCAGGCGGTGCAGCCTTTCAAGGGCTCATTGAAGAGCCTTAGAAAGGCAGCGCCATGGGACAGACACAGCACATTACAGCAGGCATGGGCTATAAAGTCCATGCCGTGCTGGTACGGGGGATGCATGCAGACAAGGGGGCACACCATGGGCCCCCCTGCATGCATCCCAAAGGCCCTGAGGCAACAGGTGGCCCTGTACGGCAGCCTTTGTTGACTCTCCGCCACCCTTTTCATGGCAGTTTTACCACCATGAAAAGGGTGGCTGACAGCCAACTCGTAATATGCCTAGCAGTAGCCTCAGACCATTGCAGCAGGGATCACAGATCCCTGGCGGTTGCGGTGGTCCTAATGTGGGCTAACCACATTACTTGTAATACAGTGGTCAGACCACTGTTGCGGCAGTCCCCGACTGCCACTGCAACTCCATTGCGAATTTGGTGGTCCTATGGACCACCAAACTTGTAATTAGGCCCTTAGTAATGGCTTTCCTTTATGGTATGTTTTGTATTTGGGTTGCTGTGTCTATATACAAATATATATGTATATATTGAAGTTGATTTATAATTGTTTGAAGTTAATGGCAATATTTGTTGTTATTTTTGTGAATTCTATATTTGGTGATGTAATATGTTTATTTTTAATTAAAAATGTGTATAAAATGACTTATGCATATTAAACAAGTTTTTTATGTAGAAAGTTTTTTAAAAAAATATTTATGAATGATATTGTAATTATTTTGCTAATATTATAATAGTCAATACTGTGTTTATTTAAAAGTGACAATATTTTTGTTTGCGATATTTGTGTTTTCAATATAAGTAAATTCGATATTTTTAACAATGTACAAGTAAAGTGTAGGAAGGTGATATTTTTGTTAACAATATTTATTTTCCCATATTTTTGTGTTTCAATACTGTATTCATTGACATAATGTCAATGATCCCACCTTTTTGTTGCTTATTGTTATATTTAGGTGTTAAACTTGTACCAATGAGGTCCAACATATGCCCAGAGAGTGTTAACAAGTGTAAAAATGACTAAATAATCAAATAATACTATCACAAAGTGTTCCATAATATGCCACAAAATTTACCTTTCTTGGTGCATAATTTAGTCAACCCTGCCACATAATTTGGCCTTCCTCTGCTTCATAGTTCCAGTGGCCCTGTATATGAGTACCTGGTGGAACATAATGGGTCCTGTTAACAATGTTAAGTACAGTGATAAACTTGTGTTTACAATTGAATGAACCTTTTAATGTCAGCAAGGAATTTGCAAATGGCTCGCAGGCAGGTATACATGCATATACTACTGCTAATTTACCTACCACATGTATGTTCCAAGAAGTGGTAAGTAGACATTCAAAGCATAGTTTGCCTTGAAAGTTTTGTAATGTGGGCATTCCACATTTCTTCTCTGATGCATTTTCACCTTGGAAGTAAGGGAGGTTTACTGCAACCAGTAGATGAAGTAACTTCTCCACCAAGATAGGAAGAGAAAAGGATCATCTCCATATTACCTATCAGTGTGGGACAAGGGTTTTCTTCACAGGGAATAAATGTTGCCCAGCAGAGAAAAAAGATGTGCATTTGGACAGGAGGCACCACTGTGCTTTGTAGAACTCCAGAAGGAATCAGAGTCTTTAGGAATAGTCACCTAATATCCCCAGTGGTACACATGGAAACCTCCAGCTCACTAACTGACAAAGCATTCTAATTGAACAATTGGAACAGCAAATTAATGTAAAAATACATTGAGGCAGAGATGAACGTTTTGGTCAGAAATGCTTGGGACAATCAATATTTTGCACCATTCTCCATAACATCATTTAAAGTCATCTAGCTTATCAAGGCAGACAACAGGCCAGATTCACCAAGGGAAATCTACTTTCAGCGATCTCTGCATGTCTGGATTTCTGAGTACGCTTGGGAGGAAATCTCATACCATTTCTGGATCAGGAGGACGTAACTCATCTGCTCACATCTGTGTATCTCTACTGGGGGTCCTGGGCAGCTGTGGAGTTAAAGAGCACCAGTCAGCAGCCTACTGAACACTTCAGCAGGACACAGAGTGCTGATCTGAAATCTACTGCTCTCCTGAGGGAACAAATGCTGCTGCAGTGCACCGCAGCCATTCCCTCATCCGTCCGCCAGCCGAAAAGAGCCACCGCCGGGCTCACAACGCCAGTAGCCCACATGAAGTCCCTGGCTTGCAGTAAAGCTCAGCTGTAGAGACCAGCACATACAGAGTGAGGCTGGCTGGACTCTCTGATTGGCTCTAATTTGGCACAGGCAGGTCCTGCTCTGCCACGTACCACGCATTATGCGATAGAATAATGTATTTTGGTTCTTGTGTCCGCACTTAAATGCTGTTTTATGCATTATAATGAAGTGCTGATAGCTTCTCATTCGCACGTCAAAGGGCTGCAGCTCAGAGCAGTAGTTGTGTTTGGTAGTGGCAGCTGCTAGTTGGAATCTGTGAGCTGATCTCAGGCCAAGGAGAGGTGATTGATTGCTATGGAGATCGCAGCCTGGGCCGGCTAACTTTTTACTATATATTTTATTGATTGGCCACTAACAGTAACATAAACACGCAGCTGCCTCTGTACTCAGCCCTCATCTCCTCATGTGGCATTAATCCTAACAGAATCAGGAAACGATCAGGCACATTACCCTCCGTCCATGTCTGGCCTCCTATGCTCTGATAGAGCACAAAGAGTGTCTGTTCCTGCTGCTGCATATACAGTGTCTGCTGCATGGCCCCAGCTCCACCCTGCTCGGGATCTGGTTGCTGACTGCAAGTAAGCAGGTCTTAGTGCAGAAAGTATGTTGTGCAGTGGTCGCAACCGGTGCAGGGTGGTCCTTCGGGTATTCAGATGCGGCACTGGTGTAACGAAAATTGAGGGGTACTCCCTGCAAGGAACGTGAAGGGGCCCTCTCCGGG
This sequence comes from Triturus cristatus, assembly GCF_964204655.1. Taxonomy (NCBI): domain Eukaryota; kingdom Metazoa; phylum Chordata; class Amphibia; order Caudata; family Salamandridae; genus Triturus; species Triturus cristatus. The sequence goes on from NC_140590.1 coordinate 1,054,609,019, forward strand.
CTCAATCAAGCGTTCTCCGGCAAGAGTGCTGTGCTGAGGGGGCCCCCTGGGGCTTGGGGCCCCCGCACCGCAGGGGCTGTGGGGGCCTGTGTTATGCCCCTGAGATGCAGGTGTTCAGTGGGGTCAGAGATGTCTCCTCTCCCCAGTCCCCCGGTTTCTGGATCAAGAAGGAAGGAGTTATTCACTCCTATTTCTCTCTCTGCACCTGGGAGATCCTTGTAGCTGCAGTGTTAAATGGTGACAGCCAGTAGCCTCTGACAACTGCAGCAACACTGAGCAAGCATAACTGAGGGCACAAGATGCCAGGAGTAAACATGGAATCTCTGACTTGCTGTTGAGCTTTACTAAAGAGTGAAGCACCTAGCTTTTTGACAGATGCCCGGTGGAACTACCTGATAGCTAAAGAGGAGATGGGCTGTGGACTTCCCCTTCGGCCGTCACCTACCCAGCCGGACTTTGGGCAGACTTTCCTTCATCACTCCATCGCATTCTCCCTCCTACCCCTTTACCCTACCCCATTTACCCCCTATGCTCCATTTATCTTGTCCACTATGGTCTCTAAATGTTTTCCCGTTGAGTCCTAGCTATTTGACCGATGACCGGTGGAGCTACCTGATACCTATATAGGAGATGGGCTGTGGACTTCCCCCTCGGCGGTCACCTACCCAGCCGGACCCTGGGCAGACTCTCCTTCGTCTCTCCATCCTATTTCCCTCCTACCCCTTTACCCTACACCCTTTCCCTTCTAAGCCCCACTTATCTCATCTTAAGAGTGTAGGCTGCAGGAGCAGCCCGTTAAGGTAAGGGTGGTGGGACGGGGTGGAGGGGATTCGGTTGACGACGATGAGGGAAAATTAAATAATTATTTCATTTTCCTTTGTCGTCCTCTGTCGAATCACCCCCCACCCCGCCCACCGCTCTTACCGGCACGGGCTGCTCCTGGTAAGCCATGCTCAGCGAGGCTGGAAGGACTCCCTGTTTGCCACTAGCTTGGTACAGACAGGACTTTCCAACATTGGTGCCTTGGGGGTAGAATTTAGCACTAGTACAAGTATCCTTAAAGTTGTTTTTACAGTGCAAATGTATTTATTGGTTGATTTTAATATTGAGTATGAATATAACATGAGAGTTTTTAATGCACTCCTTGCCCCAGAAGGGCTTCTGCACATTGAGTTCTTGAGGGCTGATTTGTTTTTAATGGTCATAGCTCACTCCAAGACGCTACAATTGTTAACAGTAAGATTATCTTACAAAGAGGAAGTAGGGTAATGTCTTTCCATTTCAGGGATTTTGCAGCAGTAGTTGAAAGGCCATTTTAGGGCTTCTCATGGCTCAAAGAAGGACAATATCTGATATATATCTATTCACACGGACCTCATTGCTTGGTTTTACTCCTGAGAAAGTGTCAGTCGAAGTGTCACAACTTTTGCAGTAGAATGTTACTCATACCTACACTGAAACCATAGAAACGTCACACATAAGAAATCTTGACAACTATGACACAAGCATTTGCAGGATAAGGAGTGGAATGTAACGTGAACCTGCCCGGCTAGGTGATTGAGAACTGTGTTGGAGAGGGACAGGAATAATTTAAAGGAACACAATGGGGTCTATTATGAATAAAGGAGTGTAATAAACTACAAATATGACATCAATCAATGTAACTTGAAGCAATTTGGTCACTGTCGGGTTCATAGAGCATAGCATGCTGGTCAGGGTATCCTGGCTTTAGAACACCGTCTATTTCAAAATAAATTGATGTGGTCGGACATTTGGGGAGAAGAGGTAACACAGAACAAATCTGTTTATTTTAGACTACGCAAGAGAGTAGGATACTGAGAGGCTTAGTTATAAGAGCCCGGCATCACTTTTGCACCACATGAAGTGGTACGTGTGATGCGGGGCTCTCATAAAGATTTATGAAGCCACGCAAAGCCACCCTGCGTGGCTTTGAGTGGCCTTATAAATCATGAATATTGCTCTGCAGTGCAAATTGCTGCATCGCCTTACTCTGCACCCTGGAGGAGTTCCATGAGGTAGTGGTGGGTTTTCCCACGTAACACCCATGACATTTTATACTTCTCAAGATTTACAAAGTCATATTAACCTTGGGAAGCATCATATCCATACGTCTCCCGAGGTGAGGCTTAACGATAAGAAATACGTTTATTTCTCCTGGTTTTTACACCTTCCATGTGTGCTGCGTTCTGCAGCACACAAAGAAAGAGGAAAATGCTTAGTATGATTGTCTTTGAGCAGCAAGTTGCCCCTTCTTGCTCAAAAATAATTCTGCATGCAATGAAGGTACCCTTGCACCATGGTTCAAGGGTGCCTACGTTGGCGCTAGGCTATCAAAACGCCACCAAGACAGGAATGTACTTTATTGCTTAAATGCTGTGTATTTCTGCCCTTTCATATTGGCGTAAGGCAGTGCAGCATGGTGCCTTGCTGTGCTGCCTTATTCCAAAATGCCATAAATGAGAACCTGGGTCTGTCATAATGGCCAAATACTCTATTTGATAAATATTGCAGTGTCTGTGAGTATTTTAAAGCCTGAACCAAGCAAGAGAGCTTTCAACAACTGTTTAAGGCTCGTTGTACCTTTTCCTTGTTAACTTGAGTTTTGACTCAGAAAGGTCAACGCATGTGGGTCACTGTTGTTTGGAGCAGCTCAACACCCTCCTACGTATTTACTCAAGTTAAGTAACTACCCACAAACCTCTCGCCTGGTCTTGGTAAAGCTTCAAATGTTACTCCTCTCATATCACAAGAAAAGATAATTCTAAATTGAATCAATGTGAGCAGACACTGTTATTCAATTGACTCTACTGTCATAGGTGATAATAATACTCATAGTGTGCAAATCAATTGTGCGCCTAGTTTGTTTTTTGTATTCAATTTGGTGGAGTTTGATTCTATACACCCCGCTGTGCACCCAGTACACTGGTGAACATTCACCTGCAGAGCTTGGCAAAGCTTCAGTAACGGTCATTAGGGAGGGTAGTTGCAAGAAAGGAAAGGAAAATAGCCCTTTAAAAAAAAAGGATCTGAAAGGATGTTGCCATCACTACCTGCGAGACCACTTCCTGTAACGTCACTTACTGTGATGTCAGGTGACGTCATTGTACTTTGCGTATACTAATCAGTTCCCCGCCATTTTTTAGGATAATTCTAAAAAAGACCTGATCATGTAATAAAATTCACAACCACCGGTTCGATGTCTGGCCATCCAGGAAAGGCAGGCAGCGGCATTCTGTTTGCAGAGCGGATGTGAGCAGGTGTAAATAACTTTCAGGATTTAGTGTGCACTGCTTGCCACACTGTTGACCTCACTGTGGATTTCACGCCACTCTTCCTCCTTGTCTGGACCATATGCTTGTGAATGTAACCACAAATGTAAAGTCAATCAGAATGTCAGCAGAGCTTCAACCCAGTCTAATAAGAATGTGTAAAGGATATTTACCTAAATCAGCAATTAAAAGGCTATTGGCTGTACTAATGCCGCTTATTAGCTTATCACAACACTGAGCATGTTTTCAGGCCATTTACTTGTACATACAGCAGACCTGCCAACTCACACGGTGCCACCCTGTGTCAGACGATTTCGTCTTCTTTCACACGGTCACCAAGTGAGGAGCCGAAATCGGAAGGTGGCAAGGAAGACGAGCTGGGAACCACTGCACAAAGTAACTTTCCAGCTTGTCTTTGGAAGGCTATAAACAGTTGATGTACATTAAGGAGTGTGACAACACCCCAGGGCATCAGAGACAGCTTCAGCCACACTTTGTTTTTTTGGTGTTTTTGTGGTTGGGGGTTGGTGGAAGGCAGAGTGCCTCTTGGGTAGATCCTGGTACCAGGCCTCCTCCCCTCCAATACCACACCCCTCCTCACATGGTCACATGTATTTACAAGTTGCCAGGTTTGATGCAACCAAAGCTCTCAGTGGCCTCCTGCTAATGGGAGTATCCCCTGCCAGCCGCCATTCACTTACAGAGTGAGGGTTGAATCTTGCCTGAGACAGCAGGTATCCAGGAACACACAAGGTTCAACTATCAACACTGACCTGAAAATGGCAGGAGGAACATTCTATAAAAATCAAAATATTGGTAATCCATATTACGAGGTAATGTCACGTTTCTCAAATATTAAAAGTATTCAATATTCTTACATTTGAGCAGACTGTTTGCAGATGGACAAAGTGATATATATATAATTTCGAATGCAAAAGACTGACCTGTAGGAATATTTCAAAATGTCCTCCAAATCTCAAGCTTTTTAGGAAATCCTTTTGGAAAACATACTGTAAAATACAGAGCTTACGCACAATAAAAAAAAAAGAAATAACTACACTGGAAAGTTAAGATCGTTAAAATCAATGGGAATTTCTCGAATACCACTTTAAAATTGGGTGCAGAATATATGCCTTTTTCATCAATTTCCTTCAGAGAATGTTGTTGAAGTTTTTTAAGGATTCCACTTCGACAGAACGCTCCAACTGCCCTTGAGAGAGGAGAGGTAAACTCACTGTTTTGCTCTTAATCTCAGCTCAGTATAGGCAGATCTCTACAACCCCAACATTTCAACTACATCAGCCACCAGTGCAATCTATCAGTCTGTCCCTAGTTCTCTCTGAGTATCTATCTTCCTGTTTGTGCTTCCGTTTATACGTCAGTCTAACTGGCTATTACCCGGAAGGGCTCTGATATGTGAGGCAGAGAATACTTCAGCGTTTCCAATCCCCAATCACACCATGCTCTCATGCGTTAGTGTGCAGATGCTGAACAAATTAATATTTTTTCTCAACTTCCAAGAAATGAGGGGGCAGATTTATGAGCCCCTTGCGCCACTTTTGCGTCACTTTTCCCATGTTAAAAGTGACGCAAAAGTGGCGCAAGGGGCTCATAAATCTGCCCCGAGGGACCAGGTAAGTCTCGTATGAAATTATCTGCTACATTTGCTACACACATGACAATAAAATGGAGCTGCCACTAAAACCATGCAATTCTTCGGTTAATATGTTATTACTTTATTAATTTCTATTCCATTTTATATTGCTGACCTGGGGGAACATGCAAATAGGTGCATGTAAGGAGATGGTTGGTACTGTAATACTATATGAGTTATGTATCCTACAACATGCGTATCTTGTCATCTGAGCATTTTATTGGTAGTAAAACACCTGTGAGATCTCTGTATAAGTTGATTTTTTACCATCACTGCCCCTCAGAGCAGCCACTTAATTCATAACGTCACCACCCACATTATGCCTTGAGCTCTGAAATACCTTAGGGGCTGCCAGGCGAGATATCACGAGACAGTTGCATGTCAAAATGTAAAGTTTAATGACATTGACCTGCACTTATATCGTCTTTCTGATGTCACCATATGACATTTTGTCAAATTAAGCAGACATTTGTGAGTAATAGATTTACTACTGTAACTCCACATCTATCTACCCTCACCATATTTTGGTAGTCGCTACTGTGCATTTAATGTAAGAACAGTGCAATTTAAAAGTGTCTATATTTTGGTACAACACTCACTAGACAAAAGACTTGGGATCTCTTAGTGTGTGGTGGGTGGAAGATGGGATGAGGCTTTGAAGTAACTGACGTATAGCTGTATCATGGGAGCAGAAGAAAGCACATTTCCCATAGACCAGGCACCAATAAGACTGACAATTCAATCAAATCTGCAAAAACACACTAATGTCGAGGGAAAAGCTACAATTAGAACGCACGTCAGTTTCGAGGCATTCATTGAATCATTATACCTTCACCCCATGCCACAAAATAAATGCATTTAGTTCCTCAACAGCGTAAAATGGCATCAAAACCAGTTATCCAGTGTGTTGGCTTGACAGTGGCTATTTATCATTATTCGATTAAGACTGATGGCTGTTCATTTCATTTATTCACTAAGGCCATGGAAATAGTGCATTAGTGATCTGCTGTGTGCCAAACCTATTTGAGGTTCTTTTTTTCTACAATTGATTGAGCTACATATAGATTTTAGGTATGACAGATGAGTTCAGCACACAATATCACATGGGCCAATTTGTTGCTGTCCCGCAAATTTACTTTTCTCAGTTCAAGATGAGAAATTAATGACAATCATTTGTCATGTGAAAGGTCAGGGTGACTGTCTTTAACAAACAGACTTGAATCAACGCTGTGCGTCCATGCTCTTTCTAATGTCCACTATGTCATCTCTGTCAGTAAAAAACATATTTTAACCATACCTAAATCCTCTTGTCATGTGGATCCAGTAGTGTTGCTTGGTTTAGAGTTGGGATAGTAAATTTGATTTTCTTGTGCTGTAAGTTTATCTTTTATGTTTTTTTAAATAGGGTTATAATAGTATTTTTCTTATTTCTTTTATGTTAATTTCATTTAAAGGTGTATTTTAAATATTTTTTCGATTCCTAATATGTATCTATTTTCTCAATATTTGTAGGATCTTATTTATATATATTTTTTTTAAGTTGTTCCTTTATTTAAGTATAATAAATACGAATACATTAATAATATCCTTAAAAATAAAATAATAAAAAAAGAAACTTAAAGTTACATTTAAACAGAAAAGTAAAACAAATCAAAATACAGTCAAATATGTCAAATAAAAAATGTAAGACCGACAACAAGTTTTAAAAAGTGGTTAATCATTGACTACTATACGTTTTTATGTATCAATATAATATGTATTTGTATATTGTGTTTTAATATAATATAAATTGCTGATTGCATATATTCATCCAAAATTTATGGTTGTGTATTTATGTTTTATTTATGTAATACAATAATGAAAATGGTTTACTTTTTTGTTCAAATGTAATAGATGTTTTTATTATTCTTGCATTTATATTTATAATATATGTGCATAACTGAATGGTATTAATTTTCTTATCAATACATTTCTTTGTAATTACTTTTTAAAATCTCTGTAATGTTAAATATTTGTAAATATATATATATATATATGTATATTTACTTACGTAAGTTACTATTTTATATCACTGCAATTTTATAGCTGATATAATAGTAATTTCCATTATAGAAATAGAAACTCTGTATTTTTTACCACAAGATTTTTACCACAATATTTTCATATCACATATTCTTCTGATCGATATTGTGTCATGTAAGCTCTTGGTAATTATACATTATCTAGCTCTATATTTCACCTTGTACCCAGTGACATCTGGTTGTGAATCAGACTGCACCATTTATATTTTACTTACTTATTTAGAAGCCAATTAATCAAGTTAACGTTTATTTGTGCAGGGCTACAGGCTATTGGCCTCCCCCACAGCTAGATATATTCCCTGTTGTACAGGTATTTGTAAAATTGTGATTAGTCATGCATTTTTAAACTTAATTATATTGGCCTCTGGCAGAGAAAGCACAGATGTCAGGGCCTTAGCTGTGTTATCTCTTCATACATTGTAGACTCTGCCTTTGGAGCTAGCCAATGACTTACCACTTCACTATCTATTATTTTGAATGGCCAAAGTATTAAGGGTAACATTTTTGATTTTGACATGCAGTGCAGCTGAGCAAGCCACCTGCTGTGCTGCGTGACATGGAAAGGGCAGGTATGTGCAGTATTTAAAAGAAATTGGTGCATTCCTGCCCTTTCCCCTCCGCTGGCACCATTTTGGACACCAACTCAGGCAACCTTTTACCACGGGACAAGGGTGCCTGAGTAGTAAGGTGAATTGTTTTGTGCAGGAAGAGGCACCTTCCTGCACAAAAACAATCCCCTGAGGCATTTTTCTCTTTTTATGTGTGCTGCATTCTGCAGCACACACAGAAAGAGGAAAAAACGAGGAGAAATAAACATATTTCTCCTCATTACGCCTCACCTGGGGAGGCATAGGTTTTTGGTGCATTCTCAGGTCTACCAGTTCTGGTAAGTCTTTAAATGCATTAAAATCCACGCGTGTTCCCACACAACACCCATGGAATGCCTCTCAGGTGCAACGCACGATTTGCACTGCATTGCTTTAATCAATATTTATAAAGCCACTCAGGGCAATGCAAAGTTGCCTAGTGTAGCTTCATAAATCTTAGTTTTTAGTTGCTTTGCTTGTACACCACGTTGCGTGGCGCAAGACCGACGCAGTGGGGCTGTAAAATATTCCCTTCAGTATTGCAGCAGAACTGCCTTGAAATATTTACTAAAAAATGGCTGTCAAAGAGGATCAAGGTTCATGATATTTCTTAAAATAAGACTTAGTGACAGCTGCAGGTACTAACCTGCTTATGAGCTTAAAGCTTATGAGCAACTACGTTTGCCTCCAAAGAGAATAATTTCAGTTTTGCTAGTGTTTGTAGGAAGTGAAGTAAATGTTGTCAGGGAAGAAATGTGATCTGTTAGATAAGTTGCTTGTTTGGAACCAATTGGCTGAGGATCCTGTCTTTGCTCCCACACATGACCTGATTGTGTGATTCTGATCACAATAGTTCATGCCCATTCAGGAGCCTCCACTCGATTCTGTGAAGAAATCTGGAGCGCCTAGAGGCGGTTCAGTGCGCAGTGCGTTCTCTAAAGAGCAAAGTAAAATCCATATAATGTCGTTTTCTTGTTACATTTAAAATTGAAACACTCTTGTCAAGTCTGCACTGACTCTTTTCAAATTGCAGAAGTCAGAAAATGTTATCACAAATGCAAAATGACTAAAGAGGGAAAATCAACTAACTAAGCTATTATTGACATGCTTTAAATTGTGTTTAAGTTGCTTTTGAGCAGTGATATTTCAAATAGAAATTTAAAAGTGTGTTTCCACAAGGTAATCTTTGGTGCTTGTTATTCCAGCTCCACTCAAGAGGGCATATTTGTTGATAGAAGCTGTGCAGCTGCTCCTTTCGATCAACTAGAAGGCATCATAATCAAGTAGCATACCATGCACTTTATAAAATGACTATTCTAAAAGATAAAAAAAATGTGTCCACCTAGTTTTGCACATTTGTATTGTTTATTGGATAGTTTTAATCAGCACAGTATACATGTAGGAACCTCACCTGTCAATTTACTTACAAGAATTGTCACAGTTTTCATGTAACAACACTCTTGAGTAAACTGACAGGTGGCTGAACTCATTCAATAACCAAACAAAATAAGCCACAGAGAGACAGAATGCACAAAGAGTGATGTGGATCAAATTCATTTGCTTACCCTGTGGAGCAAAACAATCATCTGAGAAAATACATATAATGCCCTTACTAGTAAACCAAACAAATGCAGCCAAATACATAAAACAAACACTTTAAGATCTACACCAAGTTTAAAAAAGAGAAACCTTTAATAGAGAACACTGAAAACGAGGAGGAAGTCTTTAAAGCAGTTTAAAAAGATATTCAAAACCGACAAAATGATCGATTGAATTCTAAAGAAAAACCTTTCTATGAAAAAATAATGGAAAATATTCTATTAAAAGAAATGAATGGAAAATAGAAATGTAAATAGATACAAATTGTCCTCCAAAGGTCAGACCGAAACCCAGGAACTCACAAGTACATTCAACAGCACCAACCTAATTAGTAGGCCTGGGTAGGGTTGTCTATCTTTGCAATTAGCACAATGTTTTGGAAGAAAAAAATCTCAAGATTGACAATCAAAGAAGCTGTGTGAGTGCAAAGTTAGAGAAGGCTCAGATACACAAAGTGGGAGTTCACTGAAATGTTAAACATTGTGGGTCACATTTACGACAAGCTTTAGTGGTCTCTAAGAGAGAATTGAGCAGTTTGCGGCCTCTAAAGCATTGTATGACATGTACTAACCCTATTTTGTTGGTAACCTCTTACCGATTTGAAAATAGCATTTGTGAGTTGGTATTACGAAGGGGCATTTCAAGGGCGTCCCTTCCTAATAGCGGGTCGCAGGGCCATGCATGAATGTTTTGCAACCAGAATGCAGTCGCAAAACATTCATGTTTTACCAAGTCCGTGAAGGAGGTGGTAACCCATTCACAAAGGGGAAGGGGTCATCTATGGACCACTTCCCCTGTGCTATTGTGGGTGCAACATTTTTTAAGAGCAGGCTGTGGCCCCACGGACCATTGCTTTTCTTAAAAAATGAAAACATTGATTTTCATTAGGGGTGGGCGGAATTTGCGAAATTCACTTTCGCAAACTATCGCGAAAATGTTAAAAATCTCCGTAAACGCGGCAATATCGCGAAGACGCGGACGTTTTTTTCCCGCCCGTTCGCGGTATTTTCTGCATGATCGCGGCTTGCCAACTTACCCATGTGGTTGCTCACGGGCGCGAGATCTCAATCATCTCATACTCTCGCGGTGCATGATCGCGAGAAGAAAGACGTGATCGCGTGACGAATGACGTGATCGCGCAACAAATGACGTTAATGTGGGCGTGAACTGTCGCGAGACAGCCCAAACGGCTACCAACAATCCAACATCTCGTGGAGAAACGACCGGATGAGGAAAAATTGTCGGCGAATGCGGGGATTCAGGTAAGGCGATCGTGCGCACGCGAGAATGTATTTTTTTACAGCATGAGCAAGAAAAAAAATTCCGGTAAGATGCGAATTGTGGAAATTTTGACATTTTCACGCTCTCCGCGGAACGCGAAAATGTAAAATTATCGCAATTTCCACGAGCGGAACGGAATTTTAGCCCAGGTTTACTTTTCATGTTTAGGTCTCGCCAAGCGGTGCAGCGCATGCGCTGCCTGCTTTGCGAGGCATGCAGTATACACTATAGGTGAGGGAAGTCCCGCCCACTCCCTCACCCACTTTTTAATTGGCTTGTGGCTTTCTCCTTTCTAAATGCTGCCTTATGATTGCTTTACAGGCTGCTAGTCCCGCCTTATGACGGCCATGTCTCCTTCCACGGCTATTGGCCCCTTTACTGCGTGTTTCCTGAGCACTACTTTGGTCCAGTGTCAGCCCTCCCGCTGCCCGTGCCTTCTCTCCCGCCCCCCCACTCTCGTTGTTCGTGCCTTAATCACGCCTGCCCGCCCTACCGCAATCCGCACTCCCGTTTTAATGCAATAGGTCTCACGTAAATGTGAGTCCTCTTGCATTGCAAATGCTTGTTGCTACTGTTAGTACAGTTATTCAGCGAACGCAACTAGTCGGGCCGAATTAAGTAAACCAAGCAGCCATGTTTGAAAGTGACATTCCTACTATAATTATGACGACATGGCATATTTATCGCTTACGTTTATACTAAGGCAAGAACACGTTTTTAAAATAGAAAAGTAAATCTAATAAGAAGTAGTTTAAACGCATTCAGCCTCTTTCTCCCCGTTCAGCCAATCAAGGGTAGCATAGCTCGATTCGGTGACGTCAACGCACTGGCCATGGTCCTTGTTGTTGGTACTTGTACTTCACGGCATAGCCAAACAACATGGCTGGCGATGAGAAGCTGCCTTCTGGATGGGAAAAGCTCATGAGTCTCAGTTCAGGTGAGGAAAGTAAGTGTGATGCTGCTTCACCCGAGAAATGCTAAGTACGATGCAAGCACGAGGTGTAACTGCACCTTCTGTGCATGCATAGGTTCTTTCATCTTGCAGTCGTGCGTTCTGCGGCAGAAGAGAACCTATGACTGTCCGTTGTGGGCGGCACTCTCGGCCCCGCATCCTTTGGTGGGGTGGTGTGTTCAATGCATTTATGTGTGTATTTTATGTTGCTATCGCATATGTGATTTTCCTAGCAGAGTGCAGCGAAAGTGCTGATAATTTGGTCACGTTTTGCTGTGATGTCAAGGATGTGTGTCTGATGTATTACGGCCCTTATACCTATTGCGAATGAATCTTACCCACTAAGGAACATGTGATTGCTTTGTAATAATTGCTGGAGTGTAGGCAGCCGCGGTCGGTAGTAGAAGTAACTGCAGGGCGGTGACGTGGGGAGGGGTAGGGGTAGGGTGGGGGGTAGTAAACTATGGATTACGGAGGTTTACAGGTAAGTTAACATATAAATTAATAAAACGAATATCGTTGCATGCACTGCATCCCCAAACGCGATGCAGTGCACGCAACGAAATTCGTTTTATTAATTTATATGTTAATTTACCTGTAAACCTCCATAATCCATAGTTTACTACCCGCCACCCTGCCCCTCCCCCTCCCCACGTCACCGCCCTGCAGTTACTCCTACTACCGAACGCGGCTGAGCGTAGGTAACGGGCTAACTTTTTAAAAAAAGTGCATTGATAGACATTCTGCTGCACTAGGTCTTAGAGCAAAAAAACACAGCTGGACCGTCTTTGGCTACTCAATATATTCTATTTGAGCGCAGTTCAGGGCATGTTGTATCACCCTTCTTCCCCTTTTCAGATGCATTACAGCACCCTGGAGTGACTTCTTAATCGTGGCTCTTAAATGTACTGAACACCCCCCCAAGGGCGGGCCGGGGATAAAAGGGACCTCTTTCTGCTCCCCACTGACATACATAGTGAACACTCGCTTACTTAAGAAAACCCTTTCAGGACTTAAAAGTAGAAACTACTTCACTAATATATGGATGGAAAAAATGTGGCGTTTGTAGAGACATTTGAGTCCAGTGATAGCGTATGATGCCTGGAGAGTGTCCCCTAAACTTGGTGCAAATGCATGTCCGTTTGTCTTATGCATGTAGTTATAAGCAAATTAATGAGAACATAGGAGTGCAGGTGGTAAATACATAACTGTCACTGTTGACCTGAGAAGTTATTGGGTCTTGTATTTATGCAAATCCAGGTCTTTGTTTTTTCCCCTCTGATTTCCCAATGTACATTGGTGCAGCTTGGCAGAAGAAAGGCATAGGGTAAATTGTTGGAACTGTGACGCTATGCAACATCCCCTCCCTATGTTCCTGGCATGGTTTTCAAGGTCTGAGGTTATTAATGCTGGTATGTTTCCTAGGAGGTTGCTTAATGCAATAAGTGTATAACGTACAACACTTTTATGCTGGGCTGTTTTATGTTATACGTGCATGTGTCCAGAGTCCCTTGGCCTTGAAATCCTACATCACACAAGGCACAATGACATAGCGTGTCACTTGCAGCTGGCACCGCGGAGCTTTATGCGGATATTTCATGTCGGGCAGAGCTGCCACCCCTGCCTCTTCTGGATAGTGTAATTTTTACTTTTCTGACTTATAATTCATACATTATATGTATATAAATATCAAGATATTAACAGGTGTGTAAATCATTCTACTGATTTCAATTGGCAGGCGGTAGATACAGAACAACATCTGTCATAAGAAATATGTGCAACGCTTCACGCTTCAGCTGAGTATATTAAAAATATATAGTAGCTCCGTGTTCTACGAAAAATTCACAAGGAAACACACATTTATTACCTTAGATATTTTAATTAAAACCGTGTTTGTCTTTTTTACCATTTACTCCATGCGAAGGCATTTTACATCTAAAAAGCCTCTGGTATGGTGGGCATGTGACAAGGGACCCTCTTTCATTAACGTCATTATCCTTATCATCAATATCCTTTCACTTGCAAGTTGATTCCTGTCAAGCAGTGAGGTTTGTAAAATGGGATCGCTCATTGGGGAAGGAGAAAAACACTTTGGCAAACACTCTTGCTAATTTTATAGGTGCATTTCAGCAGTTCATCGTTCGTAGTCGGAACCATCATGTATAAATATGTTTTGCAGGTGCAAAAGAGTACTTTGTTATCTGCTAAATCACTTTTACTAGTTAGGAAAGCTTTTCCGACTTGTCAAAGGGTTAATGCTTCTTATTTCGAATCGCAAATAAAAAGGGGTGTTTAAAAGTGTCACTATCCTACTTTGTGGTGCAGACGCTCAGAGAAAAAACTGCACTCCAATCCAGGAACACGCACATATCTCTCTAGGTAGATGGACCCTCAGCTCCGTGGTCAGCTCCTTCTAGCTCGTCTTAGACGTTCACACATCCTGCAGAGTTTGTGCACTCCTTCCCTCTCAGCAGACAAGTTAGCTTCTAGGTTAAAGAACAGTAGATGTTTCAGCACCCAGGCTAATGTGCTGCATTGCTAAATACATATAAGGTCCCAAAGGGGAGACCGATGCATTGCAAATGCTTGTTATTTTTTAAATAAGTCCCATTTTCTCTTAAGGAAAATAGGCTGCATTGCAATTTAAAAAAATGCTTTATTGAAAAAACAATCACAGACATGGTCTGCTGACCCCAGTAGGCCACCATCCCTGTGATTACAGGCCATTCCCAAAGGGTCGCAAATTGAATATTGCTGGGCCAGGTCAATCGCGACCTCAATGTGAATTGTAAACAGTGACTGAGACACTGTTTGACATTGCTGTTTATGAGTTCCTAATTAAGTCTCACAATGTCGTAAACAGAATTCTTTGTACATGTGTCCCCCTGTTGTAAAAGGTAAAACAAAATCCCCTTCATTCCTACTCATGGCTGGTCATTTAGCACTTGGTTGCAATTTAGATTTTAATGCTAGGCTTTAAATAGTGTTCTGGAGTTTAGCTCAGTGCACCAGGACAATTTGAAGGCTGTATCTGATTAGCGCTCCATAACACAATATAGTCTCTGCAAAAAAACCTAAATGAACACCTCTTCAGGAGAATGAAATGCAGCTATCTGAAGTGGTCACCGTTTTGTTAAATGGATGATAATGGTTCTTCTCAGTCGTCTAGAACCCTCCAACATAGAGCTGTTGTGCCACTTAGGTAAAGTAGCCAACAAAAGAAGACACGTAAAGCAAATAGAATCCCATTGAATAATTTTTGATGTAGTGACTTTGGTCCTTCTAGAATTAGTTTAGTTTAACTTAGAAATCTGGCGTTTAAGGAGCAGCCTGTTCTGCTACAGTACTCCCTCATCCTTCAGCATATCAGGCTTGCAAAAGGAAAGATACCCAAGTGGACTAACAACAAACTGGAACTATGGATGTTTAGAGGGACCTGCCCTTCTTATTCACAGAGCATGTCCTGCAGGACAATGACTCAAAAGGAATTGGAAAACACTCTTTAAACTGTCCTGCAACAAATAGCAAATATTTATTTCAACACATCAGTTAGAGGAAGAATAATTGATTTGTACTTCTAGGTCTGTTCTGAAAGCCCTGCGGGTCAAGTATGGGTTCCTAAAGAGTAGATCATTGGTGGGTGTCACTACTCTAGTCCCTGGAAATTCCACAGAGCCTCCACTCCCAACCCTTCCACAGTATGATGTAGTTATTGCAAGTAAAATCAAACATTGTAGAACACTTCTCCAAGATAAAGGAATTATCTCCTGCCTACCAGTGCAGGCCAATCTACTAAGGCATTTCAGCACCTTCTAGAATATCTTCCACAGTATCTACCCCAGTAAAGGTTAGCCAGGAAGTTGAACATGCATAGTTGAAATCACTATTTTTCAATTCAAGATAGAGAGGCAAGAAGCTGAGTCCAGGTTCCTTTACCTCTCTTTGGCAATTGCATATAATCCCCTTAAATTCAAAGCTGAGTCAAATGTTCAAATCGGGCCATTCCATGTGTAAATTGATCTCCTCCCTTAGTCCAGAAGAGATGATGACTGCATTATTTTACCATGGCACAAAATATTTTCTTTCTTTTCGTTTGAGAAATGAACAAGATAATAATTTTCTGCCCCTGTAATTGTGCATTTCATTCAAGATCGAATAAACACAGTGTATGCATGAGTGTGTGTATGTCTGTGTTATTTCTGTAGCACAAACCTGGTCAATAGTCTGCAGAACGCTGTATAGCATAAAGCCATAGCATAAAGCCAATAGGAGAGAAAGCTGGTGTGTGGAGTGTTAATGAATTGTGATGTAGTGTTCTTTAAAGAGGCGCAACGTCACCTTTATATTAAATTGGAGCAGCTCTATGGCAGTCCTGATGGATGTGGGTGATATTACAGATAATGGGTGCATAAATAGAAAAGGCCTGCTGCTTTTTTTTTTACACTTCTTAGTCTGTGGTCTGAGGGTGCCCTGGCTGCAGGTGCTGTGAGAAAGACAAGAAATGCTGAGCTTGTCTGCATGATAAGCAGGCGTGCAGTTCATGATGGTGTTGTTAATGATGCATCTGGTTTTAAAAATAGTGCGGGGCAGCAAGGAAAGCCAATGGAGTTCCAGTCCAGAGTCTGGGAGGTTATGAAGTAGGGTGTTACCACTATCAAGATGCAAGAGTATGAGAGCTTAAACAGCAGTTCAGAAGTCACTTTCTGGATTGAATGTTTTCACTTTCTTTAGGAGAGAGCAGGTTGCAGGCTGTCCTTGTTTTTTGGCAATGTATTCATTGAGGGTGAAGTTGATGACTGAGGTGAATCTAAGTGACTTGGCATTCAGTGCAAGTTGGGGTTAGGTTTAGATAGGCATTGGAAATACAGGTCTGGATAATGAGCAGGCAGTGTTTGTGGCTTTGGATGTTGGAAGCAGAGGAGACTTTGTAGTAAAGTGGTGTATCTTTAGCATGTTGGTGAATCTTAATGTGGTTATCTGTGAGTAGATCACCAAGAAGCTTCCTGTAGAGATCAAAGATGAGATAGGACTGTATGGAAACCTGGTTAACTCAACAGGTGATAGGGGTCTTTTGGGACTTTGAGGTGCTCATGTGAACAAACTAGTGTCAGTTGGAATTGTACGAGAAGAATCAGTGAAGGACATTGCTGGTGAATCCCATTCGAGACTCTCAACACTGGAGGGGCGTGAAGGGCGGCAGACAAACCCGGAAGGGTGGCAAAGGTATAATTAAAAGAAAAATGTACTTACCTGTGTTTCGCTTCTCATTTTCTTCCTTCTTTTGCAGCCAGCTCTACGGCACACCTCATGAAGCCACAAGCAACCCCCTTCTGCAAATCCCGACGCTGCTCTCATGCTGCAGATGAGCAGCATGAAATCAGCACACGATTGGCTGGAGCGTGCTACCTCGACACTCCAGCAGGCACAGAAGGCCTGTGCCTGATCTCCACCCAGTTGTCTGAGACAGATAGGTGGAGAGGTTTACACTGGACAAGTCAGGCTGGCCAGCTAAAGTGACTTGCGCAGTGTAAACTGGTGTAGTGAGCACCACTCCACTGCTGCTAGTCAGCAGGAGCCCACCCCCAAACAATGCTAGGGCTGGAAGTATTGAACAATAAAATAGCAAGTAATTTTCTTACTGTTTATTTTTTATTTTTGCTGCACTGCACTGGTAGCAGAGGGGTAAAGCTACTCTGGCCTAATGGGGGGGGGGGGGCAATTACAACAAAAGTACTCAATCAAGCGGAGAGGACAAAAGGGGGATCACAAGAATTGAGTAAGGAGAAGTTAAATTCTCATTTACAAGTAGTTATATCAGCACTACATTAAAGTGTATGCATGAGTAACCCAAAGGTTGGTGTGCACATATGGTGAAGCGAGGAGTGGCATAGAGTAGAAGGTGTACAGTAAAGTGGCATAGAGAAGAGTAGCATAGAGTAGTTAGAGTGGAGTGGGGTGCCCTAGTGTAGAGTGGCATATAATGGAATGGCATAGAGTGGAGTGGCATGGACTGAGTGGAGTGGCATGGAATTGGAGTGGAATAGATTTTCGTAGATTAGATCGCTATAGAGTGGAGATATGTAGAGTGACGAAGAGTGGTGTAGAGTGGTTTAGAGTAATTAGGCAAAGAGAGGCATAGAGTAGAGTGGGGTAGATTGGAGAGGAGTGAAGAAAAGTTGCATAGAGTGGAGTGGCATAGAGTGGTGTAGTGTGGCATAGAGTAGAGTGGCACAACCTAAAGTGGCACAGAGTGGCATTAAGTGGCACTGTGTGGATTAGAGAGGCGTACAGTAGAGTGGAGTGGAGTGGCATAGAGTAGAGAAGCGTAGAGAGGAGTACTGTGGCATACAGTGGCATACAGTAGAGTGGTGTAGAATATAGTGGCATAGAGTAGGGTGGCATAAAGTGGGGTGGCATAGATTGAAGTGGAGTAGAGTGGCTTGGAGTAGAGTGGCAAGGAGTAGAGTGGAGTGGCATAGAATGGCGTGGAGTGGATTAAACTGGCGTGGAGTGGTGTGATGTAGAGTGGCATGGCATAGAGTAGGGTGGCATAGAGAGGCATGGTGTAGAGTACAGTGGAGTGGCATAGAGTTTAGTGGAGTGGAGTAGCAAGTGTCATATAAATGCAACTATAATACAGTACAATGGGTTACCAATTATCTTGACCTGCAATCTATGTAAACATCTAAGGCCTTTGATCAGATGCAGGAGCGTGTTAGTATGTACATGCTTCTGTGAGAACAGGTTTGTTTACAAATAAATCTGTTTTAGATCAGGAGGGGTTAGTGGACTAGAGAGCAACATATATTGTACCAGTTGGAAATAAAGGAGTTGGAGCCAGGTTGCAGCAGCGAAAGAAATAGTACCTGGATCACAGCCCTATCAGTGGGTGGACACTAAGTATGGTGAATCAAGCTGTGCTTGGTCCTTGTTCTCAGAAAGAAAAGGATGGGCCGCCTAGCACACGCTGGCCATTAGGAGGCATCATAGAAGAGTGACACTGATGCCAATGAATGGTAAGCGGTTTGATAGGTTCCAAGCACTTTCTTGTAAACAATATCCCTCGCAAACGCAGTGCATGCTTTGTGCAAATGAGACATAAAAAGGAGTGAGGAAACAGGGAAGGATCGGAAGAGACAATGAAGGTTGGAGTAAGGCGACAGTACGAAAAGGAGTGAGGAGACCATCACAATCGCAATAATTAAGGAAGAGTTAAAGTTCCAATCAAGGAATGGTTGTAGGACAAAAATGCAATCAAGGAAGGAATGAATAAAAATTTAGGGACATATGGCTTAGGTAAGGCTCGCTTGGCTAACAATGAATTTTATGTAATATTTTATTAGTGGTTCTGTAAAAAATATTACTTGCTATTCAATTTATTTATAGGAATAGTGCTGGAAAATGAACATTTTATCCCATTTTTAAAAAACAATTGTTAATTGTTAAGTAGCATCTTCAGATTCTTCACATTAAACAAATATCTGTTCCTGCCTATTTTGAAAACATGGCAACAGAAATTTTATTTTGTATTTTTTCAATTCTTCAGTAAGTCAAAATCATCACTATCGTTCAGTAAGGTAACCCAATCATAGGAGACTATATAACAAAGAAATGTACCAAGTATTGTGTGGTATTAATTGGATAAAGCTAATGGGAAGCTTGCTTTGATAAAACCATGTGATCAAACTCAAAGAGTAACTGTGTAATTTTTTCCTTGATAAGCATTCATTTCAGACAAAAATAAAATATAGTAACCATTTCTGATCGGTGCCTAAGTATCAGACTCCCCACACTTTGTATTCCTTATTTATAAATTGTCACTATGTTCCTCCCACTCCTCTAAAAGTGCACAGTTCTCTCTCCAACACCCTTTACTGTTCCAAAGCACCTGCATGACTAATTTAAGAAGGGTGAGTTTTTGCCTCTCTACCATTTTCTGCATTACATTTATAAGAAATTGGGTTATTGGTTCAGAAGAGTGGAAGGCCCACTCAAGCAACAACACAGTCCCTGTCAGGATGAACCACAAGTTATGTAGCCAAAGGAGATGCTATTTCTGCTCACAGATAATCCAGGGCAGTGGCACAGCACACTTCTGGCACTTCCTGAGGCTAGAATTTGTTTCTTTACATAAACGTGATGCTGGTCTGCAAAATTCTCCTGAAGTAGCATGCAAAATAGTAGCAGCTTGTGCGGTGTTGCACAAAACTTTGCAACCAGAAAGCGACTTCCAATCCAGCCTGAGGCTGACAGCTTTGCTAATGAAGAACTACCTTCACACAACACAGTTCATGATACCACGAGAGCTGCTGATGAAAAGGATCGATCTACATACATTTCCAAAAACTTTTTCTACGGTAAGTGCATTATATCTATAGTATAACGAATAGTAACAAATACTCATACCTAAAATATAGATAAGTAATTTTATTTCATGTTTATTAACAAGAAAATGAAGACACCAAATGAAATTAAATATAGCAAATCTTGTTTGAGACACATTTTTAACTTTACAATGTAAGAGAAAAATTAAGATTTTTGTTTTGCTTTTCACAAAGATCTTTTAAATTCTCTTTCTTAAATTAGTAGGAGTTGGTCTTTCTTTATTTGTCTCCCAGATGTCCCCTTTTCTTTTAGCAGCCTAACTACAAATATGCCTACATCTTATCACATCAGGCACAGACTAACTACTGTGGCTGGAAGCCTCCACAATTCTAGAGCAGGAGTTGCGTGATCATGGAACGTGTATGTATAGGTTTTAGCAATTCCAGTGGTGATGTAACCTGCCCTTAGATGCATCTGTGCCACAGTGTGCTATTCTCTGTTGAATAAATATTGTTCTCAGGGCTCGAGTCGGGGTACCACGCGGGTGGACGGCGTCCCCCCACTTATTTTACCGGGTGGACGCCGTCCCCCCTGCGCAAAAGCTGGCCGCATTGAGGGCTTCACGAGGAAAACATAATCCCAGCACACCACCAAATAAAGCAAGAGAGGAAACGGCGCACGCTCACTAGGGGCCCGGGTTTGGAAGAAGTGGGATGACAACGCCGAGGTTTGCTGGTGGCAGCTTGCCCCCTTCACCTTTCGTGACGACACTTCCTGTCGTGACGTCACTTCCGGCGACACCACCTAACTTGGAGCGTCCCCCCACTTCTTTTTCTGACTTGTGCCCTGATTGTTCTTCTGGTAAGATGCCTCGTAGCAGTAACCAATTTCTCAACATTCAACATTCTTTCCATAGTTTTGCATTCTGAAAACTACACAGCAATATTTTTTATTCTGCTGCTAAATCACCTCATGAATTGCCACAAATAATGGTTTAGTGGCATCAGTAAGATTATCAATCATATTAATAATGTAAGTTTCTGACAATCATATTTATTGCTTTCAATTCTTTTTTTCCGCATCCAACATTGATTTTTCCATCTGCACAATTTCCTACCTTGGGGTGTTGCACCTTACTCATCGTGTGTTAGAGTAGGCCGTCCTCTTGATGGTAGCCTCGCAACAATTGCTGCCAGTAACCGCTGCCGCAGGGAAATCCATATCCCTGCAACCCAAGCCCAGAGAAGGAGGCTGCATGCTGATCAGACACCGGAGCACCATTTAATCCCAAGAGACGTCCTGCAGAGCGAGAGCCTTGCAACGTCTGCTGCCAGTAACCGATGCCACAGGGGACTCCATTCCTCAGCAACCCCAGCCCAGAGGAGGAGGGCCGCTATGCTGATCAGGTGCCTGAGTGCCATTTAAACCCAAGAGGCGTCCCGCAGCGCAGGACGTCAGCAGGTCATGCCCGTCCATGGCTAGGCGAGTCTGGGCCCCCTCTCTTGGTCCTTCGGTTCTGAATGACTTGGTTTAATATCATAGTGGCAGTGTGGCACTCTAAGTAGAGACATCCTGTGAAGTAAGCTGCTGCCCCCTACCTTACTTTTCTTTATTGTTGTCTTCGGAGAGAAACGGTCATTGCCCTTCGCACTGTGGATACAATGGGAAAAGGGAAAGCTGCGACAACAGTCTGTGGTTCCCAGTCACGCTACCATAGATTTTTTTTTGCATAAAGCGGTGGGGGCCATTTTGAAAGAAATTGATTTGATTTTACAGAAAGGTGTCTATCCT
Source organism: Triturus cristatus (assembly GCF_964204655.1). Lineage (NCBI taxonomy): Eukaryota > Metazoa > Chordata > Amphibia > Caudata > Salamandridae > Triturus > Triturus cristatus. The sequence continues at coordinate 1,054,630,579 of NC_140590.1, forward strand.
TGGGACTTGGTGGCCCTTCTTTGTTATCGACTTTGGAGGACTTACAGGGAGTTACCCCATCCACCGAGGATACCGAACTGGAAGCTCCTTTGTCAAATTCATGCCATGGCCTTGTGCCTGCCTCCACTTGTAAGGTTCCTCTCTCTGGCACTCTCTCTCGGGTTCCCTCACCTACCACTGACATGATGTTCAACCTGCCCCCAAACGGAAGTGAAAAACCAAAAGGTCTTAGGAATCCCTGGTTGTACCAAGGGGCCCATTGGGGAAATATGTTTGCAACCACACTGCAGCATCGGAGGACTTTTGGGTGCCTGTTTTACAAAAGCCAATGGACAGTTTCACAGCTCTGCTGACCCCTTTTTAGGAGAAACGTGACAAATTAGTAGTAGACACTGGGGAAATGTTAAGCAAATTTGAGAAACAACCGACTCCTGTTGTCAATGAACCATCACCTCTGATGCCCTCTGTTATCCAAATAGTTGCTATCTCCAGTATTAACTTAAGGCCCAGCTTGTCTCATACTTGTGCACCTACATTCCCAGGTCGGGAGGGCCTGATTGCTGTTGCTCAGCATCAAAGTATCTCTTCTTCTTGCCATGAATCTATTACTTGTATATTGCGCCCCCCCATATCTGCCCCTGCCTCAGCTGATATTACTTCCTGCAACCCCGTTAATGGTTCTTTCATGCCAGTGATTAATGTTCCCCCTGCTGTTGCCAATATACTGTGGTTCTGATTAAGATCCCTGGTCAACTGATTAATAGGGTATCCCACTGGCTTTCAAAGCACTCCAGATTCAACATCTTGGATTATTGGAACAATCTGATGGCTCGGCGGGTATCATGGGTTGGGCCCTCATGGGAGTTCATAGAGGGAGACTATGTGATTGTTAATTTTAGATACCCAGAAATTGCATGTCAACCCCGTTCTTCAGATAATGGTATTAAATATCTGCCTTTGGGTTTCTTTTATAGACCCCCTTCCTTTGTTTCAAGCTTAACCCAGCCAACATGTTTTGGGGGTGTTGATAGTGTTTCTGCTTGTCAGCTGGCACATCTAATTCGGTTTGCCCCTCTCACGGGTCTTCTATCCAGGTTATGGAAAAACAGGCCAATTTGACTCCCACTAACATTATGTATCCATCCATTGTACAACCACGCACTAGGCACCTTTCTCTAAGGAAGCACTCCCTCAGGGTTTCCTCTCCTCCAGTAGGGCCATCAGCTCCTTACGTAGGTCCCGTATCTGGCACCTGGAAGGATTTAAGGCTCGTGTCTTAGAATATTGTAGGCTTATCTGCAACATTTTCAGATGAGAGGTGGATTTTGCTTGTTAAGTCTTATAACATCATATGTCTGCAGAAAACATTGGAAATTAAGAATAATTTTTTGTTGGAGGGGTATAAAACCTTTTTTGTCCTGCAGGAGAGTCAACTTTTGGGAGGGCCATGGGGGTCCAATTATCTTTGTTGCTTTAGAACTCTGTGGTTCCAATAAAGATCTCAAGTGGGACTGTCTTGTTTTTCAGGGTCTTAAGATTAAGATGCATTCTGGGCGATCTATCTCCTTTGTTCTGATTATTGACTATAATGCAAAAAGGGGGGCGTTAGGGGCCTCTAATCTCGCAGCCTTAAGTGGTGCAGTTGTTTCATTATTGGGGAGTAGCCTTTAATAGGAGATTTGTGTCGTAGCAGGGGACTTTAACTGCCACCTGTGTTTTAACCCTGTAACACCAACTCATGTCAAACCAAGATGCATGATAATGGAGGGTCTTCACATGGAACATACTCCTGAAGGTAAACTGTTTTTTACATACCCATAATCTGGTTTTTACCTTAAATAAGATGATAAATTCATCAGGTCGGCAAGGCGCAGTGCTACTGTAATCAATTTAATTTTTGTTTCAGCTTCCCTGAACTTGTCCTCTGTGATCTTCAATATTATCCATAGTTCTTTTAGCGACCATAACCCCTTGTCCCTGGTAGCTGAGGGGGTGTGGGGTGGGTTGGGGACCTTTTGTAAGGTGACAGGCTCGCTCACCCTGACTGATCAGGTGAGACGGCTGAGGTGTTCGCAGGTAGATCCCGCAGCCTTTAATCATTCACTTTGTTCAGCATGCCAACAGGAGACATTTACCTGTTTGGACCCTCTAGTCTTGGGGAGAGAGATTTTAAGTTCTTTCGTAACAATTTCACAAAAAGTCTAAGGATCACTAATGGTCTTCGAGGTTAGGGGTCGCACAGATAACCCTAAATGGTTTGATAGCGAGTGCTCAAGGGCCCCTGGCCATCTGAAGTCAGTTCCTAATTAGCCTCCGGGCGACAAGGAGTTGTCGCATACATTATAGGGGAGCACGGAAGAAAGGGAAGCAAATCTTACAGAAGATGGCCTGGGACAATCTTATCAAAGCTAGCAAGCTGAGGGATAGTCTGCTTTTTTGGAGGTTATAAATAGGCCTTGCCTTTTGGAGCCCATAGGGCCAGCTTTATGTCATCACATTACTGTACAGCAATGGGTAGAACATTATCAAGGGTGTATATCATTTTGAACTCAATGAAGGGACAGAGGTGGAGGTAGACCAGGCATTGGAGAAAACTAATGTTAATTTTTCCCTTGAGGAAGTTTGTCAGGGAGTCGAGGCTCTGTTCCACAATAAGGCTCCAGGGCCTGACGGTATCCAACAGGACCTTTTTTGAGACAATATAGAGGTTTTGGGCCCAGTTTTGGCCAGGTTTTTAATTCTGCAGTAAAGGAGGGTGTACCATCATCTTGGTCCTCTGCCTCCACAGTTCTGGTTTTCAAAAACGGTGACAAGGATAACCCACAGTTTTATCCTCCCATTTCTCTTTTTGATGCAGTCATCACGGTCCTTGGTAGGGTCTTACAAGGTAGATTGTAGCTATGGGCAGACACAAATGCGATATTAACAGAGGTTCAGTTTGGTTTTTGTCCAGGTAGATCAACAATTGATCAGTGTCTAAACCTTTATCTAATAGTTAGTAAATACACTGTGGTCCAGCCTGGCTTGTTGTTTTTAGCATTCATGGACCTTACATCCTCTTTTGATAGGATAAATAGAAAGAAGCTTTGGGATATGCGCCTCTCCTTGGGCACTGACCCGGATATTGTAATTCTTTTAAAAAACCTGCATGCTCAAACCACAGCAGCAGTTAAATATTCACAGGGGGTGGGCCTTACAGACCAATTCACTTGTGTAAGGGGTGTTTGTCAAGGGTGCCTACTTGCACCCTTCCTGTTGACCTTGTACATTACCAGTTTAGAACATGCCCTTTCTTCAGTACAGTCGACTGCCCTAGAGTTGGCTCAAAACCATTGCCAGTCTTACTGCACACAGACAATGCGATGCTTATGGCCCGAATATCAGTGGGTTTTCAGACTTGAATAGGCAAGTTAGTGTCTTTTAAGGGCAGACTGGACCTGACAGTCAACTTCACAAAATCTTATGTTTTGGTAGTTGGCCCTCGGCTGACTAGGTCCAAAAATGTTAAGGTGGGGAATCATACCCTGGAAAAGGTCCCTGTTTTCACTTACCTGGGAATGTTGTTTGATGCTAAACTGAATTGGAAACCTTTGGTGGAGGGAAAGTAGTGTTATATGAACAAGTCAATAGGGGCTATAGCTAGCTATGCCTAGAGACTGGGCTCCTGGTTGCCAAGTGTGCTAATAAAGTTTTATAGCTCGAAATGCCTCTTTAAGGTTTTATATGGAAGTGAAGTGTGGGGTACACTCCTGTGCACAAGATAAAGTTTGTACAAAACAAGTTTTTAAGGTGGATCATGAGGGTGCCCCAGAACCCTCCATCCTTTTCTGTATCATGAAGAGCTTAGTGTCAAGTATATTGCTGACTCTTACTCTGTGGCCGTAAAGTCCCTGTTGTCTTTGTCACTCAACAATGTGCATAAAATTTCCTTGATTTCTTAAGTAAAGACGTATTTTCCAGGTTAGGCAAGGTGGATGTCTTTTTCAAATATGACTCTTTGAGTTCTTGTGAGCTTAGTAATGTGAGGGATCTGTTTTTAAGTACACCCTTTCTCGTTGTGAAAACATTGAGCTTGAGATGCCTGCAGCGAGGGGTTATTTATTTCTGAAAACTGTGCATGGTATGGAGAGGTACCTTTTTCTTCTTACTAGTGAAAGGGACAGGTTTTTAGTGGCTTGTTTCAGGTTTAATCAACTTCACCATCTTTTGGCCACCCCATCTGGCTGGTCTCAATCAAGTATGAAAGGGCCCTGTGGCTGCGAATGTAGGTCTCCACAGGACACCCTGCATTTTGTGCTTTTATGTAGATATTTTAGCCAGCATAGTGTAAAAGAGCAGATTACTCTAAGTGACCTTTTCGAACACTGCTTGGCGTCGGTCGCCTCTAAACCATTCTATGATTATCAAATAAAGAGGCAGGCGCTGGAAACTGGAAAGCAGGAAACAGGTTTTAATATACTCCGGAGCAGAACACGTCAGATCAGACAAACAGGGTATCGTCTCGAGGTGCTCTGCCGCATCTCTGTGGCCTGGCCTCTTATACACAGGTTTATTGCTTTATTGCACACAACACATTCTTGACGACACGTTGAAATATGGAAAGACATCCTTGGAATCCCCCACTTCAGGCCCGTTCCCACTTGTATCTACAGTAGAAGTTCCCACCCCAATCTCAGCAGGTGATGGCTATCGCACAGCTGGACATTCCGCTGGGAACAGGAATGTGTGTGATCGGTCGGTTCGTGGTGTAATCAGCTCCTTTGAATGGGGGGTGAGTTTCTACTGTAGGGGGCAATAAACTGCATCCGCAGGGCTAGGTGATGGCCTGGGATCGGCTCGGACAATAGGTTATCAAAAGGGCCCGTTCGCATGAAAGGGATGAAAGGGTATGTGGCTTCGGCACAGGATGTGGCTCTGGGGCAGGGTCGCGCTGAAGATGTGTTTATGGCTCAAGCAGGAGAGTTTTGGGGCTCCCTGGGCGCGGGGGTTGTTAGCGAGGTCAGAGAGACGTGCAGGCGGCTGAGAATGTGAGGAGAGGCCATGGTGTCTAAAAATGGCTGCCGCTTACGCGCTGATACAGGCCTAGGAAGGGACAAAATGGCACTGGTAATGTTCACGTCGCAAACTGAACTTTAACAGTCCGCCCTATGAACATTATTTAGCCAGTTTGTCACTCTATATCTATCCCCATCATGTTACGTATCTCTGATTCATACAAAGCTCTCATATGTTCAGTTTTATAGTCCAAAGTCTTAGGGCAAATACAGTTCACGAAAAGAGAGCATAGAGGAGGCAGGCATTGTATACCCAGGCAGCAACCACATATGATCAGAATCGGTACCAGTGCAATCATTAGCAACTTCCAACCCCAGTCCTTTAAAGTACTCCAGAACCAGCCCCCAAGCGACCATCCTTCTTGTTCTTGATGCACCTCTGAGGAAAGTCTGTGGAGGTGTTCGATCGCCTCGTAGACTGAGGGTGAGTTGTCAGGAATAAACGTGCAACAGCTAGATCCGATGATGCGGCATGCTCCTCCACGGTCCGCCAGAACCACGTCCAGAACAAGACGGTTCTGAAGAGCCACCAAGCGGACCGCCTGAAGCTCGGCCGTGTTGTTCGTGAGGATGCCGGCTGTGATGTTCATGGTTGTCTCGACTGCCTGGGCCAGATGTCGGATGGCACGGCTGTTCGCCATTGGGCCCCAAAGTGGAACGAGTCCCTTCGCTGCATCAAGGAACTGTGACGCAGTGGAGTCTGCTCGCTCAACATCTTTTGCTCGTCTTTGCCGGTGATGGTTTGCTGGCGCCACATATGTAGGAGGAAGGATAAAAGAGATATAGCAGGTGCCTTCCCAGCCCTTTGGGAGCCAGGTGTAGGCTTTGGTTCCACAGATGAAGTACATATTCGGGGAGGCAACAAAGGAGGGTGGATCAGCCGTATCCAAAGTCTTTGTGAAGAGGCAGGAGCTGTGACCCACTGATTTCTTCCCACGGCCTTCAATGCAGACAAGGCCTGAGACATTCACCACAGAGAGGGCCACAGTCAGAGTGGCAGCAGTTTGTTTCCGGAGGTAGGAGAAGGTGGTCTGGCTGGATTGTTAAACACCTGCATTTCAATTCGTTCTTGTGTAGGAATGTTCATTTGAAAGGTGGTGTTGGATGTCGAGGGGCAAAAGGGAGTTTTGCTCAGCCAGATCCCATTGTAGAAGTGTGAAATGGTTTCACCCGAAGTCGCATTGTCCTTGTAACTCTCTTGCAAGAGTATCAGCCAGGCAAGGCAGGACCCATGAACGGAAAAAGGCGAAGGGATGAAGGGGATAGAATGTTCAGTTGCATGTGGTAGCAGCCCACAGATCCAGCAGTTTGTGGCATTGGCAGCAAGGTTGTGTTGGTGCAGCAACTGTACAAATGAGTTGTTCCAGAACTCTTTGCGTCTTTCCCGGAGCTGGGGTGAAAGTGAAATGAGATAGTGTTCTCTCTTGGTGGTGGGCTACACGGTGGGTATCAAAGTCTTATGGGCAGGTAAACTTTCTTCCACGACCCAGAAGGCGGCCAAGAGAAGGAGGCAGAAGAGAAAAGCAATGAAGAGGGCAATTGTCTTTGTGCTATGCAGCGTTTCAGTCTTGGGGTCTTTACGGTGGATCTTCGGGTATCCGGTTGCTTCCATCACCTTCATGTCCGGAGCTTCCATCACCTTCAAGAGGCTCGATGGCTGGCTGGGCCACACGCCTCGTCTAGTTTCTCTCCTGGTAACCTTTGTGGTGTTGGTTACCGCTCTGAGATTTGTCGATTTAGCTAGTGACCTGCTAGGTCGAGACGCTCTCCTTTCGTCGCAAGTTGTACCCTTTTCTGGATGGCACAGTGGGATCTGGAAATTCAGCCAATTCGAGTGTCTCCGTGTCAGGGTAGTAACTCAGGGTTGGTCTGTCTTTGTTCAGGAGCTCTTCTTGGGTGGCCACGTCTTCATTCGTCGTCAGAGTCGGTGAAATTCTTTTACAGTGATGTGCATACAGCCAATTTCGTTTACCTTCCACTCGGAGTGCAGTTCGGGTGGTGATCAAGACTTGCCGGGTGCCCATCCACCTAGGTTCCAGACTTTTCGTCCTTTGAAAATTTCGAATCAGGACGAACTCTCCGGGCTGGATGTCGTGCCCGGGGCTCTGGATGCGTCTGGTATGGCTTGCTGCACCTGTTGGTGGATAACAGTTAGTGTTTTTGTTAAGTTATGAAGTTAATCAGACATTAAGATGTCCGGGACATCATGGATGGACGCCGGCTTCGGCGCGGCCCAGATATTCATGGGTCGGCCAAAAACGACTTCATAAGGGGTTAGGCGGTGCTTGGTAGGAGTGGAGCGCATTGATAGTAATGCCAGTGGGAGGGCGTCTGGCCACTTCAGTCCTGTAGTGGCAACTATCTTCGCTAGTTTGAGTTTCAGTGTGGCGTTATGTCGCTCTACTAGACCTGCAGATTGGGGGTGGAAGACTGCGTGAAATTTTTGTTTTACACCCAACCCTTTCAGTATGAGTTGGATAACTTCGGCTACGAAGTGGGGGCCGTTGTCGCTCCACAAAATTCGACAAAGGCCGTAGCGCGGGAAGAATTCCTTCAACAACACCTTAGCAGTAGTGATGGCGGTGTTGTCTTGAGTGGGGTAGGCTCCCACCCATTTGCTGAACGCACACACAATGACGAGCACGTATTTCAGACCATGGCACCTTTCTAGCTGAATGTAGTCCATTTGAAGGACTTCGAAGGGATGGTCAGGGACCCCAAACCCTCCCCGGGGTACTGCAGTCCCTTTCCCTGGGTTGTGTTGCAGGCATATCTGGCATTGTTGGACCAGGCGTTTTGCTGCGTCTGCTATTCTGTCATTGTGCCAAACTCTGGAAACGAGCTCAGTCATGGGGGCAGATCATAGGTGCGCAGGGGAGTATGTCATGGTTAGTATGGGGATCAGATAGGAATTGGGTAATAGCCATTTGTTTGCGTCTTTCACCCGCCAGCATCCTTCATCGTCTTTTAGTCCCACCCGTGCCCATTCAGTCAGTTCCTGTGGTGTGCTAGTCATTTGAATGTCCCTTATGGTCTCCCTAGCATCCTTCCATTTTTCTGCTTGTGACCTGGTCACGTACATGCGGGTTGTCGTCCTATTCTCAGCTGTGGTTCGGGCAGTGATGTCAGCTAGTGCGTTTCCTTGTCCTACAATGTCTGTGACTTTCTTGTGTGCTTGGCACTTGATTACAGCTAGTTGTTTGGGGAGGAGAACTGCTTCGGTCAGGGCAGAGACTAGGTCTCCGTGCAGGATCGGTGTGCCATGCGAGGTCAGGAATCCCCACTCCTTCCAAAGGAGCCCAAAGTGATGAACCACCCGAAGGCATACTGGCTGTCCGTGTATATGTTAGCGGTCATCCCTGCTGCGAGGATGCACGCTCGTGTGAGGGCGATCAGTTCTGCTGCTTGTGCGGATCGCTGCGTGATACGAGCTGTCTTGATGACAGTTCGGGCTGTGGTAACGGCATATGCGGCGGAGGTGGTGCCATCGGGGAGTTTAATGCATGAACCATCCACCCAAAGTTCTCCGTCAGGTTCTGGGAAGGCAGTATCTCGGAGGTCTACTCTGCTCCTAGTCTGTTCATCAGTGACGGTCACACAGTCATGTAGGGGAGCAACATTAGGGTCATTCTCGGGTAAGGGCAGCAAGGTTGCTGGATTCAGAGTGGCGCATCTTTTCAAAGTTATGTGGGGTGCCAGAAATGTTAGTTCGTACCCAGTCAGTCGTGCGCTAGTCAGATGTTGGGTTTTGGTTTGGTTCAAAAGGGTATCAACGGAATAGGGTACTAGTACTGTGAGGGAATTGGAAAGTACCATTCCTTCACTCTGTTGTATGGAGACAGCAGCGGCAGCTATGGCTCGAAGGCAGGCAGGCAAAGCTCTGGCTACAGGGTAAAGGGTGGCAGAGAAGTAGGCACAAGGGCGTTGCTTGAAGCTAATGGATTGTGTTAGGACAGATAAAGCACATCCCTCTCTTTCGTGAGTATAAAGGGAAAAAGGCTTGGAATAGCCTGGGGTCCCTAGAACGGGAGCTGAACAAAGGGCATCTCGCAATTCTTTGAAGGAGGATTGGGATTCGGGGGTCCAAGGGAGTGGGAAGGGGACATCTTTGGCCAGAAGGGAAAGCAAGGGTTTAACAATGAGGCTGAAGTTTGGCAACCACTGTCGACAGAATGAGGTGAGGCCTACCAGAGAGCGGACTTGCTTCTGGGTTTTAGGGACGGGAGTTACCAAAATGGTCTGAATTCTATCGGGCGTAAGTTTCCTCCCTTCTTTGGATAGGAGGTGGCCTAGGTATGTTACCTGGGGTTGACAGAACTGTAATTTCTTCTTGGAGACCTTGTGACCATTCTCTGCAAGGAAATGTAGGAGCTGGATGGTGGCTGTGACTGCAAGTGGGGTGGTGTCAGCTGCCAGGAGGATGTCATCTACATATTGGATCAACACCACTCCATCCGGCAACTGAACTGCGTCTAACTGCCTCTTAAGGGCCTGGCTATAGATGCTGGGACTCTCGGTGTAGCCTTGGGGTGCTCGACAAAATCTGTACGAGCGGGATTTTAAGGTAAATCCGAAAAGCTAGCGGCTGTCTGGGTGGATAGGAATAGAGAAGAAGGCATTTTTGAGATCAATGACAGTGAAAGTGGTGGCAGTGGACGGGATCAGGGTCAGAATGGTGGTGATGTCGGAGACCACGGGGTATTGCGGCACAACTACTTTATTAACCTCCCGCAGGTCGATGATGAAGCGGTATGCTTTCTCATCTCCCTCTCCTTGCTTCTTGATAATCGGTAAGATAGGGCTGTTACAAACGTTGTTGACCACCTCCTCTACCACTCCTGCATCCATTAAGGATTGAATAATCTCAACCAATGCCTTCTCGCCTTCGGGTGATATCCTATATTGTGGGAGTTTTGGGAGTGTCGCGTCCTGTCATACAGTTATATGCACAGGATCAATCATCATCCGTCCTACATCCGAGTCGGTCTTTGCCCATAAGTATAGGGGTAAGGTGTCAAGAAGTGATATGTCAGCGTCAGTCATAGAGAACATGTGTCGTGTGGGACAAGGTCTAAGCAGATTGGGGTTGTCGTATAAAATGATTCGGACTCCGTCCGGCGAGCATCTAATGGTGGCTCGGAAATGTTTCAACAAGTCAAGACCCATAATAGCATCGGGGGTGTTGGAGGAGAGCAGAAATGTCGTGTCAATGGTGTTGTTTTCCAAGTCGAAGGGGATCAGAGTGGACAAGGGATTGGTGGAGGGCGTTCCATCAAAACCTATCGATGTTATATGTGAGCCAGACAAGGGTGCCCTAGGAATCAGTCGTTTAGATAAAGCACTACGTGTTGCTCCTGTGTCTACCAAAAATGGAGACTTCGTGCCCAGGACCTTAGCGGTGACATAAGGGCCTTGCTGGTCAACATAGAGCTCGACTGGATCCCTCCCTTGCCTTCGGCAGTCCTATGCAAAGTCGTATGTGTTGTCGTAGTCAGTCTGTTGGCACTGGTTCTGTCGGGGACGGTCAAACGTGTTCATTTTACCGGGCCTTTCATTGCTAATGCCGTTTGTGTACCCTCGTCCACGTCCTCTATTTCTCGGTCCGTTCTCTGAGTCCCTTGTCTCCTTATTTTTGATCATTTCTAGCAGGATCGGGCACTGGAATTTCCAATGTCCGAGTCCTTTACAGAACGCACATTGATTCTCGCTCAAATCCCTACGTCCAGCGTAGGATGTGGGTGCATTATCTTTAGGAGGCGGGTTTCTAGGGGCATTCGGTTGGTAATTTCCTTTATAGGGTTCCTTTCCTATAGTCACTCCCTGCAATTGTGCAATCATAACCCTTTCCTTGAGGTCCTTCTTCTTTTTCTCCGATGCCCTATCGTTTTCGTTCTTTTGAAGCTCATAGTACTGGGCCATCTGAAGGATAGCTGCGGGTTTGGAGGCCGCCCAACTACTCTCGCTGGTCTGCAGTTTCTGTGAGACTTCCTGCAACAGACCTTTAACATAATTTTGGACAAACAGGTGATGTCCGGTTGCAGTGGTCATGTCCTGACCACTATAGTCAGAAACCACCGCCTCGAATTGAGAAAAGTATTCGGAGACATCTTCTTGGGGCTTCTGACGGCAAGCCGTTACAATCGACCAGTCTACCTTTTTCTCAGGGATTAGCGTCTTCAATTTCTGAACAATTTTGTCTGGAAGTTCTAAAATAGCTTTTAAGGGTTTCTGTCCGGGATCTCGTTGTTTATCTATGCCATCGAGTTGTACCCAGGTATGCCCAAACAGCTCAAGGTGGTCGACTTTCCGGATTTGCTTCCACACATCAGCTGGTAGACATAACCCGAAAAACAAGTCGATGTCTGCTAAGGTCATGATTGTTGATCCTAAGGCCGTGCCTAGCTCCGTATAAAAGGCTGTAGGGTTCTTCCGTAGATCCGGTAAGTATTTTCGGAAGGTCAGGATGTCTTGTCGATCCCAGGGTTGGTACCCAGTTATAAACCACCCTACCCCTCGCGTCCTGATGGTTAATGTCATCATTAGTTCCCTGACCTCGTGGGGGGACCCAGTAGGGAGCAGCTTCCTTTATTGGCATCATGGTATCCACTTTCTCCATTGGGGGTTCGGTCGTTACAGGAGTTGGGTTTCTAGACACCGGCTCTTGTTCCGTGAGGTGGCGAAAGACTTCCAGCGTATGCGAGAAGAGTTCCGTCACATCACACTCGCTCTCATCTCCTATGTCTACCTTCCTGTACAAGTCTGCAAGGCGTTCGGGTCTTTTGCCTTGGTATCTCTCCTCGTAGGCTGTGAGAGTGTGGTAGCAAAAGCGTACAACAAAGTGTCGTCTATGGCTGTTGGTATATGAGTTGCACATGTCCGAAATGTATTCCTCTGTTTCTTTTCGTTCTATTAATGTTTTTACAATCTTGTCAATACCCGCTCGTTCATGACTGTTCAAGCGGCTCGCTCTTGTAATTTCTTTTTCTAAGGTTTCAGGCTTGTTTGAAGCTTCCCTGGCACTACCGTCGTTTAGGTTCGGGGGTTGTTGGTGCTGTGCTACAGGATGGGAGGGGGCATATGGTGGGGGCATATAGATGATTGGGGGACCTAAGAGTAAATCATTGTTTGCCTTTTGCTTTGGGGGAAGCTCGGGGTAGAGCACAGAGGGCGTTCTAACAGGGCATTGGCCCGATGTTTCGGACTCTCGTTCTTTCTTCATTCACTCTCTTTCTTTGATCTCTTCTTCTAGCTTTTTCCCAGCTAGGTGAGCTGCCTTCCGTAGCTCTTTATCTGTCTATGCTTCGTCTCTCTTTTTACGTTGCGTTGCTTCTTTGCGCCACATGCCGAGACTATCAAGCATGGTTGGCGTGGTTTTATGTTTACGAAGGGCTATCTCTAGTGCTTCTATTTTATTTATATCAAAAGATCCTATCAGTGGCCACTGACTTTCCCGATCTTTCTTGGTATTTTTATGCCATAGCTTACTATAGGCTACAGCGACTAATCCATATTTCGTGAACATGTCCTTATTAAGGGTGCCCTCCAGTGGAGCTGGATGATCTACCTCTAACAAACGGTCCGGGCTAAACCAACTACCAATCAGTGGGGAGAAGATAGGCATGACGTATAGCGGTCAAAAAGAAGACTTCAAACACTAGTGGACAAAGGTCCGCACTACCTATCCTTCGCTACTTGCAAAGACTAGACAAAATATTTCTATTTTACATTATTTGCAAATAGGGAATATCTCAAGAGAACCAATAGAACCAAACAATCAGTGGGGAGAAGATAGGCACGACGTATTTTCAGCCCTTATTGATATGGACAAAAAGTCTGCGCTACCTATCCTTCACTACCTGCAAAGGGAGAGAGAATTTTCCTATTCTTCACCGTTTGTAGGCAGAGAATATCTCAAAAAGAACCAATCTCATTTAACAACCGAGGTTAAGCGATCCAATCAATTAACTAGTATTTTTCAAACAATCACTCAAAACAAAAAGAGTCGTGCTGTACGACCTTACCCGGACCGTATGGACAGTTTCTCGTCTTCCACTTCCAGCGCCCGATCGTCCTCTATTCTCTGTTATCGCCGCGGCACTCCTGAGGGTTCCCAGTCAGGACCGTAGATCGCTCGAGAGAGGTCTGTTCGGAATAGGTGAAGTTCGGATGATCGGCCGCCAGACGAGGGTCTATCGGGCGTGAGCTCTTCCCGATCGTTGCAGTCATTCACTTTGTCGTCAGGACCTCTCCCACTGGATCCACATGTCGCTGATGGGCCCCACGTTTGGGACGCGAATTGTAAAAGAGCAGATTACTCTGGGTGACCTTTTCGAACACTGCTTGGCGTCAGTCGCCTCTAAACCATTCTATGATTATCAAATAAAGAGGCAGGCGCTGGAAACTGGAAAGCAGGAAATACCCTTTTTACAGTAACTTCCGTTCTTCGGGCAGCTTTGAGATCAAGGCAATCAAGACCCAACTGATATTGTGTGTATATATATCTTATTGTATATTGTATTAAATGCGCTTTTATTCAATTTTATTGGTATTTATTTATGATACTGTATCTAAATGTATTTGTTCTGTGATTTTATTTTTTTATGGTTGTGAGTGCAACCAAAAAAAGATTGCTTTGATTTTATTTATTGGTATCAATCTTTGTCTTTTAAGTCTTCAGATGTAGAAAGGTGTTCTACGTCGCGTAGGCCGAAGTCCATGTGGAGAAGCTCTTGTAGTTAGTCTTCTCTCAAGGTTGAATTTATCCTCTTCCTCCAAGGTAAGATCAGTTTCTTCTTTCACAAACTGTAGCAGTTCTTTCGTGGAGGAAGATAAATGATGGCACTATTCTGATCCTGTATCTCATCCTGATTTCCTTCTTCATGCGCCTCAATAACTGTAGTGAAAGGATGTAAAAATAATATAAATGTGATTCAATGGTTTTTACCTGCCATATGGACATAATAAAAAAATATTTATGTGAGTAATGTATGTTTCATCTTTGAAAATCCACTAATTTTTTCATTCAAAAATAGTTGAACAGGACACATTTTTTTAAAGTATGTATTCTGTATAGTGTTTTCCTTTGATCTAGGAAAGTTAAAAATGGTTTAAAGAAAAAGATGACGTTAATTAATATAGGACTGCAAATTCCAGATTACATTTTACCATGCAAATCAAAAATGTAATGGAATTTTTTTAATTTTACTTTTTTTTAAATGTAAACAATTACTGAAATGTGATGTTACAATTCTGGTAAAGGAAAATATTATTTTAAATACAACATAGTGCATGGTTTTAATTTTTTTTAAACTATTCTGAAGGTATCTGTGGAGGTTCCGACCTGCCAATTGAAGATAATCCTGATACAGCCTCTGATGTCAAATAACTCAATTGCCGCATCCATATTTGTGGATGGTGACTGTGTGGATATACCCCCTCCAATTGTGGCACCTTTCTTCCTTCAATATGCAAGCTTCTCATTAGTTTTGGAGCCAAGGTCATACCACTTTTTTCTAATTTCAGCAATATTGCATTATACCAATGGCATCAATTTGTTCTTGAATTCTGTTCCAGATTCTTTTCTTTGAAGCTTCTGGAAATGCTAAAGCTTATTCAAAAAGCTGTTCATTGTTGGTCACACATACCTTAACATGCATCTCTGTTTCTGCATCTGAGAATGTCTGCTTCCTTTTCCTTCCTGACTACGGTTGCTGACCTTCTTGACTTGCCATTAATGTAGACTGCATTACGTGGTATGCCCAGTATTTGTATCATGACAGCTTCTGTGTTTTTCATGGTATTTGCAACAATGTATATCCTGATTCTGATATCATCACTTTGTGTCTGTCTGACCTTCACATTTTGCGAATGCGATCACATTGTGTTTTGCAATTCACTATTCAGATAGAACATTTTGTTTATCGATTTGCAAAATGCGATTTCTTAACAATCGCAATTTATGATTTGGCAAATTGCACATTAGTTAGTACATCTCACCATAAGCATTTGATCAATGGCAAACCATATTTAATCCAATACTCTGAGCTACCCACATGTCTGATAAGCACATTTGAGGGAGAGGTATTGTGCACCAAAAGAGTAGATGTCTAGAAGGCTTTTGGTCCCATCCAGAGAAACTTCTTCCTGCCTGAAATTTCAATATTTGGATTCAGCTCACATTTCTTGAATCTCCATGAAACTATTAGTGCTAACACAGTCACCATTATGGTGTCTTGAAAACTATGCTGACCCCATGTCTCAAGACGCAGTGCCCACATACCTTTTCACTTTCTTTATGGAACCACATGCTGAATTATTCTGTGATGAAACAGGAAACGAGTGTTGGTATTTCAACATCTGTTATTAAAAACTTGACGAACAGATGATTTATTTTTTGTAACTTGGGAGAATTGTTCAGTGATAATCATTTTGACCGCAATTTCTGTCTGTGGGTGAAGCATTTAGAAATCTAGAGCCTTAATTTGGATGAACCTTTGATCTGGAAATCAGGTAATATTATGAGCTATCGGGATTTAATTATTAGCAAGTATTTTAAAAAATTTGGGACACATTTTTGAAAACATTTTTCTTGCAAACCATCTCCAAATCAGAAATATTATATCCTAAACTTTGATTAGCAGGATAAACAGAACACATACTATGATGTTACCCATAGTTGATGTTTTAACCCCTTCGCTGCTAGGCCTGTTCCCCCCAGTGCTAAGCCTTTTTTGGGCTATTTTGGGGTAGTTCACGCTTAGGCCCCTGTAACCTTTTGACCACATAAGGTATCCACGCCAAATTTGCGTCCTTTTCTTCCAACATCATGGGGATTCTAAAGGTGCCCAGGGTTTGTTGATTGCCCTGGAGGGGACCCAGATATTAGCCAAGATACAGCAGACTTTGTTTTTTTAATTGGGAAAAAAGGGCTACAGATGAAAGCGCCTGGTGTTTTCCCTGCAAATGGTATCAACAAAGGGGTTGTGGTGCTGAAATTACCAGCTTCCTAACGTTTAGGGACAATCAGACTTTTGTCAGAAAGCCAAAACATTTGACCCAGTTTTGGCATTTTTCTGGGACATAGCCTATTTTTGCTATTTTTTGTGCTTTCAACCTCCTTTCAGTTAATGGTAGAAATGGATATGAAAGCAATAATGGATCCTGGAAAGCTATGCATTTTAGAAAAGTAGACAAAAATCAGAATTCAGCACGGAGTCATTTGTGTAGATCTTTCAAGGTTTCTTTATAGACACTAACAGTTGAATATAGGAAAAATTGAAAATTAGTTGAAAAAAACAGCCATTTGTGTCAATGTTTTCACCTGTAACTTCTTCTAATTATGACAGCTGTTTGAAAGCAATATACCGTTACATCCGCTGGACCTTTCTGGTTGTTGGGATATATAGGACTTGTAGGTTCACCAAGAACCCGACAAACCCAGAGCCAATAACTGAACAGCGTCTTGCAATGGTTTTTTACTATGTACCGGGTATATGGCAATTAATTTGGGAAAATATATACATGGAAAAATGGGTATGAAAGACACCTATGTATTTCTGAAATTGGAACAAAATATAGAGTTCAGAAACAGTAGATATTTGCACATTTCCGAAATTGTGAGTACCCATACTAGCATGAGAATTATAGGTCATTTTTCAAAATGACTTCTTTTTTACGCATTGTCTTTCATTTGGAAGGCAGAAATGCACCGAAAATGTATAGGTAATAACAGTTGCTGTACAATTCTGTGTTACCATAAGTCTCCTGATAAAAATTGTACCTCACTTGTGTGGGTTGGCCTAGTGCCCGCGAAAGAAAACGGCTCAAAACACAACGTGGACACACTTTATGTTTACAGTGAAAACTGACCTTTTTTTTGCAAAGTGGCTAGCTATAGATTTTGAACCCTAGCTCTGGCAGCACCTAGGGAAACCTAGCAAACCTATACATTCTTAAAAACTAGACACCCAGGGTAATCCATGATGGGGTGACTTGACTGGCTCTCACCAGGTTCTATTACCCAGAATCCCTTGCAAATCTAACAATTTGCAAAACAAAACACATTGTGCACACATTTCTGTGGTGGAAAGTTCTGGAATCTGTGTGGATCCACAAAATTCCACCAACCCCGCATTCCCCAAAGTCTTTGGGGAAAAATGGTACCTCACTTGTGTGGATAGGCCGTGTGCCCGTGGCTGGAAATGGCCCAAAAAGCAATGTGGACACACCACATTTTCACAGTGAAAACTGACCCTTTTTTGCAAAGTGCCTAGCTGTAGATTTTGAACCCTAGCTCTGCCGGCACCTAGGGAAACCTAGCAAACCTATACATTTTTTAAAACTAGACACCCAGGGAAATCCAGAATGGGGTGACTTGCCTGGCTCTCACCAGGTTCTGTTACCCAGAATCCCTTGCAAACCTCAAACTTGGTCAAAAAACACATTTTCCTCACATTTCTGTGGTGAAACCTTCTGGAATTTGTGTGGATCCACAAAATTCCACCAACCCCGCATTCCCCAAAGTCTTTGGGGACAAATGGTACCTCACTTGGACCCGCGACAGGCAAGGGCCCAAAACGTATTGAGGAGACATCAAAATGACCTATCATAAAACAACCTGGTATTGCAAAGGGGGTCCCCTGAAAGTACTGGGGGCATTGGCACTCACTGTGCCCTCTAAACCAATGTGCCCAAAACATTGCAGCTGCCCGCTCTGATGCGGCGCAGCTGGGAATAAGGTAAAGGGCCTGGCACAATTGTGCCTTTCCAGCCCCCACTGGGACTCTATCAAAAATGCCCCCATTGTTGCAGCTGCCTTCTGTCAGGCGGGCAGCTGTAGAAATTCATCAAGGAGGAGGCATGGGCATCATTGTGCCCTTTGGACCCCAACCCAGATCCTGAAACAAATGTGACCACCTTGGAGCAGGCACCGAAAATGTGCCCCGACATGCCCCCCCATCTGGGTTACGACTGAGCCCCCACTCACTGGGCTCTGCTACTCCAGGCTCAGGTGATCTCTGCGGGCCTGCTTCCCCTCTGCAGCTAGACCTCCTCCACACACGGGGCTCTCTCCATCTCTCAGGAGCCCCGCCTCGAGTCCAGCCGCACTAGTGGCATCCATGCAGGTGGGGTGGGCTCCCGCCTGCCTGCAGCTTATTTTCTTGCAACGGGGCTCCCAACAGCTCACAGGAGCCCCGCCCGGGCAGCAAGACTTCCGCCTCCACATACGGCTTCCGGGCTATACGCTGACGGCCCCACCTCTAGTAAGGAAGTTTGCCTGGCTTCTGAACCGGCCGTCCTGCTTTCCCCGGGTCACGGCGGTGCTTTTTAATAGAAGGCAAACAATGCGGGGTGGGCTCCCGCCAAACCAAACAATGCGGAGTAGGCACCCATAATCAAAACAGCACAGATGCGGGGTGGGCACCCACGAAAATAGCAGCATAAGCGGGGTGGGCATCCGCACTCCAAAAAAATATTGTCAATGCGGGGTGAGCACCCGCAATTTCCAGCTTCACGGGGAAATTCTTATGATGGGGATTCCCTCTCAAAGGGCTGCAGCTTCGTGCTGCAAAGCCCAGGCTTTTCTCCTCTGGGAAATTTAGAATCTAGCGCTCACAGGGCAACAAAAAGTCCTGAAGGTCCTGGACTACAAAAAGAAAAACAAATGGGTCCAAGCAACAAGTTCTTCCAGGTCCATGGGGCATAGCTTGGCCCTGGGAGGACAGCACACAGTGCCCTCCAGCAGGGAGGTAAGCCCCCATGGCGGTTCCTCCAGGGCCCCAGCAGCAGTAAGCCCCCGCAAATCAGGAACAGCACACCGGCACAGAACAAAAACATGGGGTCACAGCAGCCCCTACATTTATACCACTTTTCCCCTTTGTCTACAAAGCACAGGGCTTGGGGAAACCAGTCCCAACTGGTTCTGGAGCACTCTGTTTACCAGGCTCATCTTCCCTACTGTTGGGTGGGGGCTCGTCATCAGACACACCACAGGGGGGCGGAGCCAGCATTCACTAGGGCAGGCACCATCCTATTCAGGGACCAGGGACTTCTCCTCCTACCACTACAAATGCAGATGTCCCATTCAGCCTAGCGCTGACTCACCCTGCACCTCCTGGAGCTACACATACTTCACCAGCCCCTGTCACTCAAAAGCCAGACATGCAATTCACATCAGGCAGGCAAACACATAGCACACAGAAATGTCATCTTCTAAAACTGACATGCAGTAAAAGGGGGGTCACAGACATGGCACACACTTTAGGTGCCACGTCACAGCGGCAGTAACACGTCACTGCAATGGCAGAGGCCTGAGATAGATTTGCAAGGCTACTTTGGTTGGTAGCACAATCAGCGCTGCAAGCCCACCTGTAGCATTTAATTTACCAGCCCTGGGTATCTGAGATACCAATTTACAAGGGACTGACAGGTAAATTAAATAGGCCAAAGAGGTGTAGACCAATCTTACTATATGTAACACAGAGAGCACACGCACTTTGCACTGGACAACAGTGCAAAGTGCCCACGGTCCTAAAACCACCAACACATGTCAGAATAAAGGCTAGGAGAAAGGCAAAAAGTTTAGTGATGACCCTGCAAAAAGGGTCAAGTCCAACAGAGGGTCACCTGGGGTTTTGACCGCGGGCTCGGCGGCCATCTTGGGAAACTACAAAAGCCACACATTTCTGAAAGATAGACACCTGGGGAAGTCCAGCGAGGTATGGCTTGCGTGGATCCCCCAAAGTTTTCCAACCCAGAATGCCCTGCAAACCTGAAATTTAGCTGAAAAACACATTTTCCACATATTTTTGGGTGAAATCACCGTGCCGGCACAAATGTCGTACCCCACAGCATTATCATTTTACCCGGGAAACTAAGGAGAACGCTGTGGGGTAGGACATTTGTGCCGCCATGGTGATTCCACAGCCCAGTGATCCTACAACTTTCCCACACATAAATGTGAGAAAAAATAGATTTTTTCAACAAAATGTGAGGTTTGCAGGGGATTCTGGGTAGGGAAATGTGGGGGGACCCATGCAAGCCATACCTTGCTGGACTCCCCCGGGTATCTAGTTTTCAGAAATGTGTGTGTTTGGTAGGTTTCCCTAGATGGCCGCCGAGCCCGGGGCCAAAAACTCATGGGACCCCCCTTGGAAAAACCAGGTTGTTTTGTGATAGGTTATTTTGATGTTGACTCAATAGGTTTTGGGCCCTTGCCTGTCGTGGGTACTTGACCTACCCACGCGAGTGAGCTACCATTTTTATCAGGAGACCCTGGGGGAATGCTGGGTGGTAGGAAATGTGTGGATCCATGCAGATTCCAGAACTTTGCCACACAGAAATTTGAGAAAAAGTGATTTTTTTTTTCAGCTAAATTTGAGGTTTGCAGGGGATTCTGGGTAGGGAAATGTTGGGGGACCCACGCAAGCAAACCTTGCTCGTCTACCCCGGGTGTCTAGTTTTCATAAGTGTGTGGGTTTGGTAGGTTTCCTAGATGGCCGCCAAGCCCGGGGCCAAAAACTCACGGGACCCCCCCCCCTTGAAAAACCAGGTTGTTTGTTGATAGGTCATTTTGATGTTGCCTCAATATTTTTTGGGCCCTTGCCTGTCTCGGGTACTTGACCCACCCACTTAAGTGAGGTACCATTTTTCTCGAAAGACTTTGGAGAATGCAGGGTGGGTGTAATTTTGTGGATCCACACAGATTCCAGAGGTTTCCACCACATAAATATGAGGGAATTTTTTTTAAATGTTGAGGTTTGCAAGGGATTCTGGGTGGGGGTGGTCGGAATTTGGTAGTCGCGCTCTGAAAAATGGTAAAAAATCCCCGCGAGCACGCAAAAGTTCCGTGAACACGCGGAATTGCTTGTTCTGCCCGTTCGCGGTGCTTTTTCCTGTTCGTGAACGCTGTTTGCGTGCTCGGGGAGAAATATCTCGCGAACATGCAGTTTGAAAGCGCGAACAAGCAAACAATTCCTCGGATCGCAGAATTTTGGGCAATTCTGTGTTCTCCGTGGAAAGCGAAATTACCCAAATTCCGCAAAGTCCGCGCGCGGCAGGCCTAATTCTGGGTAACAGAACCTGGTGAGAGGCAGACAAGTCAACCCATCCTGTATTCCCCTGGGTGTCTAGTTTTCAAAAATGGATAGGTTCGCTAGGTTTTCCTAGGTGCCGGCAGAGCTAGGGTTCAAAATCTACAGCTTGACAATAGTGTCAGTTTTCAATGTAAAATGTGGTGTGTCTACGTTGCGTTTTGGGCCATTTCCTGTTGCGGGCACTAGGCCTACCCACACAAGTGAGGTAACATTTTTCTCGGAAGACTTTGGGGAATGCGTGGTGGGTGGAATTTTGTGGATCCACGCAGATTCCAGAACTTACCACCACAGAAATGTGAGGAAAATGTGTGTTTTGACAAGTGGTGAGGTTTGCAAGAGATTCTGGGTAACAGAACCTGGTGAAAGCCAGTCAAGTCACCCCATCCTGGATTCCCCAGGGTGTCTAGTTTTCAAAACTGTATAGGCTTGCTAGGTTTCCCTAGGTGCCGGCAGAGCTAGGGTTCAAAATCTACAGCTAGGCACTTTGCAAAAAAAGGGTCCGTTTTCACTGTGAAAATGTGGTGTGTCCATGTTGTGTTTTGGGCCGTTTTTTGTCGCGGGCACTAGGCCTACCCACACAAGTGAGGCACCATTTTTCTTGGAAGACTTTGGGAAATGCGGGGTGGGTAGAATTTTGTGGATCCGCGCAGATCCCAGAACTTACCATCACAGAAATGTGAGGAAAATGTGTTTTTTTAAAACTAAGTTTGAGGTTTGCAAAGGATTCTGGGTAACAGAACCTGATGAGAGGCACACAAGTCACCCTACCCTGGATCCCCTTGGTGTCTAGTTTTCAAAAATGTACAGGCTTGCTAGGTTTCCCTATGTACCGGCTATGCTAGGGCCCAAAATCCACAGGTAGGCACATTGCTAAAAACAAGTCAGTGCCTAGTGGGCTTTCTGCCGTCCTTGGGGGGGGGGGGTTTGCCCAGATATGCCCCCAGGGGGAGAGAAAGACTGTTGGGAGGGTGGGGGCATTAAAGCCAGCATAATCGCCGGCACCTAGTGGGCTTTCTGCCCCCCCCGGGGGTAGCTCAGGGGCCACTGCCCCCATTCACCCCCGGGGGGGCAGAAATACTGTGGCATTTTTGGGGGAGGTGTGAGCATTGGCATTTTGTGAGGCCTAGTGGGCTTTCTGCCACCCCGGGGGACAGATAAGGGGCTATTGCCCCAATATGCCTCCGGGGAGGGGCATACAGTCTGTGGTAATTGTTTTTGGGGTGTGGGTATTTCTGGGCAGCCCCCACCACTACATCATAAAAAAAAGAATCCCTGGTGCCTAGTGGGCTTTCTGCCACCTAGCCCTGGGGGCAGATCAGGGGCTACTGCCCCCATCTGCCCCTGGGAGGGACATAAATACTGTTGCATTATTTTTTGGGGGGGTGGGGGCATTGGCCTGCCCTTCTTGGGCAGCCCCCAACCATACATCAATTAAAAAAAAATCCCTGGTTTCTAATGGGCTTTCTGCCCCCCCTGGGGGCAGATTTGGAGCTACTGCCCCCATCTGACTGGAATGTCACTAGGGGTGGGGGCATTGTCATGCCCATTTTGGGCAGCCCCCACCCCAACATCAATAAAAAAAATCCCTGGTTTCTAGTGAGCTTTCTGCCCCCGGGGGGCAGATTGGAGGCTACTGCCCCTGTCTGTCCCGCGGGGGGCAGAAAGACTGACATTTCTTGGGGGGCCATAGCCATGCCCTTTTTGGGCAGCCCCCACCCCAACATCAATAAAAAAATATTCCCTGGTTTCTCGTGGGCTTTCTGCCCCTCCCCGGGGCAGATTGGGGGCTACTGCCCCATCTGCACCTGGGGGGGCAGAAATACTGGAATTTCACTGGGGGCAGGGGCATTTTCATGCCCATTGTGGGAAGGCCTCACCCCAACAACAATAAAAAAAATCCCTGGTTTCTAGTGGGCTTTCTGCCCCCTCGGGGGCAGATTGGGGGCTACTGCCCCTGTCTGTCCCTGGGGGGAACAGAAAGACTGACATTTTTCTGAGGGGGGCATTGCCATGCCCTTTTTGGGCAGCCCCCACCTCAACATCAAAAAAAATCCCTGGTTTCCATGCGCGCGATCGTCATTGCAACGAAAATCAAAAATAGGCTTGGGGAGGTTAGGGAAGCTCTTGTCCACCTCCCGAGGCCAAAACAAAATGGGGCAAAAAATGGGAAATCCCTCTGCTGTTTGCAGCAGAGGGATTTTCTGAGTGTGTGCTCATGACCGAATGGTTCCGTCATGAGCTCACTTGAACTTGTGGTCATGACGGAACCATTCCAAGTTTATAAAGATGAAAAATGTCTGTGAACATCAAAGTGTTGCGATCTGTTAACTCAAGTATAGCTCTGTATGCAGATATTAATCCGACTCTCTCCTACTTATAATAATTCCCTATGCTTGTTAAATCAAGACAATTGAGTTACTCCTGGGGGGACATAAGGAAGAGAGAGAAACACCAAAGTGTTCAGCAGGTGACCCCCTCAGGAGCTTCAGAGTAGAGGAATGGACTGAGCAGCAATCACAGCAATCTAGAGCAAGAATGAGGAAGGTAAGAATAAGGTGGTAACAAAGCACATTGGCAGCACTGCAAGTAAATAAGAATGACCACACTTACTCACCAAGATAGTGTGAGCCTCTTCAACTAGCCCCCCAGCTACCTAGAATTGACCAGAAGACTAAATATTCCACAAAATGATGCCAACAGACCCGATTAAGGTTGGAGACTAGGCAAAAAATTCCTTCATTTTAGCGGTGTCGTTCCTAAAAATGTCTCAGTGTCAGTCAGTTGGGAAAATAAATTCCCCTGATCTTTTTTTCAGTATCACTTACTTTCCCATTTCAAAATGTTGGCATGCATGGACATCTGAGGCCTGTAAAGCAAGGTAAGAGGCATTGAAACCTTAAATACTGTAAAAGCCCCCAGGGAAAACAAAACAAACATTAAGACTGCAAACTCAGGAAGGGATACGGAAACACCCACCAACTGCTATTGTCAAGAACTAAGCCTATGAGAGTGGGAATTCTCATCCTGCCTCTGCTTTTCCTGCCTCATAATCTTGCCAGTTGACGGTTGAGGACTGTCGCCAATACTACCTCCCCCCCCCCGTACCCCTTGGTCACCTAGCATGCCATTATCCGCACTTGACCGCATTGGCCCAACACGTGGTGGTGCATGGTACTTGCCAGGACTTCACCGGGAGAGTTGGAACAGCGGCTGCACTACCATGGGAAAAACAGATAACTCGCAGCCGAAGCTCAACTTCGAGCAGCGTAAGTCAAGGAGATGCGAGGTTGCTGCTGAGTCTGTGGCAGACGAGCCGGATCACCTCCTGGGAGACCCGGTGGAGGATATTAAACAGATTATCGCCTCTATGCAGAAGGGTTTGACGGCGATTGATGCCAAAACCGATACTTTGGCCTACAGGATGGATAGAATGGCCGAGAGGGTCGATAAACACGCGGAGCGCCTTGATATGGCGGAGCGTCGCATCACAGAAATGGAGGAGGCCCAGTCTGACAACAGCAACGTCCAGCGGCAGGTCGAGAAGGCACTGGTAGCACTACAGGACAAGGCAGAAGATTTGGAAGCGAGATCGAGGCGGTGCAACCTCCACATCACAGGCCTACCTGAATCTACAGCGGCGGGCCCTATGGAATTATTTGTTGTAACTCTTCTCAAGTCGCTGCTGGGCGCTGATATCTTCTCCCCTATGTTCATGGTGGAGAGAGCACATTGCTCACGGGGTCCCAGACCGAAGCCCGGTGCTCCCCCTCAGCCCGTCATCGCTAAACTGCTCAACTATAGGGACAGAGACCCTGCATTGCGCAGGGCGAGGGAACTGGGCACCTTGCAATATGAGGGATCCTCCCTGTCTCTCTTCCCTGACTTCACCATCAAAGTGCAGGAAGCCCGGAGGCAATTTGTCCCCTTGAAGCGCAAGCTGCGTGATAAAAAAATTGAGTACGCAATGTTGTATCCGGCGCGGCTGAAAGTTCTATTTGATGGAAAGCTCCGAATTTTCTCGAGTCTGCAGTGCTTGCAAAAAGCTCTCAAATCCTGGGAGACGGCAGGTAAACGTAGGAAGGACCGTGAAGATAATGCTGGAGGCGAGGCCTCGCCGAGCACTCTTGATGAGAATGACTGAGTGAGGGTTAACGGACGATGGACATACTGATTCTGTTTTTTTATGCTTTGCTCATCGCTGAACAATATAGGCTACCATGTTACACTAGTTCTATAGAGGAGATTATGGGATTCATGATGGTTATTTTGCGATTGTGGTGCCCTTGTTTAAGTAGGATAGCCCTGGAAAGGGATGAATAACAGGGGGGTATCTTGATTTACATCTCCTCTGAGTTATTTGCTTTCAGTGTGAAGCTTTTTCCATATGTCTTATGGTGGAGTGGCGGAAGTGATAGTAGTTTGAGATCGCTGGGTAACATCCTCCCCAAAGCGTTACCCGCTGTTGTTACTGAGTTATTGGGGCCTGATGTGTGTGGATTTTTGTGGTATGTGATTTCTCAGTATTTTTTTCAATGGGGTGGGTTATTAGTCGCCCATGCATGATTGGGGTATGCATGGCGTGGGAGTGGGGTGGTACTGGGGTGATTAATTTTTATGTTATATGTCAATTTTCTTTTGCAGGTCTCATGTTGTTGTTGTCATCACTGGAGGGGGGAGGGTGCTGGGCATTTGGGGGGGGGGGTACGATGCAGGCATTGGCTTCCTCTATATGCAGCTTCCAAAACAGTATGGATCGTAGGAAGTGATTGAATCTTCTGACATGGAATGTCACAGGTCTTAACGACCACAGAAAGGTGTGCAAAATACCTATCTATTTGAAAAGGAAAAAGGTTGACATAGCTTTGCTGCAGGAGGCGCATCTGCACCCGTGCTGTAAGCTGTTGACGGATAGCCGACTGCTGGGTACTTTCCATGCTGCATGCTTTACTTCTCATGCTAGGGGCATCCTGACTTGGGTTAATCCTAAGGCAAAACTCCATGTTGACTGCTGTGAGACGTACCCTTCTGGTCGGAACGTCATAACACGCTGCTGTAATAATGTGCCGGATCCTCTTGTAGTAAACTCCTATGGCCCGAATTATGATGATCCGCAGTTTTTCCAATCCCTCTTTCAGACTATCAAGTCCCATGCTCCTCTGCCGGTGGTATGGGGTAGGGACTTTAATTGTGTTTTAGACCCAATGATGGACCACTCTAAGGGACCAACGAGAGCCCCTTCGGCGGCTGCCAGAACTGTTGTTGATATTTCTGTACAACTGCAGGTGGTGGACGTTTGGAGGGCTCGCTCTAGTGTGCAGGGGGGATTTACACATTATTCGGCACAGCATGATGTACACACACGCATTGACTACTGGTTCATTTTGCAAGCGTTACTGCCCAGGGTACAGGAATGCACGGTGCTTGCTCGGACCTTTTCCGATCATTCCCCTATACTATTTTCTCTTTTGATCCCCCCACGAGGACCCCCTCACTTCTTATGGTGATTCCCGCCTTATTCGCTGCTAGACTCGGTATTTAAATCGGAACTAAATGATGCTAAATCTGAGTACTTTGCGATTAATGTTGGCATGGTAGACTCTTTTGCCACGATTTGGGAATCATTCAAGGCCTACATTAGGGGCATAGCTATTAGTAAACATGCGGGAGTCTTTCGCTCCATCCAGGGTAGGTTAGCATTATTAGAAGGTCAGATAGCTTCCTTGGAGGAGGAACTGGCATGGGGATCCACCTCCCAATTGCTGGAGCTCCTACGGTCAACGATTGATGAATTTAACACAGAAGCAGACTGCGAGGTCAAGCATATGGGCAAATATGCCATGGCTAGATTTTATGGTGAGGCGGACCGGCGGGTTCTGTTCTTGCGGCGATGGTTAGGCATAGGTTTTAGTCCAGTGGCGTGACCAGTTTATCGGACGCAAAGGGCTCGATCTGGACAGATCCCACAGATATCGCACATCAGTTTCGAAATTACTATCAAGAGTTGTATAGCTCTAAAGTTTCTCCAAGCAAGGCGGATATATTGCAATATCTGGAATATATTGAACTGCCCTGGTTGCAAAACTGGCACCGGGTGTTTTTGATGCGCCCTATAGAACTCTCAGAAATACATTTAGCGCTGAATAAGGGTGGGCGAAATTTGCGAAAGTGCCTTTCGCAAAATATCGCGAAACGGCAAAAAATCTCCGCGATCATGCGAAATTTCGCGTGATCGCGGAGATTTTTGTCTGCTGATTAATGCGTTACTGAATTTGACCTTCAACTCGGGCACCTGCTTTATTCATATTTGTAAGATTTACAGATATAAAAAAATAAAGCAGGTGCCCGAGCGGAAAGTCAAATACAAGTGCTTCCTGTTGGGGTTTAATTTTTGTGACAGGAGCATCGTGCCAGAATGAATCCTGCCCTGCATATTTACCCAAGAATATTGCCTCCGTTTTGTGCAATACCTCTACTCAACTGGAGTACTTTCTACTGGCTAATCAGTAAGTGCTACCTCGTAGGGTAAATGTATAGTGCTTTTCCTACACTACAGCTGCGTAAAGGGCCAGAAGAGTTGTCTACAGTGACCATGTGTGTCTGTAACGTTGCCACAGCGCCGACGGGCGCCGGGGTCCCTCTAGTGAGCTGTCCATCATAGTGGGGGAAAGGGAGGGAAGTAAGACAATGCACACTGCTGGGGTGGGGGGTGTGGGGCCAAACGGGAGGGGCTTCCATGCAGTTCACATGCCTCTTGTTTATAAAGGGCCAGAGACGGATCAGAGCAGCAGATGAGGAGACAGAACCTCCTGGTGTCAGGAACTACATGGGTATTGCGCTCGAAAAACTCATGGATTCACAGAGCTCCATCAAGGATGAGAGCAAGTAGTAGATATGGGGAGAAAGCACACCTGCCTAGGTGACAATTTCCGTTCCCTCGCGGATCACGGAAGTTTCGACATTTTCGCGTTCCGCGCGGAACTCGAAAATGTCGAATTTATCGCAATTTCCGCAAGCGGAACAGAAATTGTTGCCTACCCTTAGCGCTGAATTCAAAGAGGGAGGGCAGTGCTCCTGGACAGAACGGGCTCACGGTGACATTTTACAAAGCCTTTGGTGACCTATTGATTCCTCACTTGGTCACCTTGTTTCAGGAGATAGGGTGGACGGAGTCATGCCGCCAACCATGCGGGAGGCCTTTATTGTCATTTTATTGAAACCAGACAAGGATTCCCAAAAATGCTCCTCTTATCGCCCGTTATCTCTGCTAAACGTAGACACAAAAATCTTTGCCAAAATTCTAATTAATCGGCTATCCCCACTTATGCGTCAGTTAATAGGCCATGAACAGGCTGGATTTATTCCAGGTCGCACGTTATCGCATAATCTCTGTACTGTATTTGGGGCACTCCAATATATACGACCGGAGGTACAGGCTGCAGCGGTCTTCTTGGACGCTGAGAAGGCCTTCGATTCTATTGAATGGTCTTTTCTCTACGCTGTGCTGCGTCGCATGGGAGTTGGCGATGTTTTTCTGCAGTTGGTTACGGTAATCTACAACTCTCTGGTTGCTCGGGTACGTGCTGGGGATGCGGTGTCTGATCCCATCTCCATCTCACGGGGCACTCGGCAAGGGTGCCCTCTGTCCCCGTTATTATATGCTTTAGCGGCTGAACCCTTCTTGAGAGCGCTGCGGTTATACCATGGCCATAGGGGTCTACGCTTTCCTGACTATAATTTAATAGTATCGGCCTATGTGGACAATATGCTATTGTATATTAGGAACCCGGAACTTCATCTATCCCCTCTTGTGCGTGAAGTGCTGCGATTTGGCAATCTATCGGGATTGAAAATTAATTGGGAAAAATCCTTGATTTTCCCATTGACGCCTAGCAAGAATCCCGTAGAGTTGGATTTACCTCTACAGTGGACTTCCGACCCGGTTCAATATTTGGGCATTCAAGTCCATTCGGATTCGGAGCAGGTGGTTCGTACTGATTACGGAAGGGCAATAGCCAGGTTGAGTGATGATGTTGACCGCTGGATTCGTCTACCACTCTCACTGGTTGGGAGGGTCTCATTGATGAAGATGATAGTGCTGCCCCGCTTTCTCTTTTTTTTTGTAAATATCCCTATTGTAGTACCTCGCCACATGTTCAAGGAGCTGCGCATGCTGATGTCAAGGCTTGCATGGGCGGGTAAAATGCCTAGGGTAGTGCTGGACACGCTGATGTTACCATGCACTGCGGGAGACTTAGGTGCACCTGATCCAGAACTTTATTACTGGGTTGCACAGGCTTCGCACGCTCATAGTTGGGTTCATGGTCCACAGGCGCTACCTCACCTCTACATTGAACACGTAGCTGCTTCGCCCGATCCCTTACCTAGGCTCTTGACTAAAGCGCCGATGAGACGCTGCAGGGTTATTGATTCAGTGAACTCTGTGGTGCATGCGTGGCACGTTCTTCTCTGAATGTTTGCTGGAGCGCAATTGTACTCAGCTTGCATGCGGATTGAGTGGTGTCATTGGTATGCTCCTAGCTCAGAGCGGGGCGTGCTTCGAGCGTTGCAGAGTTTGGGTTTGTTTGAGACGGGTGATATTTTTAAAGACGGTAGATTGGTCTCCTGTAATGAAGTAGTGGCTGAAAGGGCGACACCCTCTGCATTAACACAATTTCAATTCTTTCGAACGAAACACGCTCTCCGTGCGGTACTGGGAGGCGAGCCAGCCGAGCCTTTGGAGATCCCCCTACTGTTTATCTTACTCCGTTCAACGTCTCCTCTTAAATTAGTCTCTAAACTATATGCCTCGGTCATACAGACAAAGTGCTCCCTGCTCTCGAAGGCACGCTTAGCCTGGCAGGCTTTTTTGGGGAGGACACTTTCAGACGATATCTGGTCTTTTTGTTGTGAGGTCACTCATAAGATTTCTCTGAATGGCAGGCACAGGCTGGCACATTTTAAGTTCTTGAACAGGGTGTATTACATACCGGCACGCCTCCATAGATATGGTTTGCGCGAGGCTGACAGCTGCAAGCGTTGCGACATGCCGAGTGCTGACTTTTTCTATCTGGCATGGCAATGTCCTCCAGTCGCTGATTTCTTTACTCACATTTTCGCAGTATTGAATGAGATTGTAGGCCTAGCTATTGAACCTGATCCGTAGCTAGCGCTGTTGGGGTATATGAAGCCTTTGCCCAAACAAGTACGCAAATTGATAGCCATGGGCCTGCTTTTGGCTAAGCGTAGGCTGGCTATGAGATGGATGAGGGGGCCTGTACCTACAATCACTGAGTGGGAAAGAGATATGGTGTATTGCAACACACAATCCGACATTTACAATAAACTGCTTCCACCTTCTACCCGACCATTGAGCTTTTGGGGTCTATTTGCACAATACCAGGTCTCGCGCCAGGCAGTACCTGCGGACCAGGACTAATTTGAGTTGTATGTTTGTTATTGCCCAGCATGGAAATACATTCCACTTATTGCAGAAGGGCAGATTAATTGTTACATGAATAAACACATGATTGTTCGGACAGCTGCTGTGACCCACCCCGAAGGGTGATGTTTTTTATTGTCGGAGTTGGATTGTACCTCCTCCTGATCTTATAATTTGAAGCCACGATGTTCATAGCGACGGTGATCTGTACTTTACTTTTGTTTCTCTTTGTTGGTGAAATTTGTTTCCATTTGTATTGATTTGTAATTGTCTGCAAACTTCATAAATAAATAAATAAAAGAAAAACAAAAAAACTATTAAGCCCTGGAACACTGAACGTTTTTTTTAGAGCGTGGGACTCCTTTAGTTTTCGTGTTTGTGACCACCAAATTTTTCTTACTAGTCCGTAACAGGAAAAAGTTGTGTTTGAACATCCCCTGTAAATATGGCCGATGGTTTGAGGTACTTTGACCGAATGCCCAATGTCAGTTAGGACTTCAGTCAAAGGATTCCGACGACATCAGAAGCCCACAGTTCCCCCAACATTAAAAAGAGTTGGGGGATGGCTAGTTTTGCGACAGGAAATTCCGCCATATTTTTGATGAGTACTCTGTCTTCCAAACTCTAAATAAGGCCCTGTGTTCTCACAAGTGGCATGTGGGCTGGTGTACTGTGTGTTGCTTGTTATTGGATTTTCAGTTCACTTCCTGAAGCTGAAGCTGGTAAATAGATAAGCATCTATTCTCTGCTAAAAAGCAATTTCATATTCCATGACTGAAAATTGTTTCTTCCTTTGAAGTCAAAGGTTTTAATTATCAACAACAGGCCATCATTCCGCCTTGTTAGGAAAATGAATTTATAAAAGTTTAAAAGTAATTCATGAACTACATTTAAATTGTCTAGAGACAGCGCTTTGGTGATTTCAAAAAAGCCTCTGATGCCACTAATTAGACTTATGCCCACAAGGAAGGTGAAAAAATAACATTCTTGTCTTCAGGCAAGACCTTTTTAGGGATATTTAATAAGGCAATGTACAAAGGGTATATTTTTTTTTAATACAAGGTCTAATCTTTTGAGAGAATTCCCATTTCTAGAAGAATGTTTACATGTTTGGTTATGTTCAAGCAATAATACATGAAAGCTGCCTGATGTGCTTAATGCCCAGAGAACTGGTACACTTGAGTCACTTATAAAGCAAGCATAGACAGCATAAAGGTTCTTGCATTGTGTTTTTCCAAGAAGAGCTAACTCAAACAACAGGTTTTATTTTATATTCATAAAGTGTACACTGTTTGAGGACTTTCCAGTTGGTAAGAAAAGCGGTGAATTTCATGGGCCATAAGAAAGTGGTAGAACTATGTTGTTGGGTCCTAATCTGCCTGGTAACCTCATTGTGATAGGTTAGCTGAGACACTCTTCCTTCGAAACTTCAGGGTCCCTAGCTGCATACCAATCTCTTCCAGGCCTAAGTGACTCTCCAGATTGGTTGAGTTTGTCAGTAACTCTCTCTGGCTGTTCTTCTCTCCCAGATGTAAGAAACAGCTGCTGCCACTACCCTGCTACTTGTGACATGGGTCAAACAGTATAATCCATTCTGAACATACAAATGCATTTTAGTACAAGTAGCTCAGCAGTCTTCGCAATACTAGAGGCAAGATGTATTAGTGCAATAGTAGCAAAAAGTGGTTGCAATTTGTGACCGTTATTTTTGCGATTTGTGTGTAATTGCAAGACCCAACCTATATTCTAATAGGTCGGTTCACAAAAACTTCTAATTCATAGTGGGTCGCAATCTGACCTATCTCATTAATGCTGATGATGTCAGCAGCATAAATCAACTCAGTCTGATTGGCCATAGTCACAGAGATTGTGGCTTGCAAGAGTGAACAGACAACTACGTCTATAATTGTGTTTAAATGTTGTGCACATTTTGTTTTTAAAAGCAGACAGGCTGCTGTTAGTTTTCCCTTGTTTTCTTACAGTTTTACTGAGAGTTGGTAGTGGTCCACTAGGTTGCTGCCTACTCCAACTGAAACATTTTTTTAAAAACAATAAAAAAGGGGAAGGAGTCCAAAGGGGACCCATTCCCTTTTGCAAATGAGTTACTAGCCCAACTTGTGGATCTACAACTCTTCAAGGGTTTGCAACTGGAATTACAGTTACAAACCACTGGTCCATCTGATACAAAACCGCAGTTTGTAAGGGATGCCCACAACACTCTCCTTCCAAATTGAGTTCGGTCTCCAGTCACAGGCCCATTCCAGAAAGAGGTGAAACTTATCAACTCCAAAAATGGGCATGGTATATAGGGAAAACCTTTTTAGTGGTAGCAAACCCACAAATTTGTGAATAACAGAGTTTGCAGCCACTAAAGTGGTCAGCTAACTAGAGAATGACAGCCAAAATGTTCCATTGGGCCTTTATCAGTTTCTCCCAATTCACATCAAGTGCCCCTTTGAAACCAACTCGGGAGTCAAAAAACAATTTCTAGTTCAGTTGCAGTAAAACAAATTATATTTATGGTGTACTGCTTGAGGTCAACCTACGTTCACTCTAACTTTCACTTCACTTTCACTTTAAGCTATTCCGCTTAAGCCTTGCTTAATTATTCCCAAAGAACCACAACTACTTACTATAATTCACAATACTTTTCTAGCATTCACACAAAGGGGCAGATTTACTATCATTTTGCATCGTTTTTACATCACAGCAATGATGCAAACTGGCACAAAATGTTTATTTGGTATTTACTTTCCAGCTGCTAACGTTATTTGCACTGAAAGATAGCCCTACAGTAACACAGAGTAATGCTAGTGCTCCCTTGAGTTGCTTTGAGTCAAGGAAGCATACAATGCGGATGCACATGGGTGTTTCCATGCAACCACCCATAATTTCTTCATGCAAAGCCATATCTACTATGTAGAAAGGGCTTTGCACCCAAAAATCATCCGTCTTTGAGGATGGTGTGAAAAAAAAAAAGTTTTTTCTCATAAATTTTATGACTTTGCATGTGTGATGAACTGCACAGCACAGCACAGTTCCATAGTGAGAAAAGTTTTAAAGTTTTTCGAAGTATAGCATTTTGTATTAGAAGGAGAGCGTTCCAGGACAAACCTTATGCTGGGCATTACGCAGACCAGTGTGAGTGGGCCCCCCCTCCAAGATAGGCAGTAGGGACTGAGAGGGGCCCCCTCCAGTATGTGTATGCCCCTGATGCAGACACGTTTACACTATGGTGCGGAGGTGTGAACCTGGCTCTAGGCAGCTTAAATGTGTGGCAGTGCTAGAAAGATATGGTACTTTTCTGCTCTCTCACGCAACGCTGCATAGCAGCTTGGGTTTCTGTGCTGCGGTGTGTGCCATGTTTGTAAATATACCCTAATGTGTCAGAATCACCAATCATTTTCTTAGAATCTTACTCATGTCCTAGGCCCTGAACTTGATTCGGGCGGAAATGGATGATCCCAACCAAATAGGTAAAACTGCACTAACTAATTGGTTTCCTCATGGGGACTTCACCAGGGTTAAACCAGGAAAAACACTGCAGAAATGTCTGCACAAAATTGGCTAACAATGTAATTCCTAATTCTGTGCTGTAAAATTCAGCTTGTAGGGCCCCTGCCCAAGGTAAATATCTATCTGTGTATTCCTTGTGTTGTCCTGGGTGTTGAGTTCCAGCCATAAAGCATACTCACAAACGGAAACAAAGCTTTACACTGTGAATAAGACAGTCTTAGTCATAGACATACATGAGTAAGTGAAATTTAGATCTGTTAGCAAACAAGCTAGCGCATTAGAG
This sequence comes from Triturus cristatus, assembly GCF_964204655.1. Classification (NCBI taxonomy): domain Eukaryota; kingdom Metazoa; phylum Chordata; class Amphibia; order Caudata; family Salamandridae; genus Triturus; species Triturus cristatus. Next base: position 1,054,664,965 of record NC_140590.1, read on the forward strand.
CTACAATTTCAAAGGCAGGAATTTATAATGCAGCCACTATATAAATATTGGTGACCTTGCCTCCAAACCAACCCGGTCGGTTGTGATGTATGCCCCTTGCTTAATTTGTAAAAGCATAAGTTCCAGGGCCCAAAGTTTTGTCCTGAAGACCATGCCTGAAACACAGAGGTGCCGAATATTAAGTCTTGATTCCACCAAAGCCTCTTTCATCCACTACCAGACACTCACCCTTTCTAGTACTGTTTCATCCTTGATTTTTTTGTCAATTGCTTTCAATATTTCTCTTCCTTCTTCTTGCCCCCTTGTGTGTGTTTCTCTCTCTTGCTCTGGGTCAAGCTGATGAGGAAAGAAATTGTACTTGTCCCCAAAAACGGGGCCCTCTTGCAACCACCGGCTCAAATTAAGCACTGCTATATGCCCCATCACAAAGATTCCTGGAAGAAACCAATTCATTTTTCAAATAAACACAAGTATAGCCCTGGAAAATATTTCTTTAATTTTATGGTTTAAGTCTGTTTAGTGATTTACATCATAAGCCACCTACATCCAAAGGCCGGTTGGACCATTATCATGAAACAAAAGACAAATCAAAACCCGAACCAGCCATTCAACATGGATGGTCTCCCCTCCTTCCCACAAAACCTTCCAGGCCCACCCCACCACTCTCAAGCTGCTCGTCAAAGTCTTTCAAGTCTCTTATTTATGACCCCCACCCAGAAGTGGCATCTCTAGCCCCCAGATGACAACAACCCACTACTAAAGAGCCTCCAAACTGAGGGAGGGTAATTGAGGAAATAAGTGCAACTGCCTAAGATATCTGGGGCAAGTAATCTCTCTATATTCTTGCACTAGGAAAGTGATGTATGGACCCCAGGTCCTCCTGAATGCTGACTCCCTTGCCTCTAGCCTGGCAGTCACCTTTTCTATCCCTAACAGGTGCCAGAGGCAGTGAACGAAGCCAGGTGTTATACTCCAGTGGGGTATCCTTGTCCCAAATGGGCAAGAATAGTCTGTTGAGCCATCTAGAGTGACAGGGCCTCACCCTATGTGAACAAAGAGGGAAGAGGATGTTAGGCTGGCCCAGGATAGTAGATGCAGGAAACGTTGGTGTAGAAAACGTCATTAACGCTATTTTAAATGGATGCTAAAAAGAGGTTGAGTTTTGGGCAATGCCATAGAATGTGGATTAAAGTGCATGGGTTGCTGCATTACCAAATACAAATTCAGTAAATAATTAAGACACAGAACACAATAAAAATCCAACACCAATTTATAAAAATAGTAATTATATTTTTATCTTTAAAATGACACCAAAACGAAATACATCCATTGTAGAAAACCAGAGATATACATTTTTAAAGATTAAACACTTTATAGTGCTTAGAAACCAATAGTGCCACTACTGTATATTTGGTCGCCTATGACCGGGATAAAGTCAAAATTTGAGGCCAACCACGATGGAGCCTAGGTCAGATACACTGAGTGGGAGGCCCTGGTCAAGATTTTATCTTCACACTTAGAAACATTTCTGGAGAATTCCTCACCAGACCTCGTGCAGCCTCCTCCAGCAGGCCGGATTCAGTGAGGGTTCACCGGATTGCCTTTCTGTGAGAGTTCGGTCACCCTCTGGAGCTTTTTCACAAAAGTTCATCAAACTTTCCCAAACTTGTGGAACTTCTTCCTGAAGTTACTCTTGAGGGTTCAAAGTGTCCAAAACACAATCCAAGGGTCTGGAATCTCCAAGATGGTCCTTGAAAGGTTGGGACCACAATTCCCACAATGCACCTGGACAACAACACCCTTAAAATTTCACTGGATTCACTCCAGGCAGGAGATTCTTGGTGGAGATGATGCAGGTGAGCTCTGCTAACTTGTAGCTTTCAGGGGTCCCACTCATTATTCCTCTTAAAACAAGGTACATTCAAAGGGCTGTAGTTACAGATAATGCAGCAGGTGCTGTCTGTCAGAATGCAGAGCCTGATGGTGCAAATCAAGTTTCCAGCTTGGCCTCCTCTGTTTATTCCTCTTCAAGCAAGGTACATCCAAAGTACTGTAATTCCAGATAATGCACCAGGCGCAGTATTTTCAGAGTGCAGGGCCTGGTGGTGCAAATCACATTTTGAGCTTGGCAATCCTTCTTTTTCTCTCCGTTTCAAGCAGCAGAGCTGAGAGGCTCTGCCCCTCCGAGATACTTATTCCAAGTTCTCTAGGTCAAGCAGAAGGGCTCTCCTGTCCAATGAAGTGGAAGGCAACACCCCAGGGTATGACCACATCCTCAAAAGTGTGGCATTATATTCTCCCACCATTTCTCTAAAATTCATCATGGCTGATTTTCCAGCAGAGAGAGGGCTAAATAAACCAGCCCTCAGGATGGCTCATCTCCATAGTCTCCATCCCCTTTGCATCTACAAATTCCTTCTATAAGCCTGCCATCTGGCTGGGTTCAAAGGGTAGGGCTGTAACTAGACCTGACTTCCACTATCTGTCCCCTCCTTCCTTTGAAGAGTATGTTTTATGACCCCTCCCCTTGCAGTAGCATTCTTCTGTAGCAGAACCCTTCTCTTCCCAGTATGGCTCTCTGACCTCATTGGCTTCTTATCACCTCATCAAAGCAGCCTGACTAATCCACTCAACTCTAGCCAATCAGGTCAGAGCATTAGGAGGCTGAATTTTGGCTTACAGCAAGAAAGTCTTGTCTGTGCATTTTAGGATAAAATGCACAGGCAAGAATGCTACTGAGCCTATGCATTATATTTTTGTGGCTTCACTGACTTCAGTTATTAACTAATAACGTGTTGCCATGTTAACCTAAATGCTAGGGATCTGCAATGGAAAAAATGAACTGCTATCTTTCTCCAACACCAGGGCCTATAAAACATGTTTTATAAGGACCCTGGTTATATCTGCATGATCCCCCACCCCTGGAACACATAGGGAAGACTTTAGGGGTATGTCAAAATATTGCAGATTTTGTGAAGCACATTACTACAATGTTGGGAGTGAAATGAGCAATTTCACTAACCCTAGGGCATATAATAAGCCTTTTTTAAGGATCCTCCTTACAGGTACCTGAACCCCTACCCCAGAGACACCTAGGGGAGATCCTGGGGGCACATAATATGCCCAAACATTGTAGTTCATCAATTGTAAGTGCCCCAAGCCCCAAAGTCTAGTTTTGGTATAATTAGCATTTTAAAAGCAGTCCTGCAACACAGGGCTGCTTTTAAACTGACCTGAGGTTTCAGCAGTGCACACATGCAAGGGCAGAAAGGCTGCCGCCCTCTAAACTGCCCTGCCCTATTATATACTAGGGACTTAAAAGTAGTTTCAATCCCTCTGCCCTATTATGTACTATGGCCTTATAGGGGAGGTCATGCCAATCATCAGAGTACCCTAATTCATGGTGTGCCCTGGTGTATGTAGGTGTTTTCTCTGTATTCTAAGAGTGTTTTCAGCATAGCACTGGACCTGGGACTGGTTAGGCAGAGCCCAGAGTCAATCACAGTCAGTTACCCATAGTACCAGTCAGCAAAACAGTTGGGGCTGGCCAGGGCACAGAATTACTTTGCAACAGTGACAGCAAAGTGACCTTGCATGGTACGTTTGGTTAGGTTGGAGGTGTATAGGTACACATAAAAGTGTTCGAATGCTTCTGCTATCTCCGCTAAGGAGGATACCAAAATACTCATGTGTGTTGCAATCTGGGCTACCTTAACTTGCTGTTGTTTAGCACAGAGCTTGCAGGCCAGTAGAACGCCTGCCTTGTCACCTCCTAAAAAGTATCTGTGTTTTGTGTGAAGCACGGCATATTCAATGGCATCCCTTAAGTTGGTGGCATGCAGCTGTAAGCTGCCTCCATATTTTCTTATGCTAAGTCTTGAAGTTTCCTACCCATTCTTCCAGTTCCCATCACTTGACTCTGTGGTCGGTGTTTAGTTCGACTGCAATCGCTATAAATTCCCCCTCAAGACTGCTTTAAGGGCACCCCAGAGTATGTCTGTCTGTGAGACCGAACCTTTGTTGTCTGTCAGGCAGTTTGTGATGCGTCCTCGTATTGAATTAATAATGTATGTGCGATGTAGTAGGTTGTCATTGAGCCACCAGTATTTCTGGCACAGGGGACCATCTGGATCTCAAAGTGTGAGAGCCACATGTGCGTGGTTTGACAGGGACATAACCCCTATTTCCACCTGGGAGGCCCACACAAGTATTTGGGCTGTGCCCAAGTAGTAGTCTAATCTGGCATACGTTTGGTGTGAGGTGGAACAGAATGTGTAATCTTTGTTCTGTGGGTGGTGGGGGCGCCAGATATCATCCAGCCCCAGACCTCTAAGACAGACCTGCCCTGCACCGATAGGGCTCCCGTCTGGACCACCCTTTGGACCGAGCACTCCAGAATTGCATCCATCACCATGTGAAAGTCCCCTCCTATAAGTATCTCCACATCAGGGATTGAGACAGTCTGGGATATCTCCTCCTGCAGGAAGCTCTCCAGATTGTCATTCAAGGCATACACATTACAAAAACTGAAGGTGCAGGCGTGTTTTATGCGCACATCCAGCAGTCTGTCAGGGATCTCTGCAATAGTAGATTAGATTTTATCACTGAACTTGGTGGCTAACAAAATAATAATACCCCACTTCTAGTTGGGACCAGATGGATTAGTTGGTGGGTAAACTGGTGGCTTCGTCATTGGTGGCAGTCCTTTTTCAAGAGGTGTGTTTCCTGTAGGAGGCAGATGTCACAGGGTCTTCGTTTCTCATGTGCAGAACAGCGTTCGCTTTGCAAGAGCATTAAGGCCCCCAACATTAAGGCTAAGGACTCTCAGTATTTCAGGAGATGGGGTTTGATAGGGCCCTCTGAGGAGATCTCTGCTTTTGGTCTAAGTCCTTCAGGGAGTGTGGTATGGTAAAGCATATAGCTTGAAAACGGTCATGAAGAGTGGTGGTGTGAATCAGACATATCCACCAAAACTTAACATAACTAAACACAAAACAACTTCCAGAGCATAGTTTACCATTCTTCGGCCATATGCATGCTCAATGGGTCTGTGAGCCATCCTAACATGTTGGTGCTCCTCTTCTGCAATCTTCTAGCCCAATGCCCCTCCTTGGTAGCAGAGCTGAATGCTATCCCGCCCCCTCCATCTGCTTGTGAGTCATCAGCCAGGCTGAACCCAGGTGGCAAGGCTCTGGATCCTCCGTGTGTAGTTTATCAAGTATTACATGATGTTCTCATTATGTTTGTTGTTTGTGGGCCACTCCGTATGCTTCTTCCGCGTGACTTTGGACCATCTTCCCACTTGCCTGTATGGGCACTTCACCCCGATCATGGATCCAATTCCAAAACCTGCTCCATTGGCCCTGGGATGCCGAGGATGGCCACTGCCTCTGTCAGGAATCTAACTGCCCTGGGCTCCCCATTCCATGTACAGAAGCGGCAGGAAGGGTTTGTCCAGTAGCATACCACTGATTTGCTCAATAGGTAGGTTGTGATGGGTCTGCATTTTCACTAGCATGTAGGATACCATATGCCAAGTCCTGATATTGATGTATTGTAACCCCCTCAAAATGTATAGGGCCTGACAGTTGGACCACCTCCAAGGTGACTTCCTTCTAGAGGAAATAGTATAAACAGATTAGGATGTCGGGGGCAGTTGCCCCAGGGCCCATGGTTTTGGCTGTTCTGTGGGTTCTGTCTAACTGTATGGCTGCTACAGCGAGGTCGGGAAAGACAAGGCGAAACAGGCATTACATGTATGTCTTCTTTTTCCACCCCGAAGGGGCTCCTTGGATATGAATATTAGACCTCCAGGATCTATTTTGAGGTTTTGATCTTGCATGTCCACCAGTTCACGTCTGTAAGCCTCCGATTCCTCCTCCCTCGTGTCACCACTGGTCTCTAGGGAAGCTACTTGTTGGCCAGCTCTGTCACATCATTGTAGATACTATTTAAGTCCTTTATGACCTCCCCCCTCAACAGTCTTGGTGAAGTGTGCCGAAAAGGGCTTCCATGAAAGCTCAGGTGATTAATCTCTCGGTGGTGAGGTCCTCCATGGGTAGGGTTCCACACTGTCCCCCTTGCCTGGACTTTGGTCATGTAGCATCTCTAAGTACTTGGCATGGGTCTCTGTCAGCATGTACTTAAAGTTGGAGTTCTTCCTGGTCACTATGGTCACCGTACCGGAGAGCCCTGTAGAGGCTCCCTTGGGAGGCCGCCTCAGGGGGATCGGGCTCTTGCTGTTCCTTAGGTGATGTTGACTTGTGTGCACTCTCTTAACCCAGCTCCCAGGCAGACCCAGAAGGGTTGGCAACAACCAAAAATCTCCAAGCAGTCCGACCGGTGATGGGCCCGGGGGTCTGTCTTCCAGTGTCCGGTCAGCAATATGGAAGGGCCCAGCCCCCCGGACAAGTGCACATTCACCGAAAGGATCTAAATAGGCAGAGGTTAACAGGCCCCTAGTGTTCGTAAAAAGGGGGGCTTGCAAGCTGGGGCTTCATGACCCCCACCCCCTCCATCTCTAGGATGCACAGCAATCTGTCTCAAACTCACCCTTCACCTGATGCCCCAGGTGACGAGGGCAGCCATGCACCGACCCATGTAAACGTCGCTCCAGTCCCACTTGGAGAAGCACTGCACCATGTGGCCAGTGCGGCCCTCCATGGAGCACTGCCACCCTCCAGCATGTCCCTGGTCCCCAGCTAGGGACGACCAGTCAAGGGCAGCGCCACACAGCCTCCAGGTGCCACGTTATTTAATCTCTGGGAGTGCTAATTGTTGGTCCATTGGGGATTGGCAGCTGCCGGTCATTGGCCAAATTCGGCATCCCCGTCTGGTCCTCAAATGGCTGTAGACCTCATATGGTAACAACTCTGGAACTCCCAGGCCTCTCACCTCTGCCTCCTACAGTGGCTCCGCCCAAGTCGGCACAGGCAGGTGGCCTCACTGCAGCGGGCACTCCTCCCAGTATGAGCTCCACGCGCCAAGGGCACAAACCAATCCCTGCAGCCCCTGGGGGTTGATATGAGGCAGTGGAGGGGCTTAGAAGACGTTGTGTGAGGCTGGGCATGAAGCTCCAGAGAAACGCTTGCACTCCTCTGCCATCTTGGCCATGCCCCCTTGTTTTAATTTTAAGATGATAAATGTAGGCTTAAAAATACCAGCATAGAAAATGCTACTGGTTTGTTACCCATGGCTTGCTGGCAGTGTCTGACACTATATGGGATTCTTCATTGTGTTTCTCCCACTGCTTAATTTGAGCCAGTGGTTTCTGGTGCTTGGCACCGTTACTTAATTGTCAACACAGGAGCTTGTGACAGTCTGCCAAAAGCTGGTGCTACCGGCCTGATTCTGAGATGACCACAACAGCAGTTAATTATTAAATCAGTAAAAATTAAAAAAGACTATTACCTGCCGCCCAAGCAATTCTTATTACTTTGGGGCCCTGAAATAGTCCCAATTGTCACACTTGTAGGAGTGTGATGATTAGTAGTTGTGTGTTGCTCATTGGTAGCACTGGCAGGGGCAACGTGTGGTGCAAGCTGCAGTGGCCTCCTGACGAGAGCCCTGGCACTTATGTTTTTTTACAAATTAAGCACTGGCTCCTGTTGCATAGCTCCATGTAACACTATTGCATCCCATTACGTTTAATACTCACAGCTGTCCCCACTGACCTACCCGTGCATCAGTGCTCACTTGTAGTCTCCTTATGCGTATCGCCTCTCAGGAGGCAGGTGCGCCAGTTCTACCCTGGTCTGCATCACCCTATGCTCCCCACAGGCTTGATACACAGCACCCTGTGGATCCCTGCTGCATCTGACACCGTGACACTGTGATCCCCTGCATTCCCCAGCTGCACAAAACGCCGAGCCCAGTAAGGGACATCACCTTGCACATTCTCTACCAAATTATCCTGTACCATAACTTTCAGTGTATTGATGCCAGTGTGTTTATTGTTCTGTGACCGTGTTGACAAACTGTTGCAGCTTGCTGAAAATGGTTGCCTGTTTTGAGGTTGTTTGTGTGCATGCAGTGCTTTAAATGTGCAGATATCGTCAGGTGCTGAGTACCCGAACCTCTTTAATTTTAATGGAAGAGTACCCGCACTTCTCAGCTAAGGTCCAATACTTTTAATGGGAGAGTACCCGCACTTCTCAGCTAAGGTCCAATACTTTTAATGGGAGAGTACCCGCACTTTTCAGCTAAGGTCCAATACTTTTAATGGGAGAATACCCGCACTTCTAAGCAATACAACATGTACTCTGTGACCGTGAGTACCTACACTTCTTAATTTCCATTTCAAGTTCTATATTACCATGTCAACACTTGTTGTTTTCCCCTATGTGAAAGCATTATTCAAAGCTAACTCTATCGGTTTTATCAATGCATGTTCTATATTCTTTTACCTGTGTCATAACATTAAAGCAAAACTATATCTGTGTGTGTCCCTATATCTCTGTTCTCTTTTGGAGCATGCAATGGAGAGACCCATGACTTCACCAAGCCACACTGTGGTTGATTGCCGAGTGCTCTGGCATTTGGGGGTCTCCACTTACAAAGTGAGGCACTGCTCTCAGTAATCAGCAGGCTCCATGGTGCCCGGAAAGCTGAGTCACGTTCACTTTCAAATTGTAATACTCCTTTGTTTATATTTAATACTCAACACATGCTTGACGTCTGAGGCTTAAGGACACTAACATGGCATTTAACACCCCTTTTTTTTTTTTTTTTGGCAAACAAAAGAAGGAGCGCGCCCTCTGAGGTCAAATAATACCTCCAAACTAATGAGAGGTGTACTGAACGGGACAATCCTTTATTTTGGTTAAAGACCCCTCACTCACCAACCTAGTTGGTGACATGCTTCATCATCGGGGTCCCACCCAGAGGCCGAGTGCCATCTGGGTGTGCTGCGACACCTGATTACAGTGGAGCTGGTGTTATTTGTGTGTGCAAGTGCTAGTGGTGATTTAAAAATTGGTCAAGTTTTTTAACTCTGTAGAAAATTATTTAATCATAGAGCACCTGACCAATGTTAAAAGAGAAAATGGGGATGCCATATAGGGTTAAATTGACCCGTGGTATCTAGCAATACAGTGTGAAGTGAATGAAAAAAATATATATGTAGTTGGTCATATATATATAAATGGTCTACATGTTTCAACCCTGGTGGAAAAAGTCTCCAGGTTTTCTTCAGGACCGAAGGTGATGGTGCTAACCAGGGTGGTATACACACGCTAAGGTGTACCCTGCCCTTGGTTAGGATTAAAAAATTCCTACTGAAATTCCAGTGGGAATGAGCCTGTGGAGGAAAACAGAAAAGATATATACATTGCATTTATTTTCCGTAAAGCATTATAAATTCAGGTTCCTCTCAATCACTAAAAAGTGATACTAAGCCGTGGTTGTGAGTTTAACCGGCTAATACAGTCATCCAAATTATGGTGAAATAGCGTGTATGTGCTCTATTTGTGGAATACAGCTTGCATCCATCAAAAGCGTGCTACAACTTACTCCAATCATACACTGTTGGTCCAACAGGTGAGAGAGTGCATTCGCACGGTAGCTTACCGAGGTGCACGTGAATGGCGGTGTGCTGATCAGGTGACTAACATCAATCGTTCGTGTTGTCACTCCGTGTATCCACCATTGATCGTACTGGTGATTCTGTGCACTCACATGGTAATTTGCGGGGTGCACGTAACTAGCGACGAGTGATCAAGTGACAATCACAAATGCCAATCGTCACAAGTGAAAACACACCATGCCAGTATTTTATTTATACCGACTACTGGTTCAAAAAGCTACAACTAACTTGCATACTCTACAAACCAACACTCCTGAAACAACCGTGCAGAGGGCGGGAAAAGTGAAATGGTAACATCAGGGTTGATCTTACTGGTAATGCGGGGAGAAAGTGCCTCGAGGATGCCGAGAGCACGGACAGAAAATTCACCTTAAATCTGCCGGGAAAAAGGTAAAACGTAAGTGGGCTGAATGAGCGATACTAAACGATGCGTGGTGCCCACCCACGAGAAAGAGTTGTCTACTTACTTAGTGAATAGGTAGATCAGCAATTTTGCCTACAACCGTGTCCCGCCACCGCGTCCCGAGGAATGCCCGGGATGCGGAGAGGAACCGGAGGGACGGGTAAAATACTTCCTGGTTGCATGTGAATGGTTGAAATTCAGCCAATAGCAACGTGTGTTTACTAGTAAGGCCCAATGGGTGAAGGCCTAAGCGACAGCGGAAGGTGGGTCAAAAACAGAATTGTAGGAAGAGCGTTATAGGCTCAAAGGGGGGTGTGTTAGGCGAAATGGACTAGGCGAGAAAGAAAAAATGTACACGCATAAAGCGGTAAGCCTCAGAAAAGGCGAAGTATCATCATCAAGTGTTTAATTAAGGGAAAAAAACCAAGGGTCAAAGCTTTTGGGCTGAGGAACGAATGGAAGGTGGTCCTCACGGGGGGCCGGGAAATTCCAGGTTAAGGTCAGAAAGTTAATAGTAAGTGTAACTACCAGGCATGCTTGACCTGATATAACCCACACAGATAAAACAACGACCATATCTATCATACTTATATCAGTAAATCCAGTATTTCTTGAAGGAGACAGAACTGATTTTCAGATAGAATAGGTGTTAGATCTGTGCCAAAAGGAAAGTCATCTACTTGGAGAAAACTGAATTCCATGGGATATTGTCGTTCAGCCCTTTCTTATGAGTGGAAAGTCTGTACACCCAACGTTGTTCTTTTTCAAAAAGTCTTTCTTGCAATTTTTCTCCTGCTGTAATTTGTTCGATGACAGTCCATTTTAGATCGTTGGTTGTATGACCTTTTACTAGGAAGTGTTCAGTTAGTTTTGTCATCGATTTCTTGCATCTGATTGTGCTGCGGTGCTCGCAGATTCTTTGTTTTATTTTTCTGGTTGTCATGCCCACGTATTGTAGTTTACATGGGCACATGATTAAATAAACTACATTAGTGCTGTTGCAGTTCGTGTGAACTCTCAGGGTCCATATTTTACCTGTTTCCAAATCTAGAGTTTTAGTGTTCTCAGTAAGATGACAGACACTGCAATTGCCACATTTGTAGTGTCCAGTGATATCAGGTAGACCCCATGCATTCAGAACAGTAGGTTGTTTTAATTGAACCGTCATTCTTGGGCGTGTATTCACCAGAGTGTCTTTTAGACTCCTGGCTTTCTTGTAAGAAAACAATGGTTTTTCCCAATTAAAGATCCCAGTATTGAGGATTTTCCAATGTTTATTGACGGATTTTGTCACTAGGTTTGATACACTATTGTATGTGGTTACACAAGTTAGTGGTGTAGTACCTTCTTTTGGAGGTCTGTTGTCCAAAAGTGCCGCTCTTGGTTGGTTTCGTGCCCTTTTCTGGCATTTGTCGAGGATCCTCTCCGGATAGCCTTTTGTTTTAAGTTTTATAGTCAAGTCAAGGGCTTGCTTCTTAAAATCGTTGATTTTACTGCAATTTCGTCGTAGTCTTAAATACTGGCCATACGGGAGATTCTCCCTAAGAGGCCTAGGATGAAAACTTTCAAATCTCAATAGATTATTTTTTGCTGTGGGTTTATAGTGGGTTATTGTCTCTAGGCGATCCTTTTCTTTCGTGATCTCAACATCCAGAAAGACCATGGTGTTTCTATCTTTGGTGTGAGTGAATCTCAGGTTCTGGTCACAGGTGTTGATCCACTGACAGAACTCCACTAAGATGTTTTCTGGTCCTTGCCAAATTGCAAGGACATCGTCAATATAACGTTTCCAAAAAGAGATGTATTTGAGGAAAGGATTCTGCTCAGTGAGTATGAATTTCTTCTCGAAATTGAACACATAGAGACCCGCCACGCTCGGCGCAAAGGTACTTCCCATAGAAGTACCCCCTATCTGCAAATAGAGAGTACCCTCAAATTCGAAGAAGTTTTTCTTTAGTGCCAAACTAGCACATTCCAAAATAAAGTTCTTAGGTGTTCGGTATGTCCAATTTTTAGTGTCAAGGGTATTCCTGAGCACTTCAATGGTATCATCCTGAGGAATACTTGTGTATAAGCTCTCGATGTCAAAGCTTACTAGAATTGTTGTATCGTTGACTCTGATTTCTTCCAGAAGTCGAAGTAGACTTTTAGTGTCTTGAAGATATGTTGATGTGTCTTGCACAATAGGTTTCAGAAAAACATCACAAAACTGGGATAGGGGCTCAAGCAGAGAACCTATGCCCGAGACAATGGGTCTACCAGGGGGTGGGAGCTTATTTTTATGCATTTTAGGCAACGTGTAGAAATATGGAATTCTTCCTTCACTGCCAGTAAGGAACATAGCCTCTTGTTTAGAGATGTCACCATGGGTTTCTGCTTGTTCAATTAGAGTTGCTATCTCTTGTCGGAGAGACCTGGAAGGATCACTGATGATCTTTTGGTAGTTCCTTTCATCCGACAGTAGCCTTAGACATTCATTGCAATAAGCTTCTTTATCTTGGATCACTATCCCCCCTACTTTGTCCGCTGGTTTTATGACAATGGTATTACAATTCTTAAGGCTTTCAAGTGCTGAATGTTCTGCCTTGCTGATGTTTTGAAAAGGTTGTTTGGGTTCTAGGTTTTCAATGTCATTAAACACTGCCTGTTCAAAAGTCGAGACTTCGACTGGGACTGTATGAGGGGGAGGAGTGAATGTGGACCTGGGTCGTAGGCCTGTTTCATTAGGATCAGGTTCTTGTGATCTCTCTCCTTGTTTTTCAAAGTAGGCTTTTAGTTTCAACTTGCGGAAAAAACTGGCAAGTTCACAGTGAAGTTGGAACTTATCTAGTCTCGCAGTGGGGACAAAGCCAAGGCCTTTATTCAAAACACTTTCTTCCATAGTTGTGAGTGGTCTACTTGCTAGGTTAGTTACTAGGCTCGGCTGTTGCTTGGCCCTGCTTTCGCTTCCAGAGTTCTGCTCCGTGTGTTGGGGCCTGTTGGATCCTCGTCTTCCCAATGGACTTGATTCATCCCTCTTCTTCGGCCTCTTCCCCTCCTGCCCCTGCCTAAAAAAGGAGGTCTATACGGGTTTGGAGGGAACATGGGCTGTTGGAAGGGTGGTTGCCAACCAAACATAGGATAGTGTTGTTGTGGGTTGAAAGGGTTTTGAAAACCGGGCAACATTTGAGTATTGAAGGCAGGCCAGTTAGTTTGAGCTCTGTTCCTTCCTCTTTGTTTTTGGCGATAACTACTAGTGCTTGAGTTACTACTAGCTGTGAAATCATTACTGGAAACATCTGAATCCTGATCTGATCTGGTAGGGGGAGTGTACTCAGGATCAGAATATGGGTAGGTTTTTACATATGAAAATCTTTTCAAGTCCTTTTGAAATTTTTGTACTTTCTGTTGAGTCAGATTGTCTTTGTACTCATTCATCTCTTTATTAATTTCATCTAATCTCTTTTTGTAACCAGATATGGTAGTTTTGAGGTGACTCTCGGTGAGTTGGATTTCAATTAGGATCGTTTCTGAGAGTCTCAGTGCAGTTTTTATGATCAACACGATCCAATCACGTGTGCAATGCCACGCGATTTGTGCCCAATCTCTTCTAAAAGTCGGGTCATCTAGAAAAATGCGAGGCGCATTAGTGACTAGTAGGCCTTTCGGTGCCATATTGTTTCTTAGGTATTCCTTCAAGATTGTTCCATGGAGTATAGTTCTTATTTTGTTTCGTTTCATTTCTGTGAGTTTTTCCCAGTCTGTCGTCTGTGAGATGGTTTGTGCTATGCTGGCATCGGCAAATAATGAAGGATCTGTCAGAATTGCATCCACTTCTTCAGTGGTGTATGAGAGGCCTTGATTTTCGCCCATAGTTGCAGGAGTTTCACGAGTGTAAAGTATGGAGAGCGATACAAAAAGTTGTGTCTCTCACAGCTGTGCGCTGCCTAGACTATGAAAAACAATGGGAGAGAAAGGGTTTTTCTAGGTAGGGGGTACTCCTATTCCCCTTGAACAAATGTTTGGCAAACAAAAGAAGGAGCGCGCCCTCTGAGGTCAAATAATACCTCCAAACTAATGAGAGGTGTACTGAACGGGACAATCCTTTATTTTGGTTAAAGACCCCTAATTTAACACCCCTCCCAAAATTATGAAATGCTCAGAGAGTGACGGAATTGTTAGCTTAAATGTCAATTAAGCCCTATTGCACTTGAAGTTAATAATGACTGTTAATCACCCTGTTGGAGCGATTTTCTGATTAGAATTGTAAGTGCATATTAACATGAATCAATTATAGTTGAAATGAAAACACTGAGGAGCAGATTTACAAGAAAGTGACGCATCTGTAAAGATGCGTCACTTTCCCTGCGCCACCCTGCGATACCCTTGCGCCACTAAGGATGCGCCGTATTTACAATACAGCGCACCATGGAGCAAGGATTGACAGATGGGTCAGAAATTCTGACGCATCTGTTGACGCAAAAGTCATGCATTGCTGGAGTTGTGTCGCAAGCACGACGCAACTCCAGCAATGCAGGGGGAGGCCTATCCTCATTGTGCTGCGTCACTCCTTACGCCTGCTTCAAGCAGGCATAAGAATTTGACGCAGTGGCATCCTAGAAGTGGTGCAGTGAAATCTTGTAGATTTCACTGCGAAGATTCACTGCGTCACTTCTACAAGGATGTTTTGCGTTGGAACGCCCACCCTGCATACATTATACCTGACGTAAGTATAAAGTGTGGTTGGGCTTTACAACGCAAACGCATCTCTGTAGATGCGTCACCTTGTAAATGGGCCGCATTTTTACGCTGCTGCTGCGTCACAAAAATTGACGCAAGGGGCTTGTAAATCTGCCCCTGAGATGTTTAGAAATGCAAGCTTTTTTTGGCCTGTGACAAAATAGGCCTCAACTACTTCTTGCGCACAGCTTAATGTGAACTTCCTTGTAATGAGATGCTGTTCTCAAGTCTAGATAGAGGTCTTTGCTACTTTTAAGGCTCTTCCTGTTTGCACGCTGCTGACACATCATCAATGAGTCTTTCCATGTTTATTAAATTGCTTAGTCAACTCCATGACATTAGGTCAGAAAGTTTTAAATATATTCATATTAGGGGATATTGCTAGTATATGTGATTTGTATGACATTTGAATATACTGTACTGTGGTTTGTCGTGAGAAGATGCATCTGCTCATCCGATTTGGACTCTGCAGTTCTTAATTACTTTCAAAGATGAAACTCATTAGAAACGACCCCTGAATTTTGAGAAGGAGGGTGAACCAGCCTCGTTTCTGAGACTCTAGGGATGCTGCCTGATTCTCTGGCGATTTGCTGCACACTCAGGACTTCGTGTGTTTTTCTGATTTTGCTCTTTGTTGCATCTATTACTAATCCAGAGCCCCTTTATGGTAATTACTTTTCTGTGTCTAATGATGGATTTATTGAACTGAGCTATATTTTTGACTTCTGTATTGTAATCTATCATTTTAATAATCCTTCATGGTTTTCCTAAAGTTACTGGTCTTGAACTCTCTTTTTGAGTCAATCCTTTATTTTAGTTGACTGTATTTTTGCAATGCTGTTTTGAATTTTGTCTTTAGGGAGACATTGCCTCAGCTCTTCTTGAGTTCAACACTGTCCCCGACCCCGCAATTTGGATGCCACAATCATGCAGATTGTCTGTGTGACGACACCAGCGCACCCACGGTTTTGGTGGCCCGGACTAGGACCATTTGAGATAAAATAATAGATGTTTCTCAAGATAATTTTTACCCCATCAGTATTGTGTCTGCTCTCCCCAACGTCCATAATTTGGATTATTTCCTGTTCCTGAGCGGATGATTATGAGTATAAGCAGGGTGAAATGAATTGTAAGTGATTATGGCATTCCGATGGTGCATTGTTGGATTTGTAGTTTTTGGTAAATCTGCATTTAGCACTATTCCTTAGCAAAAATATGCCCCTTCCTGTCTAACATGGGCTCAAGGACGCATTTTGTGCTAAGAAATAGTGTTAAATACAACAGAACACAAATTGCTAAATGTGCTCTTGCTGTAGGATTTTCCCCCTAAACTACTCCTAATTATGAGACAGGAGTAAACACATTATTATTAAAAATTCAGAGTCCAAGAGTCACGCAGATTTACTGAAATATCTTTGATTACTCTGAAGTAAAGGCAATCCCACACAAGTCTAATGTATTCTACATTAAGCCATATCCTCCAGGAGCTATCACTGAGTTAACGGCACCTTAACGCAGCCAAATTTGCGATAAATTTACCACCCCATTCACAAACTGGTGCAAACAGACCACATCACCAGTTTTCCGGCGTTAGCAGCCGCAAAAACATCACCAAGGATGACCCCGGCAACTATCGCTAATGAGATGCAGAGTAGACGTTCCCAAGCAAAAAGCCGCGACAACACCACACCACAACATTCTCAACGACCAGCCTGATCTGAGATAAGAGCACAAAACATGCGATAAGGCGTGTTAGCACCAGGAAACTAACACCTGCTCCGACCTGGTGCAAAGTCGGACTTCAACCCGCACTACAAAAGACAGCCCAGCCCAGAGCCACACCTGAAGAACAACAGATGCCATGGAGCCACAGAACATGCATCCCGGAGCCCCAAGAGGGCAACAATACCCACCGCCATCACCCCCAAGATAACACTTCCCCCAACCCCCCCCCCCCCCCCCCCCCCGGCCCCACTCCGGGCAACCCCCACCCATCCCCGGACAAAGATATGTCACATCAACCGCACATAATCATATACCAAATAACCTGCATGATGTCGCACAATCACATCTGGTGATATGCATGTGTCGTCACAAAAATGAGCATCACACATTCACCTTCGAAGCAACAAATGAAAATTTATTAAAATAAACACAGAACAGAAATGTAGACACATGTCGGCTCCCCTTGGGACAATCTGTAGGTCACAGCCTGCAAGACAAAAATTATGATGAGAAGGTGTGTCTTGCGCACATCAAAGGACAGAGAGAGAGAGCGAAGGAGAGAGAGAGCGAAGGAGAGGGGGCGAGAGAAAGACAGACAGAGAGGGTGAGCCAGAGAATGACGGACAGAGAGGGTGAGCGAGAGAAAGACGGACAGAGAGGGGGAGAGAGAGAGACAGACGGACAGATAGGGGAGAGAGAGATAGACGGACAGACAGGGGGAGACAGATAGACGGACAGATAGGGGGAGAGAGAGATAGACGGACAGATGGGGGAGAGAGATAGACGGACAGAGAGGGGGAGAGAGATGGATGGACAGATGGGGAGAGGGAGATAGACGGACAGAGAGGGGGAGAGAGAGATAGACGGATAGATAAAGGGAGAGAGAGATAGACGGACAGAGAGGGGGAGAGAGAAAGACGGACAGATGGGGGAGAGAGAAAGATGGACAGATGGGGGAGAGAGATAGACGGACAGTGAGGCAGAGAGAGAGATAGACGGACAGAGAGGGGGAGAGAGAAATAGAGAAAAGAAGAGAGGGAGAGAGAGTGCCGACACTGCGCACCCAGGCCACACTGCTCACCTGCTGCCACCGGTGTGTCTCCAACCACGTGCCGGTATGTAGTGCAGTTCACCAGGTCCCACATCTGAGACAGACCCGTCATCTGGAACAGAGTCCAGATACATCAATGGCACAGTACATACAATTGCAAACATCATCGCCTGTCCGCCCCTGCACACCCAGGCAGCTACACCTCAGCCCCTCCCACCGCCCAGCGGTGCATGCCCACCCCTGCGCACCCAGGCCTCACTGCTCACCTTCTGCCCATGAGATGCAGCAATGAGGGCCCACCACGTGCCGCTGCAAGCCACAAGCCCGGGGCCAACGGACATGGCACCCTCCACATCATGCAGCCCCGCTCCGCAGGCCACCAGGTCTCACGTTTGGTGCTGGGCCTTGATTACTCCATGGCAGAGGACATACCGGTGCACCCGGCCTCATTGCAGGCTGCACACCCGCTCAGCCTAATAGGTGCCACTAACTCTGTGATCCAGGAGGCAACGCCACGTGCCGGTAGGCCCGCGCTGCCCGCTGGCTCAGGCCTACACTGCAGTCCAGCAGGGCACCCAAAACCTGAACCGTCTGGACCGCCGGGACGGGGCATCATCGCAGGCTGCACACCCCCTCAGCACTTAAGGTGCCCCTACCTCAGTGCACCCAAAGTCACCGTCCCATGGCGGTGTACCTGTGCCAGCCGCAGTGTATCCGGTGCCACCAAGTCTGTGCCCACCCAGTCATGGACCCTCTATGATTGGGTATAGTGTTGCGGACGCCATCATGTCCCCTCTGGGCCTGTGGAATGTGATGTTGCAGGCCTCTGGGCCCCCATGCCTACATGCATACCACATGGATACACCTCTAGAGAGGTTGGAAATGGCATCGTGCACATGCGCCCGGCCCTTTTTATTGGCAGGGTCACATATGCTGTGCCGCGTGTGCTGGATGGGTGTGGTGTGGGTGTAAACTAGCCGTGAGGGAGTGGCCGTGGCATGCTGACAACTAGACCTGTGAGCAGCAGATCACTACAGGGGAGTCCTGGCACAAGTGGCGTTGTTGCCCCCCCTGGAGCGTAAGCGTAGTGGGCTGGCCTGGCATATGCCAGTCCAGTGTAAGGGTTTGAATGATGACCCCGGGGCTCTGGGCTTGGTTCCGTACGGGGCTGGACAAGGAAGTAACAAATGTGTGTGTCGCTGTTGTTGCGTGGGCGCAACCTAGACCCAAGTCCAACGACATGAGCCACATGAACGTAAGAGGAATTCACTGACCCTACATTCATCCATACTAACACACTTGAAAGACCATAGAAACAACACATCTATGTGATTCGGAATGTTTAATGCACATTCAGTGGAGTGTTGCATCTGGAGCAGTACAGGGCCATGCAAAGCTCACTTTCAAAGGTTAGCCCGTGGAGGGCCAGCCAGAGTCCTCAGGGAATGAGAAGTCCAAAGGAAGAGGGAGAGTTCAGTCCGCAGTCTGATAGCTGTGTCATAGGCGATCAAACAGAATATGGCAGTCCATTGTGAGGTCCAAGGTGAGTGTCGCAGAGTGTATTGGGGGACAATGGAAGGTGATGATGCAGAGGGCAGAACCAAGCTGAAACCCACTCTATGGCATAGATGAATGCTACAGTTTTTCTCTGTACCAGTAAGGCAGTTTCATCCGCATCTTCATCCTCTCCTGTCTCATTTGCCTCACGTGTGGGTGGGGCTGGCCTTTCTCCAGCACTGTGTGGCAGTGACACTTCAGGGGCTGGAGGTGGAATGTCTGCCACACTGTGTGGCACTGACACTTCAGGGGGCGGATATGTGGATGTAGTGCTAGCAGCAGCATGCATCAGCGCCAGGCCTTGTGGCAGCAATGCCATGAGGATGGTTTTGAGGTCATTGTGGAACCCAGCTACCTCTCGCTGGTGTGCAGCCGTGGCAGCTGCTCTTTCCGAATTGGCCTACTCCATGTTCTGATGAGCCTCCGCATGAGTCCCAACTCCTGGGCGAACTCACTGGAGTCACTCTGACTAGACAGTCGTTCTTGTCTCACAGTCAGGACTCTGGCGATGTCAGCCATGGTTCATTGGAGAGCATGGAGCGGACTGCTGGTGTCCGTTAGGGACTGTGAGTGGTCCCTGATGGGACTTAGACACCCACATATGGCGTCTAGTTTGTCTGCCATGTGGTCGAAGCCCACCCACACCTGTTCAGCCTGCTGTTCCTGGCATGCCAACACATGGCGTTGGAAGGCCATGTATTCTTCGTGGAGGCCCTGGGAGGCAGCCGTGAAAGTGAGTGCTGCCTGCTGTGTGGTCTGTGCAGGAGGTGGGGTGTCCTCATTGCAGCTGGGCTGCCCTGCCCCTGGAGGTGGGCTGAGGAGACTGTCAATGAACTGTTGGATGGCGTCGGAGTCGAAGCTGTGGTGGTCCTCTTCATCATCAGAGAAGAGAGGTTGGGACTGCTCTGCAGGAGGTGTTGATTGTCCCTCTGCAATGTGAAGGGGAGATGCAGTTTAACAATGTGTTCATATGTGTGTTGTTGCATTGTACATTTTACATACAGACTGCATGACTGTGTACATCGTGGCTGTTTCGGAGGGGCTGCCTATTTGCTGCGGGACAGTGGACATTTCGACAACATCGCGGCTGTTTGTTTGTACTTGTACATTATCAACTCACATTTCCCTGCAATGCCACTTGTGATAGGCCCATGTCTACACCCAGTCGGCACCAGTTGTGTCCTGTGTTCTGGTGAGGACATGTTGCGGTTTGTGCCACATTGTTGTCAGTGTTGATGTGCTCTGCATGTGATGTGTGTGTGCCGCATTTTGGGGGAGTCACCCCTGTAGTTCTGATTTGGCTGCCCCTTATCCCTTACATGCGGTGTGCCTCTGACTTCTGTGCTTCTACAGTGCTGAGATGTTGCATACTTGGGTACATTGTTCTCTTGGTTGGAGTTGGGGTCTGGGGCATGGTTTGTCCGCAGATGTGCTCAGCTCAATTGTGCATGTGTGCCATTGTGCCCATCTCCTCCCGTCCCCCCAGTCCCTGGTCGCTACTCACCCTGTTGCTGTTGAGTCCGGTCCTGTTGAGCAGTGTCCGGTCCCCCAACTCCTGCCACCGTCTCTCCACTGATGACTGTGGACACCATTTCCTCCATCTCGTACAGCTCCTCCTGTGGCGCTCGACTCCCACCTCCAGTCTGCATTGCTGCCTTCCAGTTGTTGGCGAGTTTCAGCTTGGTTTTTCGCTTGACATCATTCCAGCGCCTCTTGACCTCGTCCATTGTCCTCTTCAGCACTCCGACTGCATTCACCTTGTCCACGATGGCCTGCCATAGTCCATTTTTTGTTGCCAATGACACAGTGGAGGTGACGAACAGTTGTTGATGGTGTTCGACCACCTCCGTTACCAGGATCCTGTTTTCCTGCGAACTGAAGCGCCTCTTCCTACTCTCCTTGTTCTTGGCCTTCCCTGACCCCGAGGTCCCAGGCCGGTCCTCCGGGGGTCTTGTGGGGTTCTGGTTCTCCTACGTACTTGCTCGGGCAACATCCATGATTCTTCGCTGTTGTTTGGCATTTGTTTGCCAGTTTTTTTTCTACTTTTATGGTGATTGTTCCCGCCTGGCACGTGTGAATTGCAGGCCTGTGGCTGGTTTTCGCTGATTTTTACATCGTGATTGGCCTCATCGCAGCTTTTTTTGCGTTCGTGTTTTGCATTTTTGCGGCGTGGCGTTGATTTTAACGCTGTCATTTGACACGTTGTCTGGTGACTATCGCATGGTACCGCCGTGTTGTGAATACCTGGTTAACACGGCGTACATTTCCCGCGATGGGCTGCGATGTTAGAGGTTGCGTTAAGTAACTTTTGCGATGGTTATCACACGTTCTTGAGAATATACCCCATTGATGTTTATTCTTTGGTGCCCAGGAGAAAACAAACTTATCAGGGGTGGCTTACTGCTGGACAAGAATCAGCCTTAGTGTGATTTTGTGATTGACAAGTGCTGTGAAGGCACTGGTTCTATTTTTATTGAATTATGAGATTCATTTCATTTGTTTTCTTGTTGTCCTCTTTTACTACATTGGGCAGACAAGATGTTTTTACTTGTGTATACTATGGTAGAGAAAGGCATTGTGTTGATTTCTGTTCATGAAATAGTTGGACTACAAGTAGCTGATTGACGCTGGAGGTCACCCAGTAAATGGTGAGACATCACCAAGAGGTTTTTAAAAAATATATATTTTTATTTTAACTTGGTCGTGCACAAAGCAACACAGCATGTTACAATCATAATTTCCACAGTCA
The DNA here is from genome assembly GCF_964204655.1 of Triturus cristatus. Taxonomy (NCBI): domain Eukaryota; kingdom Metazoa; phylum Chordata; class Amphibia; order Caudata; family Salamandridae; genus Triturus; species Triturus cristatus. The sequence continues at coordinate 1,054,686,752 of NC_140590.1, forward strand.
TAAAACAAATATTCTCAGTATACAAATTAAGGACAATGCAATACAGTGTCATTTTGTAGAAACAGCAACTATCCAATGCCATATACTGTACATCACCCTAAATAATAGGATCTAAAAGAACAGCATCAAACACCCATGCAAATAACCAAAGAACTCCCTCCCTTCCCACCCCCCAGAGTCAACTAGATACACCCCTCCCATCACCTATATATCATGAAAATCAGTACGGAACCAGTGCGATGACTCAATTTCACCATATGCCCCCTAAGCTACCCGAGCAATGTTCCTACCCTGTCGTCGCGCTCAGATTGCACCCCCAGGGTCCCCTCAGTGTTCCGTGAGTGGGAGGCTATGACCTCCTCCCGAAGCGGGACCTCCCGAATCATTCCCTGCCATGCACTCACATCATCTTCTAATTTGTCGTCTCTTCGGACTCGTCTCATACGAACTACCTCCGCCGTTGCCCACTCAACCAGGTCCCTGGCCCAATTCTTTAGTGTGGGTGGCTGCTCACTCTTCCAATAAATCGCCACCCGCCTTTTTGCCAACACTAAACCTAGCTGCAAAAATCGTCTTGAAAGTTTCTTGCACTTGGGCCTAGAGATAAGTCCCAGAAGTACCTGCCTACTTGAGCGTTGAATTGATCACCCCGTTACTTGTTTCAAATGATCCAATACCGCCTCCCAAAAGGGGGTTACCATAGGGCAATCCCATATAATATGCAGAAACCTGGCATCAGCATATCCACACCTGGGGCACTCAGAGGACCTGTCAGAGTATATTTTGTGTAGTGTATATGGGGTCAAGTATGTTTGGTGAGCAATGTTATATTGAAGTAGTTTGAATCGCACATTAGAGCTAATTTGTTTAACCTCTATATGCACCTTTTTCCACTCAGTCTCCGTCAGAGGCGTCTCAAGGAGTTCATGCCACTTGCCCTGTATTGGCAACGGAGCCACCGCAAAGTCGTCCCTCAACGCCCTATAAATATGAGTTACCAATCGGCAGCCCCCAACCATCATGACCAGAGTCCGAAGGGTATTAGATATGGGCAGTTCTTCGGGAAATGTCGGCCACACCTCACGCGCTATCGCCGAAATCTTAGCGTATTGGAGGTATTGTCCGCGGCCTAAATTAAACGCTGACTCAGCCTTCTCTCTAGTGGAAAACCGCTGATTCAGGTACAAGTCTCCCATCGTATCACAGCCTCCTGTTGTCCATCGAGTGATGGACATATGTTGGCCGACATTCCTAAACGGTGTAACCGCCCATAGCGGGGCCTCCGGAGCATACGGGGCCCTTTTCACCACGTTGCGGACCATGTATTCCCAAATAGCAGCCACCTGTCTAATAATATATGGAAGGTGCACTGGGACCTTTGATCCCAACATAAGGAGTTCTGGTAGGGGGGTCTCTCCATGCGTCCCCCTCAACAGCCGTTTCTCCCAATTATCGTCATCATCCAGCCAGTGTACTGCATGCTGTAATTGTGTTGCAATATAATAATATGCGAATCTGGGGACCTCTAACCCTCCCTGCTCCCAAGTTCTCTGCAGGGTAGCGAGCTTCACTCATTTACGTTTACATCCCCACAGCAAGTCCACCAGTAAGCAATCCAATTGTGTGAAGTACACCCATGGGACACGATAAAGCGAGCTCTGCAAAACATACAGACAGCGTGGAAGAACCACCATTTTGATCAATGATATCCACACCATCAGTGACAACGGGAGATCTCTCCAGAACCTGATGGAATTTGTAATCCCCTCTATGCACCGCCCCATATTCAGGTTGTGGTATACATAATGGGTATGCGCCAGCCGGACCCCGAGGTATCGGACCGAGTCAGTAACCCAACCCATCCCCACTTCCGGCAGACCGTCTAGACTCACCCCTCTCAGGTTACCCATGGGGAAAAGTTTGGATTTTCCCTGGTTAAGACAGAGTTCAGAAAGCAGACCAAATCGGGCAACTTCCTGAAGAAGCTCCGGGACCGCCACTTCAGGTTGAGTGAGGTAGTCCATCATGTCGTCTGCATACATTGCATTGTTGTATCACCCACCCGGACCCCCCAGGACTCCATTCGTCGGCGAAGGACAGCTGCCAGCGGCTCCATCACTAACACAAAACTAACACAAAACAAAGACAACCGCGTACCGCGCTGGAGCACTAACTTATCGGACACCTGGTTATGGAGTCAAACCAGGCGGTCGGACCAGAATAGAGCAGCCTCACCCACTTCATATACGAGTCTCCAAGTTTCAGCCGAGCCAGAACCCACCACACATAGTCCCATTCAACCGTGTCGAAGGCGACATCACCAAGAGTTGTACTGTCATTGGTTAGTTGCTGCGGTAGATGGTGCTGTGATTGACCTTTGCCATAGAACACCATGATTGGTTGACTGTCATGTGTTTGTTTTTGCATGTTTTTTCAAATAATTTGAATGGGCAGTGGATTGGAAAAGCCTAAAGTTTCTAAATGTGTTCCTATTATGGAAGGTGAAAAGGTTCCTCTTAAAGATACTTGTGCCTTTGAAATGATAACAGACACTAGGTTTCATGGGTGCCAGATGTCAAAAACTGGCACAAGATTACATCTGGCGACTGACATGTAATTACCTTTAGAAGGTACTTTTAATATTAGGAAGCTTCATAACCTGAGAACTGTAATGTATGATAGGAAGCGGTGACCTACACCTACACGATTCAAGGCATTAAAGGAATAGAATCGAGTGGCCATTGAGAAGGAAAGGAAAATAATGAAGACGCAGGTTAAGAACATGGGGGCACATCAGCAACAGCCGGCGATAATTATCGCTAAGTGCGCTTAGCCGAGGATATTTATCGCTGGCTATTGCTGGATTTTATCGCAGAGATAGCATGCTATCAGCAACGCTTATCTCCAATGCGATAAAAATCGAAGCGCTAGCTGCAAAATGTGGGATTATCGCACAAACATAGGCTATAGCTTGTTGATAGGGCAGGGCAGACTTAGCCATAATATTCACCTTCCATTGGATATAATGGCTAAGTCAGATTGAAAGCAGGCGTAGGAAAGTAGCGATAAACGTGGTTTGCGCTACTTTTCTTATCGCTATGCAGGTTAGCGTGCAGCTTGATAATTGGAGAAATGTCGGTTAGCGAAATTTCTCACGTTATTTTGGTCAGGAATGCCCACTTTGCAAAGCTGGGTGTTAAGGTAAATGGCGTTCAGGCATGGAAACACGCGTTAGCGTGTCCTTGCTGATAGTGCAATAAAATTATCGCCGCTTTTCGTCCGAAAACGGACGCTAAAGCGGCGATAATTTTACCGCGGGCCTTGATGGTATGCCCCATAGTGAGTCAATAATTCAAATCCAGCTGGTGCAGTCAGAGAAAGGCATAGAGATAAGACACACTGCAAAATGTGGGTGTATTTCACGCAATAATTAGTGAGATGGACCAGAAGAAAATCAAATTGAGAATAAATCAGATGATTGCAATGCTGAACAAAAAGAGAGAAATAAAAAACAATACTCATGAGGATGATAACTTCTTAAATGGCCTATTAGTTTCTAGACTTGTGCCTTACACTGATGAGGTACAGAAACCAAGACCACCACCACATGATATGGGTGTAGGAAGGCCAGGCATGGCATAAAAGCATATTTTATCTTGAGTGATAAGCCTGAAACTGTTTTGTTAGTGGAATTACAACTACTGTTGATACAGTGGTCTCTGTTATTGTGGCAGTTATTATTACACCACCCAAGAGAAGAAACATTTGTTTTGCCAGTCTGAAACTTGAATTTGAAAATGTTGCAAAGTACAGTTGATAGAGGAAGAGTGCTTGTACACAATTCAGATGAGATGAGATATTTGACTAGGGAAGAATAGGTGTGCCATAAGGCTTATGACAGGCTTGAAGATTTTGTAGAAGTTTGTGAAATTGATCTGTACAGAATTTAGAGATGCCATAGACATTTTACAATGGGATTCAGTGAAGCAGAGATAGAGGAAAAGGTCCTACTGACTCTGCAAGCTCATATTGGTTCCTTGGTCTAGGGCTCCCAATGGCTCTAGCATTTAGGGCTAAGGTTCTGTTTAGATACGACAAGGGCTAGGGTTCCCATTCGTCCATGGTCACGTGATCACTAGGGCTATTGAACACTAGGGCTCAGGGCATCCACCCGGGGCATCCAGGTAAAAGGTGACAGGTCAAGGGTGTTGCCTGTTTGGGTCTGTTAGGTAAGCAACCTCTACTTACAAAATCATTATCAAATAATTGTATGTATTGGCTGTTTTTATTTGGATACACTTGCAGATTCTGTTTTATGTTTATTATTAAAAATAATAAAAACATTTTTTAAATAAACTACTTATCCCTAAGACTCCACCTATTCTACAACGCACCCTCATATACAAACACTGAGTAACTTTAACTACTAAAAAATCTCTCCATCAACCATTTAAGTTTTCTAAAAACAACACGACACAACTTATCACAAACAAATTTAAAAAAATGTTAACCAGACCCCAAGTAACCTACAAACACAATGTCACTTGCCTGAAGGAAACTCAACATCAAAGGAAGGTGAGAACGACTGATCATAAGGTTCCCTAATCGTACCTGCCCACCACAACCCTTCACACCTCCAACAGCCAAAAGCACATTTCACCCCCAACCCAGCCACATCAAAATACCCTAAAACCTTCCACTTTCACTTTTACTGCAGGACATGAGGAAGTAAGAAACAAAACAACAAAAATGCCTGTTCTTCAATGCAAAATCCATGAACAAAAATCCCTTTAACATCTTTTACCTACTCACAGAAAAAACACCGGATCTCACCTTCATTACAGAAACTTGGCTTAGCCAAGATTCTTTACCTATATGCCATGAAGCCATTGCTCCTTATTTTCAGATCATTAACAAAAATTGTACTGCCATAATTGGAGGAGGCTTAGTTGTCATCAATAAAAAACTATAAATAACAATAATTGGAAATCTCACCATGGACATCTGCGAATCCTTGATGATAATATGTCACCCCACTGCAACATCCCCCTATTCCTTCCTCTTAATATAAAGACCACCACCACCACACAGCAATGGCAACTTTAAAGATATTCTACTTGAGACAGTAATCAACCCCCGTTTGGGCCACCCAAACCAATACATTCTAGGAAACCTCAACATATTGTTTAAGTAGGAGAGTTTAACAACAACCACGGCTATCACAACCAACCTTGAAGCCTTCAAACTACAACAATTATTTTCAGGCCCAACTCAGTGGCATATTTATCAAGGGCTTTGCATCACCCTAGTGGCAAGCAAGGTGGCGTAGGGTGAGGCAAAACCTATAATGAGATTTACCAAGCCACACAAGACCACCCTGCGTGGCTTGGTATAGCTGGACTAATGCAAGGCAGTGCAAGTCGCTGTCTGCGTTATTCTGCCCCAGGGAGACTTTTTATGGGTGAAGCGTAGTATTCCTGTGCATCCACCAATGTGTTCTGAAGCATTCTGAAATTTACCAATACTGGTAGACCTGGGAATGCATCAGAATGCTACGCTTTCCCAAGGGAAGCGTAACAGGGGAAAAAAATTCTATTTCTCCTCCTTTTTTCCTCTTTCTACATCTGTGTGGTGCTACCAACATAACGCAACCCATTTAAAAATGTAGACCACAAAGAACATAATCTCCAAGGTTTATTCCTGTGTGGGCACTGCAAGGCATGTAGGAACAGCCTCATGCATAAAGAATTTCTAACTACTAATGGTAACATCACAAGAACCATTTCCCAGTTTCACACATGTAGCTCCACCTTTGTGGTCTACATCTTGGAGCGCCCGTATGGGTTGTGTTATGTTGGCAGCACCACACAGATGGTGAAAAAAAGAGTGTTGGAGCACATGAGGGCCATCACCAACAACAACCCAGATCATCCGCGAGGCACTTTTGTCAGAAACTTTCTCAGACAGTTTCCTGTTGACATACTATGCGATTAAACAAATATCAAACAATACATAGGGAGGAGACAGAGTACTTAAACTGAGGAAAATTTAACCTAGGTATATAATTGGTTTACGGACCAAGATCCCTGAGGGACTTAACCTGGATGAGGAACTGGCAGTATATTTGAAAGAGGACAACTGATTTTGTCTCCCCTTGGCACTCTGGTACCTTAGGATATTCTCCCAGACCCTTGGGGGCATTTGCATTATTGCTTGCTACACATTTCTTTATGTTTTCTATGCTGTGCTCTCTCCCTCCCCTGTTCATCTTCCTTTGTTTAGTGCCTGTTTGAGGTATATGTGCTTGCATTTTGAGTTCTCTGGCTCCACAATGTGATTTTTAATGATGTTGTTATTATTTTTTTGTTTTCAGGAGGAAAGGAAAGGGCCCATCTGACTCCGGCGGGACTGGCACACGGGTTCCCTACCCTTTTCTTCCACTGCACTTTTGGGTGGAGCACTGACAGATAAGATTTGAATGCAGTTACTTATGAATTATATATAGTTTTGGATGGTATTCTTGCACTGCAATTCTATTTTGAAGAACATTCTTGTTTTTCTTGAAACTAGTATCCATACCGGATGGTGGCTTTCTTTTACAACTCCGGCCCTATGTCCATGCTTTGTATCATTTACACTTTCAGGATGGTCATCACACAATCTCTTTACCCTTAATATAGACAGGATGGGTCCAATGTTTAATTGTTGACCCTGGGACACACTGCTGATTGAGAAATTTACTTTGCACTGTTGTTCAGTCCCAACATCCATAGGGCACTAGACCCGTCATTGACTTTCCTCACCCCTCCCCTCTCTACTTCATCACAAGCAGGTCTACACCTGATATTTACCAGTACAGATCTCTGATGTCAGACATTACATAGCGATACTCAGTCTGTCACCCAGAAGGGGAGGTACATCACGACTGATACACACACTCTGCATCACTAAGAGTTGTGATTGAGATCCATGTTAACTCGTACATAGATACCATCGGTTTGGTCAAATTGTTTTTTTCCTGTGTTTTGTGCCGTATGTAACTGTTCCTATGTGTAATCTATTTTGCACACTCAGAATCGTACATGTTGCAGTAATTGCCCGCAAGACTTTATTTAAACCTAACGGACCCCATTGTTGGTGTAATATGATTTAATCTTAGAAATCAGCACGTCCGTTCTCTATGCCTGATATGATATGGGTATTTTCTCTGTACTAGGGGGCACATTAAGTGTACAATACGGGTGATTATGTCTATTTACTTTTAGATTTCCCAAATTAATCTACACTGTATATATCTGCACATAATGATTCTATGCTTTTATATTTTCTTCCGAGACTCTTCCAATATTGCCGACACGGGTTGAGTTACTGTGACTTGAGTATATTTTGCAGTCCTCTGTCTATGTTGACTTTTTACATATCGAGCACTGTGTGACATACTTTTTTCATATGATCAAGGCTGCGTGCAGCTGAAACGCGTAATGAGAAACAAATAATAAATAAGATTCTTGGCATTTCATGTTGTCCTGAGAGTGCGTTTATACTGCAAGAGGACTTGCGTGCATCATAGTTTTGGGGAAATATTACCAGTCTGTTCCGCCGGGAGACGCGCCACCTCCCACGGGTTCATTGGTCCCAGAAGGAGCAATAGTGTGAGATATATATATAGCCATCGAATATTTTCTCAACAAAAGATCTATAGAATTCTATTCCCATAATAAGATGTTGATATCTATGGTCCGCTGGTGCCTGTTCAACAATGTGTTCACGTTTGATGGTATATTATTTCAACAACTACAGGGAGTGGCGATGGGGGCATGCTTCTCCCCCAGCTACGCGTGTTTACACGTGGGCTGGTGGGAGGAGCATGTCCTACAGAAAGAGCATGGGGAATTATGGAGTAAACATGTCATTCGATGGTGGCGTTATATCAACGACATTTTTGTCATTTGGCATGGTACTCATGAGGAAGCTGAGGATTTTGTCAACAAAATCAACATGAACACCATTAATTTACACTTCACTGCCAACATAGACAATTTAGTCTGCAATTTTCTTGACATCAAAGTTTACATTGAGAACGATCGCATTGAGACATGTCTGTATCGTAAGCCCTCAGCAGGAAATAGCATTCTACATGCCAAAAGCTTCCATCCTGCCCACACTATCACCAGTCTCCCCTACGGCGAATATCTACGCATACGCCGAGCCTGTAGCAACCCCAATGATTTGGTTCGCCATCAAAATGATGCCACCCAGAGGTTCTTAGAGAGAGGATACAATCCTACTAAACTTAAATCAGCCAAGGAGAAGGCCAGCAAAGATAGACTTTCACTACTAAGCAATATTGCACATTCTCTAAACACACCCACATTTAATCCAACAGATGATTCACAGTGCAACCAAGTCTCATGTAGGCTCATAACCACATATAGCAAACAGGCCAAGGACATCAGGACCATCATTAACAAACAATGGCCTATTGTCTTGACTGATGCCACTCTCAAGCAGGTACTTCCCATCAGGCCCACTATTACCTTCCGCAAAGCTCATTCCATGCACAGTGACTTAGTCAGATCTAGTCCTGAACTTACAACTAAAGGCAGTTGGTTATCTCCCAAATTGGGATTTTACAGGTGCAGTTCCTGCCGCGCCTGTAAATTTGGGAAAACCACAACTAGCTATACCACTGCCTTCTCAACGGAAAGTTACCCTATTAAAGGGCACTACACCTGCCGAACGGAATATGCAGTCTACATGTTACAATGCACCTGCGGATTCAAATACATCGGCAGCACTAAGTTGCCGGTCCATGCTCGCATTCTCCAGCACTTACGAGCTATTGTCAATTCGGATCCCGCATATCCAGTGGCCAGACACTTCAAAATGGTGCATGACAATAATCTCAACTGCCTTAAATATTGCGTCCTCGATTCCGTACCAAGCCAGAAAAGGGGAGGCAATCGCGAAAAGCGATTGCGACAATTGGAATCTCGCTATATCATCGAACTTGACACCAAATACCCCCAAGGTCTCAATACAGGCGAAGCTATGCACCATTTTCTCTAATTAACATCTGGCCAGTGCATGAGGTACAGGAATCAGTTAGTTGCCATATTTCCATATTCTATAGCTTATTACGTATTGCTTTAGATTCACTACAATCCTTGTATCCTCTACATACGCCATTATCAATTCCGTCACATCAACACCGATACTGACATAACAGCTATCGACACCCGGGTGTTGATCTACATTTGTGCATTATATAGCAATGATATGTTCTTTGATCCTTAATTACACTACACTTGTACATTCATTTGTGTTCCGCATGTTTTACAACATATTTTGGGTTGTTTTTAAGGGGGATCCCTTTGGTTGGTTATCAGCCTCAGGTATTTATACCGTATATTTCGATTCAATATTTCTTAGTCCCTCTCCATTTTGGAGCTGGTGACGTATACGGCTGATACCTAGAATATATTTCTTAAATCACTAGCACTTTCTATATAATTTATTTTGTATTCCAGCACTGAGCACTTATTTGATTATGGCATACTAATCTTGTTATTCTTTTGTAAATATCTCTAAACTTGGATCCAATTACCACTAGCAAATCGTTTCCAGGATGTCATTCAAGTTGACAAATTCAAGTGCACCATCCTTTGTGCACACAGCAGTTGTTCACCAGGGTATTTGTACCCAGTAGTATTAACTTCCCTTCACCTACTACACTACGTTTTTCTTATTGCTGTTTGCACACCATGTACCAGTCCAATCGCGAATGTCCTTGTGACCAACCAATTTACCACTCATTTTTTTGTCTCCATATTGACAACGTATGAGTTGGTTCTATATATATATTTTTTGTATTTATATATCTATGGACAGATTCAATCAATTTGTACAACTAATGTTTCTGATCACTCGACTATCAAGTATATCATTTGATTTTGGTAATATCTCTGGTAATTTCAGTTTATACAAAAAAATGTCACACATTTAACGAATTATGTTTCTTATGATTATGCTTGGAAAACGACACTGAGTTGTAAAAATAATGAACTAGTACGCAATAGTATTTTTTCTATTTCCTTAGCAATGCCATTAGATTGTTTTCAGGTGGTGGTTGGTGATTTCCCTTTAAATGCACTGTTATGCACGTAACGCGGTCATGTGAGCAAGGGCCGAGTGGCTCGAAACGCGTCATGGACTAGGCACGTAATTTATATCTAATAAATACTATTTGCAAGCATTGGCGATTGAAGTTGTCCGTTCCTGCTGCTGTGCGCAACTGCACATTGGGAAGTTTCTTTGATATATATATATATATATATATATATATATATATATATATATATATATATATATATATATATATATCTAAGTGGTTCGTACCTGTGTGTTGGGACAGTACAGCAACTCAGGCATCAAAACTGCATCATTTTTCTGGAATCGGCTGACTCCGGATTGCGAAACCTCTCCCCACAAGCAGGCGTGGCATCGATCGGCCGGACAACGCGTTGAGCGTTTTGCCTCAGTGACTCGGGAGGAGTAGGAAAGCCACGCCCCCGTCTCTACAATCAGTGCAATTTTCGTCAGAAAGCTCCGAAGCCACAAATAAGCTACGAACGGCACTGGAGGATTCCGTGTGCCAACATCATTTTAAGGTAAGGAGACCCACGATTGCGAATGATATTGACCGGTTGGGAGATTATCTTGCTTATTTACGCTAATTAAACAAACTCTTTTGATAATCTGTTCGGGGAAACAGTACGTACATCTACTGCTTAAGATGTCAGCCCAAGACACGCTGCGTGACTGGGAGGCAGCAGCTGAGGAACTTTTTGTGAATCTGCCCACTACTAACCGGGCAATGGATAAAACATTAGACAGCAGCAATGTCAATGATGTCAAAGGACTTTTGAAAAAATTGGAAAAGGTACAACGCAATGAGATAACTAAATGGTGGGAAAAAAAATCCCTTGAAAAATATCGGGATGTTGACAGAGTGCCACGGGGGCTGCGGGTAATGATCACTCCCACTTTTGAAAACCCGCACCCAGAGATGTTAGCAGAGTGGGCCACCAATAACCTCCAAGCATCGATGAATATGGTAAAAATCCTTATTAAATATGCAGAAATTGATAGAGAGGCCATCATTAAAGAGATTGATGAACTGAATATTATCTTGAAGAGGAGTGAACAGAAAGAGTTGATTGCTAAAGGCAGATTGGATATTGAGTCAAGATTGAAGAACCACGAATCTGTGATTAAAACTCGGAAAGCCTTTAAGTTCGCCCTTGATAGGGATGATTACTTGTTTGGCAGAGTTTGTACTTTTTCACGAAAATTTGACAATGTCCAAAAGTTGGTTCAAACAGAACAGATAAAAGTTACTTCAACATCTGGTACAACTGGTGATAATTCTGCCCTGGGAGACTCAGATTCGCTAACTAGTTATGATTCAGAAGAAGGTACCAGTGGGGCATCCATACAGAGCAATACAGAGGAGGCTGTTAAACATACACTGGGGGAAGAACTGAATTTTTTAACTATGGACAGGCGAGCCACGTTGCGCCCCAGGAACCAACAGAGTACCATGCCATCAGCGCCAGTAAATTCCGCCGGGAGAGGCGGAAGCGGGGGCACAGCAAGAGGCAACAGGGGCAGAGGCTGGTGGAAACGGAACCGCTAACACAACAGGACAATACTATCATAAATTTGACCAATTTGACTTTAACAACAGCGGAACAACAGTTATTGACCCTGGGGTTATCCTACTGCCCTGAGTCAAACCTCTCATATAAACACTCCCGTGTGGATATCTATAAGTTCATCCGCAAGATTAAACTTCGCAAGCATTTCCAACTCAGCAAACCACCTGCAATTAACAGTAGCGATACTTCTAGTTCATCGAAATTTGACAGTGGCTGACATTTCAATACTGGGAGTTGTACAATCTCTTGCTGGTAACACTAACACGGGACAAGATTGTAACTTGGAGGAATCCTTTGAATTGGGAGTTAACACGAACATGGCGGCTGCTAGTCCTTTTTGTCCCCAATCTACTTTTTATCCATTGATGCCCAAAGATAGTGTGGACATTTTCAGTGATATGGTCATTAACGATTTGAAGAAATTACAAACATCGGTCCTTCATGGACATACCAAATGTACTTATCAGACAAAGAAATATTGGGCCTTGATCAATAAATTGAAAAGCAAACATGATGTTGTTGTGATGAGTGCCGACAAGCGAGGTAACATTGTTTTATGGCCAAGGGTGGATTATTTGAGGGAAGCTGATCGACATTTGACAGATACCAATTGTTATGCGAAAGCTAGTAAATTGGATTTGAATCAGGTAAAGGAAACTGTTACAAAGAGTCTACTAACTTGGAAACGACAGGGGTTGATCACTAAAAAGGAATTTCTCTTTTTAAAAAATGATTTCCCTACAACTCCCGTAATGTACTTTATCCCTAAGGTACATAAGGGAATATCTCCTGTTGTTGCCAGACCAATAATATCTGCAAGAAACAACGTACTAGAGGCTATATCCAGATATGTAGACTACTTCCTTCAACCGCATATGATGAATCTACCTTCCTTCATAAGGGATACTGGTGATTTTCTGATGAAGGTCAACAAAATAGAATGGCGCAGTGATTGGTGTTTGATGACCTTAGACAACACATCACTATATACATGCATTCACCATTCTCAAGGCTTAACAGCAGTAAAATACTTTCTCAATAACCGTAACATAGGCTTTAAAGAACATAATAACATGTTGCTCCAGATGATTGAGCTATGTCTAAACAACAACTTCTTTTTGTTCAATAAAATTCCCCATAAACAATTGAGGGGTGTTGCGATGGGGGCGTGTTTCTCACCTACCTATGCCTGTTTGTTGGTAGGGTGGTGGGAGGAACACGTCCTCAAAGTGCAACATAAACAGGCCTGTGTGGATCATGTGAGATATTATGGCAGATATATTGATGACATATTTGTTATTTGGGAAGGTACAGAAGGCGAAGCTAATGAGTTTGTTTCGTCTATCAATACCAATTCCATGAATCTCCATTTTACAGCTTCTATCAATACAAATAAGGTGGAATTTCTAGATGTTGAGGTATACATACATGAGAACCATCTTCAAACTCGACTACATAGGAAGGGCACTGCTGGCAATTCCATCCTACATGCCAGTAGTGCCCATCCACGTCATCTAATACAAAGTATTCCATACGGAGAATTTCTCCGTATAAGACGCATTTGTAGGCTAGAATTAGATCTAGTTAAGTGTCAGAAAGAGGCTTTTTCACGATTCTTGATGAGAGGTTATGCACATTCAGACTTAACCAAGGCTTTGGATAAAGCTAATTCGCAACCACGAGAATCATGTTTAATTTCTAAAAAGAGCCTCATTAATTCAACACAAGATGAGCCCACTCCAGAAACAACTCAAACTATCCGCCTTATTACTACATTTAGTAGACAGGAAAAAAAACATAAGACACATTGTCTATAAACATTGGCCTATTGTCTTGACAGACTTAACTCTGAGATTCTTGTTGCCAAAACTTTCCGCTATAACTTTCAGGAGGGCACCCTCGATGAGGGATGCACTTGTTAAGACATGTTAAGACATGCCCTGAGAACATGCCTAAAACCAATTGGTTGGTCAGACCGGGTTTTTTTAAGTGCTCGTCATTTGAATTCGAAGCAATCTGCTAAAACCTTTGTGTCACTTTAAATGCTGGTATTGCTTTAAATCTGCATGAGGATTCAATTGTTGAGAGGTTTTCATTGGTTGAATGTAATTTAAATATGGTAACCCGTCACAGGCGCGTCAGGTGATCAAGATCGCTTTGTCGATCGAAACGCGTCCAGGGCGGACACTTGTCTGTTTTTATTACAATGGCTGAATAAACCAAAACTAAGAAGCTACCCCGGTTGTTTGAAGCGGTTTTTTCAACATCTTGAAGAATCTAAGTGGTTCGTACCTGTGTGTTGGGACAGTACAGCAACTCAGGCATCAAAACGATATATATATATATATATATATATATATATATATATATATATATATATATATATATATTACCTACTGGTGGTCGCCAGTAGGTAGTTATAGTTAGGACCACGTTTCCATAGGAAATCCGCAACATTCTATTTTGAATAACTTTGGCGCCGGTCAACGAATCCTCGCAAATTTTTCAAAATAGGTGGGGCGCTACGCTCCGCTCCTACCCTGAAAGTCTCGGGGGGATTCGTCAGGCGGGGGCTGAGATAAAAGGGGGGTCCCAAAACGCGTTTTTCCCATGCATTTTTCCATAGGACCTTTAGACAGGGCTACAGCCCGAACGGCTGAACAGAATTTAATGAAATTTGGCAGAGAGGTAGTCCCCAGGTCAAGGAAGTGCCTTTTGTAGGTTTGGTGTAAATCTGTTCAGTAGATTCTGAGAAAATAGCCTTTAAATCAATATATATATCTGAGCCAGCTTACGGTGCGCTTACGGTACGCTTACCGTACGCGTACGGTGGCGTGCGCGAGCGCGATTCTGATTGGCTCTTAGATCTTAGTAAACATTCGAATCGGCCGAAACCAGGAAGCGGCGGCCGCCATTTTCTCTCTCGCACTGAGAGTGTTGATTAAAATACTAAGCCCAAAAACATTTAAAGGGGCTGTTTGGACAGCTTCCAAACACCTAGCCATGTTGAGGGAGTCCCCAAAGATCCCCCAAGGCCAAAAAACGGAATTTTTATTTTTTCGCTAATTTTGCCGATTACGCCTACCGTACGCGTATGGTTCAAAAATTTTTAAAAAAAAAAATTATCCACACCCACCCCACCCTGTGTGCAAATGGTGCCCGAAGGGCACCATTTATGCATGGCTTGTAACAAAATAGAAAATGTAAAATATTACCTTTCAAAACGAAGTGCATCATATGTCCTCCATGTGCGCACGGTGCGCGAAGCGCATCGTGCGTACATGGCCCATCTAGCGTAACGTGGGCACGCGGTGCGCGTAGCGCACCGCGTGCTCACCGTGCGTGCACGGCACTAACTGCGTAAAGTGGGCGCGCGGTGCGCGAAGCGCACCGCGTGCTCACTGTGCGCGCACGGTGCGCGAAGCACACCGTGCGCGCACGGAACGAACTGCGTTAAGTGGGCGCGCACGCCACGAATGGCGTAAAGTAACTTAGCATTTAAAAAACCGTACAAATTCACTGAAAAAACCATAGGTTTCACACACGTTATAGTTAGGAATTAGCATTTAAAAAACCTTGCAAATTCACTGAAAAAACCATAGGTTTCACACATGTTCTAGTTAGCGGAAATGTTACTGATAAAAAACCAATGAAATTACCCCGTTATAGTTAGTGCAGGCAACTATAACTCACGCGACCGCAATCTTCTGCTGATGACATATGTGTCTTTATGAAAAAAAAATATTTGTAATATATGTATAGCTAACAATTTATGGAAGAAGACATGGGCAAATAAGTGTCTAAATACAGTATTAGCATCAGCAGAGGATTGCGGTCGCGTGAGTTATAGTTGCCTGCACTAACTATAACGGGGTAATTTCATTGGTTTTTTATCAGTAACATTTCCGCTAACTAGAACATGTGTGAAACCTATGTTTTTTTCAGTGAATTTGCAAGGTTTTTTAAATGCTAATTCCTAACTATAACGTGTGTGAAACCTATGGTTTTTTCAGTGAATATATATATATATATACATATATATATATATATGTCTATACATATATATATATGCTTGGGGATGTCTAGGGTGACCGGTATGCCGTGGTTAAACTATATAAAAAAGTTCACGAGTGACATCGGCCACCCTGGATATTTTGAAAGTCCTGACAGTATCCTTGCAATTCCAAGAAAGGAATTAAAAGCAATTTGTCTAGCACATCTACAAACCAATAGACTTACTTTGGAGATTGTTAAACCTACAGTACTGGACAATCAACTAATGCTATCATGTTATGCCACGCAGCCATATTTAGTTTGTGTACCGGGGAGCTATGATAGGATGCTCTTAACTCGATTTCGATTGGGGTCCTTTCACAGACTTAAGAGCCTCCCTACAACTAATGATTGGTCCACAAATGTGGGTGTTTGCCCGTGTGATACTATATCGCAACAATCTACATTGCATATTGCTTTATTCTGTAAGTTCTATTTGTACCCAAGAAAAAGGTTTTTAAAACCAATTTTAAAAAAGAGGGGCTTGAGACAATGTCGCACAGCGTTCCTAGCGTTACACATTTTAGATGATGAGCTGGCCATGTTATCTGTTGCTTCTTATTTGAAAAATGTTATTCATTACAGAAAATCTATGGGGGTAGCTGAACACTGATTATTGTGTAACTATCAATGTAATTCTTTCCCTGAAAAATGTTTTTTTAGAAATGTATTTTAATGAACTTTTAAAACTCTGCTTTTATGATTTAGTTTTGAAATCGAATAAAGCTATTTTTGATTGATTGATATATATGTGCCCTTGTGTCCACAATGCACATGGGGTCGTTTTTGTTCTAAAATATAGTGCTAAATGCTGTCTTTGTATCTTTGCTAAAGTTGCTACTTTTCAGATTTTTATCAGGACTAGCTA
This sequence comes from Triturus cristatus, assembly GCF_964204655.1. Lineage (NCBI taxonomy): Eukaryota > Metazoa > Chordata > Amphibia > Caudata > Salamandridae > Triturus > Triturus cristatus. The sequence goes on from NC_140590.1 coordinate 1,054,703,393, forward strand.
AACCTTTAAGTTCATCCATGGTCAGTCGGGCTATGATCACTTTGGTCATGATCTTATTTTCCTCTGAGACAATGATCTAACTGTGATGAGAATTCTATGGTATCCGCACACTTTATAGAGAAAGTCACAACTTATGCTAGTACATATTTTTATTTATTTTAGAACCCTTGTCAAAAGAGAGGTGGTCTCATCTTCCCAGGATAAGCAGTCTCGTCAACCAGACAGGTAGGTGGTATTGTAACTTATTAAATCTTGATGGCCTGTTTTAAATTCATCAACTCACACCCTAGGAATGGAGCACTTTCCATACTATCAAATTACCTTCACATTTGCCCACAGAAGACCGACATGAATGACTTTTAAGGGTCTAAACATGAATGTATTAGGTTCTATCCATACCATTGAGTAGTGGACTACCTAAACCCATATGTCTAAAACGTTGGGTTATAAAAACAAAATGTATGTCCTAAGGGCATGAATCATATTTGCATATATTGTAAATATTGTCAAGGAAATATATGTTTGGCTCACAGAATTGCACTTTCACTGCACCGTCCTTTGGAGCACCTTATTTTCTTGATTTATTATAATTGTGACAGTTATTTACACAGAACATTATTGATCACTGGTATACATGATGTTAAATATTTTTGGCCAATGGGATCATGAATTAAGTCACCGACTAAATGATTCCTATCGGAACACTGGTGTCATAACCGTATTATCCTTCTCCTTGGAATACTGGGTGCCCCCTTTTTTGATGAGTTAAATATATGACAGGGACAGAAGTCTACTTTCTATCAATGAGGGCATGCTTGGTGTGCACCTCCAGGTCACAGAACAGGTCTAGAACCTTACTCGTGGTAAGGGACAGGCCTAGGCCTCTGCACACATGCTAGATTTATGTGACATCAGAAAGAGAATAAAAAGTCTAGATAGCAGATACACAGTTGTGCACTCAAGGCAAGGTAACACCACTGTATACCATAAAGAGGAAACTACCATATCAACAAAAATCAAATCCAAATCTGGAAATCATGATCTGTTTGCAAGGATTTTGGGCAGATGGCTAGCTGGCCTTATCTTGCTTTAAATTTTCTGTGTGTATAAAATGATAAACCCATCTTCATTATTTCTCTGCCCTCAAGAAACATTTTTATGCCACATTTCAAATAATGGTAAATTGCTCAAGAACAGAATAATTACCCTAGTATTAATGTTTTCCCATTTGATTGAACTGCTTTTATAGCTACTTGAGCTAATCCTGCCATGATTAGCATTTTCCGTTCTTTGCCCTTCCCTAAATGCATTTGCAAAATAGGTAATCGCAAAAATTGCATTCCCTATTTTCGAATGCCTTTTGAGATGATACATCCCACAATTCTTCGAATTGGCCCATTTGCGAACGGTAAAACACTTGATACATATGGCCCTATTTGTCTGCTTGTCTCTAACTCAGTCTCTCCATTCGTCACTTTCATGACTTCAAGTATCTATTTCACTTTTATGTCTACCTTTCAAACTTTTCTTTCCAAGGGCTCAACACTCTTCTGCCCTCCTACTCCGCTAAAGAGGCTCTTTAAATCATGTCCAACTCCACTTTTTCCGCTCGCTCTTTCATACATCCCTGCATGAACACCCTGGAATGGATGATCCAAAGATGAGACCAGGGCCAGAATAGAATTCACTCTTGTAGTGTGAGCAATTTCTTGTAGTGTGACTATATTTGGATCTCTCGATATAACCTGTGATGAAGTATTTGCAGCAGAACAAAATCTTACAGATCCAGCAGGGAGTTAGAATTATGCTCTCTTAGCATAAGGCGCTGGAAGTATGGGTGCTGGGGTGATAAACATGCTTGAATTCAGAAAGTGAATGAGTAATAAAGATGCCTTTAAAGTTTGTTCTTGTCACTTTTGCTATGCATTCAAAGACAGTAGTCAAATGTCAGCCTTTGTCTTCTGACAAATTGCTGCTTATTCTTTTAACATGTAGATTGTTTTCTTTTCTTTCACAGACTGCAAGGTGAGAGGATTTTGTAAACTGAACTATCAGACAATCTTGTTGGGGTAAAGATGGGGTAAAGAGAGTATGAAAGGAAAGGCATTGGATATGAGGTTTTTTTTTTCTAACACACATCAACATTTAAATTCCTGTAAAAGAACAGTAGAAAAATTACAAAACCTATCAGCAGTTCTGAAAGCACAAATGAAGCACTTGATTTTGTAATTCTGAAGTGTGATGGAAACAAAGATTTTAATAGGATCAAAACAAATCAAAACACTTTACTTGGTAATGTGCAAATAATAAATATTTGCTTAAACCTGATTTCCACACAGTATTTGTGTCCTATATAGTTTTATCATCAGTTGTGAAAGCACAAATAAAGCGCTTGTTTTTGTAATTCCGAAGTGTGGTGGAAACAAAGATTTTAATAGGATCAAAACAAATCAATACACTTTACTTGGTAATGTGCAAATAATTAATATTTGCTTCAACCTGATTTTCACACAGTATTCATGTCCTATATTGTTTTATCAACAAAACTGCATGACAGTGCCAATTTTGTTGCCATTTCAATGGAAAATGTTCTATCTCTAAATGAGAATGCACTATCACGTCATGCTTTAGTGATATATTTGCAATAATGTGCTTCAAAATGCAAAACGGGCTACATACCACACTCTTACACTCTCCTGCTGAATTGGCATGACTCATTTGTTACACTTGTTCTTCATGTGACACTTTTACTTTCAAAATCCCTGTGACTTCAGTGATATATCATAGATGGCAGCACCACCACTCTGAGAATTGTTCCATCACCATTGGCCTTAGTTGTCTTGAATAAACTTGAATTCACCTGCTTTCAAAGATGCCTCAATAATGCCACAGCTTCATGATTCTTTCAATACATCTCCACTGTGAGTGCCCAGTTTCGCGATTCGAACCTTTGGAGCTGATATCAGACGCAGTTTTAAGGTAGACTTTGACTGAGAAGGGAGATATCCATAAAACGTTCAAACGAAACATTGCTCATTGGAAAACACCTTCTCTGTACCAAACATTATGCAGTTAAGAACTAGACTGACTTATGCCGAGGTCATTGTAAAACATTTTTTCTAAGGTTTTTGCCGCTTACCATTGAATATTATTGTTTCTCATTGACTTTCGCATCCTGTAGACTTCCCTTGAAACTGTGAAAGTGACTCTCTCCACTTTCACCCGTCGGATTTCTGAGCACATTTAGCTGTCCTTCTTTTTGAGCTCCAAAATTATTTTACTTTTCATAGAAGTTCCTGATTTGGGCCCATGCCACTTAGGCTTGACATAATGATACTTTATGGTAATAGTTTAAAACCGTAATACAGGGCTACATAGCATCATGCCATGCTGCCTCTGTGTTGTACCTTCAAGCAATGTCATGTAATCTTCAGTGAAGAAGTGCAGTAATGTGAATATTTGCACCTATGTAGGCCATATCAGGGGTAATTGGAAGAAAGGAGACCCTGTAGTGATGATTCCAATGCTATAGCGCATCACGGACACGCTAGCAGTGTACGCAGTGTTTGGCAAGTTTAATACAATGATGAATGTGGGCCTTATGCAAAATACACCGTTACACTCACTTCAAGATCTGTTCCTTTCATTCTGTGTCTTGGCTCCTCCCCTTGTTTCCAGTTGTTGGGGATGACGACCAAGGTTTGTCAGAGAGCCTAGACTGTTTCTGACCAAAGGGTAGCACAAGGGTTTGTACTTATCTAGACACCTTGTATTCCATGTCATCAGCTGAGAAATGGCAATGTGTGTTGTTTGTGCACTCAGTGGTCAATTTGAACAAGTGGTTTCCGGTGCTCATCACTAGCACTTAATTGTCAATACCGACACTTGTGACAGTTTGCCACATGGTGGCTCTGTTTGTGAAATTAAGAGATTTGCAAAAAAACAATTGTTTATTAGTTCAATAGACTAATGCCTGCCACACACGCCATTCACGTAGCTTTGAGGGCCTGGAAATGTCTGAATTGGCACACTTGTAGGAGTGTGATGGTTAGTAGTTGGGTTGGTAATGTCATTGGCAGGGGCAATAGGTGGTAGAAACTGCAGCAGTGACCTTCTGACGAGGGCTGTAGCACTTTTTTACAAACTAAGCAGTGTGTGCACTACAATCTGCTTCTGGTTCCTCAATCAGGGTTCCTGTTCCTGGAAACTCTTGTATCTTCAGCAGTCTCAGTATGCCCACATTTCATTATTCTGATCCTGCCGCCTTCTACATATGAATCAAATTGCCTTGGCTCCTGCCTCCTCTGTGCTGAAACCCTGTGCACTGTACTTTCAACTTCCATGAGCCTTATTTAAGAGTTTGGCTACTATATTTATTTTTTGGAAGTTCAAATTGCAGCTCCACCATAGACTTGCATCAGAGAGCTGTTTACACAAATCTAACAAGTGCGACTTCTTGTAGCCTACTCTATAAGTCTCCACGTTGCTTACGATTACGGAAAATATGAGAGATTTGTTGTTATATTCTTATTGCTTTAAGAGTGTGGAGCTGTGCAGCTTGCAGAATGTTTGTCTCCACTCTTGAGCAAAAATATGTTTTTAGTTAGTTACACTGTCGGGGTCTCTGGATCAAGAATATGGAGCAGATGATTTCATAATGATAATCAAGTAGGTGCTCTGTGTGATGGCGCAGTGTTCAAGGAATAGTTGATTGTGCATTGTAAAAAAATATTTGCAATATATAGAGACACCATATTCCAAGGGTAACATACAAACAGTCTTGAGCTGCTCCCTCACAGGTTGACTGCAGCACAAGAGAACAAATACTTGAATTGTGTAGCACACTATGGCACCCTATGGCCGAAGCTACGGTAAGTTGTGTGTGGTGACTGCTAAAAAGACGACCCAAAAAGTTAAATCCTTCATATATTTTTTTAAGATGTCGAATCGGCACTTTAATGACCTGCTACCCTGCATCCCAAAAAGAATGACATTACCTAAACTCATTTCACCCTTCAAATGTCAATGTGCTGTGGACTGGCAAAAGATCATGGTCTGAAATGGAGTGTGTTTTATAGTGTGGTATGCATGTGCAAATAATTAGTCAAAACACATCAGGTGTGTGATGCTAGCAACCCGCCTACAGCAACAGGAATATCTCAGTGTTAACTGCATCCTAAGACGGAATCACTCCGTCGGCAACCCTGCTAGAACACCATCTGCACAGCTATAAAATCTAAATAGGCTCGTAGCAACCCTGCCACCCTAGCGGTGATGAAGTACTACTAACCAGCAGAGGAGTCTGCCAAATCGGCAGCAGTGAACCGCATATGCATCAGGAAACACTCAAACAGAGATTCAGTCAGCATACATCTAAATAAGGTGGGCTGACCCCTGTCAGCTTGATGAAGTACTTGAGACGGCCGCCGTGGAGGGATGACGGTAGTCCCACCAAGATCTAAATCAGGTTCTTAGTTGTTTTATTCATAACTGTTACCACGTTTCCTCATATTGAAATGTGACTATTGTATTTCTTTTACTAGGTATTAGTGGTACATTTGTTTGTGCAGTAATGTTTTGAGGCTCTACATATTGCTAAAAACTGTCTTTCAAGCCACACGTTTATCAGATTTCTAAATGATGGTTCTACCAACTCTCCTTGATAGCCAAAAATCTATCTTATTTTAGCTCCCTCAAATTTCAGTACTATCATCCAGCTTCTTTTTTTTCTTGCCAGTTTGATGAAAATGCAATTTTGTTTGCTTCGCTCTCTGTTGTACATTTTCCTTGAAATCTATTTTGTACACTGCTGCTTCTATGATTTCTGACACAAAATATTTGACCAGATTACCCATGTACTATTTAATTTAGAGTGATTGCCTTAGATTTTAGGACTGGTTTCACCTTTTTTTTCCAACATTTAAGGCCCTGCTTTTTCCCCCCTAGTAAGGTAAAGCTATCAGGAGACTCTAGAGGTAAAACGTTTGCTGTTCTGAAACACCTAAACGTCAGCATGTCGATTTTTCCAAATAGGTATTCACTGGAGCTACTCCATGTTTATGTTATTCTTTCCCACTAGATAGTAACCTCATCTAGGATCTTCTTGCCTTTGAGCTTTAACACTTATTTCTGTGTTTATTTATCTTCCCATGCTGAATAGTCTTTTATTTAATTTTTCTGAGTTTACTGCTATTTTTATTGTATTAGATATTGTATTGTTCTTTCAATATTTATGAGTATTGATGTACTTATGTTTCTACATAATGTTTCCACAAAAGAAAATACCTATATGATGCTTGGATGAAGAATTTCTCAAAGCATCATCAGATTTCTGCACTTTAACCATTAGATTGAGACACAAAGGAACGAATATACACTGTGCATTTTATAACTGGTCTTTGTTGATAGCTAGATAATGTCTAGTACCTTACCTTTAACATTTTTCATTTTATTGCTAAGATTGAACTTACTAAAGAGTGAAAAGTATAGTTTCAGTTGTATGTGCATTGAGTATACACCAGAACCTGCATCTAGCACACAAGAGGTGCTTAATACTGAACTCTTCCAAAAAGTGTAAAACCAATCTACAGATGAAAGTGTGGTATTCATTTGTTTTGTGACACGTTTGTACTGATAAATAAAACACTTTCTGTTTGAAAGTTTAAAAGTTTTGTATATTGCAAAAACAGCCCTCAAAATTAAGATATTGATAGAAAGAGTTAAATGATATAATAAACATGTCTTTCCTCTCTAAGATGGTATTAGTACCTCCCTGACACAAATATCAATGAAGAAAACATGTAACATGAATTCTTGGGTAACTTCTTCAAGGTGGTGAATGTCGGCAGCATCTAGAGCCTCATGGGAATCATTGTACAGTTAGGAAACAATTGAAGAAGACCAAAGTTTACAGAGGTTTGAAGAAATCTAGTGTATGTCACACACCTTTTTCTAAAGGACATTGGGATGGGTTGAACATGTGACAAACCTTCCCTATGTAGGCTGATTAAGATGTTAGCATGCTGTGTCTGGTGCCTTGCATGACTATTAATTCCACTGAAGGGGCTGCCTTACAGGTTACTTTGTTTTATAAATGGCCACCGCTTCAAATCCTAGTAGGTCAACTTAACCTTTCATTTAGCTAGTAGTGGTGCATCTTTACATCAATTTGTATAAGCACAAGACAAGATTGACAGAAATGTAGGGAACATACAAGTAAATTACTGCTGGCTCCAGGTTGGAGAATAATTCACAAAAAGTGCTTTGCAAGGAAAGTGGAAATGTGTGTGAAACATATGGAATCTACACTCGAGACCTTCAGATATTTCTTTGCAGAGATTGCACATAAGAATGCTGAAAAAGCTTAAAAATGTATGGCTGTATCCACAGTCATAGAAGGAAGTGATCGTTGCAGATATTTAATTTCTCCATGGATGACGAATCATTAAAATCTTACGAAGAGTGGAAGTCACAATACAGGTCTTTTAACGTATGGGTAATGTCACAGGAAGTGGCATCACAGGAGGTAAGACCACGTGACTTTTGACTTGCTGCCAGCATGTGGTGTCACTGTATTCTGTACTTGCCTATTGTAAGGCCGTACTGCCTAATTGTGAATATAAAGTAGATACAGTACAATGCTCATGATCATGAAAAGCTTGGCGTCGTTACTCTTACTTCAACTTAATTGAGAGATATGTTCCACCTTTTCCCATCAGTTATCCCTAATTTTTATTGAAAATCGTGTTTCTTACTGTGACCCTGAAATGCTTTTCAACAGTAAGTTTACAATTACACCAAATAATTTAATATCAGAGGTGCCTTCAGAGCAACTGACACATTCAGATGCATTCAAAGTGCCCAGTTGTAGAAATGCTCAAACAAACACCAAGCCCGTATTAAACAAGCATTTGCAATGCAATAGGTCTCGCATTAGTGAAAGTTTAAGCTATTGGCATTGCAAATGATAATGTTTCTTATTTAAAAAAAAATAAAAAATTCCAGCAGTAGCATAAGTAATAAAAGAAAATCCACAAAGCAAAGAAAGGGTGCAGTACCACAGGCTGTTACTAGGTGTCCGTGTGGAGTTGTAACGGGGTCTCTATTAGCCACATAAGGTACTGCACCCTTAATGCAACTATAAAGAGAAAACTTGCAACTGAGCATACTTTTGCGTTTGTTTATATTGGAAGTGAGATTTTGTTAGCTTGCATTTTCAAAATGAACCATTGTTGTTTATTTAGCAGCTCACTTTCAATAAAAACAAATGGAAACGTATGCTCAGCTGCAATCTTTTTTTTTAATTTTTATAATTGCATTAAGGGTGCTGTACCTTAGATGGCTATTAGAGGTCCCTTTGCAACTGCACAAAGACACCTGGTAACCGCCTGTGGTACTGCACCCTTTCCTTGCTATGTGGATTTTCTTTCATTCCTTAAACTAATGCTGGGATATTTTTTGACAAAAAACAATCTAACAAACATTAGCATCTGCAACGCCTATAGCTCAAACTTTCACTAATGGGAGACCTATTGCATTGCAAATGCTTGTTTTATTTTTTACGTTTTTCTGCTTAATAATCTTTGTTTCATTTACCGATCTAAGTGGAGCCTGCCATCCTAAATCAGTAAAAAAAAAAAATCCTTAAATGGTGCCCGCGGCATTCCGCATGTGCGCACATGTCGTCTGACGCATGTCACTGGAAAGACTTGATCCAGGGACCAAGGGGCATATGTATCAAACGATTTTTTAATCGCAAACGCTGCGATTCGCAAAATAACAGCGTTTGCGATTAAAAAATTGGTAATCGGGATGTATGAGGCAAATCCCATCGCAAAATTAAGGAATTGCTAATTTAGCGATTTCTTAATTTTGAGTAAGCATTTAAGAAATCGCAAATTGCGATTTCTTAAATGATATGTAAAAAGCACCCAAGTTGTGCGAATTATCCTTAAGAAATCGCAAATTACCACCAACTTCCAGTTGGTGGTAATTTGCGATTTCCTTTCAAAAAGCACTTTTTTGAATTTTACAAAGTGCCACGTGGCGCTCATACATGCCCTTAGGGCATGTATGTGCGCCATATGCACACACATGCTAATTTCAGGGGTGCATCAGGGTGTCATCATGACACCCTTGCACCTTTGAAATTATTCTCAAATTGCGATTAGCAAATTGCGACTCGCTATTTGAGAATTACTTCCCATTCATTCCTATGGGTCTCCTGGCCCATAGGAATGAATGGGCAGGTATTCCTTAATTGCAATTTAGCAATTTGCTAATCGCAATTAAGGAATTTTAAGAAATCGCAAAAAGTTTGCAATTTTTTAAATACATCCCGTTTTGCAATTCTCAAATAGCGATTCTTTAAAAATCACTATTTGAGAATCGCAAATGGTGATGTTGATACATATGCCCCCAAGTCGGTTGTACACGTGAGTAGATAGTATCCACCCACTATTTTCACAAGGTGGACGTCATCTACCTTGCCAAGGGGTTGGGCCCCACTGAAATGAAATCGCCCCCGTGTAATTTTCAGGCACCGTGACACATTTAGCAGCACCTGCACGTTGTCTGCTTTTGTTCTGAACAGCAACATGCAGACTGGGAAGAGGGCTTTGTTATTTTAAATTCCATCTGGCCCAAAACAAAGGCCGAATTTACGGGTCCATCAGGATACCTTTTGTTCGGGTCTGCTTGGCTGGGAGCCTCACACCTAGTTGCAAATACAATGGAGGAGAAACAAAGACACACCGCTTGTTACGTAACAGGTACTTAAGAGAGGCGTGGTTTTGACTTTGTTCAGTCCCTGTGTATAAAATATGCATTCACTGTAAAAATGTGAGATGTTAGTCTGTCACAGTATTTACACAAATAAAAGTTTAAATACCACTATTTTGTTTTATTTCTTTGATAGCGCTACTCAGCCCAATTCAGTGTTTCGAAACTCTTTATATCACACGTATACATTATACATGGACAAGAAGTCATAGAAGTGTGTACAGCAATGTACAGGATGATGTTTTATGTAAAACAGAGTAACAAGCTGTGTAGGAGGCACAGGATCTTTGATGTTCACTGTGCTATTTTAGCAGGGTTACAATTTATGGACTGCAGGTAACAAAATGATCTCTGTGTTAAAAGCAGTAACCCACTTACATATCTACATAAAATAAAAATCTGCTGGCGTCATGTTACATGATGTGCTTTGCGGGAGACACATTAACCGTCTATGCTACTTTTTTTTAAAACTGAGTCTAGACAAAATTCAGATTTTTCCAGCAAATGTGTTAACCTCGAGAGTTCGCTCCATTATTATTTTTATTATTGCCACACAAAGATCTCTGCAGGAGGTGCCGTAACCCCATAAGATATTTTAAAATATAGATGTTGCAACCATTTAATTATAACAGATTCACCGCTATGTTTCTCCTCGCTGCCTGTTTCTTAGTGGAAAAGTTAAAAAAAATATATGTATAAATTGAGGCCCTGATTTTGCGTTGGGAATGCGTCACTTTTTGGGCAAAACCCAGATGCAACATCTCATTTGTAAAACTTGCAGTGCGCTCAAATGTACTCTTGATAAACCGGCTAAACATGTCTGAGGTCTTAAGATCTGATGCCCCTTCCTGTGATGTTACATTCTGTGATGCCATGTGCCCTTACATCCAGCTCCATGATGACACTTGGATACTGGCTAACTTGGTTAGTCCTGCCCACCACCCCCCCCTTTAGTTTTGTAAGACTTGTGCCCATACGTGACCACCATTTAATTTTTTTTTTTTCTAAAGATGCTGCAAAGTGTGTTCCGACGTTACACTGTACCGCCAAAAGTATGTGTTAACCCCTTCAGTGCCCGCCCTGTGCCGGCCGTTGCACTAGCGGGCGGGGTCTATGACGAGCTGGACTCGTCATGGGCACAGCGCAACCGCGGCCCATGACGAGTCCAGCTCGTCATGGGCACTGAAGGGGTTAAAGCAAATGTCTGGAAAGGTGAAGCGTCTTGGCTTTGCCAATGCATGTTCATTAAAGCAGTTATGCATGTTATAACATAAATGATAAAGAGCAATGTAACCCTCTGTCATCAGAACTTCTGAAAAGTAACTGAAAAATGCAGTGAATATGCGTTTTTCGCGTGAGCTTACATTTCTATGTATCACGTTCTACTGACTTAAAATTAGGTGGTGTTGCATTATTGTAAAAAACGTGGTAATGCCTCGTCGTGCGCAGAAATGTCCCGGAGGTTTAAAATCTGCTGCCTGCGAACCGTGGAAACCCCTCCGTAATACCACACGTGTGGAAATGCTGCTGATCCTGAAGGCCGTCAGGTCATTACCGCATTGTGGTATTGCCCTCGGAGAGTTAGCCAGGCACTCGAAGGGGTCGGTCAACAGACTGCCTTGCTTTTGCCCAAAAGACCCCCCATCTGCCTTGGGAAGCAGGCGTGTGGAGTGTAGTGTGCTGTGTTTTGGCACAGCTCTGAACAGAACGCCCTCACCTTGCGCAGCGCCTGGCTCTGCAAGTTAATAACTTTCTCCATTCTGCTCTTCACGAGTGACGAGATCTTGGCTCTGAGGACATGGTGTAGTGTCCATGTGCGGTGTGTGCTGCATTGTAGGTGTTGTATGGGGGAGGTGGCACTGCAGGTAGGAGGGCCCTGGGCCTCATCCAGGTCCTGGCGGGCCGAGCTCCTCCGGGGGCACCGTGCGCGCAATTTATGACTTGCGGCGCCTCCTGTGTCGGCTCAGGTTACCCTGGCACAGATGGTGGCCTGCCCCCGGGCACCCTGGCACTGCCCCTCATGGCTCTTTGGGCGGCAGAGAGCGGGGGACTAGAGGCATGTGTCCGGTGGGAACAGCGACTAGAGGCCGCTCAGGGAACCAGCTAGTTAAAGCTTGCACGTGAAGCCACCCTGGTGCAGAACACTGATGCTGTGGGGACGTGTGCACGTCGGTGTGTTAGTACCAACATCCGTCCGGCTGGAAGGGGGGAGAGAGAGGCGCTAGACAAAGGAACAGGCCGCCTTAAAGATGTGTGCAGTGATCGGTGCCACCTGTGAGGTGGTGGCCATGTGCAACACACGGCAGAGGTAACTGGCCACGGTGTAGTAATCAAGCCCACAACCACAAACCAGGATACTACACACGGGTTACAGGTGGTGGCGGGCGTCGCACAGACCCGGAGCATCCGCGTAGAGCCAGTGATTGTACTCTGCAGCCGTGCAGTAAAGTGCCTTCCGAGGCCCACAAGTGTGCATCCGAGATCCGAACGTGTGGTGTGCAGCATGTGGAGGGTAGGCGGGCACTAACGAAGTCAGGGGGATGCACGAAGATGCTCCCGCGTGTGGAGTGCGGCGAATGAGCCCCGAGCAAACAGTGGGTGAGGAGATGAAGGGATTATTATTATTTTTTGTTGTAAGTGTGAGTAGTCAAGTGCCCTCTGCATGGTGCGGCGAGGGCTCGCGTGGACGAATGATGGTGTAGCATTCTGCGCTGCGCTAGCGCAGAAGTGCTCTGTGCGCTTCTTTTTGCCATCTTGCACACCCACTAACTGGAAATATTTTCGAGTGATTGCATTTTATTCTGACAGCAGACGTCAGAAACACAGAGACAGTTGCTGCCCCTAGGTTTGTCGTGTTTCCCAGCTCCTTTGTCCGGAATAATATTTTAACTTGAAAAAAATATTTCGATTACCATATGTGCTCAGGACGCCCAAAAGAAGTGCACATATGCCCTCTGCACCGGCGCAGTGCAGGAGACCCCATCGGGTTTCATCTGTGGAATTACAGCAATGACTCCTGCTCAGTGGCAGAGATGAAAGGAGGTGTCCTGGTTTCAGGAGGCCATCCACAGAAGTGTGCTGTTCGGTGTGTGACGGCACAGCAAAGAGATGTGTGCAGCATGTGATGAAGGTACAGGGGCATGTGCTATTTCGTAGGCAGAGAGCGCAGGACAGAGTCCCGCAGGGAGAGGGCACCTAGGTAGCAGCGAGATCGGTTATTAGTCTATGCACAGTGCCCAGATACACGTGTCCATGGCAGTGTGTGGAGATGTAGACAGGGGTCCTATGCAGCGATGCAAAATTCAGCACGTGTTGTGCAGTACACGAAGAGGCAGAGGAGTGTGCTGTGCACGGTGCGCAGTACCATAGACTCGTACCGAGCAGTGGTACTTACGATAAAAGAAAGGGCCATGTGCATTTAAATATTTGAATGCTTAGGTTAACAATTTCCGCCTCCTCAGACAGCACCATGCTCCTGTATATGGTTTATTAACCCTGCAAACTAAAGTCTCATCTCACTGAACAGTTTCCCTAACCTTGAATCTCGTACCACATTTTTGTGCGTGATTGCAAAATCATCGGAGGAAACACTAAATGCAAATATTTCCGTGATCTTGACTGCTACTAACATTCCACCTACCTCCATAAAAGGACAAGCGGCAGGGAAAGCGATTGCGAAAATGAACGTGGTCACTATGGGAAAACAAAGAAGCCTGCAAGTGGTGCGCGCGCACGCCACAGCGAACCATGTGGTTTCAATTATCGCGCCCGTGTCTGGGCACGATAATTGAAACCACATGGCAGCGGTGCGCGTAACAGACACCAATAGGCCATGGGCGGAGCAATGCACCCTCCTTTGGCCAATTGCATGCTGTCTTTTATAAAAAGACGCACGCAAAGGCCAATAGCCTGGGCCAAAAGGAAAAGCACACGCACAAGCGTTTGCGATTCCTAGGTCCGTTTCTAAACCCCCTACAAGAGGTCTCTCACTGCGCGAGCTATGCTACGCACTGCAACGCTAGGCGCGAGACCTAAAAAGTACAGGGTACTACACTATAAGAGTCAATGATAGTCTATGGCATACATTTCAAAAAGTGCACAAATCAGATCCCCAAACACAATGTATTAGCTCCCAAGTGAATGTTGTTTAGATTGTTGTAGTTGTGACACGCCAACAGCACTCTTAATCAAGTGTCCTGCATTTGATTTAAAAGTTAAAGTTGTGTCATCATTTGAAAGAGGACCAACTGTTGAACAGAGAGTTTGCGAGGTATAACTAGTGCCCAGTAAAACAAAGTGAGCAATGCACTAATTAAGTCACAGAAGCAGTGCTGGTGATCAAACTCTGGCCACATTTTAAAAACAGGCAGCATTGCACCCCATAAGGAACAGAGTCAAGACTGATTTGCATATGGCAAAAAGCGATGATGGATTCTACTCAGATCTGTGACTGGGATTGAGTGTCTGAAAAGTTTCAGCGCTCCGTCCATCATCTCCTTGTGTTTTCTTTGTCTGCCCTAAGTTGGCAGGGTATGCCTAGACGTGGGTCCCTTGCTCACTTTGCCACTGGATTCAAGCTAGCCTGTCTGATGAGGGGTGTTACACCGAAACCGGTACCAGGATGCTTGTTTCAGGTCTGGGAAGATATTGCTAGGCAGTTCAGACTGGACTGTTCCCATGAGGAGCAGGGTCAAGACTGATTTGCATATGGCTGGGTCTCAACTGGGGAAGTGAAGTGAGCTAAAGAACAATGATGGATTCAACCCGGATCTGTGACTGGGGGTGAGTGAAAAGTTTCAGCGCGCACTCCATCCTCTCCTTGTGTTTGCATTGCACCCAGCATTGTTTTAATGAGCATCTAAAAAAAATGTTTTACAAGTTTAAAATAGTGATCTCAGTATTTTAAAGAGCATTTCCCCGGTCGTCTGGAACCCTCCGATGCTGGTTTGGAACCGTAGGGGTGCTCCTGGTGCTTCTGTCACTTTCCACAGCTCCCCAAGGTTAATAGCAGCAGGTACAATAAGCTTTCAAGAGAGAGAGGGAAGTGGGAGGGAGGAGGATGGTAGGGCGAAAGCAATCAGAGATGGTGAAGAGAGAGAGGAGAGAGGAGAGAAGGAGTGAGAGAGACAGAATGGATGAATAGAAAGAGAGATATTGCACAAGGAGACGAAGGGAGTGGGACTGGTTTGAGCATTTTTACCAGGGCTTCTTTTGATTCCCTAGTCTGGCCCTGTTGCCCACAATACCATTTAAGAGGTGAGCATTTTGTGTCACTTCCTGGGTGTAGCTTGCATCTTTAGTCTTCTGTGTAGAACTGTTGAGTGTCAAAGACAGTAGTTAACCACAAAGTGTTGCAAAACCACAAATTTCGAACAGTAAAACATTTTGTATTTTTATGTGCATAAATATGAGTTTACCTTCCATCTTTCTGTGCGACATCGGTTTCCTTTTCCAGAGTCCAAATGCATGCTGAGGACACATACCACTGCAGCTCATCTTCCCCACTCTGCCTTTTTCTTTTGGAGCTAGAGAGTGTGGTCCTTGCTCCTCCTGCTGATTGGCCTTTCTCTTTCTACCAAGAATTTTAAGCTAGGCTGCTGTGGTGTCTAGGTTTGAAGGAAGCATGGCCTCCAGAAAGTGATCTTTGCTCTTAGAAAGCAGTGTTCATTTCCTGTCTTTGATCCTGCCATTGCAATCTTTAACATGGAGATAGGAAGGGCAGTACCAGGGGTAGCAAAGAGAGAAGTGGTGGTTGCAGTTGTGAACTCTGGTGTCCTCTAAATGATGACAATTAACAGTCATGAGAATGAGCAATGCATATGTGGTTGTAAACACCGTATTGCTCTACCTTTGTGGCACACACAAACACTTGCATTGACCTTCCCATGCTTACACCACTTCACAAATCACACCTAACTAAATTGGTATACCTAGCACTCTTGTGTGTGTGGGTCTGACGAAGGGGGCAATTTACTCAGAAAATGTATTAATCGTGGAATAAAAGTGGAAAAGCAAACAAAACGCTTTTTCCATAGTATTTGGGGAACCAGACATTTGCATGGAAAACTTTGATAAAATGAGGAAAATCAGTTGTGTAACTGTTAAATGTTTCAGGTACCTTAATCAACAAGCACCTGTCAATGTTCCTTTTCAGTCAAAACCAATTGGTTGTACTTTACAGTCATTTCTTGAAAATTCACAAAGGAATCTCTTGATAGTACCAAGATATCTCATATATCTACAAAACGTTTCACATTACCACAACAAACATGACATTACAATAGACTGAAACGAATACATACAGCACAGCTTCTGACAAGTAAATGATACCAAATGATTTATTGTGATAAGTGCCATTACAATGTATACAGAATGAGCGCTCCAAGGTAAGACACAAAGATTGCAATTGATTCCGAAGTAGTTATATTTCCATAAGAAAGATACGGCTCGTGGTACTGCACACCTGGTTACTTTCACATGTGCACAGTACACCATTTCAACAACAGAATATCACACAATACTGATACTTTTTTTGTCTTCCACTCAACAGTGAACCGCATATTTTCAAATGTTTGTAAAGATATTTCAGTATGAACCAGAGAGTTGAAAGAAACATCATATTTCAGAACAAACTACCAGTAGAGTCCTGTGTGTTAGTAAAATCAGTGACTACACAATGCACATTTTCCATGTACTGTGAAATCAAATGTGTCAACTTTGAGCCCATGCTTAATTTTCCAAGAACATCTGCATGAGAAGCAAAGTGTGGCTTTCAAGACATGACCCTTTAGAAAAGGAACTAGAGAAAGCTGATGCTTCATGTCACATCTCACAGTGGAAGAAAGAAAAAACATGTGAAGAGTTAGTCAGTAGTCTCAAGGTTGTTAACGCGCACTTGTTATTCAAAGATGGCGGGCTATTGCCAAATGGATTTCATTGGTGGAGATTAACAAAGTGAACACATGCATTCAAGTGCAGACAGATCCAAGGAGGTGCCGCTTTTAGCACAATCGGTAATCAACACCTCCAAGTATTAGTTCTTCCATTTCCATGTTTCAAGTTCATACTCTGGTCACAATTACACACAGATATCCTGTAAACAGTTTGACATTACACATATGTACAAGTGAACTACATTGGTAAGCAGAGAGGTAATATTCCATGGGCACCAATTTTTTTGGACATCAGGGTGCAAAAGAGAACTAAGCGAAGGTGTCCAATTTTTCAATAGTGCAAGACGCTCAAGCATCTGCTAATTCTTCTTGTGCAGTCCAATGTCCTTTAAGTCACTGAATGAAATGCCATTGTAATTACCTGTGGGGGCAGATGGGTAGCCCTGTCAGCAAATATGGGGAGGCTTTCACTGGTCAGCACTTGGGTTCCACACTCACGTGCATGCTTTGTACAAGTGGATAAACTACATGGGCCATACTTGACCCCTTGTTGTCTGGGATCACTGCCAGCTGGAGCTTCACACCTGCCTCATACTGAGCAAATTTGTGCACAATGCTTTCATTTACTAATGGTTCATTAGCGAAAATCAAGCCACAAATAAATGACATGGTACCGTGGTTATTGGCTACACAAATAGGAAAATGGTCTTCTCCCTTTTATGAATAGTTAGATCACTGTTTCCTTTATTAACCTGCCCTTATGTCAACTTCAACACCTTAGCTTTGGGCCCCATCACAGGGTAATGATACCTCAAAATGATGCTTATATTTATGCCTTTAGAGATGTGAATTGTTTCAGGATTAGAACATCGTTTTTTGTTTCCCACCATGCCGACTGCCATAAAACAGAAGTATCTGGCTGTATAATGCCTTCTGAGGAAATACTTGAAAATAGAAGGAGTTAAAATTCATCAGCTCAGGAGAACGTTCATTAGCATTTCAGAAAGAGAGACTATATAGGTCTTAGAATTAAGATGCATATTCCTCATTTTAGCCCGAATTGTGTGGTGTGTGTTTTTGTTGTCTACCATGTATGCGAGTAGATGTTTTCCTCAACTTTCAACTCCAATCAGATTTAAAGTGTTGGATACCAGCCACACTCAAGCCACATTACTCTCAAAACAGCACCATGCTAAGACTGGAGTGCTGCCAAACAGTGCCTTATGTAATATAGTGCCACTGACGGTAATTTACCATTATTGCAGACCATATTGTAAAGGATGGATGTAATTCAACTTTTGACTTTGAAGCTCTATGATGTTTGCAAACTTTGCACTTCATGAATTTAGCTAAATTTTTCAAACTTCTCAAAATCTCTCCTGCCGAAGAAAAATAATGGAAATTGTTTTTTTAACAATATTACCCAGCAAAATCAGGTCTGGAATTTTAAAACTGACAGTAGGTTTCTGCTGTGATTTGTTTCTTCAAACCCTGCTTTTGCAGGTGGGATTTTTTTCCTTTTTTTTCGGACTCTCCAACCTTCACAAAGTGTTGAGGCTTGGGATGTTTTTTCAAATTCTGCTTATTCGTGGAACCCTACATATTGCTTGTGGCAGAAAGATATCCGTTGACTGGAACAAAATCAGCTAATGTCGAAAAAGTGCAGGGAATAGACTTGCTACATTTTTAGTTTACTTTTTATTGTCATAGATTTCGGGCAGAATGTGTACAATAGGATCGTTTTCTTTCTAAACTAGATGTTTGTTTTTTAATGTGAGGATTTCAGTACAATTCAGTCATTTTGCTAGCATGGTTGAACAGTACAAAGGGAGAACAGATGGGTTTGCTGCCTCTTCAACATGCAGACCGGTTCTTCATCTGAAAGAGGGTACTGGCAAGATTTCCCCTGCTCTTGGCATGATACAAAAGGGAATGAGTAAATGTTTATTTATGCACTGGAGCGCACCCAGAGAACATGTACGAAGGATGAAATGGCAAAAGGGAGTTTTGTATGGATCATAAGGGAGAAAGAGTGGTAATGAGAGAGGTATGAAAGTCTGGTTTGTTTGAGGAGAGAGCGTTTGGTCAATGGGTCGGAGAGATAGATGCCTACTAATAACAAGGATCACAAACTTCTAGCAAATCTCACAACTAATCAGGGCTGGGTTGGCCATGGGGGACACAGGGACCCTCCTCTCACCCCCTTGTGCTGCCGAAGGTTTTCAGGCGTACTTCTGGAAATGTTTGTGAGTTCTTGAAAGTTGCATCTCTGCATCTTTGTGGCTCCATTGACCTGGAAGTTCAGTTTTTTCACCTCAAGAATCGGGATGCTGGTGTTTAAATTGCCAGTGATGCCGTTTTGAGTCACCGACATCACTGGCACGATGAGTGCTAAGCCCGAGAGACAAGTGAGGTACTCACCACTCACACTCACAACATAAAGTGCTCAAGCAACAGAGAGGGCGTATATTTCAATACCCGAGGACGGACATTATTCTGTCCTGTCTGCACACACCCTTAATAAACTAGTAGCTCGTAGTACAATCCTTCCTACTATTACCTATGGTAGTGAAGCATTGCGTGGGAGAGATACCAATCTTTTGGACAAAACGCTCGTAAAAGCATACAGAACTATGTTCAGCCTCCCGACCTATACCTCTCCGGCACAAATCCGATTGGAGTTTGGCCTTAGAAAGCAAACTTGGGCCAGCTACGGAGTATATATCAACTGTTGGAATTAAATCATAACATCAAACCCTAAAACCTTAACCCCTCCCCTGCTCATGACGGAACCACTCCGTCATGAGCCACGGGTGCCGTGTGCTCATGACGGAGTGGTTCCGTCATGCTGCGGCCGTTGGCCGCCGCTCCGCCCACGCTGCGCTGATTCCCCGCCTGTGCGGGCGATTAGCACCGTGGGCGGAGTCATGACGGAACCACTCCGTCATGAGCACAGCTCAACCGTGGCTCATGACGGAGTGGCTCCGTCATGAGCACAGCGCCACCGCGCTGCCCCCAAACCGCCCCCAGCGCTGCAGCGGAATTCCCGCCGCAGCGAAGGGGTTAAACCACCCGCTGTGGCAAGAACTACAACAGAGGGAGAACTCGCCCGCTAGACGGTACCTGCAGGAGGCTCTGGCAAACACAGGCTTATTGCTATGGGATACAGATTGTCATCACTCAGTTTTCAAAAAATTAGTGTGGAAGGCGTTGAAAAAACAGTCATTGGTGGAGGACAAAGCTGCCTTCTCTGCCAGAGCGAATGCTTGGATGACTTTGAACTCGTATAGGACTCTTGCCCCGCAACAATATTTTAATTTGGGCTATTCAAAAGCACTGAAACTAAAATTTCTAAAGGTATGACTTGGAGTGATGCCATGCACACAGCATCTCCCCCCATGGAAAAGGGACCCAACTTTTACAGTATGCAGTCTATGTAAAAAAGGCCAGGGGGAAATCATCCACACCATCTGTTCTTGCACGGAGATGCTTCAAGAAAGGAGGCAACTGCTAAAAATTCCCTTTACTCAAAGGGGGTTTCGGTCAAGGAGGCAGGCAGTATTGGACTGCTTTGACCCAGCATCACCACAATTGAACATTAGATTAGTTAAACTTCTTGAAGTGGCCTGGGCAAAAATGCCAAACTGACACTAAAAACTTTGGGCACCGGAGCCTTTGGCCTATTCGTTTTTGCTGGGAGTGATCCAATTGATGTAGGCGTCTGGGACACTTGCATAGGTGGCTACTGTATGTTTAAATGTGTATTTTAACTTGTAAGGCAACAGAAGCGTTTTATATTTACAGTATGATGATATTTTATTACGGAGTCCGAATTTTTTATATATGGTTTTACTTTTGCATGTACTGCATTGGTTTTAAGTAACTTTGCAAATAAACAAACTTGATACTTGATAGTAGCTCATAGTAGGAACAGTGTGGCAAGTTAACAATTTATCATTCACTAGAAAGCTTCAGTAGAATGATTAATAACAATTCTGGAATCTCCCTGGCCCTGGTCATTAATAACCTGAAACATTTGAGCAGGTTTGTTAAATGATGTAGACTATTTACTTGAACTCAATGTAGCCAATAGACAGGCGGTGCTTAATTTGTAAAACAATAAGTGCCAGGGCTCCCATCAGGAGGCCACTGCAGCTTGCACCACAAATTGCCCTTGTCAGTGCTGCCAGTATTAATAGCAACACAACTACCAACCATCACAAGCCTATACGTGTGACAATTCAGACTATTTCAGGCCCCCTAAGCTTTAAGGATGACTTGGGCGACAGGAAATAGTCATGTTTTATATATATTAAACTAATAATTAACTGGTCATCGCTAAATTAGCCTGACAGCGCCACCTAGTGGCAGACTGTAACAAGTGCCGGTGTTGACAATTAAGTGTGGGTGCTAAGCACCAGAAACCACAGGCTCAAATTAAGCACTGACAGGTGTACCACATTCCCTGCTTGGTTAATTTGGCGTGAGTGTAGGAAACAACCCAAAGCTCTCAGAGGCGCACCATGCTATCTGAGAATCCCTGCCACGCATTCATACTTCTGGGGGTCCATATGTGTGTACATTGAGGTCAACAGTATCTCTCTAAAATAATATCATATCCACTATATCAACTTACTACCATGTAAGTTAAGGGTATACTTCTTATTTTACCTCTCTGCTTCCATACCTTGGGAAGAAATTATACATGGAATTAAGAGTTGTACTTATAGACTTACCTTACAATGTAGTGGTGAATAAATGTAGCATTTAGATATTATTGTAATGTGATATATCTTATGCCATGTAGTGGCCCCCTCCTTCCATCGGTCGTAGAAGGACAGGCAGTTTAATTTCCCTGAACAGCTGATAAGACAACATATTTCCTCACTACAGGTGACTTGTGACAACTCTGGTCACCTGTAATCAGGCCACTGAATGTATGTGGCAGGGAAGGGTCAATTTATGTGGCAGGACTGGGTAAATCATGTGGCAAGAAAAGGCAAATTATGTGACACAGTTTGTGATAGTATTACTTCACTAATTTTGAAATGTTTGCAATTGTTAACACAGTCTGGGTATTAGTTGCACCTCGTTAGTATCAGATTAACACCTAAATAAAGGAATAAGATACAAAAAGGACACCAGTCAACCTTTGCAAAGAGCCTTCCACTGCCTGGCAAAATGTGTTGCTGCATTTTTACTAACTTTTGAACCGTTTGAACTAAAAACACTTTTTTAGTTAAAATATGCAGAATATGCAGCAGATGATGGATTATGTGCAAATGCAGCAAATCTACAATTATGCTAAAATTCCTGCGGCCACACAATCCCACAGTTCCAGTGGCCCTTCCTGTAATAAACACATGATTTAGCTGCTCAACAGTAATAGGTTATTACAGTTGCTGTAATTGGGCCTGCTGCCAGAGTTGGGAGACAGGATGAATGGCAGGTCATGGGGCATAATGACCCCCACAGTTTAAAAAAGGGAAAAGGAAACTTTTTTTTTCCTTCTAACAACTTTTTCTAAAGTGATCAGCAGAAAGGAAATATGTATGGCGACATAATATAGGTCATTAGAGGAAAGAACTCTCTATGTTTTTAACTTTCTACACAACCTGAGCCATAGCTTCTTTTGACCTGATTTACATTGAACTGGTTCTACATCTTTTTTACAAAAATTACCAACTTCTTCTTTATGTGTTTAAATTCATAGTACAGATTCTTCTTTTGTTCTTCTTTTCTGAGATGAACATGAAAGAACAAGCCACCAAGGATTTAAGTAGTTTGTGAGAAGGACAGATGGTGTGACCATTTATTGTAGGTAAAAAAATACCCACTACCGTACATTATTAGGATACTGCAAGTCCTCTCAGAATTCCATCACCTTTTAAAGTAACTCAGTCCTCAGCCTTGTTCCTCTATATGGTCATGGATCTCCTCAGTGCCTAGCAATATTCTTATAATGTGCAGCCGGGGTAATTTTTCCCATTGATCTTTTAAAGCTCTTTTGAGTGTTTCACTCATTGCTGCAGCCTTCATTGTCGTGTGAGAAAGAAGAGTGGGGACTAGTAGATGATAACCTATTTAGAGTAGTCTACTTATCACTGTCTGCTTGGCCTTTGTGATATAGTGAAGGTTTTTCTGAGTGAGATTCTGTTGTTAATATTTGGAAGCGGGTCATTTGGAGTCTGAGGGCGGAGCATCGGGTCACAGTATATGTTTCCTGACCACCAAAATAACCCACATCACAGCTGACAGAAATTTTGTCTTAAAACCAGATATAATCTAAATCAATGGTGCACTTTCAAGGAACCAAAGGTGTGCTGAACAAGGACCCTTATGTGGAAGGCTACAAAAAAGAGACCATCAAGGAACCTCAAGGAGACATTGCATTCCCACAAGTGCCTCCTCTACATCTGCCAGCCAAGAAGCAGAACAGTACCTTTAGAAAGAAAGTTGCAGAGCAAATGAGCTGCTCGTACTCTTAGCACATTGAACAAAAGATTAATGTTCTGGGTGCTGCTCTCTGTTTTTATTTTTTTAAACTTTGATGAAGTACTGGATGGACATATCGCACACAATTATGGTGGCGAGATAGGATAATATGATATTGAGGATTATGTTGTCCTGCTATGAGGGTATGCCAGGAGTATGCTGCGAAGAGGGTATGCCTAGAGTATGCTGCTTTGAGAGTATGATAAGAGTATGCTTATATGTGAATATGCCAAGAGTATGCTGCTATGAGGGTACACCAAGAGTCTGCTGCTATTGGGGAATGTGAAGAGTATGCCGCTATAAGTGTACCCCAATATGAGTGTATGCCAAGAGTATGCTGCTATGAGGGTATGCTAAGAGTGTGCTGCTATGTGCGAACACCAAGAGTATGCCTCCATGTTATAATGAAGGTAAGTTAAGTTATGTTTCTTTTGGAAGGCTTTTTTTATTATTTGACTGATACAGTTGTACCTCTGCAAATGGTTTGGTCTGAAAATGTATTCTGCAACATGCGGCATTGCATAGTTGATGTTAGAAACCCTAGCATTCTTGTAAAGTAAACATCATGAACGCGGTTGTGCTAGAAGCGAGGTGAGTCGGAGTCGCGAGAGACCTCGCCGCTCTCTTATTGTGCGTTTATGAGGGAAGGTGCTTTGCTAATGTGCTGTCGCTTGGGAAGGAAGCAGTAAACACTACTGTTGTTGTTAAGGAAGTGAGTTCAGTGCTGTCATGCGGGGATTCTTGTCCCACAAGTGTGCTATTAATAGAGGAAGAGTAAGTATCTACTCCTATTATGGAAGTTCGTTATGTGCTATTGTTAGTGTAACACGATCCCACATGTGTGCTATTGATTAGACAAATGTGAGCACCCACTACTGTTGTTAGGGGAGCTGGTGTAAAATACTGAAAACTGTGACCCTGCTTGTGGGCCTTTAAGAAAGAAATATGAGTATCCACTATTGTTGTTAGGTGGAGTTGGTACAGTACTTTTGTTGATGTTGTCTTAACTTATCTATGTGTTATTGCTCTGAAAGGAATCTGAGACTGATGATCTTGTACACATTGCTCCTGGTGAGGTATAGTTATGTGGATATAAAACGTGAGTGTAATTGTAATAAGCCTGAAGAGGGTAGTGTTGGCTATGAGAATGGGACACAAAACTGTGCCTGAAAAGCACAAGGGATTCTTAATCAACTGTGCTTTGGACGTGTAGGGTCCTAGCCCATCCTGGGCTCTTGATTATACTACTTATTCTGTGGGGAGAAGCTTAAAATTTAAATTTTACTCTAAAGTACTCAAGTAAAAATATGGCCCTTATTGGTGTGCTAATATTCCTAAAAGGAATCAATACAGTCAAGAGGCAATAAATGTTCTTCTGAAAAAGGGCAGTCCTGGATCTAGGGATCCCAATGTAATACAAGAGAGAAGGGGGAGGGGTCAAGGTCTATACTAGAAATAATATAGAAAAGGTGGTGAATTAATATGATAAGATCCTAGCAAGCACAAGCAGTAAAGAACAGTTAAAAGGGTTTGGCAGGAACAGGTGAACATTAGTATTCAGGAGTCAAGGATGACCTGGAGACCACTCAGTGTTTATGAGCTGAGAGAGGCAGGACATTGAATGAGTGCATGGGTCCAGCAGTCCTTGACTGCTCTCAAGTTTTGGAGTCTCAAAAAACTGCTGTTAATATGAGGGATTATCTCCTCCTACCTCTAACCAGACTGATGAATGTTCTTTTTAGATTCAAGAAAAAAACACAGAAGATTTGTGTTAAAGGGAGATTTGGTGCAGAAGTCCGCGCGCTGCGTCTTGTGCAAGAAAGAGTGTATTCATGAAACAAAAGCAATGACTCGTCTAGACTCGCCTGCCTTTGCCCATCTCTCTCCTACTGTGGTTTGTCCCCTGTGGCCTGCCTTCATTCCACTTGCGGTGTAAGGATGAATGAAGGCAGTGCTTTGTGATTGCTTCTTAATGTCAGAAGCAACTTAACCTGCGGCATCCTATGAGGGATCTTGACAGTGAGTAAGTGGTGACTATAGTCAGGACTCTCTGTGATGCTTAGAACCATTTTTTTTTTCCTAGGAGGGAATGGAAGGCAGAAGCATTTGAAGTGTAACTGTTTTGCAATATTTAGAACCATTAGGTGTGGTCAACAGTGCCTAAAGAGCCAGGATATTAGGGTTCAAATCTTGCCTTTCCCTCACTCAACGCCCCACCCCACTTTTGATCACATAGAACGACCATGAGGATTCACTAGCCTTCCTGTGGGCAGTTCATGAAAAAAAGAATGCATGTAACAGGACTAAATTAAGCACAACCTAGAAAACTGGGCAGACATGCGATGCTGTAATACGTTATGTTATATTTTGTTAAGTTGTGTTATGTTATGTAAGGTTTATGAAATTCATTGGACATTATATTTGTATACTATGCATTATGTTTGGGCTCCTGACTACGATGTATTGGGATTAAAGTCTGCATGCAAAGGAAATTTTACTCATGAGTCCACAGAGGATGTTCTATGTTTTTCTGTGGTCAACCAAGCAAAAGACTCTGTTGGCCAAGTGTACCCCACCCTCAGTCTAGGGTGTTCCTGCCAAGATCTGGTGAGCATGCTGGTTTGTGGCCAAGGAAAGACTGATAAGGGACGGAGGCCATTTTACCTTTTTCCTCTTTAAGAGGAACACAGTGACCCACTTCTCTTTCCATGAAATCTCTCAATTTACCCATGATTGCGGTTCTTCATTTCCCCCTAAACAGATGTAGTGTGCTTTGTGACAAGGTTGAAGTGCGTTGTTTGTGGTGCCATTATGCAGAATGAGCTGTGTCCCCTGCACACAGCTTCAGCAAACTCCTCATCTTGCAGCATAATGACATTTAGATTTGTTCCTTGAAGCCGAACCCTGTGCTGAGCCTCAGATATACCCCTACCTAGTTTCATGCTACAATATGCAATAACTGATGAGCATAAATACTGACCTAAAACATTCAGACTAGTTGGACAGCCCTGCTGTCAGAAGGCCCAGAGATGGCTGAACCCTACTTAAGGTGAGAAAGGAAGGAAGATAACCCACAAAATGACTCAATGTCTTTGTTGGCTTGATTATCATTTGTTCACCCAGAATCCCAACTTGATTGCTTTTAGCTTCCCACAAGTTTGCCAAATTTAGGATAAATATTGACTGTCTATAGAAAAATGGTTTTTTTAATTTAGTTGTCTGTAGAACTCTGTGTCTCCATAGTGGCTTAGACAGTGCTAAGGTGCCTGCAATAACGAAATAGTTTGAAAGAAGCAAACCTTTATGATAAGCCATAGAACTTGTATTATATTACATATTATTATTTAGTCGGGCTTCTCACACACTTGATATGCCACCTAATTAGATATCATTATCAGTGGTGGCCTATATTACATATTAACCAGCTTGCTCTGTTGCAAATGTCTTGCTAATGAGTTTTAAATATCATTATTTTACTATCTGCTGATTTGGAGCAAAAACAATGTTATCTCAAACCTCCAACCGAGCGGTGAAATAAATCAAACATCTTGGTGCTTTGTCTTCATTACATATTTGTCTAGTGGTATTCATTATCATCGTATTCATTATCATCATCCTGCCCTGGGAAAATAGTGTATTTCACTGGATGTTGGTGGGGCCAGGCTTGATGTATCAATCGCTGCTCCTAGTGTCGACAGAAAGGTGGAGGAGAAAAGACGGGAGGGAACCCGATTGTCTCCCACCAGGAAGGGACTGCAGTGTCTTAATCCAAGAAGGTGACCTACAAATGAATAGTCATAAGCAGTGGCAACCAGTACAGGTAAG
The DNA here is from genome assembly GCF_964204655.1 of Triturus cristatus. Classification (NCBI taxonomy): domain Eukaryota; kingdom Metazoa; phylum Chordata; class Amphibia; order Caudata; family Salamandridae; genus Triturus; species Triturus cristatus. The sequence goes on from NC_140590.1 coordinate 1,054,730,386, forward strand.
CGCGGCAAGCGGGAGGGGGGAAGTCGACAGATGACAGAATAGGGAAAAGTAACTAAATCCTATTCCGTCATCTGTCGACATCCGCCTGTCCCACTGCGCTCTTTGAACGAAGCAGCTGCCGGACAGATGCGCTTTTGCCAGATCACGTAAATAACTTGAATGGCTAATTCACAAGACTCCAACCGACTGGTGGAAGTCAAGTGAAGAAACAATTGAGGCTCCAACCGGCTGGTGGAGACCTGACCTTATACTAACTAAGAGGAATTGTACCAGTTGTTATCTACAAGCCAAGCCCTTGATACCTGCAGATTTCATCTACTGAAGCATCTGCATATTGGCTGTCTACTCCCCCCTCCAGTCCTGAAGAAGACCTGTCTTGATGCTTTTTACATTTGCGCTACTCACAGGGTCGAAACGTCGACTTGTTACATATGTCCGCACAGCGCTCATGATCACAGTTTCACTTATCAATGGATCCTGTAGCATATGTGCAAAAATAATAAGGACAAACAAAACCCTTTTTTTCTCCCTCTCTGTATCGCATGTTTACTTGTCTTGTATATAGTGTACTGTCAATATCACCAATCACTAGATGTCTCTTTTTTCACCACAGTCACTTATTCCTTACTGCAACTGAATTTGTAAATTGTGACAGCCATGAATATTTTATACTTATTTTTAATACATTATTGAATTCTAATTTTAGTGTGTGTTATTTTTTTCCTTTCACCAATCATTGGTATATGTGTTGTAAATAAGTCTTTGCTCCTTGAGTACTCAAAGCACTTGAAAATCCCGACAGAACCAATTGTTTTACTTAATACTTATACCCAGGTTCTGAGGGACACCGCGGGTCGCCCCATTATTTTTTCTATTGTGCCACTGCGCTTACCAGCACTGACTGCCACCGCCATAAGGACACGTAAACCCCTCCCAAAATCACAACCCCAGTGTGTGAACATGTGCTTGAAGCTTTTTTTCCTTAACCATAACATTTGTAACAGTATATTATATTTCGTGAATTATAGAATGGGTATACACAAGGCAAGAAAATGCAATTGTGCTTCAGGGTTTCAGCTGTTAAAGCATAGTCTTGTTTGTTTGTTTTTTGCTATTTAGTCCGTTCAGCGAATGATGTCAGGATGGTTTCTAAAGAGAGAGTCAGACAGAGTGACTTTCATTGTTTGGCTTCAGTAACTGAAATTCACTGTCAAAGATGGAATATGTGACAGAGCCTGATGTTTCTACAATGGCTTTAGTGAGAGAAGGTGGTTTCACCTGGGATAATAATGCCCTGCTTCATGAGGATTTTAGGTATGCTAAACATATCGAGACTGGACCCACCATAGGCTTGGTGGGTCTTCTCTTCCTTGAGTTACAAATCCTGACTTTCACAATATAATCAACCTCTGTGGAGAGACCACAGTCTTCTGGACTGTTTGGGGAACAGGGTCAAGACTGATTTGCATATGCCTGGGTCTAAACTGGAATGGTGTGGGAAGCAAAAAAAAAAAAGATAGATTTCGGCCCGGATCTCTGTACTAGAGTGAATGTATGACATTGTTCAGCATTCTGTCCATCAATTGTTCTTTTTGCATTCTTCTATGTGCCAGCAATTAGAACCTATGCGCGCCTCACAGGCGATGGTCTCTCTGATTAGTCCCTGTTCGGGAGGGGTGTGGGCCTTCATGCTATAATCAGAATTCTGTCATTCGAGTCTATATTCATAAAGTTGAAAACCTGGGAGATACAAATTTAAATACATTGTTCTCAGGCTTCTGGATGATCTTACTAATTTCAGTTGTATTGCTACCAGTGTCATAATTTATTTTGGGGCACATTTACAAGCCCCTTGCGCCACTTTTGCGTCACTTTTAACATGGGAAAAGTGTCGCAAAAGTGGCGCAAGGGGCTTGTAAATCTGCCCCTTTGAATGTAGTTATGGTTTAACCTAAACCAGTTGACATTCTGTACATAAGTGATCCATAGTTTGGCCCTGCAGGGTAACACATGAACGGTGAAAACACCACTGAGACTCTAGATGCAGGTCTACCGTAAGGATGTAAAAGTTTACCATATTAATTGTTGACACTCTGATTATAAGTGTGGAATGGGGACACAGGGAAAGGTGGGATGGGGTCCATGAATAGTGCAAAATGCCGTCTACACATCAGAGCTACTGAGGCCAGTTTGGTGAAGGGGGCAAGGGACAGTACAATGGATGGGTGCAACCATAGTGCCTTGCACTTAATGCTAGGCCTGAGCATTATTAACCCTTTGCTGAAACACATTTCAAACCTTAAATGTCCGTCTGGTTTAATAACTGTTAATCAGCAGTGTTTGGGCATTCCTTGTGGCGTCTTGTGAATGAATGATTGAAAGTAAGTCATTTTGTAGAGCATCAGCTGCTTACCCAAAGAGCATCCTGAGAAAGGTTTGCCAAAGCCTAGGAAACCGAGCTAGCATTTCCTCTCCTGAAGTGCATCATTTAAGCAGAGGAGAGAGGTCATATACGTCTAATTGTAACCTACTAATCAAACCAACCAGCTTTTATCAATTAAAGTTAATTGATGTACATCAAAGTATAAATTGTACACTGTGTTTTCACTGTAGGCTAAACATTGAGTAAAAATGTGACAGGACCTGTGTGTTTGAATGTGTGTGAGTTTGTGTGAGTGCAGTTTAATTTTTGGCATTGCTGATTCAGCCTTTTATCTTCATGAGATAGACAAATGCTATTGAGCTGCACAAGATGGAATTCTAATATTGATTGTGAAGTTACAGTTTAGTTTGAAGAGTGTGACTCCTAAATGGCTACCGTGTGTACTATTATTGATGTACCCAATTTTTCCAAGATTATCTGACATACTTAAAGAGGGGCTGTGATTCAACTAGTGACACTAACAGAAATATATCTAAAACCTGTAAATCCTCACTCACTCAATCACTCGCACTCACTCATGCTCATTTCACTCACTCACATGTAGGCCAAAGTCTCTTATCTCAGACTCTGCCAAGTTTTCCTGTATTTCCTAAAGTTCAAGCATGAACTGGGCATGACTGAGGGTTAGTGAAAGAAGGTAAAATCAACTGTGTTTTAAAGGGGTGGTTGTGCCTAACTTTTAAAACCTTTTTGAAACATATTTTTTTCTGCTCTGTTACTCCTATTCACGTGTTTAAATGAAGAGATTTGAGATCAACACTAAAAAGGAGAAAGACCTAAAAGGCCTATTTGCAGCTATCAAATTAAAGGACCCATCGGACAGTCATATACATTTCGGTGGATAGTTTGGGCCAAGCAGACCCCTCCAAATATCTGGTAAAACAGATGTGGATTTAGCCACATGACAGCAATAGCTGACACATAAATTACTCGGCCTAGGTTAGAGACTAGGGGGCATATTATCAAGAACGGCGTTAAAAATTATCGCCGGTTTAGCTGCAGAAAACTGCCACTAAAGCGGGGATAATGGGCTTGATAATATGCACTTGAGAATTCCAATAGAAGTCCACATTCTGGTGTGAACATAGGCTTCTATTGGAATTCTCTAGGGCATATTATCAAGCCCATTATCGCCGCTTTAGCAGCAGTTTTCTGCCGCTAAACCGGCGGTAATTTTAACGTCGTTCTTGATAATATGCCCCAAACTTTGTTAGGCAATAACATGAGAGGAACTCTCCCAATTCCTTCCATGTTATTTTTGTCTCCAGTTTGTTAAGAGGGTTGAGTTTACGCATGGAGTTTTTGAAGGAGTGGCTTAAGATACATTCGGAGTGATCTATCTTGAAATGTGGAGAGACATATTGGTCTTCAGATAATACACTACTCACTGGTTGAAACCAGAGACGATATGCTCGAATAGGGATACACTTCCTAAGCAGCATGCACTTCAAACGCAATGGCATGACTCATTGCTCAACAGAAGAACAGAAAATTTAACACATTATACAAACAATCACACTGTGGCCAAGTCTTCACTTTTATATTCAATTTGACTTTTCAATGTTTCACTTTTCTCACTAAATTTAGGGTTCTGGAATCATGCAAAGTGTGGTTAAGTAAAAACCCAGGAGCTTATGAAGGTGTCACTCACAGCATGAGGGCTATGGCCATCTATGTCTATTGTGCAAACACTGTTACAATGTACACACATGTATTGTACTGTGATTGCCTTTGAACCTGATGAGTTAATTTTCTATTGCCTTTTTATCCACGTATCAATTTTAGCAAATGTAATATTATCTTAATTTGATTTACAGGTTTTATTTCAAATAAAATGTTTTCGAGGCTTTTGAAACTATCAAATTTCAAGACCTTGCTATATAAAATTTCAGCAGTTTTCACTTACCTCTCAATGATAAAACGAGTGCATTGGCTAAGATGGGGGTGTTGGTCTGGAGCGGTATTGCACAAGAAACAAACAGGCAGTTTTCTTCTAATATTTAAATTGGTAGTTATGTCAAAAAGAACCCTCATTTCTGGTCCTATTTCACACTTAATGCAGATTGTGTCATAAGGGAGAAATGAAAACCATAAAGTTCTACGGTTTACAGTCATTAATACATGTTTAAGAGCTATTTTTAAAACAGTGAGAGAGAAAAAGTGCAAGAAAAGGGAGTAATCTGCAATAAAAATCGGTCTAAAAGAGATTTATTTAATGTGTTAGCTTGTTTTAAAAAATAAAATAATAAAATTTCTATTTTTTTTGCTATTTAGAGGGAAAGAAATATCTTTCTATGCAGAAAGGACGTAGGCATGAGATTAAGCAATGATATGTAAATGTATTTGTCTCAGAATATCTCCTCACCTAAAAAAAAACCTGTCTATTCATCCATCAACACATTAAACAGCCTCAAAATGTTGATATGCTCACCTACCCTAATGCTAACATCCGAATATTTCCATGTAAGACTAGTCTTTTTCTGGAGCATTCACCTCATAATGGAGCTATCAGATTCTGTGACTACCTTCTAATCTTCTGGGGAAAAAAAGGGAAAACTTTACTCAGCCTACTCCTGAAATAAAACTGCTTGGGTAACTACCAGTGAAATGGAAAATTCCCACTTGTTCTTCCTTTCCACTATGTTTGCTATCTCTTCCCTCCACCCTCTATTCCTTCTCGTCTACCTTTCCATCATACACACCTAACTACTACCCCCTTTGCACACTTTCTTATCTGCACAACCCTTTCCTACCCCTTCACTTCTTTGCCAATACCCATGTCCTGTTTGGTTGTCAACCATTATTCTTGTTGCTTATCAGCCAATATTGATGTCCTGGAGGGGCCTATGTAATATGAAGCCCAACTGCATTCAGTCTATGCACAGTACACTGATACCCAAGGCTTGAGTGTGCTGTACAAGAATGTAGAGATTAATCAAAAAATAAATCCATAAATAAATAAATATTCTGAAAGATTATAAATCGGATTACCTTACTCTTCCACCACCAGGGCTTGCGATGGCAAACTGACCTAGGTGAGACTAAGAGTCAAGTGTGAATAAATAACCATCACATTGGTCTCCATGCCATCACTCAAAGCAAGGAAATAACATCTTTATAGACACTGGTACATAGAAAGGTTCCTGTATGGGTCAAACAATTTCCATAATAGACACCCAATCTGATGCATGCCACAGAAAGTGCAAAACAACCAATGTATGGAATAAAAAAATCTCCCATATTGCGTCCATTTGATGAGATTGGTACACAAAAGGCAGCCACACCAAACTCAAGTCAAAATCATTTTGGCGTGTAAAATTCTGTGGATTTTGAAGCCACTCGTGCACAAGTATGGGAAGGGCTAATCTTTTGGGGAACACTTTGTGGTAAAATCTTATGGGCAAAATTCGTGTATTGTACCTAAACAAGAGAGGCAGATGACAGCTCTTCCACCTAAAACGTTAAATTAAAAGAATTGCGTGAAGAGCAGATGCTGGTAAGAAACTATGGCAAATTTGCAAGGAATCACAGCATCCTTCAATCTTGAGCCGAACTCTGATAGGCAGGATGTAAATAATGATGTGCTTCTAGTCTGTGCCACCACGAAAATTTGCCATGAGTTCTCCAAAGGCCTCCTTTAAAATCATGGATGGCATTGGCAGTGCATTGTTTTACTGCTAAGTGAAAGGCAGGTCCTCACAGTCCTAGACAAATGGAGAAAATGATGCAACCACAAGCCACGTGTGCTCGCAGAGCAGCTGTTATCAAAGAAAGTGAAATGAGACGAGTTATGGAACAGCTATGTACAGTGGGCTCATCTAACGTGGCTTAAAGGCTTGGTCCTCCTCCTGCTGCTGTGAGAAATGCACATGCACGACCACACTCGGGACATGGCCCTTGTTTGTCCAATCATACATTCCTCAGAACAACCTGGCACCATTCAGGGTCCGAATTCTTGTGTTTTCGGTTTATGTGCTTTCATTCTTGAGAATGCAATCAGCCCATCCGCTGGGCAGGCATTACACAAAAGACTCCATTGTGCTTTCATCTCTGGAAAAATAGTGAGCTACCCTGTGTCTAGGAAGGTTAAAGTGACATAGGTAAATTAAGCAAAACTATTGATGGGCGTATGTGACCTACCAACGAACTGTTACTTGGTATGCATGTAGAATTACAATTTTGCAATAATAAATATTTCTTTCTCTTCCTCTATAGTTTGTACTTTTGTAATAAGTCCGATTGCCAGGGAAATTTCCTCTCTGGGAACCTTTCTGGTATCTTAATCTTCATGAAATCCTGGATGCATTTTTCCAGCTCTTCCTCAATGGAGAGCTTTTCTTTAAGGATTTTTTTTTTGCAGGCGTTTGACTCGCGTGACCCTGAGGTCAGAGTTCGTAGCAAGTCGCTCTTCCGTCGGATTTCCGATTGTTGGACCAACTGAACTGGACCCTTCTTTGCTGGCCGGTCTAGAGTCTGTATGTTGGACTGGCGCGTCACTGGGCCACAGATGACCGTCTCTTGTGGAGAGCTGACTTCCGACTGGCTGTCACAGCTGGATGTAGACAACTCATTGCAGGATGTGCCGCTCTCCCCTTCTTTATCCTCCTTGCCGTTCTTACAGCAGCAGTCACAGTGGGTTGATGGCCATTTAGTTGCGCCACCTGTAAGAAAGAAAAGGCTCAATGAACTTGAGAAGTAGGGACATCACCAGTGTTGTGAATTTGCATTTACCATGAGTATGTACAAGTCACAGTGATTTCTCAGTAAAAATTGGCCAGATTAGCTAGAACTTCAGTTTGAGCAAATATTGGTCACGCATGCGCAAGTTAAAATGTGCACATCAGACAACTGGGCTCACATTTCCTCCTCCACATCACAAAAAGAATTTAGAGCCAAACTGTGTTAAGTATTAGAACATAAGAATGTTTGACCCTGTTTAATTTATAACTTTTTACCCTCAGGGGGAGCAAACTTCTCATAGCTTTATAGCACTTCCGTCTTGGGCTATACCAGTTGTTTAAGGCACTACTCTTAGGCTCAGGCCTATAACTAGAGTTGAGGGTCTTTAACAAGTCATATAACCATTGGCAGGTTGCTATAAGGCTATATTAGAAAATTTGAATGTTAAGGCTCCATTGAAGACAAGGAACAACAACCTTCTCCAAAATGTCAATGTTTGTCATGTTATTTCCTCCTTTTTGATTTAAAGCGTTACACCCTAAGACGGTGAAATGTTCTAAAGCATTATAATCTTTCTGCATCAACTGCAGCTCTGACATTTAACCCGGGGTTGGGGTTTCTCTTAACCCGTAAAACTCTCAACAAGGACCTGTAGTGCTATATTAGAACACTGGAATGTTGAGAGTGTCATTGAAACAATGAAGTGAGAGAGGGCAAATATTGCTCTTACAAGACTTCGACATTCTAGTTATTCTCTTTCTGTACCTCCCTGTTTAAGTAAGAACCCCTGTGAGTGGTGCTCTAATAGTAGTACAACCCTTAAGTGCAACCAGGTTTTAAATACTCTCTCTCCTGTTACCAGTCTTTGATTGGGAAATATAACTCGAATAGAAGGCACTTTAGAGTTATAGGTTTCGGCAATGAGCTATATGGCATATTAATTTGTAGACTTTTACACAAGGCATATTGTAACACGATTTAAAACATATTAACATATACAGGAACTCCCATTATAATGTTAATTTATATGTATTAATAACAGGCTAATGAAGACACATATGAGAGTAAATAATGACCCCATCAAATCCTGTTTGAGTTCAAAATCAAAATGTCTATTTTGGCCAGAGACCAACCAGATCAATTAATGAATGTGGTAATGTTCTGCACATATGGGAACGAGGAAGCAGGATTCATATACGTTTTCCCCTCCACAACATTGGGAATGACCGGACTTTACAAGCAGTGTGAGGGTACCTGCAGGGCAGGATCGGTGGTCTAAAGCTTGCCCCCAGTGATGTGTTCCTGTTAACTGGTGCTCAAAAATATCAACTCCAGAATATTGACTACAACGTTATCATCAAAGTAAGCATAAATAGGTAAGTATAGATTTAGTATTCCTTACTCCATGTCTATGAACAGTGGTGATATATATGTCACTTTCAAGTTCACACATTTAGGGCCTCATTACGATTGACTCGGAAAGCCTTCAACCATAGGCCGGAGGCTTTCCAAGTCCCAGCGTAAGTTTCACTTCCGACTGCTGCATTTCAATGCAGGCGGTCGAAAGTCAAACCGGCCAGTCATTCTAGCTGGATTCTAACGAGCTCAAGGAGCCCGTCGGCCAGTCGGAGGCCCCAACGTAATCCCTGTGGATGGTGTTTCTGCCTTCGGAATTACGATGTCGGTTTCTGACTGGCTTTCCATGTCAGAATTTCCGAGATGAAAAGCCAGTCCGAAAGTGGCTTTGGGGGTCCCTAACAAGGACCCCTTCTCCCTGCAGCCTCCAGTTGGGGACCCCCCCCCTGTTATTCACAGTGCCTGCCACACGTTGCAGGGATTAACGGAAACTCCCATTTCTCTATGGGAGCTTGTGCAATGGCCGGTTTACGGCCGCAGCACAAGCTCCCATAGAAAAATGGGTGCAGTCGCATTGTAATAGCGGTGTCGGGACTCCCGACCTGAGGTCAGTCGGTCCGAAACCACAAAGGTTACGTCTGCCCAACATCATAATAAGGCCCTTAATGGTATCGTTCATCACATGTTGAAATTGCATGAACGTAGTAACAATTACATTTATACAATTTATATAAAAACAACAATAGAAATGTTGCATGACAGAAATCTACAACATTCAATAAAAAGAAAATGTTTAATTTTTGGAAAGTATGAATGGTATTTATGAATTCTAAAAAAAAGTTGGGAAGTGTGAAACAGTTAGGAGTTGTACATTTAAACTTGATTTTTCAGACACATCAAGGTGTTATTGATGGCTGGAAGATAAACACCAATTTATATTTCAAATCTCTACAGCATTTTGGAATCGAAAAGTATTTGGTTTTGTTTTAAAAATAGAGTTATGAAAAGTATTTAAAATTCTGTTTTCACAAAAATGATTTGCTTTGTAAAACTGGTGAAGTTTATTGATGAACGTTATGAAAAGTATCACATATCACAAACCATTCATAACTACGTTCAAAGTCACAAAGATAGGCTTATTTCATAAAAGTTATCAAAGTTATTCAAAGGTTTGTATCAAGAATTTCAAGAAAGGCAGAGTAGCATACAGCTCTGATTTACACATACCGTTTGACAGTGCATTAGCAAAGGCAGGTTATTTCTTCTGATTGCATTAGTCAAACATGACCACCTGAACTGGCTAGTAATATAGTTATCCTCATCTCAGTGGATTTCCAATTGAATCAGATAGAGGCTGGGTTGTGATGTGAGGAGTTATCAAAGGTATTCAAAGGTTTGTATAAAGAATTTCCATATTGTAAAAAATGTAAAAGGTTGTGTTTCAATATTATAAAAATTGATTATTATACATTAATAAGAAAATCATGTTAACACAGCAATTTGTTTATCATTTGCTTTTAATATCATTACTTTTTTTTAATTATAATGTAGTTGTATGAATGCATCTCTTTGTCAGAAAAACAGCTCTGAAAAGGAATGATCCCTGCCTATAATGAGTTATGTTATGTTATGTTATTAGAATTTATAAAGCGCGCGATTACCATTCCGGTGTCCTGGTGCTGAGCATTGACTACCTAAGCAGATAACATGACTAAAACTGAGAGAAGAACCAAGTCTTGAGACCCTTCCTGAACACACTGTCAGAGGAGTTTCTTAGTGAAAAAGGTAGTTCATTGCAGAATCTGGACACACTGGTTAAAAAGCTTCTACATCCCCAGTTGACTTTTTTGAAGCTAGGGGTTTTCACTAGTTTTGCGCCCATTGATCTAAGGGTTCTGGGTGGGATGTACCAGAAAAACTTGTTTCTTAAAAACTGTGGGCCTGTCCCGTTCAAGGCTCTGAACACAGTACATAGAGCCTTGAATCTAGATCTCAAATGAATAGGGAGCCAGTGTAGCTTTTTGAGTTCTCCTTTGACTGAGACCGTCCTAGGGGTCTTGGTTAACAGTCTGGCTGCGGCATTCTGAATAGTTTGGAGCCTATTTTGATGTTGAGCTTGAATGTTGACATAAAGACTATTACAATAGTCGAGACGTGACAATATCAATGCAGTCACCACAGTTCTTAGGTTCCCCTCGGAGAGAAAGAACCTGATTTTCCTGATCATTCTCAATATCAGCGAGCATCCAGATATCACCTTGCTGACCTGGTCTCCCATATTGAGTTTTTCGTCTACCACCACGCCCAGGTTGTTGGCTTTCCTACGGGGTGTGGGACAGAGACCAAGATCCGCAGGCCACCAATCTGGTGTCCACATCAAGGGGTTATAGCCAAATCTCAGAACCTCAGTTTTAGCTGAATTCAGCTTGAGGCAATTGGCCGACATCCATCTGGAGATAGCGCCCATGCAGTCTGAGAAGCGTGCTCCAGTTTCTTTTTCAGCTCCCTCCTTCACTGACAGTACAATTTGAGAATCATCCACGTAGGAGGTAAGCTGAAATCCAAAAGCTCTGATAATACCAGCCAGGGGTGCCACATAGATATTAAAGAGAGTGGGAATAAGAGATGATCCCTGCGGCACCCCACAAGGCAAAGAAAAGGGTTCAGAGGTATTACCATTGAGGTCAACGGTTTGTTCCCTGTCCTTAAGAAAGGAGTTGAGCAGATTCCATGCTTGACCTCTAATTCCGATCTCTGATAGCGATTCAGTAATACCGTGTGATGCACGGTATCAAAGGCCGCAGATAAATCTAAGAGAATCAGCATCGCGTTGCCTCCCTTGTCCATCACCTCTCTGATCTCCTCTGTAGACTTAAGGAGCACCAGCTCAGTGCTATGGAGAGCTCTGAAGCCATATTGCGAGGAGTCCAACAAGTTGTTGTGCTGGAGGAAGTCACTAAGTTGCCTATTAATGGCTTTTTCCAATATTTTGGCTGGTAGTGGGAGTATAGAGATGGGACGATAGTTTGAAGGGTCCTTAGGATCAAGAGACTGCTTTTTCAGTAGCGGAAGCACTGAAGCTTTTTTGAAGACAGTTAGGAAGCAAATAAATAATGGGCTGGAATCAGACCTCAAGTAGTTACCAGTGGCTGAGATTAATTCAGGTATTCCACTTATCACTTTTTTATTTCTAAGTGAGAGGCCCTAAATGTAACAAGTAAGCTCAGACCTGGGTCCCATGATCACTTTACTGAAGCTGAACCTCACTGATTAAGGCCGACAAGATTGATACTGGTCTGGATGTGTGGGAGGGCATTACATGTCCCCCCATGCAACTTAGCACTGGTCTACGAGGGACAGGGGCTCTGCTTGGGGCCCCCAAAGTCCCTTCCCATCTGCCTTTTCCTGGTCGTGGGACCGCCATGAACAGGCAGTTGGAAAGGTATATCCTAATCCCTACGGTGGTCCCTTCGGTGGTGCATTCCCACATGGTGCCTGACACGCGGTGCATAGATGTGCACAAAGTGCCTTTCTCTACTGCAGATTGTGCTGCGGCCCTTTTCCTGGGCCGCAGCACAAGCCACAGTACAAAAAAGCACTTTATGACTGCCTGCACGGCGGTCCTTATAATAGGACAGGTGGGATCGCTGACTCATTCTCGGACAATAACCTGCCCGATATAATGGCGGTCGGTGGTCTGGGCGACCGCCATTGCAATTAGGTCCATAATTACGTACAGGAGGTAAAAAAGGTTATTTTCTGAACCCAGTAAATGCCAAAACCTCTTGCGTTTGTGGTGGGTCTAAAAATACATTAGAGGACAGACATTGTTTCATTGGTGATACAAAGACCAGGCTTTAATCAAAAATGCTACATCTAATTACCGTGGCTGAGTCTTCACTGAACAGGAAAAGGGCATCTCTAGCTATGTATCAAAGTGTATGTTTATCTTTCTGTTTTTTTAAATATATCCATCAATGTATGAATTTCTTGGTCTACCAGTCCAGCTACAAACCTCTCGCTCTTCTATCCATCTGTCAGTCTGTATATCTATTTGTAAACACTATTTTTGTCTGTGTTTGCCTGTAGGCTTACATGTCTATTGAGACATCCACCGCTTCAGCTCTATACCTATTTTATTGTAAAGAGATGAGTAACAGTCCCAGTTCTCAGAGGTTTCTGATATATGAGGGTCTGTGTTTGCAAATATATTTCTATTTTCCCATTGCCCTTGAATTGAACATCCCTCACTTCATACCTGAAATGTTGGCTCTGACTGTAGGGCACTTTCAACAAACCTGTGCGGTAGAGTCTCCAAGATCCAGCTTTAAGCGGGAGGATGCAAGTAAATAACTTCCAATTCCCACCACCAGCACATCCAGGAGCATTGGGGGACAGCAGCACTCGTGGACTTCATGTACTTTTACAGTACATGGCAACCAGCCGCCGACACTCAATCGCACCCAGAGGAAATGAACGACTTTCATGCACTACACACTGTTCTCAAACTGAAACTATGCCCAAATCATCTATTTAGCTGTCAAGAGGAAGCATCTGTCCTCCCAGTGCAATGCAATTATCACCTCCAACTCGCACAGATTGTAAATTTATTTTAGTTACCATATAATACAGTTTTGCAAACTCCTCAGAATCTCATATCGGCAGCGAGTGTATCCAGCTCTATTAATATTTACTGATTTATACTAGCAACAGGTGCCTCCTTTCACTTCACCGGGTGTTGGAGGGAACAAACCACAATGCATGCTTATGTTTGCCAACAAAAAGTGTTGCCGTCTCTTCCTCGGTGCCAAGTAATAACTCACCTTCCTGTTTGCTAGGAGAATCTTTTTTTTTACTTTTGTAACCTTGCTGCCTCATTAAGTGTACTCTAGCTTTTCTGACTCTGCATAACTCCATTACTAGAGTTACAGTACATAGATTCTCCTTCTGCATGTATTGCAGCAATGACTCAATCCAAAGACAATTTGATGATATCTTGAGCATGCCAAAATCTAAACCTCTTTGCCCCAAGATGGCACCCAAGCACTCATGAACATCAATTCACCAAAATGCCAGCAGTAGCGAAAGTGACATCACACACCATTTGTCCTTTACTCTCACTCACACACAAATACTAAAACATACACACACATACACACAAACTCTCTCACATAACAAGACTCTCCCCTGCAACCACCCTGCAACCACGCACACAACATACATTTTAAAGTATTTTTCCCTTACCTTAGCTGCCAGTGAGGGTAATATTCCAGATAATTGAACTGCATTATTTTATTACACTATTAGTAAAAAATACTTTATTCACCCTTAGTGTAATGAAACATTGACAGAAAATGAGGAAAGTCGAGCCCCAACCGACGTCCATAAGGACAAGCTGCACATGTTCCTGGTACTGAGTTTGCCACTCTGAGGCCAGGGGTCACAAAGGGAGTGCTAGGGGTAGAAAGGCTGGGGTTGCAGCTGCGACCTCTGGTGACCCCTAAATTACATCCATGCATTCATTCATGCATGGAGGACAGGAGCAGGTGAGAGTTCAGGTTAACATAATGAAATGAGAAACACAAGGGTTAACTCCTAAACAATCAAACACAACCAAAAAAAATACATAACTGATTTGTGGGAGTTGTGCAATCGTGCAAAAAATGCACACAGATTGAGAAAGCACTTCAGCATTATTCTAGTGATAAAAAGATGCTATACAAATGCTGACCATCAAGATTAATGGGGTCACCCTATATCCCTCAGAACCTGGGTTAATAGTTATAAAGCTACAAGTGGTTCCGTTGGGTAAGTACCATGGGGTACTGGTTCAGAACCTGTTTATTTCTTTTATAGTCAATATTGATTTTGTACTAGACTTTTATAAATGTACCACCCCTCAGTAAGTTTTTATCAAAAATATATATATTTATTAAATTATTTGTTTTGTTTCTCTATTTTTCTGGCCAATTGTGTAAACAATTTTATACAAACAGATAATACCATTGGGGGCTGTCTGACAAAGAAAACACAATAACAAGTACACAAACATTTCAATGGGTGACTGTGGTGACATATTATGCAAATGGGTGACCTTTCAAATTCAAACAATAAACAAGACAATAACATAAATTCTCTTTCCTTTTCAGGTCTTTCACTTTAGCTATTCCTATTTTTTAAAATAATTGTTATAGTGAGCCAGGACTTGAGATGGTTGTACATCGGCGTTTCGACCCTGTATATATATGTGTTTGTAGATACATCAAGTAGGGTCTTCTTCAGGACAATAGAAGGAAGTGTGACAGCCCTTGGTGGTTGGGAATTCACAAGATTAAATCTATTAACTCCTCCAAGCCCAGAAGGAGTTTCTATTCAAGGATTATCAGTCAACCAGCTTGTCAAACTTAAGCTGTGTACTCCTCTGGATGTGCTCCTCGGCCTCCAGCCTCCCGAGTTGGTGAGAGACACTCGAGAATACAGTATTTAAGGAGGTTTGGGAAGCAAGCACTGATGGACTTCGGCATCCATACATGACGATCTCTAAGGACTGAATACTTTTGAACCCACTACCCCCTGGAGGCAGAAGAGCACATCCAGAGGGATTCACAGCTAAAGTTTGAAAAGCTGGTTGAAAAGTCTAGTACAAAATGACTATTGAGTGTAAAAGAAATAAACAGGTTCTGAACCAGTACCCTGTGTACTTACCCAACAGAACCACTTGCAGCTTTATAAATACAAATGCTGATAACATCACATAATGTTAGGTAATATTATGAGAACGAACTCAAGAAAGTGCATGAACACAAGTGTTACCTCTTCAGCTCTTTCAGATATATTGGGAACATATCTAAAACAGAACATACAAGTTTATGAACTTGTCTTCTAAATAAAAAGAAAGTCTACAGAACGTATTTAATAGATTTATTGGTAGGTGAATCAAAAATGAAGGTGTGGAAGAAAGGCAGAGTAGGATACAGCTTTGGTTTACACATACTCTTTGACAGTCCATTAGCAATAGCAGGTTGCCTGTAATATAGTTATCCAAATCTCAGTGGATTTCCCAATTGGATCAGAGAGAGGCTAAAAAAGTGATGTGATGGAGGAGGGGAGACAGAAAGATGTGAGTATTGGGCAAAACAGCCAGTTAACAGTTACTCAGGATTTTTAATGGCGGTTATGTGTTGACACAAATACCATATGTTCCTTTCAAGCAACAAACATAGCTTCATTAAATGCTCTCATTTTGCCCATGAACCAACGCTGTCTCACGTCACATTTTATAATGATATGCTATCCTGCTGCGCACAAATCTTGCATTGTTCCTCTCTACTTAACCATCAAGCTCTCCTATGCTTGTGCAGGAATTCATATATGTGTACAGCAAAGCACAATAGTTTCTTAAGGAGTATCCAGTGATATGTATTAAGGACATCTCATTAAATATGCACAATACGATTGCTAATGGGATTTGTAAACCTGATGAGGACATTTATATTCAAGTTGCAATAGGACAACTTAGAGCTTCTTCTTTCCAAGATCAAGAACATGAGAATCATTTAGTAATTTGGTGAAAACACCTGTTCCTTGCTGTGACATTTTGCTGCATGACTGTGGCAGTAATATTACAAAAAAGTCCCCCTAGTATTTGCTCACATGTAGTGACTAGGTAAAATCATCAAGGTAATTTCCAGAGAATATTTGTGAGGTGTTTTACAGCAGCAGAATTATATCATAATACAATTAAAAAATACAGAAGATGCTAAGATACAAATGGAATTTAAAAAGACAAAAAGTAGTATCTTATCAAAATACTTAACAAGTTGCTTCGGCTCAAATAACATGAAGTGGTAGAAAAAGTGGAATTGAGGAGAAAAAGGTTTTAAGGTGAGAAACTCAGAAAAGTAAAGCTATAAAAATGAATAGTTCCTGTCTCAGAACCATTACCAAGAGGCAAGAGATGCCTTTGATTTTTTCTTTGAAGTGGAAGCAGCCAGCTGCAAGGATTCTTCACAGAGCCTGAGGTTTGGAGCAGTTAGCTGCTTCTCAAGAATGGTGTACTGTTCAATGTAATTACGAAGATGTTTGGTGCTCCCACGTTTTTTGTCAATTAAATTATTTTGTTACAACACCTGTTACAGAAATCATCTAATAGGTCTAATAGTCTACGGTAGGTGAACATGTGCGAAAGACCTACACTGTGTGATCTGTATTTCAGTCAAATCTACTGTTCTTCATAATCCTACTTATTGTTTATGGTGTGTATTATAACCTTTCAAATGTGTAGAAATGCTGTTGTCGAAAATGTGTGGTTTAATCAATTTTCATGGCATCCAAAGCCTCTTTGAGGCAAATTGTTTCATAGACTTTTTACCAATATTGTTACTAGATAGTGAGCACAAGAACAATATCAATGGTATCAATAGATAATCAGAAAATCCTAACTTGTTCCACAGTTAGTTGAGAAACGTAACACACATGAACAGGTAGAAAGGGATTCATTCCTCAGCTGTCATTCACCTGGACCATGATAAGCTTATGAGGCCAAGGTTGTTATACAAACCCCCAGATATGTGATTTCTTCTCAGTGACAGTCAAAATGAACTCTCAATGGATTTGAAATATATACGCTAACTCACTTATAGCAAATCTATCCAGCTATTTAAACTAAATTTTCTATTATCTGTAGGTTTGAAAGCATACCTTCTCGGTGATTTCAGCTATATACATACCCTAAAGAGTAAATGTGTGACAGAATTCCTCACCAGTGTTTTGACTAACCCTGGGCGTAGTTCGCGAAGCAGCGCTACGCGTAGCTTCGCAAAGTGCACTTCGCACTACGTGAGCTATGCGTAGCACTTCGCGGACTGCGTAGTAACCTGTTCGCACTGTGCAAGATGTCGTTTTCAATGATTGCACAGTGCGGACAAGCAACCGGCACTATGCAATCATTGAAAACGGCATCTTGCACAGTGCGAGCTGTAATTTTCTGCCACTCGAGTAGATTTTTACTCGAGCGGCAGCTTTCTCAACGCGGACTGGTAGTTTCTCATTGCAAGCGGTCACGAGCATGCGTGACCACTCGCAATGAGAAACCGGACCTCCTCGCGTTGAGAATCTCGCCGGGAGGTTTATTTTCCATGCTAGCGATCGCCAACTTGATGTTGCTGATCGCGAACGAGGAACAAGTCTCGCCGGGATGTCATTTTGCTTGCTCGCCAACTTGATGTTGAGGACCGCGAGCAAGCAAAAAATGACTGCTGCACTATGCAACACTACGCTACGCGTGTTTGCACTGTGCTACGTGCGATTCGCGTAGTGCGAAGTAGCGCAAACTTCGCAAACTACGCGAGCGTAGCGTAGTGCTTTGCCCAGGCTTAGTTTTGACTCATATGGATGCTAAAATCTGGTTGCATGTGATAGCACACATCTCCAATACTCTGAGCTGTATTTCTATTAAGATCTGGATGTATGATTGCAAATTCATCCATTGATTTTGGTTTCCATCTGGTAATACCTGAATAACATAATTCAGCTGAAGTCACTGGAGATGTATGATGTAAACATCTCCAGTGACTTCAGCTGAATTATGTTAATATGTGGCATCATACTGCTGTCATGATTCAAACTGTAAATGCCCTATTGTCAAGTTGTATGACTGCATGTGTGTGGTGCGTATGTGCTTGTGTGTTGGGTTATGTATTCAGTAACGTGAACTATCAAGTATGAAAGGGAAATACAGCTAAAAAAGGAGTTGGTCTATATATCACACATCCAGTTAGGTAATCAAGTTCCCATCGCAATTGTTATATTTATTTTCAATACCACTCTAGGGGTTTCTGAAGAGATCCATTCTTAGGAGTTTTCTTAAGAGATTTCAGCTGTATTTGTGTCTGCAATTTCATAAAAGAATTACCTAAAAAGTGTATTGAGTAATATAGGTGCTACTGTGTAGTTGTGTAGGTATACCCCTCAATCACTTTCAATGATATACTTGCTAAGATCTGAATTTGTCGGGGTGTCCAACATAGGTCATGTTGACCGGATTCATGCCCAATATTCGTTTAACCACTTCCTATGTAAATGCTTTTCCATTTAGTTTGATTGTAAGCAGCCGCGGCCCGTGGAGGGAGTTCCGTGGGGCAGAGAGGCGGGTCGGGGGAGGGGTAGTGTGGGGGGTACTAAAAACCGGAATATGGATAATTGGAGGTAAGTAAACAATTAAATAAATAAAATGAATTTCGTAGCGCGCGCTGCATCGCAAAATGCAATACAGCGCGCGCTACGAAATTCGTTTTATTTATTTAATTGTTTACTTACCTCCAATTATCCATATTCCGGTTTTTAGTACCCCCCACACTACCCCTCCCCCGACCCGCCTCTCTGCCCCACGGAACTCCCTCCACGGGCCGCGGCTGATTGTAGGTAATTTTATCTTATGAATATAGCCTGGCATGGATCCAGCCATTCAATGCCTCTATTATGCATATCTGACAAATGTGATACTTTACCTGCATAGTGACTTGTGCTGTATATATACCAACACGCTGATTACTTACCACTTCAGTGATGTGGGACACAGATGGGGCCCTTTGTATTCAAGAGTATGTCAAGAGTATACCCATTAAGTTTTCACTGAAGCACCTTCCTGCCAGACCATAATATCCTCTGTAATCTATTTTCAGAATAGCAGCTGAAGACACAGAGCACTTCTTCAAATATTTTAAAGCTAATACACTCGTTACTATTTCTGAGAATTTTCTATTTTTATTCTTTACTTTGCAGCTATGTATCCCTTTCTTCTCTTGTAGGCTTTCAATGTAATTTCTGAGACACTGAGGGCAGCAAGAACATAATATTCTCCACCTTCGGGTCCAGAATGGGCGAGGAGGGATGCTTTCATCATCCAAGCTAAGACAGAGTCTCACGTTTTCATCCGCCAGGCAACAAAACGTATCTACATTTTTACAGCTTCCATTGCTAAGAAAGATGAGTTCTAACGATAGGGGTCACTCATTCAGAGCACATCAATGTTTAGTGCCCTTGAGGTGTGCTGTTTGCGTGGCACTCCTGCCTTCCGGTTCGGTGCCTGGCTTGTCGATGACTCGGGAGCCTGCCAGTCTGTGCGCCATGTGGGCCAGCATCCTTTACTGCCCCCATGGCAAGGCAAGGCCTTTATCCCGGCACGAAAAAGCTCTATAGAGACTCCATTTAAAGTTTATTATGCTTTCTGACCTTGGGTAATGCATTGCTGAGGAGAAGGCGCTCGTTTTTATTGTTCACAAACCGTATCCATGTCATGGCGGCTATTGATCCTTAATCACTTGCCAATGGTGGCCCAAGAGGCGCAGGCCTTATGATCCTGTAAGTTTGTACGTTGAACGGGTTGAGCTTGGTTTAAAAGAAACATTGAAAAGCTGCACCTGCATGTTTTCAAGCTTCTGGGAGTCCAAGCCTCTGATTGTTGGGAATTCACAAACGTTTTCCAGGTTTTACAAAGAAAGTTACAGGAGCTGTAGGTTTCCAGAGAGACTCACTAAAAAGCTAAATTGACATTTATTTTTCGAAAATGTAATTGCACAAGAGAAAATGGCAAGCTTCAGGGCTGAGTTTTTACTCCCAAGAGGGAAACCATTTTTCCTATAGTGTTTCTCCTCCTTTTGCTATGCTGGAAAGTGATTTATGACAGAAGGAAATATTCACCCTCTCCCAGAATAGGAAGGGTTGAGTGACTAGTTTTGAAGCTTCGGGGTATGCAAACTCACAGGGCTCTCCCGCCCCCTAACACACACTGACCAACACTACTCATAGATTTACCTACGCGAAACATCATTTTGTAAGAATTTTTATTTACAATTGCAAAATTAATTGGTATGTACTCAGGAAAGAAGTCTATTTGCAAGCGCAAATTAGCATTTCACGTGCAAATAGGTCTGTTGGCTACTGCTGGGAGTTGATTCCCAAATGTTTTGTGCCAAGTCAGAAATGTGTGATTTTTTTCATTTCTACCTTTCAATAGATTTCTGACATTTAAACGAACATTTCCAATAGATTGCTCACATTTTAACGACTCACACAAATCCTCAGGAATATGCAGGGAAAAGCCTGGAGGTGGGTAAGGGCCCGGATTGGTGTTGCAATATATTTTGAAAGGGGAGGGCGCATGCAGCCCTCCTACCCTAGGCTTTCCTAGGCCACTCACACCCTATCCCAGAGGCCAATTGTTTTCTAAAGGATGGGGGGCCGTGAAGCCCGCATCCTGTGGTCATTTCCAGATCCCATCCTCTAGGGCCAATTCATTTAAAATGCCAAAGGTTGATTAGCTGTAATTTGACAGCTTACCAAAAGAAAGTATAATCGTGCTCATAATTTTTAAACCATGAAACTGTCAAGGGATGAGTGAAAGCAGCCCTTAAAAGGCCCTAATTCCGCACATACTCTCATGGTCTTGTTTTTTAAAGTCTTTAAACAATTAGGAAATAGATCCGCGCATAGTCCATGATAGTAGACACAAAGTCTAGAGTGAACAGGGATCCTATGAGAATATATATATAATATATATATGTATACACACACACACAAGATATATCTATCTATCTATCTATCTATCTATCTATCTATCTATCTATCTATCTATCTATCTATCTATCTATCTATCTATCTATCTATCTATCTATCTATCTATCTATCTATCTATCTATCTATCTAGATAGATAGATAGATAGATAGATAGATAGATAGATAGATAGATAGATAGATAGATAGATAGATAGATAGATAGATAGATAGATAGATAGATAGATAGATAGATAGATAGATAGATAGATAGATAGATAGATAGATAGATAGATAGATAGATAGATAGATAGATAGATAGATAGATAGATAGATAGATAGATAGATAGATAGATAGATGTCCAGAAGGTGCAGCTATAGTTACAACCTAGTAACCATAGGAAGAGCGCTTTTCGGTTTGCTAATAACTTTGGCGCATTTTGGCAAATCTTCACGAAACATACCAAAAGAAGAGTCCACCCGCCTCAGCTCCTTCCTGGACAGTTTTGTGGTGATCCGTCAAGAGGCTGCCAAGAACAAAGGGGGGCCCTAAAACACAATTACCCCATGCAATTTTGGCAGAAAGCTAGATCTTGGTGGAGAGAGCATCTTTTTGTGGTTTGGTGTAAATCTGCTCAGTAGTTTTAGAGAAATTGGGGTAAAAAATGTTGTATATGTATAACCCTGGGCGTAGTTTGCGTAGTAGCGCTACACTACGATACGGGAAGTGCACTTCGCACTACGCAAGCTATGCGTGGCTACGCGAGCTGCGCAGTGCGGTAGGGAAAATGCTGTTTGCACTGATTGCACAGTGCCGGATGCTTGTCCGCACTGTGCAATCATTGCAAGCGGCATCTTACACAGTGCAAACGGTCGTTTTCTGCCGCTCAAGTAGATTTGTACTCGAGTGGCAGTTTTCTCAACGCGACTGGTAGTTTCTCATCGCGAGCGGTCGCGAGCATACGCGACCACTCGCAATGAGAAACCTAACCTCCCCGCATTGAGAATCTCGCCGGGAGGTTTATTTTCCACGCTCGCGATCAGCAACTTGATGTTGCTGATAGCGAACAAGGAAAAAGTCTCGCCGGGGTGTCATTTTGCACGCTCGCAGTTGCCAACTTGACGTTGAGGACCGCGAGCAAGCAAAAAATGCCCGCTATGCGTTTTTGCACAGTGCTACGTGCAATTCGCGTAGTGTGGAGTTGCGCAAACTTTGCAAACTACGCGGGCATGGCTTAGTCCTACGCCCAGGGTTATATATGTGTACAATTGGATTAGCAGGAGACTTGTGAAAGCCCCACAATCATGCAACTTCAAATAAAAGAGTGATGTGGTTGACGGGGTGGGTTTTTCTTTCCCATCAGCTACCTTGCCCCACAGTAGTGAAAGGCTCCTGTGAACTGCCGCTGGTGCTGGATCTGTAGCTTGAAGAGATACGTTGTGGCTCACATTTCAGGACATGGGGCAGGGTACCTGTGTCCTAAAAATTAAAAAAACAATAAGGTATAAGGGTATAGCTGTATCTTGACCCCTTGGACCTTGTGTGGGGGTTGACTGGAGCCAAATATTTAAATATATACTTTTTGGGTTTCTTCGGTCCTTTGGGAGCCAGCACAGGTCCCTGGGTTCCCACGGAAGTGCAGGGCTCAATCAATCAATCAATCATGACATTTGTAAAGCGCGCTACATACCCGTGAGGGTCTCAAGGCGCTGGGGGAAGGGTGGGGCTCAGGCTACTTCTTATGAGGCTCTAGTTGAATAGGAATATTTTAATAAAGGAGCGGAGCCAGAGTGTCTGCGGTGGGCTGCCTGCGTCCAGGCCCAGTGGGCAACCACACATGGGTGGGGGGTGCGCCTCACTTATGATAATAAAATATTACATTGGGGGGAACCTAGAAGTTCACTAAAAAAAACAAATGTGAAATTGATGTTATCGTCAGTGATGGTGATAA
The DNA here is from genome assembly GCF_964204655.1 of Triturus cristatus. Classification (NCBI taxonomy): domain Eukaryota; kingdom Metazoa; phylum Chordata; class Amphibia; order Caudata; family Salamandridae; genus Triturus; species Triturus cristatus. Next base: position 1,054,753,369 of record NC_140590.1, read on the forward strand.
TTTCTTACTTTTCATTAAAAAAATAAATCAGAAATTCACTGAGAAAACAAATGTTAAAGTGATGCTAAAGTTTGGTGAAAACGTCAGTTTAAATGTAATGTTTGAAACTAAAAGAAAACACTGAAATTCAGCAGTTATACTCATTTCAAGTTAACTCCTGCCATACACTCCTGAAGAGTAGCTCTTGTCTGCCCTTCAGCACTTCCCTAATTACGCGTGAGTTCCTTCTGTTACAGATGGGTATTTTCGGCACCCGGTGTTGTTTCGGAATCCTTTAAAAATGTCAGCAATTTGCAAAAAAAAAAAAACACCAACTGATCCAAATTGCCCTGAGATTTGGAGCCATGCACTTCAAGGACGTTTTGGAATTCAAACATTATGATTTCTCGTTACAGGTTCCCTAGGCCCAGAGCCCTGTTAGAACACACAACACACTTTGTACAACCCGTCTGAAAGACCAAATGAAAACTGAAAGAGGTGCCATCCCGCTCCAGATGGCTCTCTGGTTTCATTCTGGTTGCAGCTAAGGACAGCAGTTCCTGAATAATAATCTGTTATACTTTCGGAGTGCATTTAATTAACATATAATAGGCCCTTTGTCAGCTAATTAAGACAATAATTCCCGTTAGTATGTAATGAATATTCAGCGCTTACTGTAGGAGGAATTGATTAAGATTTTCGACACTGATTAAAATGTTTTTGATCGTGGCGGCTCCGAGTGTAGCAGGCCCATTAGGGATGGACGGGGACGCCGAGGCGCTGCGCTCACATCCAGACAGGGGTCCCTGGGCCCCATCAGCTCTCAAACAAGGTGACTGCTCTCGACTTTCAGTCAGAGCAAGATGTCATTGCAATGAACACACATTAAATCTCTTTATAGCTTTTCAGGTCCTCAATCAGTGTGAGGCATGAGCTACCGCAAGGGGTGGGGTGAGGACGCCACGCAGGTACGCATCTGCTAATACACATACGCATTAAGGGGCAGATTTATGAGGGACTTGCGCCCCTTTTACGCCGCCGTTGCGTCACTTTTGTGACGCAGCGGCGGCATAAACCCTGCGTCATGTTGCTCCCCATTTACATCGTGACGCATCTATGGAGATGCGTCACGGTGTAAAGCCCTGCCCCACATGAAACCTGCGTCAGGTTTCCTGTGGGCGTTGCGACACACGGGGGGGGGGGCGTTCCGTCACAGGAACGCCCCTGAAAAGTGACTCAGTGAAATCTATAAGATTTCACTGAGTCACTTTCCCAACGCTGATGCGTCAAAACCCTGCGCCTGCTTGAAGCAGGCGTAAGGCTTGACGCACCATGTTAGGGATAGGGTAGGTTGGAACAGTGCTGCAGTTGCGTCGCGCAACTTCAGCACTGCGCCAACCTTACGCCGGCAGATGCGTCACGTATCTGCTTGTCCTTGCGCCACGATGCGCCGCATTGTAAATGCGACGCATCTGCGGCGGCGTAAGGGCAAACTTGCGTGACGCATCTTCCCTGGCGCTTCCATGCTGATTTGCAGGGATGCGCCAGGGAACATAAATCTGCCCCTTAATGCACAATCATGAACTGCACACAAAGGCGCAAAACAAAAACTGACGTGTGTCAACACAAACGTAAACATGTACAAAGCCGCGCAGATATATAAACACATGCGAAATAAAAAACAGACAAAAACATGCGCAAATACACAAACTCAGAGGCATACAAATAAGCATACTCAAAGTCATGCATACAAGCAAAAAGACATGCAAGCACACGCGCACACACAAAGTCGCACAGGCATGCAAATCTCGCATATTAAAGTACATGTATATCACCGTGCCCCACCTATTGACTGGTGTGAGTCCCACAGTCCGCATTAGCAGGTTCTACAATCATACTACAGACCCCAACTATCAAAGGAAACTGTAACAAGTCAGTTGCTGTTAAACTCGTGTAACAACAATGCGCACATGTAGCATCCTTTTCTTCACCCACTCTGCGGGTCCAGGGGGCTTTCAGTGACGATTTTGTGAATTGCCAACAGTTTCTAGCTATCCTTTCTTGCTGAGGACTGTGTTCACAACCAAGTGGAAGATATGGAGCATCAACTGACTTGCTGTTGAACACTGTAGTTCTTTCCTTTCACAGTATACTTTGTTTAGGTTGCTTTTTCATTCATTTTGAAAAATGCTGCAAAAATTATATGTCCTGATCAATGTACTTGACTGTGTGGGCTGTATATGCGCAAAAAACTAGTCATCTATTTGGAGTGGGGTCAAAATGGTGCTATGTCCTTCAGTGTATGACATTTTTAGTACAGTTTAAATCCAGTCCTATACACGCTTTTTACCAACAGCAATAGGCTTCATCGTATAGGGGATCTCCAGATGAATAGCGTAGAACTACAGCATTTGGCCAGCACACACAGTTGTTTCCAAAAAGTCTCAGGAGTTAGATAAACCACTATCATAGCTGCACTGCACCTTCTCTACTTCTCGTCTGACTATGGGCCTCATTACGATGGCGGTTGGACTAGCGTCTGACCGAAATCGTTTTGGGCAGCTATCTGATCAACTATAGGTCGGCGGTTCCACCTGCCTGCTTACAATGCGACTGCTGTGCAGGAGGTCGGGAAACTGCTCATTCCCATTGCGGCTTGTGTTGCGGCCCTAGAAAAGGGCAGCAGCCGAAGCCGCAGTGGAAAAAGGCCGTTCTCAAACATCAATCCACAGTGTGCCAGGCACAATGTGGTGAGGGTCTTTAATAGAGTCCTCTATGAAGCATTGGAGCACCTTTTATTGCGTGTGGTTTACTTTCCTTCTTTTAAAACCGAATTCTTAATGTGAAGAGCAGAGCAATTCACCAGCGTCTTTCTCTCACACATCTACTTTAACTGTATAACCTAAATCCACATGCAATTTTCTAACCGTCTATCCATGCAGACTCTATGGTTTCAAAATTACGAAGAAGAAAATTAATTATACATCATTGTATAAATTAGTTTGTATTGCTTTTAAAATGGTATTTCATTTGTCCTGCTTAAGGTGTTTAATTTTACCTTTCAAATTAATCCAGCTGAGATTATTACATTTAGGTAGTCACTGAGAATAGTCCATTTCAATCAACGCGCAGCAAAGTGAAGCTAATGGATTCAGAAAGGAATCATGAAGTGAATGCGATCTGCTAATGAATAGTGGTTAAAAAGGAAAGGTTAAAGAATTTGACGAAGAAATAGTTACGAATTAAAGAATCACCCAAATTGCAAGAAGTACAGTTTTACTGAATAAAATAAATTATTAAATAAGTTCACTAAAATAACAAAATGTGTTTGCTAAGCTTGCTCTAGGAAATTCTTCAATTGCAGATCGCTGAATCAGAGAATCAGCACTAAAACACCATCTCACATAAAAAGAATATGTACAGTAAAGTGTTAGATCAGGATTCACTTACATATACTGAACAGGCACAGACATGCAGTGGCAGTGTAAGATTTCGGTTTGGAAATTAAGAATTTCATCACTACACCTTGATCTAGAGCAGGGGTACTCACAAACTTTCTCTTGGGGGCCAAATTTACAGTGTGGTTTGTGGCCGAGGGCCGCACCTTGGGGGCGGGGTCATTGGGGGAGGGGGCGGGGCTAGAGCAACAAAAAAAAAACTGTGACCATGAGGTGGAACACAGGTCCCTGCAGTGGACGCCTTCGTCCACTGAGCCACCGGACCCGCAATACGCATATCTCTCTCTCTCCCTCTCTCTATCTCCCTCCCTCTCTCCTCCGTCTCCCTCCCTCCTCCGTCTCCCTCCCTCCTCTGTCTCCCTCCGTCTCCCTCCCTCTCCCTCCGTCTCCCTCACTCCCTCTCCCTCCATCTCCCTTCCTCCTCCATCTCCCTCACTCCCCCATCTCCCTCCCTCCTCCGTCTCCCTCCCTCCTCCGTCTCCCTCCCTCTCTCTCTCTCCCTCCCTCTCTGTCTCTCTGTCTCCCCCCTCTGTCTCCCTCCCCCTCTGTCTCCCTCCCCCCTCTGTCTCCCTCCCTCCCTCTCTCCCTCTCCCTCTCCCTTTCTCCCTCCCTCTTCGTCTCCCTCTGTCTCCCCCTCTCTGTCTCCCCCTCTCTGTCTCCCCCTCTCTGTCTCCCCCCTGTCTCCCTCCCTCTCTCCCTCCCTCTCTCTCTCCCTCCCTCTCTCTCCCTCTCTCCCCCTCTCTCTCTCTCCCTTTCCGTCTCCCTGCCTCTCGGTCTCCCTCCCTCCCTCCCCCTCTCCCCCTCTCTCCCTCCCTCTCCGTCTCCCTCTCTCTCCCATCTCCCTCCCTCTCCTGTCTCCCTCCCTCTCAGTCCCCCTCCCTCTCAGTCTCCCTCCCTCTGTCTCCCTCCAACTCAGTCTCCCTCCCTCTCCGTCTCCCTCCCTCTCCCCATCTCCCTCCCTCTCTGCCTCCCTCCCTCTCCCCGTCTCCCTCTCTCTCCCCGTCTCCCTCTCTCTCCCCGTCTCCCTCCCTCTCTCTCTCCGTCTCCCTCTCTCTCTGTCGCCCTCCCTCTCCGTCTCCCTCTCCCTCTGTCTCTCTGCCTCTCTGTCTGTCTCTGCCTCTATCTGTCTGTCCCTGTCTCTGCCTATCTGTCTCTGTCTGTCCCTGTCTCTGTTAGTCTGTATCTCTATCTGTCTCTGTCTGTTTCTGTCTCTCCCTACTGCCCTCTGTCACCCACTGTCCCCTTATCCAACTCTCACACCCTGCTGTTCTCTTGTCATTCTTTGTCACCTCTACCACCCCCCCCGCCCCCTCTCCTCCGCTTGTGTGGCAGCTGAGGCAGCTTCCCTTCCAGGGCACACACACAGCTCCACCCAAGTACTTCACAGGTCTTTAAGAGACCATTTGCATGATAACGAGGCTTTGTTGTATTTCACCTCTTAGCGCCCCAGCAGCTCCACTCGGACTATCGCTTGAATCGCCCGTCTCCACAGAGCAGAGTCTGTTTGCTGACACTGTTAAAAAAAACAAAAAACACCGGTACGATGTCTGCAAGGTCCGCGGGCCACCAAGAAAGGCTTGCCGGGCCGCTGGTGGCCCGCGGGCCGTACTATGAGTACCCCTGATCTAGAGCAAGGGAGAGAAAGTCACAAAAGAGAAATGGGAGGAGGGGAAGAAAACAGTGACAGTAAGCTAGTTGAAGAAACACAAAGAATATGATGGTAGAAGAAAGAGGGATGCGATGGGCTCAGAACTCAGCAGCCTTGGTATTTGACAACCCTGCCATTCAACAGCACTGGAGGTGCTATATTGTAGTGTGAAATGCATCATAAATATTATTTTTGTAGTGAAGATCTATTTCATGCAAATAGAATACAGCAAAAACTACAAGCATTGCAAACACGACTGTTCGCATCCTGGACATTTAAGCTGTTCCTGTATGCTCATTGTAAAGATTTACCATGAGCAAAATGTATTATGCCAGTGTAATTGAAAGTTCACCAGTGCCTAGAACCTTAGCATCATTGAAGCATAGAACACTATAAAAGAAAGGGAGTAATGTGTGTAAACCTTCAAACAACATTTGATTGTGTTCAGCAGATTATCTTGTTAGATACCACAGAAAACCTAAAAATATAGATTTAGGATTGTTTGCTATGATGATAGAAGTAGATGATCATTTTTTTCCAAGTGATGTGAGAGATTAATGATCACTTTAAATTTAAATATCCTTATTCTCCAAGGGGTGTGCCAAGATTGTGGCTTTGCACAATCATTGCCTGGTCTTAATATTAAAGAGCTGGATAAAAAACATTGATAGGTTCAAGATGATTTTCCAAGCCTCAGGGAAGGCTTAATATAACTTAATTTGCTGATGATGTAGGCTTAATTTCCGTTTGACCCAAGGGCACTCACAGCTGTGAGATGCCTTTGGCACATTTCACAGTAGGGTACTTCTTACCATGAACCCAAAAGAGCAAATTATATGGCACTTGACACAAAAAAGACCAAGATCGGTAACCTTTTTGAACTTTGATGATGGCACTTTTGCCAACTGGCCTTGCGTTTTGAAAAATCACCTCATATATCATCTCATTGATCTTCCACTTTACTTTGCTTTAGTAATATAAATTATGGGTCCATGTGGATGCTGGCACCTTATCTGTAATGGAGGATTGCTTTTTATAAAAGTTTGGTATGTATTCTGATTGGGCTTTCCCCTCATGTTTTAAGTGAGGAGTTAAATGAATTATTTTACCTGTCCAGCTACAAATCACCATGGTGCTTTGGATTTATATATGGCTGGGAAAATATTTAGATGTTTGTTGAGCGGCCCATCAAAAATTCTGAAACTGTTGGATATTATCATTGCCCTGAAGCCTTCTGATGCTTAGGCCCTTTGTAAATCTAGTAGTTCTAGTTTTACTGTGATTGTCATTTCAATATTTATCAGTGATGCTTGAACAAACATGAGTGATTATGTGATATTGAAATGTAAAAGTTTTTATATTTAGTATACACAATTTCCCTTTTCTGTTTTATACTGTGTACAATCTACGAATATCGGTCAATGTAAAAGGCTACAATATTGTCCTTAGTATGACAATGTTTTATAGAATGCATACATTTTAAAATAAATATTTAATAAGGTATAGGATAAATACAGTTTAAAAAACTATGTTGATGAAATGCCCATTAATGGATAACTCTACGGCTTGTCGGCACAGGATATCAGTAATATTTTATTATAAATAACAGATTTTATGTGTTGTTTATGGCCGTTCTAAACCAAATAAAGGATATTGATGATGATGAGGATGATACCAGTAATCTGACCTCTTGGTAGATAGCTCTCACCCACCTGCCTAAATTATTCATTGATGGATAATGGGGCTTGGCTTTTGCCAGCCATTCATAACACGAGGATGAGCTCACCTGATTGACAAATAATTCTCAGTTCAATAATATGTCATCCACTTCCTTTTCTCGGCTTGAGGCTGTTGGCATGATCCTAGGAATGATTCCCCAGTACTGAAGAGGTTTGTGCACATGTGCAATAAGCGGAGGCTTACCACTTTTGCTCACCACATATGCATCACTAGTCCTCATCTACGTTTTCAAGAGTGATATACTGGAGCAGAAAATGATGTCTAAGATATTGCACCCTCCCAAAGTACATTGGAAGGTATAAGTGTATTCTCTAATCAGAGACATTCATTTGGTTTTCTGAAGCTGATGCCTTACTTATTTGCTTAGCCAAAAGCCATTTTTTCAATTTATACCTACTTAACCTAGACTAGGGAATTCCTTTCTGAAACACACTTTCACACTTTCTGGCTATGTTGTATTCTTTATACAGATATTGTTAATGTTTTAATTTCCTATGTTTTGAAATATGGACTCTTGGATCATTTAAATCTGTAGCAACGCTGCTTAATTCTGAATTTCTAATAAATTAATTACATTGCTTCAAATAATTAATAAATCCTTTTAAAATCATAACAATTCTCCTTGTCATTTGTTATGGAGCCCCAATAGTTTTACGGGTTATGGAAATGTATTTAAATGCTACCTTAAATATCTCTCCACGTCGGCTAAGAAAGTTGCCTTTTCTCAATTAAGGAGAAGTGTGTGGGGGGACACAATTTGAAGGCATTGATAACAGTGATAAAATCAAAACTGATTCCAACTATTTCATCCGGAGGTGAAATAATGGTGGGTGAGGATGTGGATCTGCTGGAGAAGCTAGCAATACGAATGTATAAATGAGTATTTCAGCAACCAAAGTCTGCCTCCCCTGCCCAAGTAAGATTGGAATTTGCACTGATAAACCAAGCACTAGGTAGACAAGGGGCTTGTGTTAAATGTTGTCTTCGATTGCAGAGTGGCCCTGAGGGATCATTGGCTCATTTCGCTTTAGCGGAGATCAATATGAAAAAGGGGAAAGGTCAAATTGACAAGTACCTACGGAGAAGCACAGAGCATCTTGGTATTTCAGATCTATGGCAACTGAACACAAGAGATTACACTTTCCAGAAAATTGTGAATAAATTCATACAGCAAAGAAGCCACCTGGAGGATAGAGCTACACCGGCAAAACGAGTGCATAGGTGGCTAGTAATAAACTCTTATACCATCAGTAAGAAACAACCCTACTTTGAGACAGCACTGTCAAGAGGGAATTGATAAAGATACGATTTGGTCACCTTCCAACTCTTGAATTTATACGTAAGTGGCAGAAGAAGGCCCAATTGGAAGATACACTATGTCGCTCGTGTCATCAGACAAAATAAACTTTTATGCATAAACTTTGTGTATGCCCCAACCTGCTAGTACACTGGAGGTCACTGCTGCGTCAAGAGGTTTTAGCTCTAGAAGTCAAATCTTGTAGGTCCACTGTCATAGAGGCTTCAAACCCACAGAATGTCATGTTGATCACTCGACCGGCGCAATTAATAGCAATTGTTAATAATCAGATAACATTTTAAATGAGCAATATCTATGGTTTAGAAAGGGGTACACTTATTGGGATTTTTAGAAGGTTGCTATTTAATGATGGGATCCTAGGGAGAGAAAAAAGAAAGAATTTTTGACCCCCTATCCCAATGTTGTTGTGAAAAGGTAAATGAAGGGGCTGCTAGGAGACGAGTATAGGGGACCCAATCCCATATCCCATCTACTGTTGGGTGCTCAGCACTATGGAGTGTCCATGGGAAAGGATTTATTATTTATGCTTGTTTGCACAGGAATCCTATTGTCTATCCCGTCTACTGTTGGGTGCTCGGCATTGATCAGTTTAAAAAATGCACTACGGAGTGTTTATGGGAAAAGATGTATTAATATTTATGCTTGTTTGCACAGTAAATGCTACTTTGCACAATTACCCATCAACGTTTGCACAAGGCACTTTTCTGAATGATTTGCGTGCATAAGCTTAGCCAGGTTGCAATAGGATGAAGAATGAACTTAAATTGTTTATGCCCCTTTGCACAGTAAGCATATGATATTTGGATGATACAGAATTTGTATGACCTTACTTTTGTTTCGGATTATAGATTACTGATGCTTTTCCACACCATTTGTTTCTTGATGTATGCACCATGCATTTTTCGCATGATCTCCCTGCGCTCAGCTATAGGATACAGGAAGGTCTATGATTTTATAATGTTAACGTTTCTTCAGTATTTCACTGCTGCTTGACAAAGCATTCTATCACCATGATTTATTGGTGCACAGTAAGGTTGATGCAGCGATGTATTGAGTTTCAGCCTATGCATCGCTGCACAGAATGTTTTATGATGCTGGTACTATGCACCTTTGTATGAGCTATGGATGCTTAGTCAGGTTGAAGTAAAAAAAAAATAATAATTAATGTGTCCTCATGTAATGCAACTGGTGCTATGTAAAGCGCTCTGATACCCGATTAGGGTCAAGATCGCACTATATGAGACTCTGTAAAATAAAAAAGAAATAAAAATAAGTAGAGATTCATTGATTTTAAATGTATTGTTGTTGAGCAAGTCATGGATGCAAGGAGATTCCTTCTCCTCCTTATATTTGTGCATGTTCATGGTTTTTATTAACTAATAAACTAATTATAATAACACTTCTCAAAGCTACAACACGGGTCAGTCTACTATTTCTAGAAGTACCATCTAGCTGGTTGTCTCTAGTTCTGAAGATCATGTCTAGAAAGTTTTGTCTCGATTCTGGACTTTCAGGTGGAGAATTGTGCCAAGTGCCTATAGCCCTATCTTGTGAGTTCTGTAACTTTTCCAAGTGCCTCACCTGGAGTAATGCAATTATATTTTAATAAACATCTAGCACATTTGCACAAGTTATAAAACAAACGCCTGGCGTTTTGTGAATTCAGGGTATATGGGTATTTTGTATTCAGTTCTGAGGGTCACATTGTGAGTGTTGAGCCCTGTTCTGATGGCTCCCACTGCTGCTAAAGTAATTAATGCCAGATTTCCCTGCATACTTGCAGTTTCTCTTTCCCACAACTCTATTCTTAGGCTAATTATCATCTCTGTTACTTCATAGCTATTAAATTTAGGCAAAAGTACACTTTCAGCCATCAGTGCTAATGCTCAGGAGTGCATATTTAAGCGTAAGCTATGTGCAAATAGATAACATATTTAAAATGACCAGATATGCCTAGATAACTGAACACACATTCAGTAAGAGAGGCAATTTAATTTTTATTCTTTACATTTCTAATTACCTCATCTCTAATTCCTTCCTTCTACGCCTCCACACGTGAACGTGCATGGATTACAAAATACGTATCTTTCTACATTAAAAGATTAATTGTAGTTGTTCATGAAGAAGTGTCTGCCTGTGTGTGGGCGTTATAAATGAACTGATTCAATGTTAATTAAATAAAATGTTGATTATAATATGAAGTTTAATTTGTTAATCAGTCCATGGCTTTTTTAAATGGGTGATTCAAGGTACTGTGGCGATTGACACCACTCAACAGATAGCCATTATTTCCTTTACATTGAGTCTCTCCTCTACCTGGGGCAATATTACACAAATTGTCCGTGGGGGCACCACAGGTGTGTGCACCCATTTGATGTGCCCCAGGAGCGCTTTGGTATTACTGAAGGGGTTTGCAGCTGCTTGTGCGGCCTCATCTATAATACTTATATTGATGGTGAACATGTAGCATCAGCGCATTCTCGAGAGGGCATTCCCTCATTTACATAGGGCATGGCCTCATGCAAAAGAGGTCTTCTCTTTGACTCTACGCCCACGCCATATTATGGAAGTGTGCGCAAGGCAAAGACGCCATCAGGAAATCCACTGTCAGTGCATCACAACAATGGGGCGTACTGTCAGTGCGCCCCCTGCGGGCACCCTTCTGGAAGGGACAAATGGGGGATTCCATGGAAACCAAGACATCCTCCTGCAAGCAGGGGCAGTCATTCACAGCACCCTCCAGCAGGGTGATCTCTGTCCCATCTCTAAAGAGCAGGCAGGTGAAACCTGCACAGTGAAAAAACTGTGCTGCTGATTAAAGCCAGTGCAGAGTACACTTCTGTGAGAGCAGTGCATTCATTGTAATCCAGTGCGCTGTTCATATTTATGCCTGGCACCCCTGTTGAAAGAAGTACCATGGCTCACACATGAGCAGTGCACCTACTACATAAAACAGGCCTTGGACTGAAAATTGTCAGTGGCGGCCTGTCCACCTGCCCAAATGACCAAACAAAACAGTCCAACCTGCTCAAAATTCAGTAATGGTCCACCAGTCTCAATGTTGCCCACATCCTGCCAATTCTTCTTGACCTCAGACCCACATTCTGACGTCCACGACCCTTGCGCTATCCCTTCTGCTCTCCTCTACACTTCCCAATGCTCCGTGAATGCATATGTTTTCCCATTGCTCCAGCCACATTCTTGAAGATAACTGTGCTCACACCATCGATCCTTGCACGGTATTGTCATTAAAGATGATTAATTCCTAAACTTGTCCAAAGAAATGGTGTAATACTGTCATTATGCTGAGACAGCTGCTACCAACTTGGTCCTGATGATGACTCTGTCATAATCATGTGTGGGGTTGAAATGCAGAATTTATTAGTGGACTGATGTTGATGACATACATTTTCAACAATTAACTCCAACTTTGAGTCTTGCTGCTGAAGTTATGTTTAATATCAGCCACTAGGTTGAATAGACTATAAATAAGCACTTGTGCACTTTACTCGGGAATGTCACTTAGCACTGTGCCATCTTTTGGAGCACCTATAATATGAACTGACAACCAAGGCTTTGCCATATTGATTCATTGTATGATTAATAAATTGTATCTGCATACTGTACTGATACTAATGATTGTACGGTTCTTATTAGCCTGAGGAGGATAGGTGATCTTCTCTCTCCAAGGGGATCACTGTGCTGCACATTTTAGCGCTTGACATGAGGTGTGACTGAGCTTATTACATGCTATTACATGCAAAGTGTGCGGCTTCCACAAGAAATCAAAGAGGGCAAATCTTGCATTGGTTACAAGTGTGGAGTTGGGACAAATAATAGAGACAATCAATCTATCTTTAAAAGGATCCACTTGGCGCATTGCACTGAGCCTTCGAGTTGCTCAGCCTCTTCTAGCTTCTCAGGGTGCCAGTGTTTCATTTTGAGTACTGCATGATGTCATATGCAGGCTTCTCAGTTGGAATGGTTGAACTCATCAGGCACAAGTGATGTGTTTGTGAGAGCTTGGTATTAAATCACCTCACTTACAAGGCAAGGATCAGGGCCAACAAGAGTAAACGGGAGTAGCATGCAAACTACCTTTACACTCGTTCTCCATGGGCTCTGAGCCGCTCTGCTTGCCCTGGATTGCCGGTAAGGGTTTAAATGAGTCTGCTATGAAAGGCCAAGTCAGAAGGCAGAGTAGCAAAGAGGGTAAAACAGGCCAGTAGAGGCTACGAAGAGAAGGCAAAAATGCAACTCAGACTCAAGTGATGCAGGTGGACATGGGGATGTGGCTAGGGTCAGCCAGAAGGATTAGTTTTAGCAACAGTGGCACATGTAGCCTGAAAGAGCATCAGCGACTCGGCTCAACAATGATTAATCTCTCTTAAGCCCTCACAATTGATCGCATTTAGGCATCTTGAGTCATTAATGGCATAGACAGTTAGATGTTTGATTCAGCTTGCTTTACAAAGATGAAGGTGGGATAACTGATTCAGCTACCTTTGCAAGAAACAAGTGTCCTTTTGTAACTGCCTTGATTTTCATAAACATTACCAAGCTTAGCTCTATGAGTACTGGGGCAAGATCTACATCAATTGAAGCAATCCATGAAATCTATCAGTAAATATGACGTTTCTTCTAACGTCTTGCATTAGGATCCTTTTTACTTTAATGACAATGCAATAGTATCAATAAACAGTACGAAATCCTTGGGTCTATTACAAAAATCAGAGAGTGTGGCAAGCCACTACTAAGTAATTTATGAGCAATATCACTACAGAACCAATAACTATACACCACAGAACTAATTGTGGGCACTTCCCTTATCAGGACGAAATCCCTCACTCACCAGAGGTGACATGCTTCATCATATGGGATTCTCCTCTCATAGAAAAAAACTAGTTCCTCTGAGGGCTACAACCCCCTCCATGAGAGGGAGGAGCTCAGGGATGTTTTGAATGGCTGATAGAATATTCTAAATCCACATATGCAGAGAAAACTGTGTGAATGATGGGGCAGCGCAAAGAAACAAATAATGTGAGGATAGTGAGGTTAAAACTAGCTAAGAAGCGTAAAAATGATATTATTCATTCAGATACACCCCCTGCCAGGAATAAAAAACAGAGCACCAGCGGTATGGATTTAAACCGCAATGGTGAGGTGGAAAATAATGGTCAACATGTTTCAGCCATAAACCTATATGTAGGCAAGGCTTTCATCAGGACCTATGATGCTGCTGCGTGATGAATGTAAATGATACAACAAAAAATGATACAAAGACAGAAACTGCTCTTAGTCTGTCTGTTCCATAGGGAAGAGTTACCTGTAATCAAAAGAAGAATCAAAACAAAATTGATTCATGCTGACATTCATCAACATTTAACACAAGATGATATCAGGTTCCGTAAAGTGAAACAAAAGTGCCTTACCCGCAACTGCTGGGTAAGCAACCCCACCTCTACCTGGCGACAGCTCAGGAAAGGGGCACCGCTCTTTAAAAAACGGTGTTTAATGTCATTATCATATCATGTCCTATCAATGGCCAAGGGTTATGTAGTCAATAGCAATATCCCAGATAGGCATGTGTTATGGAGCGAGATTAAAACCAGGGAGACAAAGGGGGCACATGCCATTATACAAATAAACAAAGTTATCTAATTAAGTCCTATCACACAACCCAAAGGGAAGGCTAGATAACTCTATTATGAAAACATCTTTAAGACTCAGAAAAATATTCAAAACCAAAAGTATGGGGCCTAAATTATACCAATATGTTCATAAAGCCCTTATAGCAGACCATACTCAAAAGGCTGGTAAAAAAATAAAACGAAAGGTTTAGAAGATAACTCACTAGCTATGCCCAAAGGTCAAGTAGGAGGGGCAGGTCAGATGGAAAATTATGGAACCCTATTCTAACTAGAAAGGGAGCCAAGTATCAAAGACCACTGGTACCATAAAACGAGGAAAAGCGGAAAAAGCAGTCGGGAACCCCTGTCCTCTCCATCGGTATGCCGACTCAGATTGAGCCTATGACCGGGGGTGAGTGTGACCCGGATCCAGCCTTCTTTTATAGTATGGCGAGCGCAGTTAATTGACTGCAGGTGAAAAATAATTCTCCCAAACAAGGACTGTAACTGCGCATGTGCCGGCTTGGATATATTAATTGGCCTCACTTGCGCACTGAGAAGGAGTATAAGAATTCATCGTAAGCCTCGAAAACTCCTAAAATGACTCACCAAGCGAACAGATAACAAACGTTGCTTACACAGTTCAAAGAAATGGCAATGATAAACATTGCTGCTCAGATAAAAGACAAATAGCGCCCAACTCGGGAAAATAGTGACGCGCATGCGTGTAAGTGAGGCAAGCGCCAGCGGCGGCTGTAATTCACTGTATACTAGCGCCTGCGCAAAAACGAGAAAGACACCTATGATGCTGTCACAAATAAAAAGCCTCTGGAAACTAACTCAACATATTCAGCTGATGGTGCACAGACACAAGCAGCTCAAACAGGTATGCAGAAACACATATGTGATCAGTACGATATATAAACAGTGAAAATACCGTAACGATAGTGAGCTCATGAGGTCTAAATCCAGTAAAGGCTCTTCTATAACGATCTAATATAAAGCATCTGTCGTCAGGAATAGATATGTGTCCATGCTTAATGCGCATGTAATGTAATGTGCAATACACAAACATATGTGTTAAATCTGTTGCATAAGTGTAGACCTAGAATCAACAAGTAGAAGAGAACAACCATTCTACAAGTAACAAACTACCAAAATGGAGGGGTGACACCATCTGCCGTAATTAGCCAAACCCGCAAAGACCCGTAAGTGACTAAAGTATCAATATGTAAGAAAATCTGTTTGGTAAAACTAGTAGCAGCAGACAGAAATAGGTAGTCAAGTGTAATTGAAAATTTCAGGACAACACTACTATAGTGAGACCCACGGAATCTAATCATTAAGACCTACACTGTCAGTCTGCAGTTTATGACCCACCATTGTTCTCGTCTGAACAAATAAGTTGTAAGATCAGTGATGTGCGGTGAGTTAAAGGTCTTTCCAAAACCGTCCACCTGAGATCTTGTGGACGGTGCTGGGCTGAAAGAAAATGGCTGGTCAGTTTAGTCGAGGCCTTTCTGCACCTGATGGTACTCTTATGTTCTAGAATACAAGTTTTTACTCTACGTGTGGTCATGCCCACGTATCAAAGAGCACAAGGGCAAATAATCAAGTGCAACAGATTGTCACTATTACAATTCATGTGGCAGTCAACAGCCACGGCCTAGATGATCCAATGCCAATCTCCGTAGTATGAGTCGTGTGTGGACATGCCGCACAGGACCCACAGGGAAAACGGCCCTGTACAGGAGGTAATCCCCACAGAGTGTCCTGCGGATTATTTCTGTTAGTGCGTGGACTTGTATGTACCAAGTGATCTTTAATATTGGTGCTACGTCTGAAAGCAAAAAGTGGGCGTGGTAGTGGGATGTGGCCAATGTTTAGGATTTTCCAATTGGACAGTATGCTCTTCTTGATTTTATTAGAAAAACTACAAAAAGTGTGGAAACATGTCAGTCTGTTTGTAGTTTCTTTAGGAGTACTAAGCTCCAATAGAACTGCCCTGTTGTTGTTGGATGCGCGTTTTAAGGACCTTTTCACAAGTCTCTTGGGGTAATGTCTGGCTCGTAGTTGGTCCGACAAATTCTGGGCATGTTCTTGATACTTAATAGTGGACGAACTGTTCCTCTTTATACGTAAAAATTGCCCAAATGGCAGATTATCTTGTAGGGCTTGGGGATGAAAACTCTCATAAGATAAGAGAGAGTTCCTGGCCATCGGTTTTTTGTATAGCTCAGTACTCAAGCCACCAACCAAAGGAGAAATCATAACATCCAGAAAGGGCAAGTGAGTCTTACTGTATTCACAGGTGAAATTCAAATATTCATTACAGTTGTTCAGCCAAGTCTTGAAGTCGGTGATGGATGTAGATGTGCCTCTCCAAATCAGCAGCACATTGATATATCTTTTCCATACACGTATATGGTCTCTGTATAGATTGTTGATGATGAAAATGTGCTCTTGTTCAAAAATGTGAACATAAAGGTTGGCCAGACTGGGGGCAACAACGCTCCCCATAGAAGTGCCAAACACTTGGAGGAAAAATTGATCTTCAAACTTTAAAAAGTTTTCTTTCATGGCCAATCTGGCACAATTGATGATAAAGGACACTGGCGTAATTGAGTCTGGAGATTTATTCAACAAGAGAGTCTCGATGGCAGAAAGAGTCTCATCCTGAGGAATGCACGTGTATAGTGATTCCACGTCAAAAGAGACGAAGAAATCACTTTCAATGGCAAAACTGAGATCATCTACTAGCCTAAGAACATCTTCAGTGTCCTTCAAGTAGGTAGGCAACTTTACTACCAAGGGCCTCAAAAAATGATCCACAAAGGTGGAAAGAGGTTCGAGTAGAGAACCTAATCCCGAAATGATTGGACGCCCAGGCGGAGGTCTCTGGCTCTTATGCACCTTGGGAAGTGCATAAAAGTATGGAACAGTGGGATAAGCTTTGATTAAAAAGGTAGCTTCATGGGTAGTTATCCAGTCGTTAGAACGTGCTCCTTCTACAAGGATCTTGATCTCCTGTTCCAATCTCTTAGTAGGGTCTTCTCTCAATGGTCTATAAAAACGCTTGTCTTCCAGTTGCCTCAGGCACTCCGTCCGATATGAGAAAGTATCCATTATAATGATAGCTCTCTCCTTGTCACCGGGTTTAATCGTTATAGTATCATCAGTGGTCAAGGATAGCATAGCCTGTCGTTCCTTCTTGGTTAAATTCTGATATTGCCTGCTATTACTGGCACAGATGCTAGTGACTTGTGAGGTCACCGCCTTTTCAAAAGTTAGAACCTGAGGGGGAACCTGACTGGCAAGAGGATTAAATGTTGATTTGTTTGTAAGACCGGTACTGGTGTCCACCTCCTCAGTAACATCCAGAGATTTATCTCTGAAGAAAAAATTTAGACGGATCTTGCGAAAAAATTGGGCAAGTTCTCGATTGATCTCAAAAGTGTCACCCCGATGAGAGGGTACAAAGCCAAGTCCTTTATTGAGGAGGGCTAGTTCGTCTGTGGTCAAGACCCTGCTGCTCAAGTTGATAACTAGATCTTCTCAGAGCTCGGTCCTGCTTGGGCTTCTGTCATGCTCCGGGTGGAGCGAGCTGGCGGGTTGTCTGCCCAATGTACCTGGGCCTGTTGTTATCGCCTTTTGCCTCTGGATCTCCATCGGCCAAACCCTAAAAAAGGCTGATTAGGGTACATCTGGGGTTGAGGCTGATAACGAAATAGGTGCCCATGCGTTGGAAAAGGTGGATAATTGAGAGGTCCAGGTGAACACCATTGCGAAGGCGGTATTTGTTGAGGGCCGGTTCGGTAGCCTCTCCAGTTACCTCTGCTTCTTCGGGCATACCCTCTGCTCAATGGATCGCCTTGGTTAGAGGTGTCCGAATCACTGGACCATTCATCGCTGCCTGACGTGGAGTAGTTTGACCGGTACCTGCGACCTTGTTGATTGTATTGAGGGGGCACATATTCCGCACTAGTGTACGGATACACTTTCTCCATCGAAAAGCGCGCAAGATAATTTTTTACATTGTTGATCTTTGACGTCAGTACAGAGTCTTTGAACTCTTTGTTGTTCTTATTGCTCTCCTCATTCTGTTTCTTAAACAATGAACCTGACAAAGTTACTTTGATCTGAGACTCTAAGGCCTGTATCTCAATTAAAATGGTGTCCGCGATTCGCTTGGCTGTATTGATAATGAGAATCATTATCTTAAAGATTGGTCATTGGTGGCCTGGCGGTGTACCTGCGATTGGCTAATTCTCATTATCAATACAGCCAAGCGAAGTGAATCGCGGCCACCATTTTAATTGAGATACAGGCCTTAGAGTCTCAGATCAAAGTAACTTAGTGATTAATTGGTGGGGATTAAATCCTATGTGGTCTTTAAAATTTCTCTAGGACCCTCCAGCTTTGAACCGTTTTTTGTTTGGTAATGCAATAGTATCACCTAATGCTAATAAGCTCTTACAAAAAATACTGTCAAAGATCACGAAATCAATCTTCAGCTTCTGGTCACTAAATCAAACGTAATTGACTGCAAACCAAGAATCAATAAAAAATCAGAGATGGATTTCTAAATCTAAATTCTGCTATAGATCACTTCATCTGTAAAGGTTTAGATCAGGGTTACTCTCAAACTTTCTGTCGGGGGCCAAAATTACAGTGTGGTTAGTGACCGAGGGCCGCACTGGTAGGGGTGGAGTCAGTGGGGGGCGGGATCAGTGGGGGGCGGAGCTACAGTAAAAAAACAAAACCTTACAATAAACTAAAGATAAGCTATCGCTGGGCCCATGTTTGTTTGCCTTTGGCCTTTCCAACCAACATGCTACCTTTCTGGACTGACTTTGCTCGGTGCAATCTAAGCGTCTATATGTGTAAATCCTTTGGGCAGTTTATGCTGTTCGCATTCCTTTGCACGTTTGTTTATAAATTAAAAATGAACAGCATAAATAGCAGGGCTCGTTTATGGCTGAAGGAATTCTTTGCATAACACTACATTGCGTCAGTAATGAGCTTGAACCCAGACTGACCTCTCCTCCTTCGAAGCAGCACGCAAGCAAGCTAGGATTTATTGCAAGAGACTGACTCGCGCCCCCTGGCCCGTTTTAGTACAATGATTGCATGTCAGCTTCACGTCAGTGTCCAGTTTGAAGAGCAGTTTTCAGTGCACGGCCTCTCCCGACACCACTGTAGTTCATGAAACTGTTGCACATACATGTTAAAGTCAAACTCCGTCTGCACACATGCATAAGCATCATTAAAATGGTGGTAAACTGAAAACCAGGACAGCACCGTCTTGTGAATTCATCACTGACAAACATACCTGTGCAGGCAAAGATTTTCCGGGCTGCTGTGAAGGTTCTCCGGGGCTGCAGGCTGGAAGGATGTCGTAAACAGGGACACAGGAAGCTCACCAAAAGGTCCTTTAAAAGTCAGCTGTAACTAGCGCTAGTTACAGCTGACTTTTAAAGGGCCTGAGCTTCGCGCCCGGGTCCGTGTCCATGTGTGACGTCAGAGGCAGGCAGGCCAATGAGAGGCAAGCAGTCTGCAGAGACGATGGCCTCAGGAGGAAACGTTGTGAATACGTATTCAAGCGTATTCGCAACGTTTGCTCCTGCGGCCATCTTCCCTGTTTAGGAACTGCGGGCGGCAGAGTGTAATCCAGGGTTACTCATACACTACACTGTAATCGGTCCGCGGGCCGCCAATGAAGGCCGGGCGGGCCGCCAGCGGCCCGCGGGCCGTACTATGAGTAACCCTGGTTTAGATAAATGATCAGCTTCAGATCACTGAAATAAGTTTGAAAAAAGCTGTGGATCAGTAACTCAATTAAGTTATCAGCGTCAGGTTACTAGAAAACACGTTGATTGGGAAACACATTAATATTCTGTGAAACATAAAATTCCAGTTCAGAAATCTTGAAACAATTGGCACTGATCCTTGTTATTTTTGTACGTTACTACAAAGCAAGTCTTCTTTGAACTGAGCCAACATTAGTCCGTTACATAGGAATTTGTGGTTTGCTTTTTACGTGCCATTTTCACATGGCCATCCAGTTAAAAGATTTGCAAAAAACCTTTCTAGCTCCTGGAGAAAACTTGCGTTTTAAAATTGCTGATTCAGAAGTCTCCTCAGGATTTAGAACTGGAAAGCATTCTCCTTTTTTCGGGGAATTCCTGCCTACATGGAACCTGATGGGCCAAAATTAGTGACCTCTTCATGAAGAGCTGCGAGTCGCGTCCCACCGGGCCATCTGTCCCATTTAATGTGCAGGCAATGCAAAATATAAAAATTCCAGGGAAATGGAACAAATCCACTATCATGTGTTGGAGATGGGGAGATGAAGAAGCGGGGCGGCTTCAGCAAAGGAGCTTGCCTTGGAAGCATGTGTGCCAGTTCCCTCACCTTTCGCCAACTTAGCGGTTGGGTTACAATTTCTTTCTGTGGCAGCAGCTGGACCAAAATAGGACCTGCATAGAAAAGAAAAGCTGTGCTTCATCAGACAGTGTTCAGGCTCCCCTAACCATAAAGTAAGCAGCTATAGAGGGGCTAAGCCTGAATCCACCAGGAAATGGTTCAAGCAGCACACTGAGGAAGTCTGAGGGGTGTTGGGAGCTAGCAACCAGAGAATGCTCCCTTTTTAGGTCTTGCCTGCACAGTGCTTGCATTGTACATTGAGAAATCTACTGTTTTAATACAAACTTAAAAGGGAATAACATCCAGCCTCCTCTCGTTTTTGGCTTTTCATTGGTTCCTGTGCGTGCCACCTACCTTTCCTCAATTACTATTGGCTGTAGCATATGTTCCTGCATTTACCAATGCTTGTTCCTCATCTGCTTCTCTTATCAGTTTCCCGCTGCCAAAATACTGTTAACATCCGCTTTGGTTGAACTATATTTTCATAATATTTTACCTTTTAGTCTTACAGCATATTTATATAACAATTTATCACCAGGAGAAATTAAGTGATTTGCACAGAACCACAGGATGTTGGGCAGCTTTGCCGAGACTCAAACCAGGATCCCCAGCTCTTGAATCAGCACCTCTGCTTGCTCTGCCACATCCTATCCGCTCCTGAGTCATCTGCCAGGGAGCTTTTTACTTCTGCCAGACCATGACTGATGAAAACAGCTCTTTGTTTATTCCATAGGTGAAACTGTTGCATTACCAATGCTTGTTTGGCCTGTAACAGCAGCTATGACTCGCAAAGGAAGCATTCTGATTGGTTGGTCATTGCCAAATGCTCTACTTTAGCAGCTTACAGACAATAAATGAACTTTCCTATTGTTAGTTTATCTATAGGTGGCAGCTTAATCACCTAGATCGCTAAATGAGATTGTGCATGTTCAACTGAAATATGATCAATCATGTTTTTCCAAAGGAAGCAATAAATCCTTATTTGCAATATAACCTTAGATGTGAACGCTAACATTGATGGGATCCAAAGCTGGCTTCTCTTCTGCCGCTGCTCTTTAAAGCTTACAATTGATCTTTTACAACAATTTCAATTCTCCAAATTGGAATTATAAATAAACATGATAGGACTCAGGCCCACCAGTAAGAGGTGCTTCTAAGTGATTACATTGAAACTGAAACCAGCACTTCTATGGCAGTTCACTGAAAACAACATGCCTCACCTCTATAAATGGAAAACCCACCAATGTTGGTCACCTTTATCAGAAATATGGAAATCATACTTGATCCACTCATTCCAACCACACATTGATGACCCATCTGAAGAGATTCAATATTAACTCTTACTATGATGGAAAGTGCTGTTGCTCTACACCACCAACCACAATGATGCTTGTTGTGCAGTGTGATATTGAGTAAACTAAGTGTTTTTGTAGTATCATTTTTATTGCCCTTTTCCAAATTAATTGAAATAATATCTAACACAAAAAAGAGCTGGAGCAATTATTTGATTAAAGAAAATGTGATCGAATAATGGCACTTTCAAAACTGCCTGCATGATAAACAGTTCCAGTGCTGCTTGAAACGGTAAGGAGCTGTGTAGCTGCCCTGAGGGTAAATTGAGCAGCCTGGACACAAATGGAACAGCCAGACAGCAAAATAAAAAATAGTTCCTTTAAATATTGTGTGCATGCGTGTGGGTGAGAGTATTTGTCTGTGAGAGACATATCATGTATATATGTGAGCCTGTGTCTTTGTGTGTGGATGTGTGTGTCTGAGTGAAAGTGAGAGAGATTAAGTGATGGAGTGAGTGACAGTGAGTGACAATGAGCATGACTGAGCCAGAGTGAGTGGGTAAGAGTGAGTGTGAATGACAATGAAGACTGAAAAATGAGGGAGAGAGTAAGAATGACTGTAAGTGAGAGAGACTGAGTAAATGTGAATGATTGAGAGTGAGTGGGAAGAAATGAGAATGGGAGAGTGGGCATGGGTCAGAATGAGTGAGTGCATTTGACAGCTACTAAGACTGCGAATGAGTAACAATGAGTGAGAGTGAGAATGAGTGAGAGTAGGAGAATGAGCAAGAATGAATGAGTGAAAATGAGTGTGATGGAGTGTTAATGAGAACAAACATGTATGAGAATAAAAGAGAGCGAATGACAGTGAGTGTAACTATGAGTGAGAAAATGTGAGTCAGAAAGATTAAGAACAAATGAGGCTGAGTGAGAACAAATGAGTCAAAGTAAGTGAGAATAAGTTAGACTAAGTGAAAATGAATGAGAGTAAACATGGTTACGAATGAGAATAAGTAAATACGAAAAAATGCAACTAAGTGAGAAGAAGTGATTGAGAGTAAGAGTAACTGCTTGTGAGTGCTAATGCAAGTTAGTGAGAGTAAGTGAATGCAGGTAGGCATAATGATTGAGAGAACAGTAGGAAGGAGTGAGACAAAAATATGTGTGAGTGAGGGACTGTAAGTGAGCATGAGGGAGTGAGTGTGAGTGAGTGAATGTACCTAAGCACAAGTGAGTGAGAATGTACTGTTTGCTTGCATGCTTGCTGAAGCATATGCTAGCAGTTGTCCCTGTCATCCTGAAGGTAATTATTGGCTTACAAAGTCACTCAATGCTAAAAATGCTGGCTCTGGCTTATTGGAGGCACATCATAGCATAGCAGCACATGTGAAAAAATACTGGCAGAGAAGAGGTAATATTTAGTACAGGAATAATAGAGGTAATACTTGGTACCAGCATACTTTAGGTAATATGTGGTACTGGCGCAATATTTGGCATATACACCACCTCTGGCAAAATGTTGGTCGGTTCTGGGTATATGGGCCATCTATTTAAAAATACCTACATTTGCATACTGGGGGCTTTTCTTAGTATATGGGGAACCCATCCAAAATGCTTGCATTGTTACATCTCAAGCGGTTCTTGGAATATGAGAGGACAACCAATTACATTTTGGAAAGAAGCAACAGTGCCAAAATGCTGACCCTGACATACTAGAAATAGTATTTAACATAAGGCTCAACTATTGTATATGGACACCACAAACAGTGTAATATTGGCACTTGCATACTGCATGAATTGTTTGCCATCATGGGACACCCATGGCAAATGGGGCACACACAATTAAAATGCCGTCCCTGGCACAATGACGGTAATTGTCTGAGAAATGTGTGTGCCCTCAGTATATTTAAAAAAGTTAATTGGATCAACTTCTTGGAGGCTTCAGTTTTCATTGGTTTGGCTCATCATGAAAGGACTTGACTATATAATCAGTGCTTTTTTTTTATCTCGTAGGGCTTTTGAGCAAATTTATGTGAAAATTGTGCTTTAAAATGCACTACTTTACCTAATTTTTTCAAAACGCTTCCAGTGAGAGAAAAGTCCTTCCCTGACCCTAAGCCCTCTGAAAAGATGTCATGCTCACTTGCTTCACTGGAATTTGAGCCAAATTGTATGTTCCACAAGTGTCAAAGGTCAAAAGCGACCACTGTTAGATGCCACATATGCTCACATACTTTAGATCACAGACTATGTTCTGTAATACAGGGTCTATTACATCTAATTTGAAGTCATGGTCTATTTTATAAAAATGTGCAAAAGAAAGGTGAAATTGCAATTGGAAGAAAAATTTAAAATCATGTTGAAATGAAGATGTTTGGGAAGAGATAGCATGAAGAAGGGGTGAGCCATTGGATCATGAGAGTACAGTGGAAAGCAAGAGAGGTTCGGTGATCTTCTCCTAAGAGCACAATAGTATGAGAAAATAAAATAGTGGAAGGGAGAGGGCCAGTGGAAAATGGCGGAATGAAGGTGGTGAACTGGAAGGCAAGTTGACAAAAGGTTAGCATCAGAAAATCTGCTAACCAAAGCAAATTGACAAACAAAACCAGATGATATCAAATAAAAATTCATCAGAGCTAGTTAATCTGCGTGGGTCGGTCAGAAAGGCAGTTTGTTGAGTTATTGAATTGTTTTTTAGGATCATATAGAACCTCAAAGGGAAGCATGGATTTTCTGATCTGCCAAAATCTCATCTCAAGTGCTTTCTAAAATGAAATTGCATATCTAGGGTACCTTCCACTTTTTCAATAAGGGAGTGGACCTGTGCCCAGACAGAGTAGTGAACAATAGTAGGTTCTGCTCTCGGTGCTGCCTTTTAGGTGAAAAGGAGAGCAATATTATACTACTTCAATCTAGACAGACACAGAATTAAAAATGTGTTTCCCTAGACATGATGCCTACCGATTAATGTTTTACACTTATATGGAAGCCAAAAACGAAAAAAAATTAAAAATGCCTGAATTAATATCAGGCAATTACTCTTGGCTTCATATCAGTAAATTGTCTTGTTGTCCACTAGGAGAATCGTAGTGCCAAAATAACCATATGCAAATCAGTATTGGTCCTTGTTAGAAATTGGGGTCTCTAGTTGGCAGAGGTAGGTACCTTTTGTCCAAATAGGGACCCTTGCTTCTAGTCAGGGTAAGGGGGATACACACTTTAGATAACCCCTGCTCACCCCCTTGGTAGCTTGGCACAAGCTAACAGGCTTATCCCAAAGGCAATGTGTAAAGTATTGTACCAACACTCTCAGTAACACAGTGAAAACACCACACTAGTTTAGAAAAATAAAGTATGTTTATCTGAACTAAACAAGACCAAAACAACAAAAATCCAACCTACACAGTTAAAAATATGACTTTAAAAAGGTTTCAAGAACTTGTAGCACAGAAAACTATGGATGTGTCACTTTTAAGTACCAGTAGATGCATCAAATTTCCAAAGCCAAACAGCTGCAGAGTCTGAAAACAAACATGATTTAAGACATATTCTTTTATCTTGTTCTTTTAAGTCCCTTTCTTTACCTTCTGCATGCAAGGAAGCGCCTTTCCAACTGAGCAATTCAAAGACTGTCAAATATGTTGCAATATGGCGCTGTTAAATATATATTTCTGTAAAAGTTATCATAGTCCTTGGTTTACCTTGATCTGTTATCACCTGAGCAACACTCATAATTAGCTAACATAGTTTTCAAAGTCACGTATTGAAATCTAGCTGTGATGAAACGCATGCACTATCCTGCACGCATACTGCACTCTGCTAGCACACTATGCCAATGAGAGCCATTACTGATTAATTTTAAATCAGTTTGACTTTCCCATGGCATCAGTACTGAATCGTCGTGCGTCAGTGATGTTAACCCCTGAAAGAGCAGCGGCACCTGGCACTTATCCGCTGGCATCATTACAAGAAGGGACTCTAATAATGCCAATTTGGCCGGGTAATTTGCCCCCCTCTGTTACATTTCCCACCTGCAGTTACGATGAACGCTTGGTATCCAAGGAAGTGATTGAGCGCACTTAGGCAGCGCCAGCGCCTTCCTGCACGCGCACTTGTGCAGGGCCGCGCGTGCAGCAGGACACTGGGCTTAGTTCAATTTAGCAGCGGGCTCTTTTCTACAGCCAAGCCATTAAGACATATAAAAGAGAGAAAAAACAGAATTGGGGCAGATCACAAAGGGTTCCTTATTGTGCACGGATGAACAATGACTTGAAAGATACCTTTGAGCCTTGGAAAGAAAGAATTGACTGCGTCGGTCAAAGGCATCCTCTATTTTTACAGCACCAACGTTTCTTAAGGAGTGCATCAAAGGCGTCCATCTGGCTTTCTGCCATAAAAATCCTGCTTCTCAATGTTACATCTTTATATTTAACTATTTGTTTCATTGTGCAATTTATTTTTATATTTTTTGTTTTATACATAGCAGCAAAGCAGTTTCCCAAAAATGTTGACACTTTTTTTTAACTTCTAGCAAGCATGAAGAGACGTGCTGTGATGTCACTGTCCTCTGCTGTCAGGCGTTTCTACTACTGCTGGAGCCGAACGTACCAAAACGACAGATGCCACTTTGGATTAGTCCACACTGAACGGGAAATATTAAATGGAAAAAGCTAAACGTTACTCTCGGTGCGTCAACATCGGAACTGTCACCTTTTACACAATGTGAAGGATTCCCCATTATGGCGTCTGTCTGACTCCCGCTCCCTCGCCCCTCAACAACTCTATCCTCTCCCCGAGTTAATCCTCTCCGCCATGTCTTTGTGGACTGGCCAAAATCAGGATGACCGCTGTGCTCTGAAAAACACGGTAGCTATGGTGGCTACTTCCTTTCCTGTGGCCAGTGTGTGCTGTTGTCTGTGAATTTCAGCAATAAACTATAGTATTTACATACTGTCTCAACTTTAGATCCACTTGCTGATACGTACTCTGTGGTGTTTACTCGGGGTCCACTGAAGGTTCTAGAAAATAGCCCGATGGTGACATCACTGTTCAGCACAGTGTGGCCTAAGAATTGGGTCTTGGCCACCCAAATCTGGGCTCCTCATCCCTTAACCCTATGTGTTGAATACAGGCAACAAACATCTCGCAAAGAAGCTTTTCAACTGTAGCCTCTAGTGAACAGTACTAAGGCAAGCAGAGGACTCTTTGACCACGATTTATTAGCACTTCACACTGGGTTTAGATAACAAACATGACACAACACTGGTGTAATGTGTTGGATTTACTATCCAATGCTAATCAGGAATTACATTTGAAAGTTCCTTAAAGTAACGTAAAATTGTCCAAAGCGCTACTTTGAGTCAAGAGCGCATTCAATAGATGAAACATGGCCTTTCCCATGTAACCACCCCCAGGTTTTGACATAGATCCGTCTACTAATATTTGTTGACAGAGCTTTTCACCAAAAATGTATACCTCCTCAAGGCAGGTCTAATGAGGAGAAATGTTTTCATTTCTCCTTATGTGTTTCAATTTCCCATGTGTGCTGTATTGTCCAGCACGCATACAAAGCAGGAACAGTTTGAAAGGATTGTTTTTGTACTGAATGGGTCTCTTCCCAGTATAAAACCTATGCTTCAGAGAACACACATACCCTTGCGTTATGGCACAAGGGTGTGTTGAGGTTCTGGACTTTTAAGAGTCCAGAGGTGTCAGGGAAACAACACCCGAAGACCCCTGAGTTCCTCCTGTCCCGGTGCACAAATAAACAGAGACACGGGCTTCTCGATGGTGGCGTCAAAGACCAAGGTTTATTTACTGCAGGGACACAGAAATCATAGGAACCACACAGAGGCAGAATCTACGAGACTGTTCGAATTGCATTAAGTGGGTTACTCTTTAAATACACGCAAAATGTCTTTAGGCTACATTACACGAATATTTCTCATGCCCAACCCGTTATCCCAAACAAACAGTAAATTTGACATTAAACAATAATTAGTTGTAGGTTTCCGGTATTCGATCAGGTCCTCTCGACAGTTTTCCATTCTTTGCCCGATCCTCCCCATCATAAAAATCGTAACCTCCCCATTGTAAAAGCCCAGAAGGAAAGGAGCAGAGCCAGGTGCAAAGGATTGAAATGTAGGATAAGAGGTGTTTATGGATCATAAACGGGCATGGCTACCGTCTTCGGCCTTTCAGTCAGGACAACGGACACGAGAACCAGTACAGCAGGACTGGCCTCAGGCAAGGGAGGTAGCTTGATTCTTCCTAGTCATGCAGCGTCAGCCTTTCTCGGGGCTCGAGCTTACGTGTCCTTAACAAGGTGACTCTGCCGGGGTCATCGTCCGTTCATTGACTATGTGAGGGCAAGAAACAAAATGGATGCCGTAACTAAAATGGATGCCACGACTTTACCACAGAATGCCCTATTTCTCCGTGAATTCATGCTAGTTGCGTAGCGAAAACACTGTCATGCATGTAATGGATCATTTGCGGTTCATTGGTACCGAAATCGTGTCAGTACTACGATACCGAATTCACGGGTTCGGATCGCTACAGAACCTCAGACCGTCCTTTTGCCCTTACATAGGCAATAACTCACTCTATGTCAGAATCCATTTCTATGTTCATCAGGTCACTGATATGTTGTTGGAGCATTACTCTATCCCGTGGCGTATCTCTAAAAACAGGTGGTCTTCTTACGCATGTATTACATAAGGCAGGACCACACTGAACAATGAGACAGCACGAAAATAAAAATACTAATGCAACACCAGTGACTATCAGAACCTTCCATCCCCACGCAGACAACAGGCTCCAGAACCATCCCATTAATGACCAGTCACCTTCCTCTACATGAATAGAGTCAGAGATCTTATGTAACTTAGAGATGGCCTTGTACACCGTTGGCGCATTATCTGGAATAAAAACGCAGCAACTTGATTGGATCATCTTACATACTCCACCTCGATCTGCAAGTAACACGTCAAGGACCATACGGTTCTGTAACATCATGAGGCGATCCGCTTGAAGCTCAGCTGTCAGGTTACTAAGAGCACCCGCCGTTTCAGTGATAGTGGATTCAACTACCCGTGTTAATTGACGTAAGTTTCTACTGTTGGCCATAGGCCCCCAGAACGGGAGGAAACCTTTGAAGAAGTCTCCTGCTTCTTGGCCAGCAGTATCTTCTTTACTGAAAACACCTCTCACAACTCTAGTTTTGTGATAGTCCGGTGCAGCAGTATATGTCGGAGGTAACAGTTGAGCGATGTAACATGAGCCTGAGAAGTCAGCAGGCAGCCATGTGTATGCTCTGTCTTGGCAAACAAAATAGGTACCCTTAGCAGCTAAGAATGCAGGGGAAGACTGTGAGGGGAAAACATATGTTTCGATACAGTCACTTTTCCCTAGTCGAGCTTTCGGATTCCTCCCAGTTCCTTGCAAACAGACTTGACCTTGGTGGGGTACGACCCAGATCGGAGTTGAGCTCTTACGTTTGTTCTCACCCAGAGTAATGCCATATTCCGTAACATTCCAACCCATGTAAACTCGCAATTCATCCTTGGGAATGAACGGAGTATTATTGACATCTCTCACCATGTCAGTGATTCCTTTTACCAAGGCTCTATTAGCAGAGTTATACCGGGTGGAACGCGGAGGTCGTGGAGGATAGGTCTCTAGGGCATAAGCGAACATGGTCTGAAATGCCCAGAATGATCCATTATAACTAAAAGGCAGGACCAGATAGGGGATGCCCTTGTCCATGGTATGTGGTATCAAACCACACACCCAGCAGTTTGTTGTATTAACCACTAGTTGATGTTGGTGCAAGAGTTGAATGAAAGTGTTATTTATAAACTCAGAGCGTCGAGCTTGCTCGTGGGCAGGAAAAGGATGGAAAGAATGAAGAGAAACAACAGTCGGAGAAACAGGAGCATGGGGAGATACTGTAGATGCAACAGGTGTAAAGATCAACTGAATACCAAAAATAATTCCGCCTACCAAAGTTATTAAGACAATCAGAAGTGTCAGAGTACATTGCATTAGGAAACATTTACTGTACAATATGTCATATAATTTCGTCTTGTGCACATTTATGACATTAACCCGTCGCAGTTCAGGAAGCTCCATCTTCTACAACCGTTCGCAACGGATGGTTTGTACCTGTAAAAAACTTGCCTCTGTTTATCCTGGGAGTTCCCAAGACAAACAAAAAAACCGACCTAGTGTCTGATTCCCTGCAAATTAAAACAAGGCACACGTTACGACCCTACGGTAACCCAGATGGCAAGGTGAGAGAAACAATAAAAAAAAACAAAAAGATAAAAATTTTGAGCAAACTTCCTGACTGAATGGAATGCAGTAAGATCAAAACAGTTTTCAAACAGAAGGGTAATTATGCAATGTCATTAGTTCATAACATGAGAACGTAGATTATATCTGTACTTTCCGGGTCTTGTCTGGTCTTGAAATAGCTGGTCTACAGGTACGGAAATGTTCGACTCCACAGGTGACAAATGTTCACTTTGTACAATACTCGGTTCAGGATTCAAAGGAGCGGTTCCTGCTGGGGTGTCAAAGTTCTGTGTTTCCGTTCGTGGGTGGTCCGTTATGTACTCTGCATCACTGAAAGGGATGTGCCTAGGAACAGGTTCTGTCTCGGATACACCAATTCCCTGTCTAACCCAGTTATCATAGGGGAGTGGAAGAGGGACACGCTTCGTATGGCTGGCGTGCACCCAATTTTTCCTTCCAGCTAGGCGTACTGCAGTTCTTGTTGTGAGGAGGACCTGAAACGGACCCACGAATCTTGGCTGGAGGTTCCGAGTACGTTCAAAGTTCCGAACTACCACTTGGTCGCCTGGTTTCAACGTGTGGCCTGGACTCTCCGGCAGTTTAGGCAAGGATTCGAATACCTGTTGATGAATAAGGCTCAATTTAGCAGTCAGATCATGAAGGTAATCAATCAACATTGGGTATTCAATCTGTTTGAATTCCTTTGGCCTAGGGACTCCCCAAACATTAGCAGGGCGGCCGAACACAATCTCATATGGGCTAAGCCCTACTCGAGAGTGTACAGTCGCTCTGGTGGACAGTAAAGCTAAAGGCAGTGCGTCTGGCCAAGAGAGACCAGTGGAAGCTTGAATTTTCGCAAGTTTCAGCTTCAGGGTGCCATTGTACCCTTCAACCAAACCCGCTGATTGTGGGTGATTCGCACTGTGGTATTTTTAGGAAATACCCAGACCCGCACACACACTCTTCATAACTTTCCCTACAAACTCACTTCCATTGTCCGACCAAACAATCCGCGGCATACCATACCTGGGGAAGTATTCTTTTAGGAGGATTTTGGCAGTGGACATAGCAGTGTTGTCCTTTAACGGATATGCCTCAATCCATCTTGAGAAGGCACAGACTACCACTAGGACGTATTTAAGATTGTTACACCTATCCATGTGGATATAATCCAACTGAATCACTTCAAAGGGACAAGAAGGGGGAGCAAAATGGCCAGTTGGGGTTGGGGTTCCCTTGCCAGGATTATGCATCAGGCATACCATGCAATTTTTCACCACTCTTTCTGCACACTTAGTAATTCCATCGTTCTTCCATACTGGAGCTAACATTCTACAGATCCCTTTCGAACTGATGTGCGCCGCTCCATGCGCCATCGTGACTACTGCAAGTACATACGCATCAGGTAACATCCAACGCTGCTGCTCAGACAAATCGACCCAACATCCACTTGAATCCATTTTGCCCGTTTTCTCCTTCCATTCATTCTTCTCATTTTCAGTTGCTTCATTCTGGATTGTTTTCACACTTTCAATCGTATTCTCACACATTCCTGATTCCGCAATCCATCTTGCAGACGTTGCAACGTACATTCGGCTCGTTATGTTCTTGGCCGTTTCTTTAGCGACCTCATCAGCAAACGCATTCCCACGGCCAACATCATCCGTAATCTTCCGATGTGCACTGCACTTCACAATTGCAACTTCATTCGGTAGAGTCAGGGATTCCAATAGATCGCTGACTAACTGTCCATGTTGGATCTTAGTCCCATGGGACGTGAGAAAACCTCTTTCTCTCCAGAGACGCCCAAAATTGTGTGCAACGCCGAAGGCGTATTGGCTATCAGTAAACACATTCACTCTCTTTCCCTCAGCTAAAACACACGCTCTTGTTAGTGCAATTAATTCTGCAGCTTGGGCGGAATTCTGACCTACTCTTGCAGTCTCAACAATCGTACTCAAAGTCGTAACTGCATATGCGGCCGTCACATCGCCATTCTGTAGTTTGAAACACGACCCATCGACATATAAAGTGCCGTCTGGGTCTAGTAACGGAGTGTCTTTTAAATCAATCCTACCTTTTGTTTCTTCCTCAGTTCTGAAACAACAATCATGGGGCTCTGAATCACTCGACTCCTGAGTAGTCGGCAACAGTGTTGCTGGATTCAATATGTTGCATCGCTTGATCTGAATGTGACTTGCCAAAAGCGTCAGCTCATAGCCTGATAGTCTAGCACTGGTGAGGTGCTGAGTTTTCGTTCGATTCATGAGTGTATCTACAGCATGTGGAACCATGACTACTAACATGTTGTTCATGACTAGTCCAGCAGACTGTCGAATAGACACTGCAGCTGCTGCTGTAGCTCTCAAACAACTTGGCAACGCTCTGGCTACCGGATCTAATGTGGATGAGAAATATGCACAAGGCCGCTGTTTGTCACCAAATTGTTGCGTTAATACACTCAATGCACAACCTTCTCTTTCATGGACATATAGAGTAAACGGCTTACTGTAGTCAGGAGTACCCAACACAGGAGCTGAACACAGCGCATCACGTAAGTCAGAGAAGCTCTGTTGACATTCATCAGACCATGGCAAAGGGCTCGGAACACCTTTTCCAGTCAGGGCTACCAATGGTTTCGCCATGAGAGAAAAATTTGGGATCCATTGCCTACAGTATGACGTAATACCCAAAAACGCACGCACTTCTCTCTGTGTGTTTGGTACAGTCATCTGTGAAATTGCTTTGATTCTCTCTGGGGTCAACCTTCTTCCCTCCTTTGACAAAAGATGACCTAAGTAGGTCACTTCTTGGCAACAATATTGCAGTTTAGAAGGTGACACCTTGTGATGTAAGTCTGACAAATGACGCAACAAAGAAATTGTAGCTGCTTTGCAAGTTTCCTTGTCATCAGCGGCTAGTAAAAGATCGTCTACGTATTGGATCAGAGCAACACCATGAGGGAGTACAAGGGCATCTAATTGACTCTTCAATGCTTGGCTGTAAATTGAAGGGCTTTCACAATAACCTTGTGGAGCGCGTTTGAATCTGAAACTGCGACCTCCTAAGGAGAAACCAAAAATGTCTCTACTTTCCTCGGCTATGGGAATGCTGAAAAAGGCATTTTTCAAGTCGATCACTGTAAACCATGAAGCTGAGGCAGGAATCAACGTCAGTAATGCAGTGATATCTGGGACTACAGGAAACTGTGGAATCACTATTTTGTTAACTTCTCTGAGGTCAATCACAAATCTGTAAATTGGAGGTTTGGAAGGGTCAGTACGTTTCAAAATCGGCAGAACAGGACTATTGCAGACGTTTCCTCTAGTTTCCTCAATCACATCTTTCTGTATTAAGTCTTTCACAATCAGCAAGAGTGCTCGTTCACCTTCATTCGAAATCCGATACTGTGGGATTCGTGGGAATTTAACATTAGCTTTCAGACTTACCACATAAGGGGGAATTTCCAAGAGGCCTACATCATTAGGACCAGTCGCCCAAAGAGTATCAGGGAGAGAACGCAGCTCCGGTGGGAGCTTGTCCATCGACATATACATTGGAGAGATGACTCGTTTGCCTAATGTGAGCTGTACTCCCGAAGGAGAACAGTACAGTGTCGCGCGCAGGCGTTTCAACAGATCTAAACCAAGCAGATTCTCATTACAACCGGTTGTTAGGATAAGGGGTGCTTCTAGTTCGCATGGCCCAACAGATATTGACAAAGGACTAGAAACAGGATTGTGAACAGGGGCGCCTGAGAATCCTACCGAAGTGTTCGTTAAGCCAGACAAAGGTGCGCCAGGGAGTTTCGCATGCATAATTGAACTTTTTGCCGCACCAGTATCCAACAGAAACGGTTCGACCACGCCTGAGGTAACTACTGCGACATAAGGTCCACTCTGATCAACTGGAACTGATACTACTCCCTCTCTTTGCCTGCGGCTGTCCTAGTGCTCGCTTCTTTGAATGTCTTCATTATGATCATAGTAATCTCCAACATGATACTGTGGAGATCTACCTGGTTGCGTAGGTTGTATATTTCGTTGATCAAAATAATTCGATTGGCGATCAGTCTGTGGTGTCATCGTACCACGCCCTCTACCTCTAGGAGCTTGCATAAACCCAACATTACCTCTCTGAGCTGGGACACCACTAGTTTGTGGGTGCAATACTGGGCACTCATTCTTATAATGACCCTCCTTTTTACAATAAGCACACTGATTCCATGCTAACTGTTGTCGGGGAAAACCATAATTAAATCTTTGGGCCGTCCCTTGCTGGAATTGTGGCTGTGGCTGAAACTGGGGTCGCTGCTGTGAATCTGACTGATTCGAACGAGGCGGATACGCCTGTTGCAGAAGAACTTTGGTCTTTAGATCTTTCGTTTTCTTTTCTGACTTTTCCTTCTCTTCTTTCTCTCTATTCTCGTAATACTGAGCAGTTGCAAGTATCTGTGCTGTCGTCGATACTGCCCATGCACTTTCAGAATCCTTTAACTTGTTACTAAGCTCAGGTAGTAAATTAAACACGAACTTGTCGACAAACAATCTCTGGCCTCCCTCAGTACTCATATCTTGCCCACTGTGATCTACGAAGGTCTCTTCAAATCTAGTGAAGAAGTCAGAGACGCTTTCGTCCTTCTTTTGCTTGCATGCCGATAATTTATCCCAATTGACTCGTAACGCTGGCATCAGCGTTTTCATCAGAGTAATTATTCTGCCAGGTAAAGCAGCAATCAGAGGTTCAGGTTTAGCACCGCCAACTTGTTGCGCATCTGCCGCTATAATAGCTGCCCAATCACCTCCTAAGGCGACTGGGTGGTTTTCTTGCCGAATTTTGGCCCATATAGGCTGTGGCACCACATTACCAAACAACATTTCAATGTCTGCCAAATTCATGATACACGCTTGAACTGTCTGCGTTAACTCTTTGTAATAACCAGCAGGATTTTTACGTGGGTCTGGTAACGCTTGTTTTACGGCTAACACTTCGGCCCGTTTCCAAGGGATGTGTATCCACACTCTCTGGAAATGTGCCGGGGCAGCGACAATATTATTAGCCCCATCAGCTGGAACTGCATCACGCCATATCGGTGGAACTTCCCTCATCGGATATTGTCCTCGTCGTTTCCTAGTAGTAATCGGTGAACCATCAGGGTCTCTTGTCGCTCGAAGAGGGGACTCATCCCTATAAGCTAAAATCAGTTCTATCGCTCCCCTTACTTCTGGACCTATCACCATTCCTGCGGCAAATTTCTGTTGAATATTTGTCAGGTCAGAGGGGACGGAGTCTAAATCATCATCTTCCCATTCTTCACGCACAAGAGAACACATCACGTCAAAAACATAACGTTGAGTTGGTTCATTCCATTGCATAAAGGTATCTAACACTCTTCGTGCATCATACTTCGTAGCTTTTGACATCCACCTAAGAGCTGTCGAATCTAATGTGTCTCATTCCTGGGGACCAGGAAGCTGGCTACGTCTCTGTATAGAGTCAGAAACGGGGGTCCCAATTAAAGACCTGTAGAGAGGAGTTAAGATATTAGTTACAGAGTCGGTTATTTTCCGACGAACGGAAAGCGGAGTCAGAATGTTCACAGGGTTCGGGGACAGGACAGCTGAAGCAGATGAAATAGTAAAGGTGGGAGTAGCAGGTAAAGCAGTTTGCGAAACGACAGGCAAAGGCGGAACGGGCGCCCCAGGAAGAGGGGGTGCCGAAGGAACATTAACCACGGGAAGGATAGGAGCTGGAATCAAAGGAAGTGGAGCAACTATTCCAGGCTGATCAGCAGCTGGCTGTACAACAGGTAGCAACTGTGGTACTGTAATACCCTGTGCATACGGTGGGGGTGAATTCAACAGGTAAGACAACAGAGGATCCTTTTCATGATCCTCCATCGGCTTAGCAGGACATGATGGCAATACAGGGTAACATTTATCAATTGCCAAATTATATTTTCTATTCGCCATCTCCATTGCTTTCTCAGTCTCGTTGACATGCAGCTGCCTAGCAGACTCCATTAAAGTCAACCCTTTCTCTTTCTGTTCTTTCTTCGTTTTCCTAATTTCTCTCTGTTTGGCTTCTTTGCGCATACGCGAAAAGAATCAAACATTGCCGGCCGGGCTTTTTTCTTGAACAACTTCATTTCTAGATTGTCTAGTATTTCCGTTTCGAAGCTACCATGTGGTGGCCAACTAAGGACACCAACTTTTTTGGTATAACGGGCCCATACTTCATTATACGTAATAGGACCCACACCATGTTTACAATAGAGCTCATATGTAGGAGTTCCAATCGGAGGAACCGAACACGAATCCTCCAACCGGGAATCCCCGTTGCAACGTACCCAGGACAAGAAACAATTACTACTGGTAGTCATGACAACAAAGACAAATTCCAACAAAAAATGCGCAGGGAACTTAGGCCTACCAAAATGAACTAATACCAAAACAGAGATTATCTAAACAAGAGCAACCAATGATAATCTACGAATTAAACCAGAGCAACAAGGAACAACCAAACTGAGCGTAGCCCACTTAATACTTAACTGAAATGTGGAAGACGTCACCAAGGAGAACCCGTCTACGTCTCGCCGTACTAAGGTCTGCACCTCGGGTCCAAGACAGGGCGACAGTCAGGGCAGCGGTCCTCTGTAGCCGTCTGGGAACGGGAACCCTCGTGGAAGAGATCGTCGGGCCACTTTTACGACATGCAGGGATCGATGAAGCGGGGTACCTCCCTCCGGAATCTTCACACGAAACTTCTCGAACTTTTCAGGCTTTGGACCGGTACCGGATGACGTCGCCCCACGTTGGGCGCCAATTTGAGGTTCTGGACTTTTAAGAGTCCAGAGGTGTCAGGGAAACAACACCCGAAGACCCCTGAGTTCCTCCTGTCCCGGTGCACAAATAAACAGAGACACGGGCTTCTCGATGGTGGCGTCAAAGACCAAGGTTTATTTACTGCAGGGACACAGAAATCATAGGAACCACACAGAGGCAGAATCTACGAGACTGTTCGAATTGCATTAAGTGGGTTACTCTTTAAATACACGCAAAATGTCTTTAGGCTACATTACACGAATATTTCTCATGCCCAACCCGGTATCCCAAACAAACAGTAAATTTGACATTAAACAATAATTAGTTGTAGGTTTTCGGTATTCGATCAGGTCCTCTCGACAGTTTTCCATTCTTTGCCCGATCCTCCCCATCATAAAAATCGTAACCTCCCCATTGTAAAAGCCCAGAAGGAAAGGAGCAGAGCCAGGTGCAAAGGATTGAAATGTAGGATAAGAGGTGTTTATGGATCATAAACGGGCATGGCTACCGTCTTCGGCCTTTCAGTCAGGACAACGGACACGAGAACCAGTACAGCAGGACTGGCCTCAGGCAAGGGAGGTAGCTTGATTCTGCCTAGTCATGCAGCGTCAGCCTTTCTCGGGGCTCGAGCTTACGTGTCCTTAACAAGGTGACTCTGCCGGGGTCATCGTCCGTTCATTGACTATGTGAGGGCAAGAAACAAAATGGATGCCGTAACTAAAATGGATGCCACGACTTTACCACAGAATGCCCTATGTCTCAGTGAATTCATGCTAGTTGCGTAGCGAAAACACTGTCATGCATGTAATGGATCATTTGCGGTTCATTGGTACCGAAATCGTGTCAGTACTACGATACCGAATTCACGGGTTCGGATCGCTACAGAACCTCAGAGTCCATTGGCACATGGCAGCCAAAAGAATGACAGCAGGGGAGAGAGAAAAAATGGCCCATATCTTAATAGATGTGGCATGTATTTTTCTCTATCCCTTTGACACACGAAAGCGGCGCAACTTTGGATGCTGTGCTGTGTCAAATATTAGTAAGTCTGGGCCTCTAAGCTTTGGTGGAGGGTAATTTGGAAGTGGGATTCTCCAAAAATATACAAGGGCACAGAGGCAAAACGGTGCATCATGGGCAACTTCCTCAGATTGTCATGGTGGGCAGTATGGGTTTGGGAAGAACTCAAGGGAGAAACAGAAATGATGCCCAATCCCCATGTAAAAATAAACAGGACTGAGTCATATATCTGCATGAGCCTAGCTATGCAAGATATGGAAACAGTGGTTCCCAAGGAAATATTTATGATACATAAGCTTCATTTATTCCTTAAGGCTGCGGTGTGGAGTAAGGGCAAATAACACCTGATTTCAGAGTTAGCGTCAATATGAATTACTTGTGTTTATGGAGACCAACAGGGGGCATTCAAAAGTTGTTACAAAAAGCAATACATTGTATTTGCATACTTTTCCATACAGATATATATATGTCATTCAATGTTGTAGTGCATGCAAAGCTGTGCTCAGTGCTAAATGGTATGTGGATGTTCACACAAAGCACAAAAAATAACTTTACATTAAATCAAAATCAACAGTTGAGCATCATGAGCTGAGGGAAGAGTTT
The DNA here is from genome assembly GCF_964204655.1 of Triturus cristatus. Taxonomy (NCBI): domain Eukaryota; kingdom Metazoa; phylum Chordata; class Amphibia; order Caudata; family Salamandridae; genus Triturus; species Triturus cristatus. The sequence goes on from NC_140590.1 coordinate 1,054,791,605, forward strand.
GAGGAGAGACCAGAGCCAGGCCATGAGGCACTCCAGGAATGCAGAAGATAAGGTGAAGGAAGGGAGCAATGTGACAATCTCAGAGAAGGTATCAAGGAAGTGGACAAATGAAGATGACATGATATACAATAACGCAAACACAAGGAGATGATGGACAGAGCGCTGTAACCTTTCAGACACTCACCCCCAGTCACAGATCTGGGTTGAATCCATCATCGTTCTTTAGCTCACTTCGCCACCCCAGTTCAGACCCAGCTACATGCTAAACAGTCTTGACCCGGTGCCTCATGGGAACAGTCCAGCCCGAACTGCTAAGCCAGGTATACAATATCCACAGTTAAGTAGCCATGACGATAGTAGTACATTTTTAACAACCAACTGCACCAAACATTCAGCAACCAGCTCCAGCCGCTAAAATGTAAATACATTCTCTTCAGTCAGGCAGATACTTAAAAGAACAACAGTCTATTCTAGAACAGCATCAATAAGAAACAGCAGATTTAATGACAGTATTTGTCTATCTTCTAGTGCTCGTCTTGATCCCCATCAGGTTATTTGTGAATAGGATTCATGTCTTAAAAAGACAGTGCTTTAGACTAAAAGTTGTGTATATTTTATACTGGGCAAAACCTGAGATTTTGAAAATCACTGTGTGCAGACTCATTATTCAGGACATAAAGGTATATTTCTGTCTTGGATGTTTCTTGCTCACGCAATGGCAGAGTATATATGGACAGATGCCTAGCAAAAAACGCATCCACATTCTTAAATTAGCAGTACACTATTTCCTCACTGAGGTCTAGCACTTCCTAAAACCCTCCCCTCCATCCACCCACCACTCTACTTGCATGTCTACATCTTCAAAATATCTGAATTGGCTTTGTCCTCAATTTCGCAAGGAGCGTGGTTGTGCTACTAAACCAGAATTCTCTTGAAATATTTGTGGTTAAATTTCACAAACTAGATCCTTGGGAATAGACAAAATGGCGAACCTGTTTTGATAACAATAGTGGGAGGCAGAGATGGATTTTTTTTTTGTGTCATAGCCAAGAGGAAAGTAGCAATAAAGGTAAATTCTCTTGCTGGAGGTGCTGGTGAGATTAAAGTAGTGTGGTGTGTGAAGCCAAAGGGCTGTTGTAGCTTAATGACACTATGGGAGCTTAACTGTATCCCAGAATCTGGGCACCCCAAAACTTACCTCTATTGGTTCTCCCACAGTTTACTGGATCGGAGGCGGTATTAAACCTCAGTGTCATGAGGGAATGTGTCCTTCCACTAAGGCACCTTCACAAACATCAATTAGCAGAGAAAAACAGTAATTAAATAATGGGGTCCACTCAGTAATCGAGTTTTAGATCGATAAAAAGTTAAAGGGTTTTATTACAAAAATTAGAAATAAGCAGTACAGGGTTAATGCCATGAAGATTCTCAGATGCAAAGTGTTAGACTTGGCATTATTGGCGCTGGTCTCCCTTCCATTTTTTCACTGTTGCCTCCTATGTTTTGCTATGTTTTTGCTGGTCTAGATGCTTTGGGCACTTTGCCACTGCTATTCAGTGCCAAAGTGCAAGTGCTCCCTATTGTAAGTTGTTGTATTGGATTAGTGACTCCATGATTATGATTGGCTTATTTGATTTACTTGTCAGACCCTAATACAGTGCACCGTGTGTGCTCAGGGCCTGTAAATAAAATGCTGCTGGTGGGCTTGCAGCACTGGTTGTGCCACCCACAGAAGCAGCTGGTAAAGTGTGACTCAGGCCTGCTATTGCAGAGCCTGTGTGCAGTCGGGGATTGCCATGTTGACTTGGCAAGTGCACCCACTTGCCTGTCCCTAAACCTTCCCTTTTCTACATATTAATCACCCCTAAGGTAGGCCCAACGCAGGGTGCATTGTATGTAAAAGGTAGGACATGCCCTGGTGTGTGTGGTATGTCCTGATAGTGAATGACAGCCAATTTCTTTTTAAACTATTGCAAGGCTACCTGTTCCCATAGGCCAGAATGGGCAGTTTGATTATAACATCTTATAATCATAACTGGGAAAATAAAGTTTAGTATGTCTGAACTCAGAATGTCAAAATACATCTTTTAATGTGGGTGATTTTTACATTCTGTGTTTGAAAATACCACTTTTAGAAAGTAGGTATTTTCTTGCCTAACCATCCAGCATGCATCTGCTAGGTTTGTGAGTGACAGGGGGCTGGAGAAGGCCTTGGCTCCAGCACTCTAATGGGTCAGGGCTGGGCTGAATAGGACCTGCATTGAATAGAGAGTAGGGGGCGGAGATTTCCTTTCACTGACCTGAGCCCTCATAGAATAGAGTGTAGGGTGAGGAGATTTCCTTTCAGCTACCTGGGCCAGGTCTGCTCTCAAACAATGCTGTCTCCACCTCCTGCCAGGAAGCTGCACCCAGGAGGACAAAACTGGTTTGGACTCGGCACAGGCATCTTCTGCCTTCAGAGGACAAATGATTTTGCAGTATAAATATTGGGGCCCAGATCCCAGAACTTTAGATCACTTCTGGGAATAAAGATGGACCTTTGTCAAGGAGAGAAACCAAGGAAGCTGAAGGAGGAGACTTCCCCAGTGCTGGTTGCTGTCTGGGGTTGGCCTGTAGTGGTTACTCATTTCCAAGAAAAGGGAAAAGGAACTTTGTGTACTTTATCATCTTGAGGAAGATCTCCAAGGGCTTGATGCTGAGCTTGCCTCCTGTTCAGAAGTCTCAGGGTCACAAAGACTTCACCACCAGCTCCTCCTGAAGTCCCTTGCTTGGAATTCTACCTGCAGTGAGGTGCCTGCTGTTGTTTTGGGCCCTCTGAAGACTGGGTGTTGCTGGGAGCTGGAAGCGCGACGCACCGAGGACAAAGCGTGTTGCCCCTGCAGCAGTTGCCGTCGCATAACCGAAGAAGCGTTTCGCTGCCGCAGCTGTTCGGCATCGCATCACCGACGAAACGTTTTGCATCACCAGAGAAGCGTGTCGCCGCCGCAGAGGTCACTGTCGCATCACCAGAGAAGTGTGTCACAGGGCCTGTCGCAGCTCAAGAGTTCACCGAGTCGACGCACGGCCGCCGGGCGTGCACGCACTGCATCCACGTTGTCGCATCGCATCAAAGACGCCATTTTGACGCATCGCACCGGATCATCACATCGAGGCGCCATCTTGTCGCAGCGTCACAGGGCCGCAGTAAGAAACAACGCATCACCTCCTCACACAGTAAGGAAGTGATGCATCACCTCCCCTGCGCTGCAGTAAGGAACCGACGCATCCACTTCCCTAAGTGTAAGGAAAGGCGCATCAACTTCCCTGCGACCCTTTTGTTTGTATTGCGTGACGCATCCCAGGTACTTTTTTTTTTTTTGAAAATATCTTTATTGAGCATCAGACAACAATAGTGAACAGTTACATCTTGTATGCATGCGTCATCTGTGCATTTTACTGAGAATAAGCCACGATCTGGTATCCCACTGACAAAGATCTGCCCCTCCATCGATGAGGCACACCCCATCCCACATTGTCAATGGTTATCAGCAAATGAGACACTCAACTAGTAACCCAAGTGGCATGTACCACACCTACAGAGAGCAGATCAGGTACTTTAAGAGTAAAGTGTTGCATTTACCATCTACATTGAACTAAACTATTTCTGCCATTTTAAAGTCATATTGTTTATTACAGTATTGTGGATTTTTGTTGTTTGGGCTAGTGTTAAGTCTAGTAAAGATTACTTATTTTCCTAAACTGGTGTAGTGTCCATTTGTAGTTTTTTGACTGTGTTACTGTATGTGTTCTCAAATGCTTTACACACTGCCTCTGAGATAAGCCTGTCTGCTCGTGCCAAGCTACCAAGGGGGTGAGCAGGGGTTATCCAGGAGTGTACCCCCCCTTTCCCTGACTAGGAGCAAGGGCTCCTACTTGGTCAAAGGTACCTACCTCTGCCAACTAGAGACCCCCATTTCTAACACAAAGTTATACAAAATATGTTTTTTTTATTATATTTTTTATTTTAGTGAACTTGGTATTGAGGCAGTTTGTTCCAGTGGAATGGGGCTGAATAGAAAAAGGGTGTGCCACCAAAGCTGGCCGTGCGAATGTCTGGTGTCTGTAGCAGAGCCTTAGCTGCCTAGATGGCGAGTAGTGTCTGAGTCTTGAAGAAAGAAGGGCAGGTGAGAGTTTATAAACAGCCTTATACAACAGACAACACAGTTTGAGAGGAGTACGTTTTCTATTAAGCAGCCAATTAAGTTTTTCCAGAATGGACACGGATGGAGTTTGTGAAGGAAGGCTACAGATAAGCTGGGCAGAAGTATTCTGCACAACTTGCAGCATGATTAGAAAGGTGCTATTTTCCATGACCAGTAAAGCATTTCTATAGTCGAGGCAGCTGATTATGAGAGCCTGGATGAGGCTTTTCCTAGAAGATGGCAGCCAAAGGAAAATTTCCCTTAGAAGACTCATTCTGGCAAAGCACATGCCACAGATGGAGTTAACTTGGTCTCTCATAGACAAAGTGTGATCCATCTTTACAAATTCTTCACCACTTGCTTAGGAAACAGGCTAGGCCAAGATCAGAGGGCTACCAGTCAGCTGGCCATAACTATTGGGCTCTGCCGGATGACACAATCTCAATTTCGCACTACTGAGTTGGAATTAGCGATTTCTGTCAAAAAGTGTGCAAATTAAACTTTCACTTTGTCTGGGCTGAAGGAGAAGAAAAATTGTGTATCATCTGCGTAGGACACAATCTCCATACTTCATGCTCTGACAGACTGAGCTAGTGTTGCAACATAGACATTAAATAATGTAGGGCTCATGTAAAATCATATAATATTCTAAGCCACAATGGGCAGAAAAATCACAAAAAATAAAGAAGCATCCCTAGCACTTTAGAAAAGCTCAGGAAAATCATGCTTGTCTTACACCTCCCCCAAAAAGTGTTCTTATACACAAGGCTTGCATAATAAATTAGAGAAGCTACACAATTATTGCGGAGTGAGCAAAAGTGTCATTTTCTTTAGCAAATCAGAACACAAGAATTATACACATCTTTACCTTAACACATAAGCACCATCCAATTCCCAAAAAACGTATTCAACACTATCTAAGTTAATATCATCCAGAGACGTCCAAACAAATAAGAAACATTTAGACAATGAGACTTTCTCCCAGTGAAGAAACCACACCAGATAGCTAATTGTTGCAGTCTTACATCTGCACATATCAAGTTTGTAGGAAGGTAGGATCCTTCTGCACGTGTGCCCCCACTTTTTACGTGGTGCTAAGCTGGTTTTGACTAGTCTGACTGGGATCCTGCTAATCAGGACCCAAGTCTATCTGCTTTCTCCCTAAACTGTTATGTCATGTACTTAGGTAGAATCCAGATTGGATACTGGAGTACCCTTGTCAGTCCCTGGTATATGGTACCATGTACCCAGGGCATAGGTACCCCAGGGGCCTCCCATGGGCTGAAGCATGTATTATGCCACCCATGAGAGGCCACGCAAAATGGAACTACAGGTCTGCCATTGTAGCCTGTGTAAGTTGGTGCATGCACCACTTATTTAAGATATAGGTTTACTATATCTAAGGGTCACTGCACTTAAAACCTATGTCACCCCTATAGCAGGCCTTACAATCCTGAAGGCAGGGTGCTGGTTTCTAAGTGAGAGGGTGCCACTGCATGAGCAGAACACCCCTGCAGCCTACGGAGTCCATTCTCCAGGGTTGTCAGTGAGACACACATTGATGACATATAGACTGGCAAATATGCGACCGCGTGATGACCAACTCTAAAACGGCTGAAACTAACCCTATCGTGTTTGGTGTCCAACATGTTGGAATCATACCCCCACACCGGTAACTGGTGTGGGAGGTATGATTCCACCCTTCGGAAGCAAGTTTCGTTGGATCCCTGGTGTTCCCAGTACCAGCCTTCTAGTCCCGGGCAGCACAAAATAGTTGCTGCTGACCAGAGACACATTTCTGCCCTCCTGCTGCTGAGCCAAGCTCGAGCAGGGGTAGGCAGAACAATAGGCATCCTGTCACAGGGTCGTGTGACCACCTCCAGACAGGATTTAGTGTATTAGAGCTGGGTGGGTGCGCTTGCCAGCGATCTAAAGTCTGCATGAGGGGCATCTTTGGTGTCTCTCTACATAGTCTAGTTCAAAGCAGTCCTGGGTGCCACTGGCTCCTGCTCTGGTGTGAAACTGGACAAAGAAAATGGGAGCAACCTCCCCACTGTCCAGACCCTCCTCTGGGAGGGTCCCCGGAATCTGTCCAACCCTCTCCTGTGGGTACTTATGGGCTTACCTGGCTGTAGGTCCCTAGATTCGACGTGGACAAGATTCTGAACCAGAAACCACTGAACTTCGAAAGTCTGGACACGCTGGACTTCACTGGACACCGTTTGGGCACGACTTCATCTCCCTCTCAGTCTGAAGCATTGTCTGTGCCTGTGCACCATACAGGCTCCATGCAGGACCTGTGGAACATCAAGGACCACTGAAGATATCTCCCTTGGAGCGAAGGAGTCACTCCACTGCATTCGCAGGCACCACAACACTGCTGTCCGGTCCGCTGACCCTGATCTCCTACGGACTCCGAAGGCTTCACAGGAGGTGAGTATCAACATTCCGCGAGGTCTGAGCTGCCCACTCACCAAGTTTGAGGTCAGAATCCCTTGAGGGGGCTGCAATTCCCGAACCCCTGTGTACCACGTACATTTGCAAGTGCATATGCTTGTTGGCGGTTCCTGATGAAGTGCATTGGGCTCCAAGTAGCCCAAACCTCTGGCACCATGTCCTACCAAGAACGCAGGCCTCCTCACACTGAGTGCTCCGTGGGCGGCTGTTTGGGGAAATCGCTTGAGGTCCTCTCACGACTCATGTGCCTCCGGCCTGTGGGTCAATTTGAGGGTCAACTTTGCTTTTCTTGGGCTCCCATGGTTGCTCATGGCCTGCCCTGACTCCCCTTGCTGTGGTGAGTCTCCTCGATCTTGCTGGTCCGAACAGTATCCCTCCTTGACCTTCTGCATGGGTTGCCATGACCAAGGCTTGTTGCTGCTCTCACCGGACACGGACCCCTCAGCACTCGACATCCTTTGCAGGACAGCTCGTATACAGCTCCTGGTCATCCTCGACGTCTCCTGGTACTCATGGCTGCAGAATCAAGAACTCCAGCAACGCACCTGAAGCACCTGACATCGGTGGGCATTTGTCTACCGAGCCCCTGGTCACGCCTGAGTGACCCAGACTCTGTCGCCTCTGCTTTCAGGTACTCTTCGACAAGAATTCACCTTCGGATTCCAACGGACACTTTTCTTCCTTCCAGCAGCGGCTCTTCTTCCAAGTACTCCATTGGGTTTGATGGCGGTTTCCAACGCCATTTCAGACCTATGCACACGGCTTCCCTGGGATAGGTAACTCGGGTACCTCGGTATCCACGGGTAGGGTGGCTCTCCAACCTCCTAACTTCCACGGCGTTTTTTTGAAGTCCACTGGGAAGGGTCCTTAAACTCTAAAACTTCAACCGCAAGTCTCCCTTAGAATTGTACGGAGCACGCACTTGTGTTCCCACACTGCACCTGTCCTCCGTGGGGTCCCTACTTACTCACCTTGGGTGGTTCCTTGGGGTCTCAGCGATTCTACAACCTCTCGACACTGTCTTGACTCGAGTTGTGGTTCTTATACCACTATTTTAGTGTATGGTTTGGTCCCCCCCAGGACCCACTGTGTATTAGTGCTATTTACTATCATTACTGTGGTAAAGTATTATGTGCTTTGTGATTATCTCCATGTAGGAGATACTGTGACATACTAGAGAGTGCTATATTAATAAATACATATTTTTATAACTACTGTGTAGTTCTCCTTTCATTTAACCAATACTATAAGGTTGCATTCTGGTAAAACAAGCTGCTTAACATTCATTCAAGACTAAACCTGAAGGCTGCTCTCCACAGCAACCACTTGGATAGCTTTCTAAGGTTATCTTTGACCTCTTAAATCACCATAAGGGTTGTTTGGACTGGTGCAAGGTGCCCTCTTCAATTAGTGGACAGCATATACCAGGCAAACTTCCCACAAAGTTCAACACTAGAAAGGCAACTTCTGCTTTGCAAATAAACCATTACGTCTTTAGCTTATTGTATTCTTTGAAGCCTGTTGGGATAGGATGTATGTGTGCTGGGGCGGGGGAGAGCAGGAAGCAGGAGCCAGGACAGAGATGACATCCACCTTGTTCAAAATTGAGATTTATTCAAACATGTGTCTTAATTAAAATACATTAATAACTTCACTTGCATCTATATTAATTCAGTCTATCTGCGCAGGAACATAAGTAAAATTGCATAATATAGGCTATTAATAATGCACACAATTATAACCTTAAAACAATCCCACAATGCTGGTCCAAGTAAACTAGTAGGTATATGCATCCAGTGCTTAATCTGTAAAAGAAAAAGTGCCAGAGCCCAAAGTTTTCCTCAGAAACCCACGGCTCGCACTGCCAACTGTAAAGGGTGGGTGATACCCTTAGTAATCCTGACTTCACCTCGTGCCTCTTCCCTCCACTGCCATATGGCTCAAATTAAGCACCACGTGTTTCTGGGAAGATGTCTCCTGGATGCTCCACTGAGCTCAAAGTAACACAACAGGTAACATTCCCCATTTTGCAGGTAGATGCCCTAGGATGGCTGCTGCCTGCAGACAGTGGCAAATCCAAAGTTTTTGATGGGCAGATTTAAAAGCCCCTTACAACACTTTAGTGCTGCAGTTACCTCACTTTTTTGATGTAGCAGCGGCATAAACAATGTGCCATGTTGCGGCCCATTTACAACGTGACACATCTAGGGAGATGAGTCACCTTGTAAAGCCCTGCGCCAGGCATAATGTATGCAGGGTGGGCATTCCCACACGAGAAAGCCTTGCAGAAGTGACGCAGTGAAATCTACAAGATTTCACTATGCCACTTCTAGGACGCCACTGGGTCAAAACCCTACGCCGGCTTGGAGCAGGTGTAAGGAGTGACGCAGTGTATTTGAAATAGGCCTCCCCATGCATTGCTGGAGTTGCATCGTGCTTGCGACACAACTCCAGCAATGCGCGACTTTTGCACCGACAAATGCGTCAAAATCTCGGGCACATCTGTCAACCCTGTATTGTAAATACAGCGCATCCATGGTGGCACAAGGGTATTGCAGGCATGCGCACGGAAAATGACACATCTATACAGATGCATCAGTTCCTTGTAAATAAGCCCCATAGTCTTTAAAAACAGGGTCTCTCAGCAACTTAGGCGCTTATTTTCAAGTCCCTTGCGCCGCCAGTGCATCACTAAAAGTTTGTAAAACTAAAAGTTTTACAAGCGTTTTTTGATCATTAAACGTGACAGTCAACACGGTGCGGTGCAAGGGGCTTGTAAATAAGCTCTTTAATGTTTTTTTATCATTAAACGTGGCAGTGAACATACCAGAAACGCTTTGCGAAAACTAACATGTGCTTCTCTCATAAGCATCCCAGGATTCTAGAAAACATTAATGTTATAGCTTTGGCTGTTCCTCAGTCAGTAAAGTATCTGAAAATAATTTTGTTTTTGTCTTTTATTGCTATTTCAGGCTGGAAATGAACGAGCACTGTTCGAGCTTGGAGTCTATTCAAAACCTCGGGACACCTAGGGATAAACCTGGCTTGGCTGCTGAGAAATCCCACTGCAGGCAGGCCCAGATCTCTTGATAGTCCATTTCACTCCAGAAGCAATTAGCTTCCGGCGTCCTGGAAACCAATTTCACAGATTACTAGAGCTCGCTGCTGATGAAAAAAAAAACTGTTTTCACACAATTATCCGACATTTATGTGATTTTGAGTTCAGCAGCCATAAATGCTCACAGGCCGAGCCTGATAATGAATAATTACAGCACACAACAATGACACACCCATTCATTCTTCACATTCGCATGAGTAGCCATATTTGTTTTTTTTTATCATGGTACTGTAAGATAATTATAAAAAAATTGCATGCATTTCGCAAACACAAATAATTAAATGAACACAACGATGGTGTAAGAAGCTCCACTGCCTGTCCCAGCTGGCAAACGAGCCAACCCGCTTGAAACCCTTTTAATGCTGATAAAGTAGTTAAGTGGGATATTTGCAGGCGTGGCCTATGCAGGTAAGAGCGGTGGGGCGTGGGGCAGGGTAGGGGGATTCGACAATCGACATACGACGACGAGAGAAACTTACATTTAAAAAAAAGAAAACCAGCAGGAGCTGCGCCTGGATATTTCATTCCATTTGTTCCACAGCAGATGATATGTGTTACTTTCAATATCATCAGAATTTTAGGTACTTTTCACTCAATATTCATATTTTTATATTTTCAAATTGTTGGTTCTATTCCCTTATTATTTCTTTTATCATTATATAATTGCTGTTAAGCGTTCTAAATATACGTAAACTTGTTTTTAAAAAGTTACGTCGGTTTAAAGCATGTTGCAGTGATCTCTACTCACAGGTCAACGGCCCAAATCTTTGCACATCTGGTTGGGAGATACCAGTGAGTTAAGTGCCACAAACAATTTGTATAAAGTTTGCTGAGTTTTATCAACATAAATTAAAGTTTTCTGTTTTGCAAAATGCATGTGGCCCTCCCTAAAGGCAACATGTTAACTGAACGAGGGATTGCACTTTAGAACCTATATGTCCCGCAAACAAGAACATTTAAATCAAAATCACCCCAAAATGATCTATACTTGAGAGAATTTGCTGAAGGCATCTCATGGGATCAGCATCCGAAGTGATCAGTAACAACTACAGAAGAGATCCACGCAGAGAGCGAAACCACGACTAATGCAGATTAGTAAGAATCAGCTCCTATTACTGTAAATAACTGTAAGGGAAAGTTGTGGCACAGCAGCCAGAGAGCTGACTCCAGAGTGCGGCGCTCACGGTTCGATCGCCGGCGGCAGCTTAGCTCAGCATCATGTGACTCTGGGCAATAGCTTGCTTAATCTCCCCGGCGGCCACCAGCGCCTTGAAACCCTTAAGGAGGTGATATGTTTGAGCGCTACAAATAGGAATTATTTATTTATAAGTTATGAATGCTTTACATGTGTCAGCAGCTCCAGCCAGCAAAACTATAAATAAGATCACAATATTTTTAAGTGAAGTGAGCTAATGTATTGTAACTTAGTTATAATTTCCTTTGTTGGGGTGCAACTAGGGCTGGCATAGATTGAAACAGCCAGATTCTAGTTCAGGCAACTGTTGTCAAGCCGGATCCGAGTTCCAGGGCGGATGAATCATCCTGACTGTGTCCTGGTGAAGCCTGTTGACACTTGAACCCATAGTTCTTTGGCAAATTTAGTGTGAGCTGTCCCGAGCTGAGAAGAGGTCTACAGAGAAATGTGATAGCCACCTCTTCTTACTACTCTAAACCATGAGGGATACTGAATTGTCTTACTTGAAGGGTCCCCCTTGTCTGAATTGTGTCCTGCCTGCTGGAAACAGGTGTTAGAGTTCAAATAGCGCACAGTCTGACACTGGCACACCTTGTTTCCAGCCTTAGCAGCCACCCAGGGGAGCAATATGGATGCCCTGAGTGTCGGTTTACATATTGACTAAGAGATAAATTGAGATATTGAAAAATGGTACTTTCTCAAGCCCTGTATGTAGATCTATGCATGCTCTGCATGCCTCTATGGTCTATGGTGACCTATGTGAGTAAGTCAACTAATCATGATCTTTCATATAGAGCAGAAAACAACTGACTTTTATTAAAAAAAACTATATAATTTAATAAGCGGCAAAACAGTCCTGAGATGGCCACAAAAATCTAACAAGGGTCTGGTCATGTATCTGAAATGCCTTAATGTAAGCTCTTTCCGTCCAATCCACAGAAAAGAGTCTGCCACCTGTCTTAGAAATTGAGGTCCATAATGTCTTCATTGGGTGATATAAAATGCATTTTTGGCCACTGGTGCTGTGATGTACTGATTTTCCGTCTTACCTAGAAAACGACAACTGTCCAAACCACAAAGGCCCAAACTGGGTAATTTCACCTTTCCCTTAAATGTTATTGATTGTGGTTTCACTGAGGATAAGGTCTCAAACATATATTAATTTACGCTTACATGAGGTCATCAGCTTTGCACTTTCCTCGGATCAGACTCAGCTAGCACCTGGACAACAAAGAAATGCATAACAGCACACGTAAGGACCTGAGTAAGTGATTTAAAAAAAATGTATTATATGTCTTCATTGTTTTCTGTTTGTAGTGTTCTAGAGTTATGCATGTAGCAGTCGTACAAGGCAAAACTCTTAGGAAATAAATGTAATCAACCATAATCTTGGGCACTATCGATTACAATTGCATGTTGTTGGAAATGGCCCTTTTTGCAGGGTTACCCCCAAACTTTTTGCCTCTTCCTCCCTTGTTTTTCCTGACCTGTAGTTGTTGGCTATAGAACTCTGGGCACTTTACCACTGCTGTCCAGTGCTAAAGTGCATGTGCTCTCTCTGTAAATTGTTATTGTGATTGGTTATCCATGATTGGTATATTTGTTTTACCAGTAGGTCCCTAGTAAAGTGCACTGAGTGTGCCAGGGCTGGTGATTCAAATGCTACTAGTGGGCCTGCAGCACTGATTGTGCCACCCACCTGAGTAGCCCTAAAATGGTGTCTCAAGCCTGCCACCGCAGTGCCTGTGCGCAGTCTGTGAACTGCCATGTTGTCCTGGCCAGTGTACACACTTGCCAGGCCTGACCCTTCCCTTTTCTTACACATTGGACACCCCTATGGTAGGCCCAAGGTACCCCCCTGGGCAGGGTGCAGTGTATGTGAAAGGTAGGACATGTACTAGTGTGGGTGACATGTCCTGATAGTGAAATACTGCCAATTTCGTTTTTCACTACTGAACGGCCATCATGCCCATACGATAGAATGGGGAATGCTGTGTCCCATGTGTACCTGCATGTCTCTCAGAATTTGATAACGCATCTTTTAGGAAAGAGGGTTTTTAAATTCCGTGTTTGAAAATAGCACTTTTAGAAAGTGGCTATTTTCCTGTTCAACCTTTCTGTGTGCCTCTGCCTGTTTGTGTATTGACTGTCTGGTTTGTGAGTGACAGGGGCTGGGGGTGGCTCCAGGAGGCTGGGCGAGTCAGCACTAGGCTGAATAGACCTATCTGCATTTGGAGTGGTGGGAGGAATTGCACCTGGGTCTGAATAGGGCTGTGCCTGCCTCCCACAATGCTGACTCCACCTCCTGCTGTGCATCTAATAGCTCTGGCCCACACTCACAAAGGAAAAAGACATGCCCTGGCAGAGGGCACCCAGAACTGGTTTGGGCTGGACCCCTCACACATGTAAGCACAAAGACTTTTGGGGTATAAAAGTAAGAGCTGAAACCCCAGTAAAATTAGACTACTTTTGCCAACAAGAGGAATCCCTGCCAAAGAGGATCAGCTGAAGAGACTGGGAAGGAAGACTGCCCCTGCTGTGTGTTCTGGGACTGACCTACAGTTTGCTGTTACTACTAAGGAAGGGGACAGGGGACTTTGCTGTGTGCTGTGTTCCCCCCACCTGCTTGAAGGAAGGACTTTGCTTTGTGCTGTGTCCAAGAATAAGTGTCCCCAAGGGCCTGAAAAGAGCTGGCCTCCTGTTAAAACTCAGGAACACAAACATTTACCAGATAAAGCCATTTTAATCAACGTTGTGTGCATGTCTCTGCGCACGGCCTGTGTCTTTGTGAAGTTACCTGTGTAAAATTTGACTCGGTGTGCTCATCGGCACACAGCTGGGGCCTGTTGTGAGGTCAGCTCTGCCTCAAGCGTGACCTGCCCCAGGATCGTGCCTCTCGCGCTCCGTGCCGACTAGCGCGCCGCTGAGGACCTGCGGGGCATCTGCTTTGCCCCAGATTGCTGTATGTGCACTGAGTTCACCTCCGCCGGCCCGGTACAGAAAAGAAGTGAAGCGCTGGGCCCAGAGAAATCATGATCTAAGAAGGGCCGCGTCACCATAGAGTGAAGTCGGAGGGTTGCCTAGTGACGAGGACGCCTATGTCGACGTCATCGCTACGAGGAACAGGAAGCCCGCCAGAAGGAAAACCAGTCCCGACCAGCTCGTCACCGCCGGAAGAGAAGGGCTCCCGCTGAGGATCTCCTGAGGGGGCGATACCAAAGGGGATGATAGACGGAGCACTTGAGCAAATCAAACACTCACTCCCAGTCAACTGATCTGGGTTTAATCCATCATCATTCTTTAGCTCACTCCACCACCCTAGTTCAGACATGGCCATATGCAAATCAGTCTGACCCTGTGCCTCATGGGAACAATCCAGCCCGAACTGCCAAGCCATGTCTTCCCTGGACCGGAAACAAGCATCCTGGGACCAGTTTCAGGTTCATAACCCTCATCAGCCAGGCTATCTTGAATCCAGTGGTAAAGTGAGCAAGGGACCCAAGTCTGGGCATACCCTGCCAACTTAGGGCGAACAAAGCGATACCAAAGGGGATGATGGACGGAGCGCTTGCGCAAATCAAACACTCACCCCCAGTCAACTGATCTGGGTTTAATCCATCATCAATCTTTAGCTCACTCCACCACCCCAGTTCAGACATGGCCATTTGCAAATCAGTCTGACCCTGTGCCTCATGGGAACAGTCCAGCCCGAACTGCCAGGCCATGCCTTCCCTGGACCGTAAACAAGCATCCTGGGACCGGTTTCGGGTTCATAACCCTCATCAGCCAGGCTATCTTGAATCCAGTGGCAAAGTGAGCAAGGGACCCACGTCTGGGCATACCCTGCCAACTTAGTCCCGTGCTCTCCATGCCACTGGAATCAAGCTATCCTGGCTGAAGAGGGGTGAAACCCCGAAACCGGTCCTAGGATGCTTGGTTCCAGTCCAGGGTGGACCAGGCTTGGCAGTTCGGGCTGGACTGTTCCCATGAGGCACAGGGTCAAGATTGATTTGCATATGGCTGGGTTCAAACTTGAATGGCATGGTGAGCAAAAAAACAATGGATTTAGACCCAGATCTCTGTACTGGGGTGAATGTATGACATTGATCTGCATTCTGTTCATCAACTGTTGTTTTTGCATTTGTCACCCCGAGTGGGACAGGTATGCTCAGACGTCAGTCCCGTGCTCTCCATGCCACTGGAATCAAGCTATCATGGCTGAAGAGGGGTGAAGCCCTGAAACCGGTCCTAGGATGCTTGGTTCCTGTCCAGGGTGGACCAGGCTTGGCAGTTCGGGCTGGACTGTTCCCATGAGGCACAGGGTCAAGACTGATTTGCATATGGCTGGGTTCAAACTTGAATAGCATGGTGAGCAAAAAAACGATGGGTTTAAGCCCAGATATCTGTACTGGGGTGAATGTATGACATTGATCTGCATTCTGTCCATCAACTGTTGTTTTTGCATTTGTCACCCCGAGTGGGATGGGTATGCTCAGACGTGAGTCCTGTGCTCTCCATGCCACTGGAATCAAGCTATCCTGGCTGAAGAGGGGTGAAACCCCGAAACCGGTGCTAGGAAGCTTGGTTCCAGTCTAGGGTGGACCAGGCTTGGCAGTTCGGGCTGGACTGTTCCCATGAGGCACAGGGTCAAGACTGATTTGCATATGGCTGGATTCAAACTTGAATGGCATGGTGAGCATAAAAACGATGGATTTAGGCCCAGATCTCTGTACTGGGGTGAACGTATGATATTGATCTACATTCTGTCCATCAACTGTTGTTTTTGCATTTGAGGAGCTCCTGAGGAGCACCATTGCAGTGAGAGCAGCCCGAGGTAACACTCTCCCGACCGCGCGGTTTTCAGTGCGAGGTCAGGAACAGGTGGGGGAACCAGCGGGGGCTGCCTGGGACTGTTGGTGTAACACTGGAGCAGAGTGGATCCATCTCTGGACAGAGAAAGCGAGGGCAATATTCAAAGATCGCGTCCTTGGCGGGGACTAGCGCGCGCTCACGCTTTGTAAAGCCCAGTTTGATTTCAAGTGCCGCAGGGGCATCTAAGAGAACGACGCCCTTTTGGATCCAAAGTGCAGCTGCAGCGGGAACATTTAAAAGAACGGTGCCCCATGGGAATTAAAGGGGCAACGAGGGCATTTTGAAATACAGTGTGGGCAATAGTTGAAGGCAGTGGCCTGTTGGTGACGGGTGCGCACGCTCGCGCTTTAGTGAGGGGATGATTTCCCAAGGGTGAAAGCAAGCACGCTCATGTAGCGCACTCCATGCTACAAGTACAGCAGGGCGGTCATTGATACAAGCACCATTGTTAGAGTTTCCACTCGCTAGAAAGGAGGGCTCACAGCCTTACGGAGCCCACAAGTATTTTTAACATTAGCAGTGCGCTTTTGCAAAAGGAACTTTTTCTACACGTTTAAAAAAAAGAACACTACAAGAGGATCTTTGTCGTTTTGGTCATGCTTAATTTTAGATGAAGATATTTATTTTTATAAATACCTGTGTGGTGTTTCACTGTGTTACTGTGAGTGTTAGTGCAAATACTTTACACATTGCCTTGGGGATAAGCCAGTCTGCTCGTGCCAAGCTACCACGGGGGTGAGCAGGGGTTATCTACAGTGTGTTTCCCCCTTACCCTGACTAGAGTGGTGGTTTCTGCCTGGCTTTGGTGCAAGCCTCAGCCAACCAGAAATCCCATTTCTAACACATGTAATACAGTGTATATACTTGAGTCTCTAGTATGAATCATTGTGGAAGCACTTTGATATCAAGGAGGCATATGGGACTATGGAATACTACCTTTCCATTTGCAGATTGGCTATGGAAATGATCAGGAAACAAGCAAAGCATTTTTCAAGGCATTCCCGCCATTTCTTGTTCTGTGATCACACAGTTTTTGTCTGTAACATCATGCAAGCGTGCAGTGATTCACAGTTTAAGTGCCTGTCAGCTATTTCCTGTGAGTATTTTTGTGTGTGGTTATCTGGCCATGCCCTGTGTATTACTGTAGCCCCTGTCTGTGCACATTTTGAGCATTTGTGTCAAATTTCTCTGGATCTAGATCTAGATCTGGAAGAGATTAGCCTATGCCCTTCACTAACTCGTCCCTATGGAGGGCAGCATGTACTAGCTTTGTTCAGAATATGGTGTTATGAAAGTCACTCTCATAAAGCTAAGCATTGTCTGTAGAGTTGAAATGTGTTGTCTGCTTTCATACCTATTGTGCTTCAGCAAGATAGACCTCTGGTGTGATATGCAGGTGATTTCAATACAACTACTAGTGATACCATGCTACATGGAATCACATTATATAAAATTACAAGTGAATGTGATAAAGCATTGCCAATGTACAGCAGTGGCGGCTCATCCACTAAGGTGGAGGAGCATCGCCCCACTGCTTTTTTGCAGGGAAACACAGAGACAATTAAATTATAACAACTTGTGTTATTCTCATTCTATTTTCTCCTACTATTGCCCACAGCTTTGCGTGAGGGGCGGGGCCAGGTGAAGAGTGGTAGCACCCTCCTGAAGTGCGTAAACACTGCTTGGACAGCCCTCTCGGGCCGCCCAAAACAGTTTTGCGCACTTTGCATGTTCTCCATGCAGGCTGCATTACAGCCTGCATGGAGAACATTGCCAGGCCTCCAGTCAGCGTCTGAGTGCAGAAATACGACACTCAGAGCAATGACAATGCTGCTAAGGCAGCAATGTGATTGGCTGTCTGGGAGCCTGGGTGTGCTTCCTGTAAACGAGCAAGAGAAGGACTGCGTAGGAGAGACACCGTGAGGAAGAGGCAATAAGGTACGTTTTTTTTTTAATAACCATTAAATGTCCTCCCCTACTCCCGGGTCTTCCTTCCCACCTGCTCTTAACCCCCTACCTTTGTTCCATGGCTGGCCGCTGCTGATGTAGAGGAAGCAAGAGAAGAAACTACTGTGATGCCTAAGGCAAGAAAAAGCACTGTAAACAAGGGAAACAGCATTAGCCAGGAATCGGGGCCAGCCATGAAACCTATAGCTATTACTGAAAGTTTTTTCTCAAAGATGGCTGTCATATTTTTGCATGTGAGGCGGCCATCTTTGAATG